>NC_091283.1:71743743-72368743 GCF_032444005.1 Ranitomeya imitator | reverse complement strand
GAATTTAGAAAACAAATAAAACAAAAAATAGGCTTTCTATGGCCCACTGAGTGAGAGATGACGCACACAGGAGTCAGGAGTGGCACACAAGCCCAGAGGCCAATATTTTTCTCCCACTGATTGATTTAGTGATTTTTTCAGGTAGGTTTTGGAACCCAAATCAAGCAAAAAAATAAATAGGCTTTCTATGGCCCACAATTGGAGAGAGAGAGAGAGATGGCACACCCAGGAGTCAAGACTGGCACACAAGCAGAAAGGGCAATATTAATCTCCCACTGATTTGTTTTTTTGTTTTTTTTTCAGGAAGACTTTAGGAAAAAAAATAATAGAATAAAATGATTTTTTCAGGAAGAATTTAGAAACCAAATAAAATAAAATGATATTTTCAGGGAGAATTTAGAAAACAAATAAAACAAAAAAAGGCTTGCTATGGCCCACTGAGTGAGAGATGACGCACACAGGAGTCAGGAGTGGCACACAAGCCCAGAGGCCAATATTTATCTCCCACTGATTGATGTAGTGATTTTTGCAGGTAGATTTTGGAACCCAAATCAAGCTAAAAAAAATAATAGGCTTTCTATGGCCCACAATTGGAGAGAGAGAGAGAGATGGCAAACCCAGGAGTCAAGACTGGCACGCAAGCAGAAAGGGCAATATTAATCTCCCACTGATTTGTTTTTTTTGTTTTTTCAGGGAGACTTTAGGAAAAAAAATAATAGAATAAAATGATTTTTTCAGGAAGAATTTAGAAACCAAATAAAATAAAATGATTTTTTCAGGGAGAATTTAGAAAACAAATAAAACAAAAAAAGGCTTTCTATGGCCCACTGAGTGAGAGATGACGCACACAGGAGTCAGGAGTGGCACACAAGCCCTGAGGCCAATATTTTTCTCCCACTAATTGATGTAGTGATTTTTTCAGGTAGATTTTAGAACCCAAATAAAGCAAAAAAAAAGGGCTTTCTATGGCCCACTGAGTGAGTGATGATGCACACAGGAGTCAGGAGTGGCACACAAGCCCTGAGGCCAATATTTTTCTCCCACTGATTGATGTAGTGATTTTTTCAGGTAGATTTTAGAACCAAAATCAAGCAAAAAAATAAATAGGCTTTCTATGGCCCACTGACTGAGAGATGGCACACACAGGAGTCAAGAGTGGCACACAAGCCCTTAGGCCAATATTTTTCTCCCACTGATTGATGTAGTGATTTTTTCAGGTAGATTTTATAACCCAAATCAAGCAAAAAAATAAATAGGCTTTCTATGGCCCACTATTTGTGAGAGAGATGGCACGCTCAGGACTGGCACACAAGCCCAGAGGCCAATATTAATCTCCCACTTTTTTTTTTTTTGTTCCAGCGAAAATTTATAAACCCAATAAAAAAAATAATAAATAGGCTTTCTATGGCCCACTATCTGAGAGAGAGAGATGGCACGATTAGGACTGGCACACAAGCCCAAAGGCCAATATTAATCTCTCACTGATTGATTTATTGATTTTTTCAGGTAGAATTTAGAACCCAAATAAAGCAAAAAAAAAAAAATAGTCTTTCTATGGCCCACTGAGTGAGTGGTGATGCACACAGGAGTCAGGAGTGGCACACAAGCCCTGAGGCCAATATTTTTCTCCCACTGGTTGATGTAGTGATTTTTTCAGGTAGATTTTAGAACCCAAATCAAGCAAAAAAAAAAAATAGGCTTTCTATGGCCCACTGACTGAGAGATGGCACACACAGGAGTCAAGAGTGGCACACAAGCCCTGAGGCCAATATTTATCTCCCACTGATTGATGTAGTGATTTTTTCAGGTAGATTTTATAACCCAAATCAAGCAAAAAAATAAATAGGCTTTCTATGGCCCACTGAGTGAGAGATGGCACAGACAGGTATGGCACTCTAGCAGAAATGTCAATCTTAATCTCCCACAAAAAAAAAAAAAAAAAAGGAACTGTCCTTCAATTACTATCTCCCTGCAGTAATCTCAGCCAGGTATGGCAGGCAGCAATAAGGAGTGGACTGATGCACAAATTAAATAAAAAGTGTGGACAAACAAACAAGATAGCTGTGCAGAAAGGAAGGAACAAGAGGATTTGTGCTTTGAAAAAAGCAGTTGCTTTGCACAGCGGCGTACACACAGCAATGCAGCTATCAGGGAGCCTTCTAGGGCAGCCCAATGAGCTACAGCGCTGAGGAAAAAAAAAAAAAATGTAGCTTCCACTGTCCCTGCACACCGAAGGTGGTGTTGGGCAGTGGAAATCGCTACAGCACAAGCGGTTTGGTGGTTAATGGACCCTGCCTAACGCTATCCCTGCTTCTGACGAAGCGGCAGCAACCTCTCCCTAAGCTCAGATCAGCAGCAGTAACATGGCGGTCGGCGGGAACTCCCCTTTATAGCCCCTGTGACGCCGCAGACAGCAAGCCAATCACTGCAATGCCCTTCTCTAAGATGGTGGGGACCAGGACCTATGTCATCACGCTGCCCACACTCTGCGTTTACCTTCATTGGCTTAGAAATGGCGCTTTTCGCGTCATTGAAACGCGACTTTGGCGCGAAAGTCGTGTACCGCATGGCCGACCCCGCACAGGGGTCGGATCGGGTTTCATGAAACCCGACTTTGCCAAAAGTCGGCGACTTTTGAAAATGAACGACCCGTTTCGCTCAACCCTAGTGAATACTTCTCTTCCAAGTCTGATTTTAGGGGTAGGTTGCAATTAAAATCCACCACATGCTGAAGGGCAGAGTGAATATACAATGACAAAATGACTGACTGGCACTTCCAAGCTAATGTGAACAGGTGCATACTAGGAGCAGCCACCTCCATAGGTAAGTATTTTTTTTATTTTACAAGCCGGACTAAATTACTTGAAAAGAAGTTGTCCATAGTACTAAGTGAGATGATGCCAGCACCTAGCTCTTCTCTTTAGGGCTCATTTAGATGTCTGTGATTTTTCTTGGATACGAAAAACAGTCCAACTTTCAGCGGTGATTGTGATCACAGGTTCATCAGAGTTTGGTCAGTGTGTCAATTTTTACTATTAGGCTGCGGTCACACTAGTATTTGGTCAGTATTTTACATCAGTATTTCTCAGCCAAAACCAGGAGTGGGTGATAAAAGCAGAAGTGGTGCATATGTTTCTATTATACTTTTCCTCTAATTGTTCCACTCCTGGTTTTGGCTTACAAATACTGATGTAAAATGTAAAATACTGACCAAATACTGCTAGTGTGACGACAGCCTTAGAATTTGGTTCAAGTTTCATCAGATTATCTCAGATGAAAAAAAAAAATGATGGAGGCTTCTCCAGCTTCTCGTATCAAACAGTCCATGAAAATCGGGCAGCACATGGATGGCACCAGAGTGCTGTCCTTTTTTGTCACAGATCCATAGACTTGCATCGGTGAGTTTGATCCGACGCTTGGATCAATATCAAACATGTCTTGGTCTTTTGTGCGAATCGCTCAGTTCAAGGAAAAAATTCAGATATTCGCTTATATCATATTTGGGCTATGAAAAATACGTAAGGAAAATTGAAGTCTGAAGGAGCCCTAAGTCTCAGGATTACTTATGCATTTCTGCACATTCTTCTTCCAGAACAGTTTCCAACGTTTAACTCAAAATGCTTTGCAAAAATGCAGCAAAAGGCAATTATCGGGCGTCCCCCGTCCACAAAACCTAATTGAACTACATGCTGATAGATCGTTAAACTAACCCGCTCATTATACTAACAGCATGGCGTCGTATTCCATCCACACCTCAGGTGACTTAGCCGTGCCCGCTACAAAAATCTCTATAATATTTCATTTTCCACATTAGTCCAAAAAATGGCAGAACTAAAGAATCACATTACAACTCCTGAAGCCAAGCCACCAGCAATTCACTATCAATCCTGTTTAATGAAACACCTCATTTAAGGAGAACCTGCAGGGTAATTCCGCAATGAGAAGCAATCTAAAGGTAATTGTCTCAATAATCATTTTCATGTACTGGTAAATGATGGTCATACCAGTTTACTCAAATAAGTTGGTCCATTTCACATAAGAAAAAAAAAGTTTATTGCTGGGATTTCATGCGAAGGTAAGTGCAAATTTGGATATCCAGTGATATGAAGTGTCACATGGACTTTTCAAATGCATCTAATACTGTTTCACACAACAGCCCTATACTGAAGCTTCAGAAGTAGAAACTGGGGGAAAACTATATACAGATGAGTAAGAAACTTGTTACAGGACAGGAAACAAGTCATTGTAACTGTTAGGTTCACTAAATGGGATAAAGTTAGCACTGGAAACCACAAGAATCTGTACTGGGAGCACTGGGACCACAAGGATCTGTGTTACGACCAATTCTTCTTAATCTCTTTATTAATGACATTAACAATCTTGTGGATGGGATTAAAAATAAAGTCTCAGTCTTTGCTTATGACACAAAACCATGTTGGATAGTAAAAACTAAGCTTGATAGTATAATGTTACAGAATGATCTGGATAAGATGTCTGAATGGGAAAACATTTGATGAGGTTTAATGCAGATAAATGTAGAGTAATGGACCTAGGATGGAGTAATCCCTATTGCTGCTGTGACAAAGTCACTGGCAAAGTACTAAAAGGGAGGTATGTAGCACTGAGGTTGTTAGCTTCAGTGAAATAAACCTAGGAAAAATCCAGCACACTAAGTGATGAGAAGGGTTAATCAGCTATGTTTAGTGCTAGGATGATTCAACAGCTGTAGAGTTGGAGGAGTCTGGAGGATAAATACCCAGCCTTCTAGAGGATTTCAGTGTGGATGGGTCTGGAGGTGCAAGCTCTGGAGATGTGCTTTTGTGTTAAGGAAAGCTGGACTTATGGAGATTGCAGATCTCCTGGATTGAATGTCCTTTGCTAAAGTACATGGAAGCTGGAATCTAAGTCAGGTAGGATAATCAGCACTATTGTATGAACTTGTTATTTTATGGAAAATAGAAACAAATGGAGTCCAGCTCAACGGGACCGGATTTTCCTTTTCTTTTTCAAAAGAAAATATAGTGCATACAAAAGAAAATTTACATGGTCAACATGACCCAGTCGATGCATTTGCGACTGCACTAAGCAGTCTTACTTATGGATGCACTCATTACATGTGGAGGAAAAAATATTCCAGGAGCTAAATAGGAAAGGGTTCTTTACAGTTAGAGCAGTCAGACTGTGGAATGCCCGACCACAAGAGGTGGTAAGGCAAGACACTATAATAGTATGTAAAAAGTTCTGGATAATTTTCTCACTAAAAATGATATTATGGGTTATAAATAATCTAGCAATAGAATGTATAACTTGTGGAGAAAGGTTGAACTTGACCTATGTATTTTTTCATAGCTAACTATGTAGCTGTATCAACTGGCCCTTTCTCACAAAGCGCATTGTCATACACAAGAGAGAACGTAGTCTGAGCCCACTGATTGGAACCAGACCTCCCATTTTTCGCATGTGTCTCAGGCCTTGACTTCAGAGGGGATAAAAAGATCATGCGCACTCAGAACTTACAGGCTCCTACTCCACCTCTCTCTATGTAGCACATAATCAGAAACATAGAGAAAAGTATACAGCAATACTGAACAGTGTGGCTGTGAATCCAGCCCTGAAATGAGAAAAAAAGTTTATTAGAATGCAGCAGCACTGTGTGTGTGTGTGTGTGTGTCTACCTTTCTCTCTTTTGCTCCTCTTTTCTCCTTCCTTCTCTCCATAGACTTCAATTGACATCAGTCATTTCTTAACTCAGTGAGCTGACACCAAGTCCTGTTTTGGTTAGTAAATGATGAGTTCATGGAACCATAGAAAAGAAGTGGCTCAAAAGTAGAGAAAGAAGCATATTTATATGATACAATTTATTACAAGCTTCTTAGATACACTTGTACTATTAATTTATGCAACCTTTGACGAAACAAAAGTGACCATTTAAGTTGGGTTATATTTCAAGAGGATTTGAAAAGCAGTATATAGCATAGATACAGTTACATGACGCACATCTTTCCTCCCAGATCCCCTATCAACAATGCCTGTGGTGATATCCACTATAGAGCATAGACGCTGGAAACACTTGTCAATATTTTATAATGAGATGGGTTTTGACATCTTGGGATAATGAGAACGGTTACCACTCTCCATGATGATCATCCATGTCTTATTACAGTAGGAGGTGGAAGCGGTTATTTACATTTACGTTCATTTTACACTCATGGAGACGATACCTGGAGGGGGTGTCCTAAGAAATCACATTTGATCTTTCCCACTGATTGACAGTAATATCAAAGGAGGAGAATAAGGAGCATATCATGGACAATATATAATTAAATCTTTATTAATACATAAAAATGATTAAAACACGATCAGTAATAAGTCACAGCGTATAAGTTCCAATGAAGGGCCGAAAGAGGACAGTCCCTCCAAAATACCCCTAAACATATGACAGGGAAAGTCCCGCATATAATGGATAATGCACACAATATGCTTACCAGGAGCACTATACAAGACAGGTAAGTATCAGGTAGAGCAGTAAAGTCAATCTAGCTATTCAAAAGCAACACCCATGTGGGCTGCAGATGCATATGGTCAAATAATAGCGCAATACCAGTGTACACTCACCAGACAGTGTAGAGGGGTGCAAAGGAGAGACACAGCCGGAAAGAGAGACCCCCGACGCACGTTTCGCGGCACTACAACGCCGCTTTCTCAAGGGAGTGTGAGTATGGCACAACAGGACCTCTAGATAACCCCCTGTGAACCCGGTCACATGTGAAGAGTAAGCCAATAGCGGTGGTGCACACGGCACATGCGCACTGTGACAGCCAGGTCAGGGAATGGAGGCAGGGCGTCAGACCAAGTGCGCAGGTGCCGGGAAAACATCCAGGAACCACCGCACCTAGCTGCAGAGACGCCCACCCACATACCCGAGCCAGATGTCCACAGCACGATGCGCACTGCCACCAATGCGAACTCAATATGGCATGTAAAATACCTGTAAGGGCAGCAGCCCCCCCAGAGATGTTATATTGTATTTATCCACACTGAATATAAATATACCATAAGGGGGAAAAAAAAAATATATACATATATATATATATATATATATATATATATATATATATATATATATATATATATATCCTGCAGCATCTATAGCAGCGCCACAAGAGGGCACCAAACACCATAATAGTTATACAAATGTTACATGGATACGGATAATTACACATACATTGAAGACCTGTAAAAAAGGGTACACAATACCGCCACCAAATACGCTAAATAACAAGTCAGATGTAAGATTATATATATGCATCTGAATGTAACGGCGCTTGCTTGATGCGTGACGATAATACGTGATTCAGGGCGGCATGAATAGATGATCTGGATCCACACGGGAGGAAGAAGAGGACCAATGGAAGATATTACTGATAATAAAGAAAAGAAAACCAATTAAAAACAAATAAAAACACACACGAAAACCGGACAGCAATGGTAGTATGCAGCTAGTAGGAGGAAAAACAAGGACCAAGGGGTAAATAACCGAATCATAGATACGGAGCAAAACTCAAAGATTCGTTAAGACCACGGGGGGTCAGAGTATCCAAGAGGACAATCCACTTGGTTTCAATCTGGGCAAGGCGTTTTTTATTGTCCCTGCCTCTAATGCCTAGATGGAGTGCATCTATCCCCCTAACTGAAAGTAACCTCCTATCACAGTTGTGATGTGACTTAAAGTGACGGGGGATAGTTTTTAGTTCCACCGTAGGGGGGGCCGTCCTGGCCGCGCCAATGTCCCGCACATGCTCACGCACCCGAACACGAAGTTCACGGGTAGTAAGACCCACATATATCTTGGGACAAGGGCACACAGCATAATAGATGACGTTAGTGGTCCCACAGGTTATACATTGCCTTATTTGGAATTCTTTTGACCCGTCACTAGAAGTGAACTTAGAGCAGCGCAGGATATTGGCGCAGGCAAGACAGTGCCCACACGGTGTGGAACCAGGACGGGGACCAATAGTACCAAAAGCATTGGTGGGAGCAGGAATGTAATGGCTCCTTACCAACATGTCCCCCAGATTCTTACACCTTCTGGGGGTCATGAGGGGAAGGCTACCCACGGTGGCACAGAGAGAGGGTTCCGTTTGAAGAACGGATCAATGCTTGTGCAAAATGGAGCGCATGCTCTCCCATTCGTGTTTATAGGTTGAAATAAACCTAATGGGTGCATTCCCGTCAGCGTCCCGACGTCGCTTAGTCAAGTACAATAATTGGTCCCGGGGGTTTTTTTTAGCCCGATCGTAGCCGACCTTAACCGATCTACGGCTATAGCCACGGGCAAGGAATCTCTGTTTTAAGTCACCAGCTTGGGATTCAAATTTTGCCTCAGAGGAGCAGATACGCCGCATCCTGAGGAACTGTCCGACCGGGACGGCCCTAATTGTTGCTGGGTAGTGAGTGGAAGTAGCATGCAACAAAGATTTCACAGATGTAGGCTTCCTGAACACGTCCGTCTGGATGCGCCGGTCAGAATCAACCTCCAGACGGACATCCAGGAAGTCAACTGTAACCGAGTTAGATGTATACGTAAATTTAATGTTGCAGGCGTTGTCATTAAGACCCCGCATAAATTCCTCGAGCTGGCCGACGGATCCACCCCACAAAAACAGAATGTCGTCGATATAGCGATACCAGCACAGCACATGGGCAGCGGACGGTGGGCCCCCGTCACCAAAAATATCCCTCTCCCAGGCGCCAAAGAAGAGGTTGCATAGTTTGTCCTCCTCTGTTTTCCAGATCATCAAACTGCATGGCCTGGCACAATATATTAGCAACATATTAGCAAACATGATTGTTCAATGACCCTGAGTCTCTGTCTTGCAAAGATTGTAGACATCAACCTGTAGGAACAGATATAAGAGGTAAACAGCAGCCACTCAGCAATTTTAGTGTCAACATTCAGACTCATATGACAATAGTCCATGTGTCTTGACCGATTAAAGAATAAAACATTAATTCAATAATCAACGTGCAGACAATAGTTTATGTCTCCTGGCCTACAGAATATAGACATCTGGTTAAATAAGATTAAATACTGTGTCATCACAACCCCACATAAAGAAACTGCTACATCGGGTATTTTGTATCATCTCTATGATTTATAATGAGAGTATCAAGTCCTCTAGGCATGGAATAAACAAGAAGATCAGGAGACACACTTGGCCACTGAATCACTTTCAGAAATGCAACAGATATGAATTTTGGATCATTGTCATGTTGGAAAAGTGCACATCTACCAAGGGCATTGAGTGAGGGTAGCATCTTCACTTTCAATATAGAGTATTACATCTGTGAAATCATGATAGTAATCAATGGCCAACTTTAGAGTTTTCTACCAAGAAACAGAGTATGAATAAAAACCTAAAAATGATGACTTCAGAATCCAGGACCATGAATCCGATGAGGGAAGGGTCGTTTTTAATCTTCAACTAGTCTAAGTAGAATGCAGAGAGGAACAATATTTGAGTACTTATTGCTGCCCTTTTCACCACATTTAGGGTCTGTGCTGCATTTAAAAACTAACTAAACTTTACAAATCATTATATTAGAGGATTGGTCTTAATTTCATTAAAAAAAATGCATGTAAGTGGCTTCTAATCCCCTGATTTTCTCTATATTCTTCTGGACTACAGATGATGGCAGTGAAAGGGTCAGCCCATGTCTCCTCCTCTGAGTGTTACGCTGATCAGAACAATCACCTGCAGAAAATTATTCCCAGAGACAGGGGCTGACTCTTTCACCGACATCATCTGTGCTCCAAACAAGTATGTTCTGACATTAACGCAGGTGAATACAGGCAAATAGACTGCGAAAAAGTAGGCGACTGGAGGCCACTTACTGTATATACTCGTTTATAAGTCAACCCAAGTATAAGCCAAGGCACCTAATTTTGCAGTCTAGACATAAACCAATACAGTATACTTAAAGTGGTTATCTGGGACTTTACTAAAAGCGAAAAAATGTTCCTAAGCACTTACAGACAGGTAATTACAGTTTACATGCCTGTTGTGCACGGCGTCAAACTTATTGACTCAAGTATAAAACGGGTCTGCATTGACCCTTAATCCCTATTCTGGTATACATGGTTCCTCATCCCCATCCTTGTACACATGGCTCCTTATCCCAATCCTTGTACGTATGGCCCCCATGAAAAAAGCATAAAAAAATTAAAAAAACATCTTACTTACCTTCCCTCCGCGCCCTCGCAGCATCTCATTCCGATGCCAGCGGGTCCTGTGGTCGGGCAGTCACGTGTCCCGGCTCATTAAGGTAATGGGAGTGGAGAGAGGTGAATATTCATTACCTTAATGAGTGGGGACACGTGATTGCCCGGCCGCAGGAGCTGCTGGCACCAGACAGAGATGCTGTGAGGGTGCGCAGGGAAGGTAAGCAGGATGTTTTTGTTCAGTTTTTTAAACTGGAAGCTGGTGGATGCAGATGTAACTGTGCATGATATAAGAGAAATAAATATTCATTGCCAGTGCTGTGAATATTCATTTATCTTTAGCAAGGGCACAGGCGGGCACAGACCCGCTGCTCCGCCGCTCCCTCTCCCCTACAGTAAACTGGGACAATGACTCGTGTATAAGCTGAGGGGGTCATTTTCAGCACAAAAAAATGTGGTTAAAAACTTGCTTATACTGGCTTATACACTACTATATACGGTACATGCATTATTTTTCAGTAATGAAGGCAAATTCCTTGATACAGTGATTACCAAAGTTTCATAACTTTACATACTGGAAAAAATTATTAAAAAATGAAAATGTAATGGCTCTTTAACCCCTTTCTGACATTAGACGTACTATCCCGTCGAGGTGGGGTGGGCCCCTATGACCACCGACGGGATAGTACGTCATATGCGATCGGCAGCGCTCACGGGGGGAGCGCCGCCGATCGCGGCCGGGTTTCAGCTGCCTATCGCAGCTGACATCCGGCACTATGTGCCAGGAGCGGTCACGGACCGCCCCCAGCACATTAACCTCTGGCACACCGCGATCAAAGATGATCGCGATGTGCCGGCGGTATAGGGAAGCTTCCCGCAGGGAGGGGGCTCCCTGCGGGCTTCCCTGAGTGATGTGATCGCGTTGCTGCGAGGGTCTTACCTCCCTCCCTGCTTGCTCCAGGCCCGGATCCAAGATGGCCACGGATCCGGGTCCTGCAGGGAGGGAGGTGGCTTCACAGAGCCTGCTCAGAGCAGGCACTGTGAAGCCTGCAGTGCTGCATGTCAGATCGGTGATCTGACAGAGTGCTGTGCAAACTGTCAGATCATCGATCTGTGATGTCCCCCCTGGGACAAAATAAAAAAGTTTAAAAAAAAATTTCCAAATGTGTAAAAAAAAATTAAAAAAAATATTCCTAAATAATGAAAAAAAAAATATTATTCCCATAAAAACATTTCTTCATCTAAATAAAAAAAAAAACAATAAAGGTGCACATATTTAGTATCGCTGCGTCCGTAACGACCCCACCTATAAAACTGGCCCACTAGTTAACCCCTTCAGTAAACACCGTAAAAAAAAAAAAAAAGAGGCCAAAAACAACGCATTATTATTATACCGCCGAACAAAAAGTGGAATAACACGCGATCAAAAAGACAGATATAAATAACCATGGTACCGCTGAAAACGTCATCTTGTCCCGCAAAAAACGAGCCACCATACAGCATCATCAGCAAAAAAATAAAAAAGTTATAGTCCTGAGAATTAAGCGATGCCAAAATAATTATTTTTTCTATAAAATAGTTTTTATCGTATAAAAGCGCCAAAACATAAAAAAATGATATAAATGAGGTGTCGCTGTAATCGAAGAATAAAACTGCTTTATCAATTTTACCAAACGCGGAACGGTATAAACGCCTTCCCCAAAAGAAATTCATGAATAGCTAGTTTTTGGTCATTCTTCCTCATAAAAATCGGAATAAAAAGCGATCAAAAAATGTAACGTGCCCAAAAATGTTACCAATAAAAACGTCAACTCGTCCCGCAAAAAACAAGACCTCAAATGACTCTGTGGACCAAAATATGGAAAAATTATAGCTCTCAAAATGTGGTAATGCAAAAAATATTTTTTGCAATAAAAAGCGTCTTTCAGTGTGTGACGGCTGCCAATCATAAAAATCCGCTAAAAAACTCGCTATAAAAGTAAATCAAACCCCCCTTCATCACCCCCTTAGTTAGGGAAAAATTGAAAAAATGTATTTATTTCCATTTTCCCATTAGGGTTAGGTTTAGGGCTAGGGTTAGGGTTAAGGCTAGGGTTAGGGCTAGGGTTAGGGCTAGGGTTAGGGTTAGGGTTAGGGCTAGGGTTAGGGTTAGGGCTAGGGTTAGGGCTAGGGTTAGGGCTAGGGTTAGGGCTAGGGTTAGGGCTAGGGTTAGGTTTAGGGCTAGGGTTAGGGTTAGGGTTGGGGCTACAGTTAGGGTTGGGGCTAAAGTTAGGGTTAGGGTTTAGATTACATTTACAGTTGGGAATAGGGTTGGGATTAGGGTTAGGGGTGTGTCAGGGTTAGAGGTGTGGTTAGGGTTACTGTTGGAATTAGGGTTAGGGGTGTGTTTTGATTAGGGTTTCAGTTATAATTGGGGGGTTTCCACTGTTTAGGCACATCAGGGCTCTCCAAACACGACATGGCGTCCGATCTCAATTCCAGCCAATTCTGCATTGAAAAAGTAAAACAGTGCTCCTTCCCTTCCGAGCTCTCCCGTGTGCCCAAACAGGGGTTTACCCCAACATATGGGGTATCAGCGTACTCAGGACAAATAGGACAACAACTTTTGGGGTCCAATGTTTCCTGTTACCTTTGAGAAAATACAAAACTGGGGGCTAAAAAATAATTTTTGTGGGAAAAAAAAAGATTTTTTATTTTCACGGCTCTGCGTTATAAACTGTAGTGAAACACTTGGGGACTCAAAGTTCTCACAACACATCTAGATGAGTTCCTTGGGGGGTCTAGTCTCCAATATGGGGTCACTTGTGGGGGGTTTCTACTGTTTAGGTACATTAGGAGCTCTGCAAACGCAATGGGACGCCTGCAGACTATTCCATCTAAGTCTGCATTCCAAATGGCACTCCTTCCCTTCCGAGCCCTCCCATGCGCCCAAACAGTGGTTTCCCCCACATATGGGGTATCAGCGCACTCAGGACATATTGGACAACAAATTTTGGGGTCCAATTTCTCCTGCTACCCTTGGGAAAATACAAAACTGGGGGCTAAAAAATAATTTTTGTGGGAAAAAATTTTAGTTTTATTTTACGGCTCTGCATTATAAACTTCTGTGAAGCCCTTGGTGGGTCAAAACGCTCACCACACATCTAGATAAGTTCCTTAGGGGGTCTACTTTCCAAAATGGTGTCACTTGTGGGGGGTTTCTACTGTTTAGGTACATTAGGGGCTCTGCAAACGCAATGTGACACCTGCAGACCATTCCATCTAAGTCTGCATTCCAAATGGCGCTCCTTCCCTTCTGAGCCCTCCCATGCGCCCAAACAGTGGTTCCCCCCACATATTGTGTATAATCGCACTCAGGACAAATTGGGCAACAAATTTTGGGGTCCAATTTCTCCTGTTACCCTCGAGAAAATACAAAACTGGGGGCTAAAAAAATAATTTTTGTGGGAAAAAATGTTTGTTTTATGTTTACGGCTCTGCATTATAAACTTCTGTGAAGCCCTTGGTGGGTCAAAGCGCTCACCACACATCTAGATAAGTTCCTTAGGGGGTCTACTTTCCAAAATGGTGTCACTTGTGGGGGGTTTCAATGTTTAGGCACATCAGTGGCTCTCTAAACGCAACATGGCGTCCCATCTCAATTCCTGTCAATTTTGCATTGAAAAGTCAAACGGCGCTCCTTCCCTTCCGAGCTCTCCCATGTGCCCAAACAGTGGTTTACCCCCACATATGGGGTATCAGCGTACTCAGGACAAATTGTACAACAACTTTTGGGGTCCAATTTCTTCTCTAACCCTTGGGAAAATAAAACATTGGGGGCGAAAAGATAATTTTTGTGAAAAAATATGATTTTTTATTTTTACGGTTCTGCATTATAAACTTCTGTGAAGCACTTGGTGGGTCAAAGTGCTCACCACACCTCTAGATAAGTTCCTTAGGAGGTCTACTTTCCAAAATGGTGTCACTTGTGGGGCGTTTCAATGTTTAGGCACATCAGTGGCTCTCCAAACGCAACATGGCGTCCCACCTCAATTCCTGTCAATTTTGCATTGAAAAGTCAAACGGCGCTCCTTCCCTTCCGAGCTCTCCCATGTGTTGTGAATTCTGTGGCTGAATTCACTCCTGTGGTCACAAGTGGTACTGCAGCTTCTGAGCTTCCTCCCTCAGGTGTTCTGGTGAGCTCGTTGGCTGCTTTGTTATTTAACTCCACCTGATTCTGTCTTCCTTGCTCCTTGTCTATGTTCCAGTGTTGGACCTGAGCTTCTGGATCTTTCCTGTGGCCTGCTGCTCTGCTTAGATAAGTGTTTCTTTGCTTTTGTTGCTACTTTTTCTGTCCAGCTTGTCTATTCGTTTTTGCTGGAAGCTCTGAGACGCAAAGGGTGCACCGCCGTGCCGTTAGTTCGGCACGGTGGGTCTTTTTGCCCCCTTTGCGTGGTTTTTTGCTTTAGGGTTTTTTGTAGACTGCAAAGTTCTCTTTGCTATCCTCGCTCTATCTAGAATATCGGGCCTCACTTTGCTGAATCTATTTCATCCCTACGTTTTGTCTTTTCATCTTGCTAACAGTCATTATATGTGGGGGGCTGCCTTTTCCTTTGGGGTATTTCTCTGAGGCAAGTCAGGCTTGTTTTTCTATCTTCAGGCTAGTCAGCTCATCAGGCTGTGCCGAGTTGCATAGGTAGTGACAGGCGCAATCCACAGCTGCCTTTAGTTGTGTTTAGGATAGGTTCAGGTATTGCGGTCTACAGAGATTCCACGTCTCAGAGCTCGTTCTATTGTTTTTGGGTTATTGTCAGATCACTGTATTTGCTCTGATTGCTGGCACACTGTGTCACTGGATTGCCTACATAACAGTACAAGGAGCCAACCTAATGATTCTCAATAGAGGGAAAAAAGAAGTTCTGACATCATTTTTTTTTCTCAGCTCTGTGTTCAGTCTTTTTTTTCCCCTAGACATTTGGGTGTTTCAGGACACAGGTGTGGACATGGATATTCAGGGTCTGTGCTCTTCAATGGATAATCTCGTTACAAATGTACAAAGGATTCAAGATACTATTGATCAGAAATCTATGTTAGAACCAAGAATTCCTATTCCTGATTTGTTTTTTGGTGATAGAACTAAGTTTCTTAATTTCAAAAATAATTGTAAGCTATTTCTGGCCTTGAAACCTCATTCTTCTGGTAATCCTATTCAACAGGTTTTGATTATTATTTCTTTTTTGCGCGGCGACCCTCAGGACTGGGCATTTTCTCTTGCGCCAGGAGACCCTGCATTGAGTAATGTAAATGCGTTTTTCCTGGCGCTCGGATTGCTTTACGATGAGCCTAATTCAGTGGATCAGGCTGAGAAAAATTTGCTGGCTTTGTGCCAGGGTCAGGATGATATAGAAGTATATTGTCAGAAATTTAGGAAGTGGTCTGTACTCACTCTGTGGAATGAATCTGCGCTGGCAGCTTTGTTCAGAAAGGGTCTCTCTGAGGCTCTTAAGGATGTCATGGTGGGTTTTCCTATGCCTGCTGGTTTGAATGAGTCTATGTCTTTGGCCATTCAGATCGGTCGACGCTTGCGCGAGCGTAAATCTGTGCACCATTTGGCGGTATTGTCTAAGATTAAACCTGAGCCTATGCAGTGCGATAGGACTATGACCAGAGTTGAACGGCAAGAACACAGACGTCTGAATGGTCTGTGTTTCTACTGTGGTGATTCCACTCATGCTATTTCTGATTGTCCTAAGCGCACTAAGCGGTTCGATAGGTCTGCCGTCATTGGTACTGTACAATCCAAATTCCTTCTGTCCATTACCTTGATATGCTCTTTGTCATCGTATTCTGTCATGGCGTTTGTGGATTCAGGCGCTGCCCTGAATCTGATGGATTTGGATTATGCTAAACGTTGTGGGTTTTTCTTGGAGCCTTTGCGGTGTCCTATTCCGTTGAGAGGAATTGATGCTACACCTCTGGCCAAGAATAAACCTCAGTACTGGACCCAGCTGACCATGTGCATGGCTCCTGCACATAAGGAAGTTATTCGCTTTCTGGTGCTACATAATCTGCATGATGTGGTCGTGTTGGGGTTGCCATGGCTGCAAACCCATAATCCAGTATTGGATTGGAACTCTATGTCGGTATCCAGCTGGGGTTGTCAGGGGGTACATGCTGATGTTCCATTTTTGTCTATTTCGTCATCCACTCCTTCTGAGGTCCCAGAGTTCTTGTCTGATTATCAGGATGTATTTGAAGAGCCCAAGTCCGATGCCCTACCTCCGCATAGGGATTGTGATTGTGCTATCAATTTGATTCCTGGTAGCAAATTCCCTAAAGGTCGATTATTTAATTTATCTGTGCCTGAACACTCCGCTATGCGCAGTTATGTGAAGGAATCCCTGGAGAAGGGACATATTCGCCCATCGTCATCACCACTGGGAGCAGGGTTCTTTTTTGTAGCCAAGATGGATGGTTCGCTGAGACCATGTATTGATTACCGCCTTCTTAATAAGATCACTGTTAAATTTCAGTATCCCTTGCCATTGTTATCTGACTTGTTTGCTCGGATTAAGGGGGCTAGTTGGTTCACTAAGATAGATCTTCGTGGTGCGTATAATCTGGTGAGAATCAGGCAAGGAGATGAATGGAAAACTGCATTTAATACGCCCGAGGGTCATTTTGAGTATCTAGTGATGCCGTTCGGACTTGCCAATGCTCCATCTGTGTTTCAGTCTTTTATGCATGACATCTTCCGTGAGTATCTGGATAAATTCCTGATTGTTTACTTAGATGACATTTTGATCTTCTCAGATGATTGGGACTCTCATGTGAAGCAGGTCAGAATGGTTTTCCAGGTCCTGCGTGCTAATTCTTTGTTTGTGAAGGGATCAAAGTGTCTCTTCGGTGTGCAGAAAGTTTCATTTTTGGGGTTCATCTTTTCCCCTTCTACTATCGAGATGGATCCGGTTAAGGTCTAAGCCATCCAGGATTGGACTCAGCCGACATCTCTGAAAAGTCTGCAAAAATTCCTGGGCTTTGCTAATTTTTATCGTCGCTTCATCTGTAATTTTTCTAGCATTGCCAAACCATTGACCGATTTGACCAAGAAGGGTGCTGATTTGGTTAATTGGTCTTCTGCTGCTGTGGAAGCTTTTCAGGAGTTGAAGCATCGTTTTTGTTCTGCCCCTGTGTTGTGTCAACCAGATGTTTCTCTTCCGTTCCAGGTCGAGGTTGATGCTTCTGAGATTGGAGCAGGGGCGGTTTTGTCACAGAGAGGTTCTGGTTGCTCAGTGTTGAAACCATGTGCTTTCTTTTCCAGGAAGTTTTCGGCTGCTGAGCGTAATTATGATGTGGGCAACCGAGAGTTGCTGGCCATGAAGTGGGCATTCGAGGAATGGCGTAATTGGCTTGAAGGAGCTAAGCATCGCGTGGTGGTATTGACTGATCATAAGAACCTGACTTATCTCGAGTCTGCCAAGCGCTTGAATCCTAGACAGGCCCGTTGGTCGTTATTTTTTGCCCGCTTCAATTTTGTGATTTCGTACCTTCCGGGCTCTAAAAATGTGAAGGCGGATGCTCTGTCTAGGAGTTTTGTGCCCGACTCTCCGGGTTCATCTGAGCCGGCGAGTATCCTCAAGGAAGGAGTCATTGTGTCTGCCATCTCCCCTGATTTGCGGCGAGTGTTGCAAAAATTTCAGGCGAATAAACCTGATCGTTGTCCGGCGGAGAAACTGTTCGTCCCTGATAAGTGGCCTACTAAAGTTATCTCTGAACTTCATTGTTCGGTGTTGGCTGGTCATCCTGGAATATTTGGTACCAGAGAGTTAGTGGCTAGATCCTTCTGGTGGCCATCTCTGTCACGGGATGTACGTACTTTTGTGCAGTCCTGTGGGATTTGTGCTAGGGCTAAGCCCTGCTGTTCACGTGCCAGTGGGTTGCTTTTGCCCTTGCCGGTCCCAAAGAGGCCTTGGACACATATTTCGATGGATTTCATTTCTGACCTTCCCGTTTCTCAAAAGATGTCAGTCATTTGGGTGGTCTGTGATCGCTTTTCTAAAATGGTCCATCTGGTGCCCTTGGTTAAATTGCCTTCCTCCTCTGATTTGGTGCCTTTGTTCTTCCAGCATGTGGTTCGTTTGCATGGCATTCCTGAGAATTTTGTTTGACAGAGGTTCCCAGTTTGTTTCGAGGTTTTGGCGAGCCTTTTGTGGCAGGATGGGCATTGACCTGTCTTTTTCCTCGGCTTTCCATCCTCAGACTAATGGCCAGACCGAACGAACCAATCAGACCTTGGAGACATATCTGAGATGTTTTGTTTCTGCAGACCAGGATGATTGGGTGTCCTTTTTGCCGTTGGCTGAGTTCGCCCTTAATAATCGGGCCAGCTCGGCTACCTTGGTCTCTCCATTTTTCTGCAATTCTGGGTTCCATCCTCGTTTCTCTTTAGGACAGGTTGAGTCTTCGGACTGTCCTGGTGTGGATTCTGTGGTGGACAGGTTGCAGCAGATCTGGACTCAGGTAGTGGACAATTTGGCCTTGTCCCAGGAGAAGGCTCAACTTTTCGCTAATCGCAGACGCCGTGTGGGTCCCCGACTTCGTGTTGGGGATCTGGTTTGGTTATCTTCTCATCATATTCCTATGAAGGTTTCCTCTCCTAAATTTAAACCTCGTTTTATTGGTCCGTATAGGATTTCTGAGATTCTCAATCCTGTGTCTTTTCATCTGACCCTCCCAGACTCCTTTTCCATACATAATGTATTCCATAGGTCGTTGTTGCGGAGATACGTGGCACCTATGGTTCCATCTGTTGAACCTCCTGCCCCGGTTTTGGTGGAGGGGGAATTGGAGTATATTGTGGAGAAAATTTTGGATTCTCGTGTTTCTAGACGGAAACTCCAGTATCTGGTTAAATGGAAGGGTTATGCTCAGGAAGATAATTCCTGGGTTTTTGCCTCTGATGTCCATGCTCCAGATCTTGTTTGTGCCTTTCATGTCGCTCATCCTGGTTGGCCTGGGGGCTCTGGTGAGGGTTCGGTGACCCCTCCTCAAGGAGGGGGTACTGTTGTGAATTCTGTGGCTGAATTCACTCCTGTGGTCACAAGTGGTACTGCAGCTTCTGAGCTTCCTCCCTCAGGTGTTCTGGTGAGCTCGTTGGCTGCTTTGTTATTTAACTCCACCTGATTCTGTCTTCCTTGCTCCTTGTCTATGTTCCAGTGTTGGACCTGAGCTTCTGGATCTTTCCTGTGGCCTGCTGCTCTGCTTAGATAAGTGTTTCTTTGCTTTTGTTGCTACTTTTTCTGTCCAGCTTGTCTATTCGTTTTTGCTGGAAGCTCTGAGATGCAAAGGGTGCACCGCCGTGCCATTAGTTCGGCACGGTGGGTCTTTTTGCCCCCTTTGCGTGGTTTTTTGCTTTAGGGTTTTTTGTAGACTGCAAAGTTCTCTTTGCTATCCTCGCTCTATCTAGAATATCGGGCCTCACTTTGCTGAATCTATTTCATCCCTACGTTTGTCTTTTCATCTTGCTAACAGTCATTATATGTGGGGGGCTGCCTTTTCCTTTGGGGTATTTCTCTGAGGCAAGTCAGGCTTGTTTTTCTATCTTCAGGCTAGTCAGCTCCTCAGGCTGTGCCGAGTTGCATAGGTAGTGACAGGCGCAATCCACAGCTGCCTTTAGTTGTGTTTAGGATAGGTTCAGGTATTGCGGTCTACAGAGATTCCACGTCTCAGAGCTCGTTCTATTGTTTTTGGGTTATTATCAAATCACTGTATGTGCTCTGATTGCTGGCACACTGTGTCACTGGATTGCCTACATAACAGTACAAGGAGCCAACCTAATGATTCTCAATAGAGGGAAAAAAGAAGTTCTGACATCATTTTTTTTTCTCAGCTCTGTGTTCAGTCTTTTTTTTCCCCTAGACATTTGGGTGTTTCAGGACACAGGTGTGGACATGGATATTCAGGGTCTGTGCTCTTCAATGGATAATCTCGTTACAAATGTACAATGGATTCAAGATACTATTGATCAGAAATCTATGTTAGAACCAAGAATTCCTATTCCTGATTTGTTTTTTGGTGATAGAACTAAGTTTCTTAATTTCAAAAATAATTGTAAGCTATTTCTGGCCTTGAAACCTCATTCTTCTGGTAATCCTATTCAACAGGTTTTGATTATTATTTCTTTTTTGCGCGGCGACCCTCAGGACTGGGCATTTTCTCTTGCGCCAGGAGACCCTGCATTGAGTAATGTAAATGCGTTTTTCCTGGCGCTCGGATTGCTTTACGATGAGCCTAATTCAGTGGATCAGGCTGAGAAAAATTTGCTGGCTTTGTGCCAGGGTCAGGATGATATAGAAGTATATTGTCAGAAATTTAGGAAGTGGTCTGTACTCACTCTGTGGAATGAATCTGCGCTGGCAGCTTTGTTCAGAAAGGGTCTCTCTGAGGCTCTTAATGATGTCATGGTGGGTTTTCCTATGCCTGCTGGTTTGAATGAGTCTATGTCTTTGGCCATTCAGATCGGTCGACGCTTGCGCGAGCGTAAATCTGTGCACCATTTGGCGGTATTGTCTAAGATTAAACCTGAGCCTATGCAGTGCGATAGGACTATGACCAGAGTTGAACGGCAAGAACACAGACGTCTGAATGGTCTGTGTTTCTACTGTGGTGATTCCACTCATGCTATTTCTGATTGTCCTAAGCGCACTAAGCGGTTCGATAGGTCTGCCGTCATTGGTACTGTACAATCCAAATTCCTTCTGTCCATTACCTTGATATGCTCTTTGTCATCGTATTCTGTCATGGCGTTTGTGGATTCAGGCGCTGCCCTGAATCTGATGGATTTGGATTATGCTAAACGTTGTGGGTTTTTCTTGGAGCCTTTGCGGTGTCCTATTCCGTTGAGAGGAATTGATGCTACACCTCTGGCCAAGAATAAACCTCAGTACTGGACCCAGCTGACCATGTGCATGGCTCCTGCACATAAGGAAGTTATTCGCTTTCTGGTGCTACATAATCTGCATGATGTGGTCGTGTTGGGGTTGCCATGGCTGCAAACCCATAATCCAGTATTGGATTGGAACTCTATGTCGGTATCCAGCTGGGGTTGTCAGGGGGTACATGCTGATGTTCCATTTTTGTCTATTTCGTCATCCACTCCTTCTGAGGTCCCAGAGTTCTTGTCTGATTATCAGGATGTATTTGAAGAGCCCAAGTCAGATGCCCTACCTCCGCATAGGGATTGTGATTGTGCTATCAATTTGATTCCTGGTAGCAAATTCCCTAAAGGTCGATTATTTAATTTATCTGTGCCTGAACACTCCGCTATGCGCAGTTATGTGAAGGAATCCCTGGAGAAGGGACATATTCGCCCATCGTCATCACCACTGGGAGCAGGGTTCTTTTTTGTAGCCAAGATGGATGGTTCGCTGAGACCATGTATTGATTACCGCCTTCTTAATAAGATCACTGTTAAATTTCAGTATCCCTTGCCATTGTTATCTGACTTGTTTGCTCGGATTAAGGGGGCTAGTTGGTTCACTAAGATAGATCTTCGTGGTGCGTATAATCTGGTGAGAATCAGGCAAGGAGATGAATGGAAAACTGCATTTAATACGCCCGAGGGTCATTTTGAGTATCTAGTGATGCCGTTCGGACTTGCCAATGCTCCATCTGTGTTTCAGTCTTTTATGCATGACATCTTCCGTGAGTATCTGGATAAATTCCTGATTGTTTACTTGGATGACATTTTGATCTTCTCAGATGATTGGGACTCTCATGTGAAGCAGGTCAGAATGGTTTTCCAGGTCCTGCGTGCTAATTCTTTGTTTGTGAAGGGATCAAAGTGTCTCTTCGGTGTGCAGAAAGTTTCATTTTTGGGGTTCATCTTTTCCCCTTCTACTATCGAGATGGATCCGGTTAAGGTCTAAGCCATCCAGGATTGGACTCAGCCGACATCTCTGAAAAGTCTGCAAAAATTCCTGGGCTTTGCTAATTTTTATCGTCGCTTCATCTGTAATTTTTCTAGCATTGCCAAACCATTGACCGATTTGACCAAGAAGGGTGCTGATTTGGTTAATTGGTCTTCTGCTGCTGTGGAAGCTTTTCAGGAGTTGAAGCATCGTTTTTGTTCTGCCCCTGTGTTGTGTCAACCAGATGTTTCTCTTCCGTTCCAGGTCGAGGTTGATGCTTCTGAGATTGGAGCAGGGGCGGTTTTGTCACAGAGAGGTTCTGGTTGCTCAGTGTTGAAACCATGTGCTTTCTTTTCCAGGAAGTTTTCGGCTGCTGAGCGTAATTATGATGTGGGCAACCGAGAGTTGCTGGCCATGAAGTGGGCATTCGAGGAATGGCGTCATTGGCTTGAAGGAGCTAAGCATCGCGTGGTGGTATTGACTGATCATAAGAACCTGACTTATCTCGAGTCTGCCAAGCGCTTGAATCCTAGACAGGCCCGTTGGTCGTTATTTTTTGCCCGCTTCAATTTTGTGATTTCGTACCTTCCGGGCTCTAAAAATGTGAAGGCGGATGCTCTGTCTAGGAGTTTTGTGCCCGACTCTCCGGGTTCATCTGAGCCGGCGAGTATCCTCAAGGAAGGAGTCATTGTGTCTGCCATCTCCCCTGATTTGCGGCGAGTGTTGCAAAAATTTCAGGCGAATAAACCTGATCGTTGTCCGGCGGAGAAACTGTTCGTCCCTGATAGGTGGCCTACTAAAGTTATCTCTGAACTTCATTGTTCGGTGTTGGCTGGTCATCCTGGAATATTTGGTACCAGAGAGTTAGTGGCTAGATCCTTCTGGTGGCCATCTCTGTCACGGGATGTACGTACTTTTGTGCAGTCCTGTGGGATTTGTGCTAGGGCTAAGCCCTGCTGTTCACGTGCCAGTGGGTTGCTTTTGCCCTTGCCGGTCCCAAAGAGGCCTTGGACACATATTTCGATGGATTTCATTTCTGACCTTCCCGTTTCTCAAAAGATGTCAGTCATTTGGGTGGTCTGTGATCGCTTTTCTAAAATGGTCCATCTGGTGCCCTTGGTTAAATTGCCTTCCTCCTCTGATTTGGTGCCTTTGTTCTTCCAGCATGTGGTTCGTTTGCATGGCATTCCTGAGAATTTTGTTTATGACAGAGGTTCCCAGTTTGTTTCGAGGTTTTGGCGAGCCTTTTGTGGCAGGATGGGCATTGACCTGTCTTTTTCCTCGGCTTTCCATCCTCAGACTAATGGCCAGACCGAACGAACCAATCAGACCTTGGAGACATATCAGAGATGTTTTGTTTCTGCAGACCAGGATGATTGGGTGTCCTTTTTGCCGTTGGCTGAGTTCGCCCTTAATAATCGGGCCAGCTCGGCTACCTTGGTCTCTCCATTTTTCTGCAATTCTGGGTTCCATCCTCGTTTCTCTTCAGGACAGGTTGAGTCTTCGGACTGTCCTGGTGTGGATTCTGTGGTGGACAGGTTGCAGCAGATCTGGACTCAGGTAGTGGACAATTTGGCCTTGTCCCAGGAGAAGGCTCAACTTTTCGCTAATCGCAGACGCCGTGTGGGTCCCCGACTTCGTGTTGGGGATCTGGTTTGGTTATCTTCTCATCATATTCCTATGAAGGTTTCCTCTCCTAAATTTAAACCTCGTTTTATTGGTCCGTATAGGATTTCTGAGATTCTCAATCCTGTGTCTTTTCATCTGACCCTCCCAGACTCCTTTTCCATACATAATGTATTCCATAGGTCGTTGTTGCGGAGATACGTGGCACCTATGGTTCCATCTGTTGAACCTCCTGCCCCGGTTTTGGTGGAGGGGGAATTGGAGTATATTGTGGAGAAAATTTTGGATTCTCGTGTTTCTAGACGGAAACTCCAGTATCTGGTTAAATGGAAGGGTTATGCTCAGGAAGATAATTCCTGGGTTTTTGCCTCTGATGTCCATGCTCCAGATCTTGTTTGTGCCTTTCATGTGGCTCATCCTGGTTGGCCTGGGGGCTCTGGTGAGGGTTCGGTGACCCCTCCTCAAGGGGGGGGTACTGTTGTGAATTCTGTGGCTGAATTCACTCCTGTGGTCACAAGTGGTACTGCAGCTTCTGAGCTTCCTCCCTCAGGTGTTCTGGTGAGCTCGTTGGCTGCTTTGTTATTTAACTCCACCTGATTCTGTCTTCCTTGCTCCTTGTCTATGTTCCAGTGTTGGACCTGAGCTTCTGGATCTTTCCTGTGGCCTGCTGCTCTGCTTAGATAAGTGTTTCTTTGCTTTTGTTGCTACTTTTTCTGTCCAGCTTGTCTATTCGTTTTTGCTGGAAGCTCTGAGATGCAAAGGGTGCACCGCCGTGCCATTAGTTCGGCACGGTGGGTCTTTTTGCCCCCTTTGCGTGGTTTTTTGCTTTAGGGTTTTTTGTAGACTGCAAAGTTCTCTTTGCTATCCTCGCTCTATCTAGAATATCGGGCCTCACTTTGCTGAATCTATTTCATCCCTACGTTTGTCTTTTCATCTTGCTAACAGTCATTATATGTGGGGGGCTGCCTTTTCCTTTGGGGTATTTCTCTGAGGCAAGTCAGGCTTGTTTTTCTATCTTCAGGCTAGTCAGCTCCTCAGGCTGTGCCGAGTTGCATAGGTAGTGACAGGCGCAATCCACAGCTGCCTTTAGTTGTGTTTAGGATAGGTTCAGGTATTGCGGTCTACAGAGATTCCACGTCTCAGAGCTCGTTCTATTGTTTTTGGGTTATTATCAAATCACTGTATGTGCTCTGATTGCTGGCACACTGTGTCACTGGATTGCCTACATAACACCCATGCGTCCAAACAGTGGTTTACCCCCACATCTAGATAAGTTCCTTAGGGGGTCTACTTTCCAAAATGGTGTCACTTGTGGGGGGTTTCTACTGTTTAGGTACATTAGGGGCTCTGCAAACGCAATGTGACACCTGCAGACCATTCCATCTAAGTCTGCATTCCAAATGGCACTCCTTCCCTTCCGAGCCCTCCCATGCGCCCAAACAGTGGTTCCCCCCACATATGGGGTATCAGCGCACTCAGGACAAATTGGACAACAAATTTTGGGGTCCAATTTCTCCTGTTACCCTCGGGAAAATACAAAACTGGGGGCTAAAAAATAATTTTTTGTGGGAAAAAAATTTAGTTTTATTTTACGGCTCTGCATTATAAACTTCTGTGAAGCCCTTGGTGGGTCAAAACGCTCACCACACATCTAGATAAGTTCCTTAGGGGGTCTACTTTCCAAAATGGTGTCACTTGTGGGGGGTTTCAATGTTTAGGCACATCAGTGGCTCTCCAAACACAACATGGCGTCCCATCTCGATTCCAGTCAATTTTGCATTGAAAAGTCAAACGGCGCTCCTTCGCTTCCGAGCTCTGTCATGCGCCCAAACAGTGGTTTACCCCCACATATGGGGTATCGGTGTACTCAGGACAAATTGTACAACAACGTTTGTGGTCCATTTTCTCCTGTTACCCTTGGTAAAATAAAACAAATTGGAGCTGAAATAAATTTTGTGTGAAAAAAAGTTAAATGTTAATTTTTATTTAAACATTCCAAAAATTCCTGTGAAGCACCAGAAGGGTTAATAAACTTCTTGAATATGGTTTTGAGCACCATGAGGGGTGCAGTTTTTAGAATGGTGTCACACTTGGGTATTTTCTATCATATAGACCCCTCAAAATGACTTCAAATGAGATGTGGTCCCTAAAAAAAATGGTGTTGTAAAAATGAGAAATTGCTGGTCAACTTTTAACCCTTATAACTCCCTAACAAAAAAAAATTTTGGTTACAAAATTGTGCTGATGTAAAGTAGACATGTGGGAAATGTTACTTATTAAGTATTTTGTGTGACATATCTCTGTGATTTAATTGCAAAAAAATTCAAAGTTGGAAAATTGCGAAATTTTCATAATTTTCGCAAAATTTCCGTTTTTTTCACAAATAAACGCAGGTACTATCAAATAATTTTTACCACTATCATGAAGTACAATATGTCACGAGAAAACAGTGTCAGAATCACTGTAATCCGTTGAAGCTTTCCAGAGTTATAACCTCATAAACGGACAATGGTCAGAATTGTAAAAAATGGCCCGGTCATTAACGTGCAAACCACCCTTGGGGGTAAAGGGGTTAAGATGCAATCATCTTTTCCACAAGTCCAATGGTGCATGGCACCCCCTTATACTCCTATACATGCCTTTTGTAGAAGAGATGATAATATAAAGCTCCTATACTAGTCAATCATTCTTTTATAATCATTGCCAAAAAAACTCTTATTTATTCCATAGTTGCTAACGGAGCAGATCTTTCTTTTTTAATGTTTTATGAACCTCATAATGATTTTCAATGGTGTTCCAATCTCTAAAATGAATGTAAGGAATAATTAATCTGTGAAATGAGCAGACATCACACAAGCTTTTATTTTGAGGATGACAGAATTATTTTTGCGCTATTTAATAATGACATTTACAGAAATCAATACAACAAACATATTAATCATTTTTGGTATAAACACGACCTTTAGCACAATGCTTTGTATCTCTGAATCAAACATTTATTAGGAGGTCGCTGTCTCTGCTGACTGCAAATGTCGCTTTCTGTATTTTAGAGTAACGGGTAAATCATCATGCCTATGCCATGATTTTTCATCCATCTGAATTGTTGCTATCTATCACTGACTAGCAGCATAACACTAGCCTTTTCTGTATTTAATTCATTACTAGCTTGTGCTTCTAAATAAATGAACACGTGAATCTCTCCACGGAGGTGAATAGTCGTTACTTTAATAAATATGCTAAAATTATACAATAAAATATAATTAACGTTAATATGTTTTATGTCTTCGGCGAATGGTGTGATAAGCTAAAGCATTGTGAGGCAGTGTTTTCATCTGCCCTGGAGACGCTGTCATAGAACTGAATGGAAGGGCGCAGCATACAATCATCGCAAAATCACAGACACCATGATGGAAGCTTGAAGGACCCTATGTTAGGCGTCGAGTTCCCGCCTCTGCACAGGGGGAATCTCGGGCCATCTTGGCTGCGGGCTCCCATTCTTCTCCTGCCGCAGTGGAGCCTGCTCAGCGGAGACGTCGGTCCCAGCGTCTCGCTCAGTCTGACTCTGTACAAAGAGTTACTGCTGCTTTTCCTGCTTCTGCCATTGAAGTCAGTGCTGGGCAGCGGCGAGCAGACGCTTCTGGGACTAAGTCCTGCTTTTCTCGTTCTGAGCATGCCCAGAGTAAGATCTCTCAGTGGAGATCAAGGGTCACATGTTCAGATACTGCAGCTAAAGCCATTGGTCCTTCAGGAAGGTCCTGTAGGTGCTCAGGCTCTGTGGCAGCCTCTCATTGGTCCTTCTAGGAAGGTCCTGTACGAGCTGCAACTATTTAAGGCACGGCCAAGCGCTAGTATCTTTCTATGTTATGTGCTTTGCGCCAGTGTGGTCATGTGAGTTTGTGTTCAGGGACCCGGCTGAAATAAGCCCCTAGAATGCTGGCACCTCCGGCGAGGAGATTTTGTGTGTATGTATTCAGGGACCTGGCTGAAATAAGCCCCTAGAATGCTGGCACCTCCGGCAATGAGTTTTTTGTGCATGCATGACCACTGACTGCTCTCACTTGGGTAGTTAACCTGTGCATCTGTGAAGTCAAACAGGGTGAGTGCATTGATTTCACGGCTACTCTGTGAAGTAACAGAGTTAGCTCATACCGCCATCGCCATATAGTTCCACCGTTTGCTAGCAGCAGGTTCTTCTGCACGGTGGACCCCGGGCTGCGAATGCATCAATTACAATAAAACTTCTATATTTACTTGGTGCGTTCCACTAGCCCTAACAGAATACTAGCGCCAGGGTCTGGCTAGTAAATGGTGGACGTTCAGCAATCCTTTCGGTATATCCAACAGCTGGAGGGTAGGTTGGTGGCTCTTGAGAGCACAACCTCAGCTGTGGATGTTACCGCAGTTGCTGTAAAGGCTTCTAGCGTGGCTGCAGCAACCTTGTCCACCGCCACCCCTGTTCCGACATTATCTCGCCTCCCGCTGCCAGAAAAATTTTCTGGAGATAGTGAATCTTGTAGGGGATTCGTGAGTCAGTGCTCTATTTACCTCAAGCTCCTGGCTGCACGTTTTCCCACAGAGCGGGCTAAGGTGGGATTTATTGTGTCTCTCTTGTCGGACAGGGCGTTGGAATGGGCTACGCCGCTGTGGGAGCGTCGCCATCAAGGGGATGCAGAGTGCTCTGCTGTTCCTGAGCACTCTGAAACAGGTCTTTTTTTTTCGAGTCACCCATGACATGGCGCTCCAACTGATGGCATTAACTCAGGGTGTGTCCTTGGTCAGCCATTTTGCCGTCCACTTCCGTACTTTAGCATCTGAGCTGGAGTGGTCGGATAAAGCCCTTATCTCCATATTTTGGAGGGGGCTGGCTGATCACGTGAAGGACGCTCTGGCCACTAGGGAGATTCCTGCCACACTGGAGGAGTTAATAGCTGTCTCCACTCGTATTGACCTCCGTTTTAACGAGCGGAGGTTAGAGGGAGCCCAGTGTAGGCAGAGGTTTCGGCTGGCTCCCACCTTTGCCAAACCTCTGGAATCTCCGATCCTGGTTCCTGAGTCACATAAGGCCATAGAAGTGTCACGAGCGGGATCTAAGTCCCGGACCACTTGTGCACTCAAGGTCTGTCATGTTTGCCAGCAGTCAGGACATCTTGCCACCAGATGTCCCCAGCGGTCGAGGAAACGTCAGCGTCTAGTGGTAGTAGGTGGAGGTACACTAGACACGGCGACGTTTGCCTCCAAATTGTCCTTTAAGGGGACAATTACTGTAGGCTCATCCTCCCACTCGGTACAGCTTTGCGTGGATTCTGGGGCGGAGGGCAATTTTATGTTTTCTGCCTTCACCCAACGTCACGCAATACCCCTGGTTATGCTAGCTCAACCAGTAATGGTACGAGTGGTGAATGGGTCGACACTGCCCTCACAGATAACACAGCAGACCATCCCTTTTACTCTGTCCTTGTCACCATCCCATCAGGAGATTATATCTGTGCTCGTCATTCCTGAGGGAATTGATGAGGTCCTGTTGGGGATACCTTGGCTACTGTACCACTCTCCTCATATCGAGTGGTCCTCAGGCAAAATTCTGGGATGGGGTGAATCTTGTGGGGGTAGGTGTCAGAGGGAGTGCCTTCAGGTTGCTACTACAGAGGTACCCGCAGATCTATCCTCTCTCCCCAAGCAATATAGTTCCTATGCGGACGTGTTCTCCAAAAAGGCGGCGGAGACCCTTCCGCCTCATCGCCCCTATGACTGTCCTATTGACCTCTTGCCTGGTGCTGAGCCTCCCCGGGGTCGAGTCTATCCATTATCTCTCCCGGAGATGGAGGCAATGGATTTAACCGGGGGGAGTGCAGCGCCCCAGAGATCTGGTCGTTGCAGTATGACACTCTGCCGCTAAGGGGAGTGATGGTACGTCTGATGGCACTGAAGGAATTCTACTGACCAGGTATCACCAGCACCCATTACACTTCACACTCCGGCCACTAGGGGGAGAAAAAGGCTTTATTTATTGGGCCACTCCTCACACTGGTAAAACTAGGGGTTGGATAGGAAGTTAGTCAGAAGCTGACTGGGTTGGATTCAGGCAACATCTCGTGGCAGGGGGTGTTGCAGGGAGATGATTCAGGGGGGTGCCTGTCAGGCGTGGGAACCTGGCAGGTACCTAGCGAACAGAACAGAACGTTACGGAACCGCGCCTGCACTACCTTGCGGCTGTATCCTAAGAAAGAGACACGAAGCAAAGGATATTGTGGAACAGTGAGAAACAAGATCAAGCACAAAGGAGAGCCAGTAGGAGTCGTGCCCGGAGAACAGCAACATCCTACTGAGGCGTGTAGCCGGTGGCCGGAACACCGAGGAAGTAACTAACTCTATGCCTTACTTCAAACTCCGCAGGACAGTTAATTATAGGTTGGCTGTCTACCTTACATCACCTAAGCAGATATAGGGGGCAATGCGTGGAGAGGGGCGTCTCTAGGGTCCCGGAAGAACTCCGAGCCTTCCCATCAAACGGGTGTGTCCTAGCCATAACATACCTGAGGGACGGAGAACTAGAAAGAACTGGAACGAATTAGAAAGAACTAGAACAGAAGTTGTGAGGACTATCCCAAATGCTCAGCAAGGAAGCACTACAACACACAGGCGCTAGTGGTAGGCACTGATTTCCACCTGCAAAGGGAACTCTGGATGTGCCTTCGGACCGGCCGGTCTCAGACAGCCCTGTTAACCGTGCTCTGGATTGAGGATCCTGAAGTCTTCAGTAAAGAGGTAAAGAGACTGCAACCTTGTGTCCTCGTTATTGTCTGCACCTCACACCATCACCATGCACCTTACTGGGAAGCCCTGGGGACATACTTCACCTGTGGGAAGGTATACCATCTAGCTGCCATTCCATCACCCCAGCGGACCCCAAGCAGCGTCGGTCGCCCTGACCGAACACCACAGGTGGCGTCACAAAACCTTGACAAACTAACATCACCCGTTTTATTGGACGCCCCTTAGCAGGGTCACAGACCGGGTCCAGCCACCGTGACAACCCCAGAACTGAGACAGAAATGACCGGTACTGAGTAACTTGTGGCCCTGTGCCTGGGGGCGCTCCAAATTGGCGTCACGAACAGGATCGTACTTAAGCCTGAAGAATCAGGTCATGTGTGCCTTGGAACTGTGATTGAATTGTGCTTGAACTGTGATTTATTGCAAGGACTGTATATTGCTATCTGCCGCAAGATTCCCGCCAAAACTGCCACCATTGCAGTGCCACGAGGAGCGCAGGAGAAGAAGGGCATGGAAATGGGTGTGGACAAGCTGAAGAGCGCGAACGACAATGGCCGCCCAGTCTAAATATTTCTGTACCTTGAGGACGTGTCCATCAGCAGCCGAGATCCGCCTCCTGATCCTCAGTGGAGGGCGGAGACAAAGAAAGCGAAACCGCCCACGAAGGAGAGCATGGGAAAAGGACAAGGAGGGAGAAGACGTGAGCCACGTGGAAGACGCCATGGCCAGCCGCCCGGGATCGGAGCATGGGGTCGGAGCCGAGGACTCTCCCAGCTACCCAGAGAGATACCACAGCCAGGCGTCACCTGTTGGCCCCGACTTCCTGCAGGACGGAGTGGACGAGCTCTGCGATCAACTCCGGCAGACGCAGCTGAGTACTGAGGCCGGGTGGAAGGAGACCGTCATTGGGGGCCTCACCAGACGTCTGTCGGCAGCCTCGTCTGGTCTGGAGCAAGAAAGAAGTTCCAGCGCTCCGAAGCCAGAAAGCAAGGCCCTGCCGGAAAGCGAGATACTGCAAACAGAGATGACAACGCCACAGCGCAAGGCCCCGCAGTCAGCGTTCCAGATCCCAGCGGAGACGGAGCAGGCCGGCACCGGAGGGACCGCATCTGAAGCAGGTATGAAGAACGACCCTGCCCCAGTGACAGAAGACCTAATGGTAGGCCCTGTAGCAGCGCCACCTGCTGCCATGACTAAGACTAACTCTGAACTGACAAATTCTAATACTACTACCACAGTGGTCATTATTGCCGCTACTGAACCTACTACCAAAATTGACATTCGAACCCAGATTATACCTGAAAAACCGATTAGTGACATTGATACCGCATTGGATGAGAAGTCGAACACAGATCTTCCCAGCCCAGGAAGTGTTTGCTACCAAATGATGCCTTGCAACATACCGTCGCAGAAATAAACCTCGAAGTCCCGACAGATTGTATATAGTTATTTAACTGTTTCCTGTTTTTTGCTGCTTAAAACCAGTCTAGAGTTATTTCTTAAAGGGATCCCTTTGTTGACCCGGGATCCCTATTGTTTTACATTTTTCCCTATTTTCTACAAGCTCATCATTGTTTAAAGGACTGCCGAATCATGGACGGTGAATGGTTCAAAAACTGCTTTGTAAATAGTTTGCACCTTCTTAAAGGTGCCCTCTACTGGTTTTACAAAAGAAGGAAGACTTTGCGAAGAGACTGTTTTGAATACAGCACGGAAGGTCCTGCTTTCTAATGGACTTGCAGACAGAGAAGATCTGCACTACCTCAAAGAGACTTGGTTTCCTCTTAAAGGGAATGTACACATGTTGCACTTAAGTATAATGTTGCCTTAGGAAAGTTAAAATTGTAATAATGTTGAGATTTAGGAAAAGTTAATAATGTTACTAGAGATTGAGGACAGGAAAAGTTGGAAGCCGAATTTCAACACCGTGAACCCGTAGGGGTTACAGAGTCCTCCTGAGAACCATAGAAAGATGGTTAGTACGTTAACAGAAGAACAGATGACAGTATGCCCAGACAAGGAGCTGGGCGGCCCTGCATTTGTAGAGTCAGAAAAAGTAAAGAAAAAGTTGAGTTTGTTTTATAGTGTTTTATAGTAAACCTTTAGTGGGTTCAGCCTATACGCCCTTAAAGGAAGAGTTAAATTATTGTTCAAGCATTTGCACTTAGTAGAATACCCGGCTGGGTAATAGGAATTATTTATAGTTTGTAGAATAGAGTGTTATTTAAAATATTTATACTTGTTTTGTTTGCAACGTTCAAGTGTCCTCACCTCCCATAAAGGGAAGCTTTGTTATATTTACTTGTTTCAAGCATTCCAAAATTTTGTATGTCTTCTGCTAACATGTATTGTTGTTCTTCTTCCCAGTCCAGGAGTACAGGATTTAACCGGGGGGGGGGGGGGGGACTGCAGCGCCCCAGAGACCTGGTCGTTGCAGTTGTATCACTCTGCCACTAAGGGGAGTGATGGTACGTCTGATGGCACTAAAGGAGTTCATCTGACCAGGTATCACCAGCACACATTACACTTCACACTCCGGCCACTAGGGGGAGCAAAAGGTTTTATTTACTAGGCCACTCCTCACACTGATAAAACTAGGGGTTGGATAGGAAGTTAGTTAGAAGCTGACTGGGTTTTGTCCAGGCAACATCCCGTGGTAGGGGGTTTTGCGGGGAAGATTCAGGGGGTCCCTGTCAGGCGTGGGAACCTGGCAAGTACCTAGCGACCAGAACAGAACGTTATGGAACCGCGCCTGCACCACCCGTGGCGGTATCCTAAGAAAGAGACACGAAGCGAAGGATATTGTGGACAGTGAGAAACGAGATCAAGCACAAAGGAGAGCCAGTAGGAGTCATGCCCGGAGAACGGCAACATCCTACTGAGGCGCGTAGGCGGTGGCCGGAACACCGAGGAAGTAACTGACTCTATGCCTTACTTCAAACTCCGCAGGACAGTTAATTATAGGTTGGCTGTCTACCTTACATCACCTAAGCAGACATAGGGGGCAATGCGTGGAGAGGGGCGTCTTTAGGGTCCCGGAAGAACTCCGAGCCTTCCCGTCAAATGGGTGCGTCCTAGCCATAACATACCTGGGGGACGGAGAATTAGAAAGAACTGGAACGAATTAGAAAGAACGAGAAGAGAAGTTGTGAGGACTATCCCGAATGCTCAGCAGGGAAGCACTACAACACACAGGCCCTAGTGGTAGGCACTGATTTCCACCTGCAAAGGGAACTCTGGATGTGCCTTCGGATCGGCCGGTCTCAGACAGCCCTGTTAACCATGCTCTGGATTGAGGATCTTGAAGTCTTCAGTAAAGAGGTAAAGAGACTGCAACCCTGTGTCCTCATTATTGTCTGCACCTCACACCATCACCATCCACCTTACTGGGAAGCCCTGGGGACATACTTCACCTGTGGGAAGGTATACCATCTAGCTGCCATTACATCACCCCAGCAGACCCCAAGCAGCATCAGTCGCCCTGACCAAACACCACAGGTGGCGTCATGAAACCTTGACAAACTAACATCACCCCTTTTATTGGACGCCCCTTAGCAGGGTCACGGACCGGGTCCAGCCACCGTGACAACCCCGGAACTGAGACAGAAAGGACCGGTACTGAGTAACCTGTGGCCCTGTGTCTGGGGGAGCTCCATATAAGTGCAGAGTTACTTGGCACCAATAAATTCCATAGACTATAGTGACATAGACTATAAATGTAGGTCTTATAGTTGAAGACTGGCAGCTCATAAGACGATATCAGTGTGGTGCAGTTCACACACGGATGGTACAATTTTTAAGTTATTAACATTTTGTTACGAGGCCTTCAAGTTTTAATACATTTGACACAAATCACTCCAGATTGACATGAGATGCATAAGGTAAGGTTTGCTACTTAGTAAATGGGGGCCATTTTGTGTGGCCATTGATGAGTGAGACCTCCCTTCTGGGCCCCTCCCCCCACCGATTACTTGATGAACATCTTTACTCTGTTTTTTACATTTACACAAGACCCTGTGTCTCCTGTATTCTGCAGCTCAGTGTTCCAGTCTTCAGTGTACTTTCTGGTGGTATGTTGTGTAGGACGTACTGTGCACATTGTTAGTGTCCTCATCACAGACTGAAGCCCTGTATTCTGTGGCTCTGTGTCCTGATCTTCAGTCTTCTTTCTGGTGGTATGTTGCGTAGGACATACAGGGCACAATGTTAGTGCTCCCATCACCGAATGAACCCCTGAATTCTGCAGCTTAGTGTCCTGGTCTTCAGTTTTCTTTCTGTTGGTATGTTGTGTAGGATGTACTGTGCACAATGTTAGTGTCGCATCACAGTCTGAACCCCATTACAATTGTAATGTAATTTGGTACCAGAGTTGACATGACATCTGCTATTGTCAGCTTCTAGATATGAAAACGGAATGCCTGCCAGGGCCGTGGGGTACTCAGTGCTGGGTCTGGTACTTAAGGGGATGTGTCACGGCGGCGGCGACCCGGTCTGTGGCCCTGGGCCCTCATGTAAAAGGAATTTGAATAAAGTTTATGTTCATGATGCCACCTGTGGTATTCGGTCAGTGGGGACCGATGCTACTTAAAGGGGTCCCCTGGGTTGATGTTATGGCAGCTAAGATGGTATAACTTCCCACAGGTGAAGTTGGGTCCCCAGGGCTCCCAGTGTGTAGCTGGAGATGGTGGGTAGTGCATAAAGAAATGGAGGCACAGGTTTGTGGTCTCTTTACCTGGTTTACTGAAGACTTCAGGCAGCCACAGTCCAGGGCACAAGATCACAGGTAGAGGCAGGGTCCGGCCAGCTTGGAAGTGAGTTTAGAGTCCCCTGTACCAGGTGGAATCGAAAGCCTTACTACTAGTGCTGTGGTGTAGTCCCTTGCTGCCTGTGGCTTCTGTCAAGGTCCTCACTGTTCTCTCTGTTCTCCTTAAAGGTGGGACACTAACCCGTATGACAGGTGGCTCGAGCCTTTTTACAGGGTCTCTATCACAACCCGGGCTTTATGCGCCACTCTGTCTCCAGTTATTAGGGCAGGCTGGTGACGTGTAGTCCAGCTGTCCTGCCGGTTTCTGCTGTGCCTCTTAGAGTCCGACACAACCTCGGTATTCCGGCTACCAGTATCTGCGCTCTGCAAGGAGGTAGCTCAGTTGCAGCTATTCTCGTCATTTACTCTCCTTTGCTTCGCTCTCCTCCATGCTCACTACAATGTGTTCTTCCTTCTGTATTATCTCTATCCAGGAGCTGCAGCACCCTCGTGGCTGCACAGCCCCTCACTTTCCTCTCTGCCTCAGACTGCTCCAGTCTGCTGTCTGGCACTCTCTGTCAGGAATTCACTAACTTTCCCTCCAGACCAGAATATATATAGAGGAGCCACCCATAAGCTCCCCCTTCTGGCCTGGAGTGTGAACATGTTGTATGTTTGTGTTTACCTGATAAAGAAGTTTTCCCTCGCTTCCAAGCGTGACATTACTCTCCCCATGAGGAAAGCAATGCCACTGTAATAACCAGGACCCTGGGGTGTTACAGAATCAGGGTATTAGTGATCACCCCCATCAATGTCACTATGTAAGGAGAGATCCAGGCTAAAAACACTCAACACAAGAAATAGATATTTTTTTTATTTGAATACCAATAAGCGACATTGTAATAAAAAGATTTCTGGCCCTTTCAAAAATTAAACTATGGTCACAATGACCCTCAGATTAGCCCCAGTGGAGACCACAGAATGAGCTGCGGTCATTAAAGACCAACTGAGAGCCACTGGATCAAAAGATCCAGAGGAAGGCGAAGAAACCCCCTGGAGAGTTCTACTTCAAGGGGGAAAAAATTCCTTCCTGACCCCATTGCTGGCCATCAGATATATTCCTGGATCTCCTGTGTCCTGCTGCATATTGCTGTATTTAACATACAAATTGCCTCTTCAGAGAAAAAGAGGACTTGAACTCTATAGCGCCACCTGTTGGAAGCAGCGATCCTAAAAGTCACAATCAACCCTTTAACCCCTTCGCGCCATGCGCCGTACTAGTACTGCGCCGCCGGCACTGCATTAGTGCCAGCAGCAGTACTAGTACGGCGCATCGATCACCGCGGTCTCGCGCTGAGCGCCGCGGTGATCGGGTGCGGGTGTCAGCTGTATATGACAGCTGACACCCCGCAGCAATGCCCACGATCGGCGCTATCGCCGATCGCGGGCATTTAACCCCTCTGATGCCGCTGTCAGTAGTGACAGCGGCATAGAGGGGGATCGCGCAGGGACGGGGGCTCCCTGCGCTCTCCCACCGGAGCAACGCAATGAGATCGCGTTGCTCCGGTGACCCGGAAGGAGTCCCCGGATCCAAGATGGCCGCCGGACTCCTTCCGGGTCATGAAGTGACCTGGCTAGCCGGCGCCTGCTGAGAGCAGGCGCTGGAGAGCCAGCTAAGCTGCCTGTCAGATCGTTGATCTGACAGTGTGCTATGCACAGTGTCAGATCAACGATCTGATCTAATACAGTGATGTCCCACCCTGGGACAATGTTAGAAAGTAAAAAAAAAAAAAAATAGAATGTGTAAAAAAAAATAAAAAAAAATCCCCAAATAAAAAAAAAAAAAACATTTCCCAATAAATCCATTTATTTATGTAAAAAAAAAAAAAAACAATAAATGTACACATATTTGGTATCGCCGCGTCCGTAACGACCCGCTCTATAAAACTATCCCACTAGTTAACCCCTTCAGTGAACACCGCAAAAAAAAAAAAAAAAAAACAAGGCAAAAAACAACGCTTTATTATCTTACAGGCGAACAAAAAGTGGAATAACACGCGATCAAAACGACGGATATAAATAACCATGGTACCGCTGAAAACGTCATCTTGTCCCGCAAAAAAAAAGCTGCCATACAGCATCATCAGCAGAAAAATAAAAAAGTTATAGCTCTCAGAATAATGCGATGCAAAAAACAATTATTTTTTTATATAAAATAGTTTTTATTGTGTAAAAGCGCCAAAACATAAAAAAAATTACATAAATGAGGTATCGCTGTAATCGTACTGACCCGAAGAATAAAACTGCTTTATCCATTTTACCACACGTGGAACGGTATAAACGCCCCCCCTAAAAGAAATTCAGGAATTGCTGGTTTTTGTTCATTCCGCCTCCCAAAAATCGGAATAAAAAGCGATCAAAAAATGTCATCTGCCTGAAAATGTTACCAATAAAAACGTCAACTCATCCCGCAAAAAACAAGATCTCACATGACTCTGTGGGCCAAAATATGGATAAATTATAGCTCTCAAAATGTGGTGATGCAAAAACTATTTTTTGCAATAAAAAGCGTCTTTTAGTGTGTGACGGCTGCCAATCATAAAAATCCGCCAAAAAAACGCTATAAAAGTAAATCAAACCCCCCTTCATCACCCCCTTAGTTAGGGAAAAATAATAAAATGTAAAAAAATGTATTTATTTCCATTTTCCCATTAGTGCTAGGGTTAGTGCTAGGGTTAGTGCTAGGGTTAGGGCTAGGGTTAGGGTTAGGGCTAGGGTTAGGGCTAGGGTTAGGGCTAGGGTTAGGGCTAGGGCTAGGGTTAGGGTTGGGGTTAGGGTTTCAGTTATAATTGGGGGTTTCCACTGTTTAGGCACATCAGGGGCTCTCCAAACGCGACATGGCGTCCGATCTCAATTCCAGCCAATTCTGCTTTGAAAAAGTAAAACAGGGCTCCTTCCCTTCCGAGTTCTCCTGTGTGCCCAAACAGTGGTTCCCCCCAACATATGGGGTATCAGCGTTCTCAGGACAAGTTGGACAACAACTTTTGGGGTCCAATTTGTCCTGTTACCCTTGGGAAAATAAAAACATAGGGGATAAAATATCATTTTCGTGGAAAAAAAAAAAATTTTTTATTTTCACGGCTCTGCATTATAAACTGTAGTGAAACACTTGTTGGTTCGAAGCTCTCACAACACATCTAGATAAGTTCCTTTGGGGGTCTAGTTTCCAATATGGGGTCACTTGTGGGGGGTTTCTACTGTTTAGGTACATCAGGGGCTCTGCAAATGCAACATGACGCCTGCAGACCATTCCATCTAAGTCTGCATTTCAAATGGCGCTCCTTCCCTTTCGAGCTCTGCCGTGCACCCAAACAGTGGTTCCCCCCAACATATGGGGTATCAGCGTTCTCAGGACAAGTTGGACAACAACTTTTGGGGTCCAATTTGTCCTGTTACCCTTGGGAAAATAAAAACATAGGGGATAAAATATCATTTTCGTGGAAAAAAAAATATTTTTTATTTTCACGGCTCTGCGTTATAAACTGTAGTGAAGCACTTGTTGGTTCAAAGCTCTCACAACACATCTAGATAAGTTCCTTGGGGGGTCTAGTTTCCAATATGGGGTTACTTGTGGTGGGTTTCTACTGTTTAGGTACATCAGGGGCTCTGCAAATGCAACATGACACCTGCAGTCCATTCCATCTAAGTCTGCATTTCAAACGGTGCTCCTTCCCTTCCGAGCTCTGCCATGCACTCAAACGGTGGTTCACCCCCACATGTGGGGTATCATCGTACTCAGGACAAATTGGACAATAACATTTGTGGTCCAATTTCTCCTGTTACCCTTGGGAAAAAAAAAATTGCGGGCTAAAACATCATTTTGTGGAAAGAAAAAATGATTTTTTAATTTTCACAATGCTACATTCTAAACTTTAGTGAAACAATTGGGGGTTAAAAGTGCTCACCACACATCTAGATAAGTTCATTAGGGGGTCTTCTTTCCAAAATGGGGTCACTTGTGGGGGGTTTCCACTGTTAAGGCACGTCAGGGGCTCTCCAAATGCGACATGGCGTCCGATCTCAATTCCAGCCAATTTTGCATTGAAAAGTCAAATGGCACTCCTTCCCTTCCGAGCTCTGCCATGCGCTCAAACAGTGGTTTATCCCCATATATGAAGTATCGACGTACTCAGGACAAATTGCACAACAACTTTTGGGGTACAATTTATCCTTTTACCCTTGGGAAAATAAAAAAATTGGGGCAAAAAGATCATTTTTTGTGAAAATTAATAAAAAATTTTGTTTTACGGCTCTACATTATAAACTTCTGTGAAGCACTTGGAGGTTCAAAGTGCTCACCACACATCTAGATTAGTTCCTTAGGGGGTCTACTTTCCAAAATGGTGTCACCTGTGGGGGTTTCCACTGTTTAGGCACATCAGGGGCTCTCCAATCGTGACATGGGCTCCGATCTCAATTCCAGCAAATCTTGCAGTGAAAAGTGAAATAGCGCTCCTTCCCTTCCGAGCTCTGCCATGTGCCCAAACAGTGGTTTACCCCCACATATGGGGTATCGGCGTACTCAGGACAAATTGTACAACGACTTTTGTGGTCCAATTTCTCCTGTTACCCTTGGTAAAATGAAACAAATTGGACCTGAAGTAAAAATTTTGTGAAAAAAAAGTTAAATGTTCAATTTTTTTAAACATTCAAAAAATTCCTCTGAAGCACCTGAAGGGTTAATAAACTTTTTGAATGTGGTTTTGAGTACCTTGAGGGGTGCAGTTTTTAGAATGGTGTCACTTTTGGGCATTTTCTGTCATATAGACCCCTCAAAGTCACTTCAAGTGTGAGGTGGTCCGTAAAAAAATGGTTTTGCAAATTTTGTTGCAAAAATGAGAAATCGCTGGTCAACTTTTAACCCTTATAACGTCCTAACAAAAAAAAATTATGTTTCCAAAATTGTGCTGATGTAAAGCAGACATGTGGGAAATGTTGTTTATTAACTATATTATGTGATATAACTCTCTAATTTAAGGGCATAAAAACTAAGAGTTTGAAAATTGCTAAATTTTCATAATTTCCGACAAATTTTTGTTTTTTTCACAAATAAATGCAAGTCATATCGAAGAAGTTTTACCACTATCATGAAGTACAATATGTCACGAGAAAACAATGTCAGAATCACCAGGATCCGTTGAAGCGTTTCAGAGTTATAACCTCATAAAGTGACAGTGGTCAGAATTGTAAAAATTGGCCCTGTCACTTAGGTGAAAACAGGCTTTGGGGTGAAGGGGTTAATGGGTCGTGCAATATTATTATTATTATTTTTTTTTTTTTATTATTTTTTTTTATTATTTATATAGCACCATTAATTCCATGGTGCTGTACATGAGAAAGGGGTTACATACAGAGTTATAGATATCGTTTACAGTAAACAGGTTTACAGTGACAGACTGGTACAGAGGGGAGAGGACCCTGTCCTTGCGGACTTACATTCTATGGGATAGTGGGGAAGAGACAGAAGGTAGTCAATATGACTTGACTTAGGCTAAAAGCCAAATCAGTATCTCAATTTGCAGACAACATAGGCTTACGTCATGTGAAAAATGGCCAAATAGTTGTCGGCTGAGGGTCCTGTTAGCCAGCATAAGTACATGTGGGGATTCCCTAGCAACCAGGCAACCCCCACATGTACTTATGCTGGCAAACAGATGTAAATCATTCAGCTGTGGCAAGAAAAACTAAATCTCCGAGCACTAAAAAATATTCAGAGGACCCCCGAGCGTACTCGGGAAATCTCGAGTAACGAGTATATTCGCTCATCACTAATTATATCTATAGATAGAGACATAGATAGATAATACCAAGCCCGATGTTTAGTGATAAACATAATAAAATGGTACATAAAGAGTTAAATAAGGATACATACACAAAATCTGCGTTAGGCCGGACTCACACTTGTGGGAAATTCGCACGAGTATCGCACCTCAATACCCGGCACTGCCGGCGGCACCCGGACTGGAGCGTTGAGCTGCATAGAAATACATGCAGCCATTCACTCCGGTCCCAAGTGCTGGCGGCAGTGCTGGGTATTGATGTTTCTAGCATTGCACTCGCAAGTGTGAGCCCGTCCTTACACCCAGTATTCAGGACAGAAGTGGCACTCTGCAGAGTGTGTATGTGTGTGGGTGTATAGTGGTGCCACACTATTTACTACATGTGTACTGTACCAATACGTGGACTGGTACTTGCGCAGGCGTGTACTTCGGAGGACACAGCATGAACTTCAACCAGCTTTTTTGACGGATCCGGCAAAAAACGGATGAAACATGTGGCCATCAGGCGCAACCCGGCACTAATACAACTCTATGAGAAAAATCGGATCCAGCAGAAGAAAAATGGATCGTTTTTTATCAAAACTCGCCGGATTGTGCCTGACGGCAAAAACCTGATGTGTGAAATTAGCCAGATAGATATATGGATGGAAACATCTACGTATCTATAAATATATCTATAGATAGATATATCCATAGATAGGCCGATGTTGATAAATTAACATAAAGAAAAAAACAGAAAAAAAATGGCGAGGGCTCCCGTGCAATATTCTGCGCAAGGAGGCGGAAAGCCGATGGCCGGGGGCCAATATTTGTAGCCTGGGAAGGGGGTAATACCCATGGCCCCTCCCAGGCTATGAATATCAGCCCACAGCTGTCTGCGTAGCCTTTACTGGCTATTAAAATAGGGGGACCCCCCAAGAAAATGACATGGGGTCCCCTATATTTTATAGCCACAAAGGCTACGCAGACAGCTGTGGGCTGATATTCATAGCCTAGAGAGGGACCATGGATATTGCCCCCCCCGGCTAACGAGTGTCCCACGACGATCTCCCCTATTGAACAGTGACATCGGGTGATGTCACTGCTCTATAGGACCTCCAGTGACACACTGACAGGAGACAATGGCTCCTGCAGTGCATCACTGAGAGGTTACTCTACTGTTGTGAATTCTGTTGTCAAGCTCCCTCCTGTGGTCATGAATGGTACTTCGGCTGGTTCTGTCCATGGGCTTCCTCTGGTGGTTGTGAGTGGGGCTGCGGCTTCTGAGGTTCCTTCCACAGGTGACAAGGTTAATTCGTTAGCTGGCTGCTCTGTTTAACTCCACCTAGATCTTTGCTCCATGCCACCTGTCAATGTTCCAGTATTGGTCTAGTTCTCTCCTGGATCGTTCTTGTGACCTGTCTTCCCAGCAGAAGTTAAGTTCCTGCTTGTTTTTCTTTGGTTTGCTATTTTTCTGTCCAGCTTGCTATTTTGATTGTTGTCTTGCTTGCTGGAAGCTCTGGGACGCAGAGGGAGCGCCTCCGCACCGTGAGTCGGTGCGGAGGGTCTTTTTGCGCCCTCTGCGTGGTCTTTTTGTAGGTTTTTGTGCTGACCGCAAAGCTACCTTTCCTATCCTCAGTCTGTTCAGTAAGTCGGGCCTCACTTTGCTAAATCTATTTCATCTCTGTGTTTGTATTTTCATCTTTACTCACAGTCATTATATGTGGGGGGCTGCCTTTTCCTTTGGGGAATTTCTCTGAGGCAAGGTAGGCTTTATTTTTCTATCTTCAGGGCTAGCTAGTTCCTTAGGCTGTGCCGAGTTGCATAGGGAGCGTTAGGAGCAATCCATGGCTATTTCTAGTGTGTGTGATAGGATTAGGGATTGCTGTCAGCAGAGTTCCCACGTCCCAGAGCTCGTCCTATATTATCAGTAACTATCAGGTCATTCCATGTGCTCTTAACCACCAGGTCCATTATTGTCCTGACCACCAGGTCATAACACTCTACTTCACTGGTCTCCCTTTGTGGCAAAAACTGTGTGGAAACTTTCTCACACAGCAATGCCAAAAGTGAGACTAGGGACTATTTTTTTACAGTGGCGGAGGAATACAGTGCGGAAGGATACCTTCCTCCCATCATTGTATTCCTGGAGCCCCTAGAGAGCGGTCGCATCAGCTGATGCTGCTGTTCCCCACGGGAGATCGTCGTGGGACACTCGTGGATTTCTGTGGATCAGAGAGTATATTGTTTGGTTGTTATTTTACTATTTTTTACAGATGACACTGGCTTCGGGGAACAAAGTGACAAGTGATGGTGAATATGTACTCTATGTTATATGTAATGTTTGTCTATATGTATGTATTGTATGTAATATATGAATGTATTGTATGTAGTATGTATGTTGTATGAATGTAGTATGTACAGTATGTTGTATGTATGTAGTATGTATTTATGTAGTATGTATATAGTATGTATGTTGTATGTATGTAGTATGTATGTTGTATGTATGCATGTAGTATGTGTGTATGCAGTATGTATGTAGTATGTATGTAGTAGGTATGTAGTATGTATGTAGTATGTTGTATGTATGTATGTAGTATGTATGTATGTATGTGCCATGTATGTATGTAGTATGTTGTATGTAGTATGTTGTATGTATGTTGTATGTAGTATGTATGTTTTATGTATGTAGTATATATGTTTTATGTATGTAGTATGTATGTTGTATGCATGTATGTATGTTGTATGTACTGTATGTAGTATGTTGTATGTATGTAGTATGTATGTTGTATGTATGTTGTATGTATGTAGTATGTAGTATGTATGTAGTATGTATGTAGTATGTATGTAGTATGTTGTATGTATGTAGTATGTATTTAGTATGTTGTATGTATGTATGTAGCATGTATGTAGCATGTATGTAGTATGTATGTAGTATGTATGCTTGTGGGTTTTTTTTACATTCAACACATTAGCCGGATGATGGGACTACTACTGTCCCATCATTGGCTAATGAGTCAATCACTGTTATTGTAGCAGGCATAGTCCCATGTGACGATGCCTGCACACAGACCCAAAGACCCCCGGCAGGCCCAAACAGACCCAGAGAGGCCTGTACAGACCACCGGCAGACCTGCACAGACCCCTGAGAGGCCCGTACAGACCCCCGGCAGGCCCGCACAGACCCCCGAGAGGTCCGCACAGACACCGCGCGTGAAGTGCCCCCAGACACAGGGCCACGGGGTACTAGATCCGGGGTTGTCACGGTGGCTAGACCCGGTCCGTGACCCTGCTAAGGGGCGTCCAATGAAAGGTGATGGTGCGTGGTGCAAGGTGCGAGGAATAGCGAGGACACAGGGTTGTAGTCTCTTTACTTTATTTACTGAAGGCTTCGGTGTCCGCAGTCCAGAGTACTGCTAACAGGGCTGGCTGAGTCCGGCCGGTCCGAAGGCACATCCAGAGCTCCCTTTGCAGGTGGGAATCAGTGTCTACCTTCTAGCGCCTGTGTGTTGTAGTCCTTCCCTGCTGAGCACCACAGGATCATCCTCACAACTGTCGTATCTGTTCCTTCTCTTTCTCCATCCCCCAGACAATATGGCTAGGACGCACCTTTGTGACAGGTAGGCCTGGAGTTATTCTGGGACCCTAGCAACGCCCCTCTCCCACGATTACCTCCTATGTCCATGTAGGTGATTTAAGTCAGACAGCCAACCTGTAATCAACTGTCCTGCCGCTGTTTGAAGTAATGCGTGGAGTCTGTTACTTCCTCGGTGCTCCGGCCACCGGCTACGCGCCTCAGAAGGATGTTGCCAATCTCGGGGCATGACTCCTTCTGGTTCTATCTCCTTCTTACTATGATCCCACTTCTCACTTCTCCACAATATCCTTCTCTTCGTGTCCTTTCTTGAGATACCGCCGCAAGGTAGTGCAGGCGTGGTCCCGTAACAATCTGTCCTTTCTGCTAGGTACCTGCCAGATTCCCAGTTCTGACAGGTTCTCCCTGGAGCTCTCCCAGGCTACGTTCTCCCTAACTTCCTATCCAACCCCCAGTTTTACCAGTGTGAGGAGTGGCCTAGTACATAGTGCCTTTTGCTCCCCCTGGTGGCCGGAGTGTGAAGTGTAGTGTGTGGCTGTGATACCTGGTCAGGTGAACTCCTTTAGTACAATCAGACATAACATCGCTCCCCTTAGTGGCAGAGCGACATTACTGCAACGACCAGGACTCTGGGGCGCTGCACCTGCACACACAGACACGCAGTCTCTGCCATGCAGCACCCACCATCAACATCATTTCAGCAGCCAATCACAGCCATGCCATTAGTTAACATGGCTAACATGCCTAACAGGATGTGCCCACACTTCTTAGGATCCTCATTGGCTGAATAAAATGAAACTGTCTCATTGCATTATGGGATCTTCCGATTCCGGTATTCGATATTCAAAAAGTATCGGAACTCAGCATCGGAACTTCGATACAGCGAATATCGGTCGATATCCGATATTGCAGTATTGGAATGCTCAACACTAGCTATTACTCATGTGGAAGAATCGTGGGGATGATAAGGACACAATCCATACAGCACACACTGCAGATCTCTTCTGGTCTGGCTGTGCTGTATGTGCTGTGTAGCAATTCCTTCCTCCTCTACCATGTGACCCGATCCTCAGTGTTCAGTGAAGAGTTACCTACCTAGACTCGTTGTCTTCAAGCTGTGACACAAGAGGGTTCAGGAACAGAACCTTGTACATTCTAAAGCAATTATGATGTCATGTGATCTATATGATGTCATGTGCCCTGTGTGCTGTCATGTGCCTTTTGATGTCATAACTGACATTGCTGTTTTATGTATCAAGTTTACAACATTAGGAATTAAATTAATTAAAAAACCTCCATTTCTGCACCACATCTTCACCAATCACACATTTACAGTTCTCATCGAACGCCATGTCACATACACAGCCATCAGCTTTTGTTTTGGCCAAAATATTTTTCAAGCCACTACCACAACTAGGTATACTCATTTGGCTGGGCCCTACTCTACTGTAACATATAAATTTCTTAAAATGTCCAATAATCTTTTTAGGCATATTTTTACTTATTTTTCTTTAAATGAGTAACGTACATTTTTTAAATGACCAATAATACCACATACATGGGACAAATACCATCACATCATGGCTGGACCACATATTACCATCACATAGTGACCAAATAATACCACATACAAGGAACAAATACCATCACACCATGACCAGAGCACATATTACCACCACAAAGTGACCAAATAATACCACATACAATTGACTAATACTGCCACACATGACCAGACCACATATTAACACCACATAGTGACGAACACTACAATAACGATCATTAATAAAAAATTACAATACTAATATTATATATCCCTGAAGCCCTGTTATGTGTAGTGCAAGTGAACAGACAATTGCAGTTTCAAGTCTCTTAAGGAAACTATTGAATCAAGTAAAAACTAGAAAAATGTTTTTAAAAATATTAAAAAATAAAAAAATATAAAACTTAAAATCACTGCTCTTTTGCCCCATTCAAAATAAAACAATAAAAAAATAGACATTTTTGGTATCGCTGCATTCAGAAACGCCCAATCTATCAAATTATAAACTAAATCCGATTGGTAAATAGCGTAAAGGGGAAAAAAAATCAAAACTTCATAAGTTTGTTTTTTTGGTCGCATTACAATAAAATTCATTAACCGGTGGTTAAAACATTGTATCTGCCCCAAAATGCTATCAATAAAAACATCAGCTCGTCGAGCAAAAAACAAGCGCTCATCCCACCGCAGATCCTGAAGATTGGAGACACCATGGGTCTTGGAAAATGGATGCATTTTTTTTTCTTTTACAAACTTTGGATTCTTTTTCACTGCTTAAATAAAAACTAACCTAGACATGTTTGGTGTCTGCAAACTCATAATATCCTGGAGAGTCATGATAGCTGGTCAGTTTTAGCATTTAGTGAACATGGTAAAAAAAGAAACCTAACCAAAAAACAATTGTGGAGTTGCATTTTTTTTGCAGTTTCACCAAACTTGGAAATGTGTTCCCATTTTCCAGTACACTATATGGTAAAATCAGTTATGTAATTCAAAATTACAGCTCACACCGCAAAAAAAACAAGCCCTCACATGACCATATTGATGAAAAAATAAAAGTTATAGCTCTGGGACGAAGGGGAGAAAAAATAAAAGATGGAAAATACCAAGGTCATGAAGGGATTAAAGCTTGTTTGCAAACTGATAAAGCATTGTTATATACAGACTAGATGGTGGCCCGATTCTAACGCATCGGGTATTCTATTCATATGCATGTCCACGTAGTATATTGCACAGTCCACGTAGTATACTGGTCAGACACGTATAGTATATTACGTAGTATATTGCCCAGTGACGTAGTATACAGCACAGAGCCTCGTAGCATATTGCCCAGTGACGTAGTATATTGCCCAGCCACGTAGTATATTGCCCAGCCACGTAGTATATTCCCCAGCCACGTAGTATATTGCCCAGCCACGTAGTATATTGCCCAGCGACGTAGTATATTGCCCAGTGACGTAGTATATTGCCCAGCCACGTAGTATATTGCCCAGCGATGTAGTATATTGCCCAGCGACGTAGTATATTGCCCAGCCATGTAGTATATTGCCCAGCCACGTAGTATATTGCCCAGCGACGTAGTATATTGCCCAGCCACGTAGTATATTGCCCAGCGACGTAGTATATTGCCCAGTGACGTAGTATATTGCCCAGCCACGTAGTATATTGCCCAGCGACGTAGTATATTGCCCAGCGACGTAGTATATTGCCCAGCCATGTAGTATATTGCCCAGCCACGTAGTATATTGCCCAGCGACGTAGTATATTGCCCAGCCATGTAGTATATTGCCCAGTGACGTAGTATATTGCCCAGCCACATAGTATATTGCCCAGCCGCGTAGTATATTGCCCAGCGATGTAGTATATTGCCCAGCCATGTAGAGCCATGTAGTATATTGCCCAGTGACGTAGCATACAGCACAGAGCCACGCAGTCTATTGCACAGCGATGTAGTATACAGCACAGAGCCACGTAGTATATTGCCCAGCCACATAGTATATTGCCTAGCCACGTATGTCACAGGTTAAAAAATAAAAAATAAACATACTCACCTTCCAATCTGATGGCCCCTTGTAGTTCTAACATACTCACCATACTTGTAGTTCTGTCGCCTGTGCGAGGCACAGGCGTCAGCTTCCGGTCCCAGCCTGCTCGCGCAGGGCCTGTGATGACGTCGCGGTCACATGACCGTGACGTCATGGCGGCAGTTCCTGCTCGCCCAGGCGCGCAGGGCCTGTGATGACATCGCGGTCACATGACCGTGACATCACGGCAGGTACAGCTCGCGCAGGCGCGCAGGGCCTGTGATGACGTTGCGGTCACATGACCATGACGTCACGGCAGGTCCTTCTGCCAGACTATCTGTGCCAACGGAACATGGCGGTTGCATCGCGAGGAGCGGGAAAGGCGGTGTAGGTGAGTATATAATCATATTTTATTTTTTTATTATTTTTAACATTAGATGTTTTTACTATTGGCGCTGCATAGGCCGCGTCAATAGTAAAAAACTTGGTCACACAGGGTTAATAGCAGCGGTAATGGAGTGCGTTACCCGCGCCATAACACCGTCCGTTACCGCCGGCATTAACCCTGGGTGAGCGGTGAGTGGAGGGGTGTATGCGGGTGTTGGGCAGTCAGTGCAGGGAGTAAGGAGCGGCCATTTTCTTCTGGACTGTGCGCGTCGCTGATTGGTCGCGGCAGCCATGACAGGCAGCTGCCGAGACCAATCAGCGAACGAATAACCGTTACAGACAGAAGGACAGACAGACAGAGGGAAGTGACCCTTAGACAATTATATAGTAGACTAGATGGCAGCCCGATTCTAAAGAATCGGGAGTCTAGAATCCATATATACTTTATTTATTCAAATGTAAGAATAATACAATTAATAAATAATAGTAAGAAAGAACAAAAAATGTCTGCACTCACCAGCTCTTGACAATTCTTGTTATTTAAGGTACAGTTACACAGGATCCATGAACATGCTTATGAGGGGAGGGATGAAAGACATCAGACGATCACTGAGGAGTTGGAAGGTGTATCGTGGTCAGAGTTTATTAATATGGAGGTGCAAGCGGTTTATTTGCGCCATTCACGGCGTGCACCAGCTGCAGGTAATGGTTTGTTTGTTGCCTTAGAAGAGTCAGGTGTGAAGCATGTCTTATAAGCAGACTTAACAGTGTGCAGGCGACGGCGTTTATCATTTGGAGTGTAAGTAGGACAGTGTTTGCGCTTACGTGCAGATTTACCAACGGTTAAAGGAGCTTCAAGCTGCACACATTCTATGAATGGAGACAAAGAAGCTGTATTGTGGGCAGAATCTATGACTGAGGACGTGGAAATATTATGTTTGCAACGTTGAGAGCGTGCAGCAGCAGCTTTATTACTTAATCGATTAGTTTTGTCCTCAAAAGACTCATTAGTAATGCATTTATTGCAAGCAGCATTAACAGTGTCCAGGCGCTTATGTCTGTCCTCTGTAGTCTCGTTAGCACGCTGTTTGTGCTTACGTGCGGCATCGGCGGCTTTTCGCTCAGCGTCATTGGTATACTTATTATCAGACCTGATGTTACGTGCGCCATCAGCAGCTTTGGGCTCTGTGTCATTAGTATACTTAACAGTGTCCAGGCGCTTGCATCTCTCCTCTGTACTCTTGTTAGCACGCTGTTTGCGCTTACGTGCGGCATCGGCGGCTTTTCGCTCTGCATCATTACCATACTTTATATCAGACCTGATCTTACGTGCGCCATCAGCAGCTTTGGACTCTGTGTCATTAGTATACTTAACAGTATCCAGGCGCTTGCATCTATCCTCTGTACTCTTGTTAACACGCTGTTTGCGCTTACGTGCGGCATCGACGGCTTTTCGCTCTGCATCATTACCATACTTTATATCAGACCTGATCTTACGTACGCCATCAGCAGCTTTGGGCTCTGTGTCATTAGTATACTTAACAGTATCCAGGCACTTGCATCTATCCTCTGTACTCTTGTTAACACGCTGTTTGCGCTTACGTCCGGCATCGGCGGCTTTTCGCTCTGCATCATTACCATACTTTATATCAGACCTGATCTTACGTGCGCCATCATAAGCTTTGGACTCTATGTCATTAGTATACTTAACAGTGTCCATGCGCTTGCATCTATCCTCTGTACTCTTGTTAGCACGCTGTTTGCGCTTACGTGCGGCATCGGCGTCTTTTTGCTCTGCATTATTAGTATACTTTCTATCAGACCTAATCTTACGTGCGCCATCAGCAGCTTTGGGCTCTGTGTCATTAGTATCCTTACTATTAGAGCTCATGTTGGCTAAGCTAAACAGCTTTAAGCGTGGTGGTGGCAAACAACAGGTTAATAAGAGGCAGTGTCAGGTAGTAGGAAAATAGCCAGTTAATAATAGGCAATAGTTCTTTGCTGGAATGCAGATATTAATAAATAGGCAGTTTATATTGCAGAAAAATTGCTGGGCAATAATGGACAATGTCCTTATGTGGCAAATAATAGAGCAATATACCCAATGTGGCAAAGAAGAGGTTAATAAACGGCAGTCTCACAGTATAACAGTCAGTGAATAATAGGCAGTATATGGAGAAAACACCAAACAAAAGTTCAAAATTGGTTTGAAAATGTCACTGAACCACTTCACAACTAAATATATATAGTTTTGGTAAATGGTATTATCATTTTTTTGACGAAATTCGGCAGGAGCTTGAAGAGCAACGTCACTGGGCCCGCCTCCACGCAGTAGAAACTTGCTGTGAGGTAAAAATTCAAAAATCACACCAAAATGGCGGGCGGAGTGTGTCACAGTACGGCACGTTTCTGATTGGTCGCTCGCAGCAGGCGGCAACCAATCAGACACTGGACACTGTTGACGTCACTTATCTCCGGACATTAGCTCCGGACATTAGCTCCGGACATTAGCTCCACACATTAGCTCCGGACATTAGCTCCGGACATTAGCTCCGGACATTAGCTCCGGACAAAGCCACGGAAGTTGGCACAAATTGCAGGAAGTAGTATTCTAGGCAATTATATATTAGATATACATGGAATAGATACAGATGCGTAGCTAGGGTTTTGGTTCGGGGGGGGGGCAAAGCTTCTGAGTGGGCCCCTAACCAGGTAACCTTGATTACAACTGGGTGACGCACCTTAATAGTGGAGGAGAACATTGAATAATGTCCCCAGTCTCCCCCCTGAACAGCTCCCCTATACACAGCATGAAGCTCTCTTATACATAACATGATGCCTCCTCACTGTAATGTACCTCCACATAGTATACTGACCCCTTAGTAGCCCCCAAACTGTTTGATGGCTCCAACACTGTAAGATGACCCCCCTCACTGTAATCTCCACACTGTATGATGGCCCCCTATATAGCCTCCATATAGTATAATGCACCAGGTAGTCCTTAATATAGTATAATGCACCCCCCATAGCACTCCATATAGTATAATGCACTCCCCATAGGCCTACTCTATATTGTATAATGCACCCCCATAAGCACACTCTATTGCATAAGGCAGCCCCATAGGCAGACTGTAGGATAAGTCAGCCCCCCCATAGGCAGACTCTATAGTATAAGGTAGCATACCATAGGCAGACCCTGTAGTATAAGACAGTGCCCCATAAGCAGACTTTGCAGTATAAGGCAGCACCCCCACAGGCAGACCCTGTAGAATTAGGCAGCACCCCTCCACACAGGCAGACTCTGTAGTATAAGGCAGCACCCCCCAACAGGCAGGCTCTGTAATATGCGGCAGCACCCCCTGGCAGACTCTGAAGTATAAGGCAGCACCCCTCCACAGGCAGACTCTGTAGTATAAGGTAGCACTCCCCCACAGGCAGACTCTGAAGTATAAAGCAGCACCCCACCACAGGCAGACCCTGTAGTATAAGGCAGCACCCCCCTCCCCACAAGCAGACTCTATAGTATAAGGCAGCACCCCCCACAGGCAGACTCTGTAGTATAAGGCAGCACCCTCCCACAGGCACACCCTGTAGTATAAGGCAGCACCCCCACAGACAGACCATGTAGTATAAGGCAGCACCCCCCACAAGCAGACTCTGCAGTATAAGGCAGCACCCCCACAGGCAGACCCTGTAGTATAAGGCAGCATCCCCCACAGGCAGACTCTGTAGTAGAAGGCAGCACCCCCTCTACAGGCAGACTCTGCAGTAAAAGGCAGCACCCCCCCACAGGCAGACCCTGTAGTATAAGGCAGCACCCCCCACAGGCAGACTGTAGTATAAGGCAGCATCCCCCCACAGGCAGACCCTGTAGTATAAGGGAGCACCCCCTTCCCCACAGTCAGACTCTGTAGTATAAGGCAGCACCCCCCTCCCCACAGGCAGACTCTGTAGTATAAGGCAGCACCCCCCACAGGCAGGCTCTGTAGTATAAGACAGCACCCCCCACAGGCAAACCCTGTAGTATAAGGCAGCACCCCTCACAGGCAGACCATGTAGTATAAGGCAGCACCCCCAAGGCAGACTCTGTAGTAAAGGCAGCACCCCCCAGGCAAACTCTGTAGTATAAGGCAGCACCCCCCATAGGCAGACTATGTAGTATAAGGCAGCACCCCCACAGGCAGACCCTGTAGTATAAGGCAGCACCCGCTGAAAGGCATACTCTGTAGTAGAAAGCAGCACCCCCTCTACAGGCAGACTCTACAGTATAAGGCAGCACCCCCCCACAGCCAGACGCTGTAGTTCAAGGCAGCACCCCCCTCTCCACAGGCAGACTCTGTAGTATAAGTCAGCACCCCCCAGGCAGACTCTAGTATAAGGCAGCACCCCCGACAGGCAAACTCTGTAGTATAACACAGCACCCCCCCACAGGCAGACTCTGTAATATAAGGCAGCACCCCCACAGGCAGATTCTGTAGTATAAGGCAGCCCCGATAAAGAAAAACAAATACTCACCTCTCTTCTTCCTGGTTCCTGCGCTGCTCCTGCTCACCTCCAGACTGCGGGCGCCGGGCAGTGATGTAATCGCACCCCCTGTCAGTGTCTGCGTCGGTAACGTCAGACGCTGACAGGGGGATGATGGGAGAAGGAGCGTAGCGCTCCTTCCCTCATCAATATGGTCAGCTGCTTTGGCTAAATGCCAATAGAGCTGACCCTGTTATGACAGGCAGGGGGCCAACTGCAGGCACCGGCCCCCTGCCTGCTCGGGGGCCCAAAAGCGGCCGGGCGGCAAATCAGGGAGATCGTGTCTCCCTGCTTTGCCACAGAATGTAACTGTATTGGCGGGCTGTGCACGCCAATACAGTTACCGTAGCATAGCTCCGGGTGAGCCCCCTCTGAGTACCGGGCCTGGGGCCACCGCCCCCTCTACCCCTTCCCCCCCCCCCCCCCGTAGTTACTGAATAGATAGATAGATGGAATAGGATGGGATAGGTGTCCTGTACATATAATAAACTAGCACCCTTTAGTAGTTTTCTTGTGCCTCCAAAGGATGTTTAACCCTTTTTAACCTATTAAATAAATAATTTAAATTGGTGTGGGGTCCCCCCTTTTTATTAATCAGCTGAGGGAAATCAGACATTTGTGAGCTGGTGTTATTATTCTGAGAAGGGGCCAATATCCATGGATCTTCCCAGTCTATTAATATCAGCACACAGCTCTCCTTCCAGCTCACAGTTGTCTACTTTCCCTCAGCTGGTTAGTAAAAATTTGCCATGCCATTTTTTTCATTTATTTTTTTAAAATAGTAGCTAAATACAAGTACAGAAAGCTACACACACAAAGCACTGATTATATAGCTCACTCACGTCTTTCCATCTATCTATTCTATGTATTCTATTCTCATAGTTTGGACTGTGAATTTACTGTATTTGGCTGTTGAAATGTTGGGTTTCTTTTGAGATATGTGAGGAAAATCAGACGGCACACACATGCTCTGTGTGCCATGCAATTTTTTTTCTCGCACCCATTAGCTTGCATTGGCAGTGCGATCTGATTTTCGCAGACAAACGCAGCATGCTTCATTTTTTTCTCAGTCTGATCCGAGCTGAGAAACAACTTGCAGATGAGCACTGAACATTGGTCAGATAACATTGGTCAGAGTGCAATGCCATGTTTTCTCGCATTGCACTCTTCTGATTTATATGGTAATGTGAGCGAGCCCTTAAAGGAAAACACGGGACTCCATACTACATTTGCTGATCATAATAAAGTGTAAGTTCCAAGTCTCTTCCTGATCTAGCAGGAACAAAAGAGCTTACAGAGAATGGTAGCTTTCGCAGATAGATTTATGTTAGGAAAATGCTTTATTTCTCCACAAAGTTACAAAAAAATTGGAGTTATCCTAACTACTCCAACCCTATATACTTGTATACTTTACTAGAACATATTCATTGTCATACAGTTATGAAAAAACTAAATTCACCCTAATTTTAATTTTATAATTTTAAATATCAGTAATGTGTATATATATTTCTACGACGGGTGAAATAAGTATTGAACACGTCACCAATTTGCTAAGTAAATATATTTCTAAAGGTGCTATTGACATGAAATTCTCACCAGATGTCGGTAACAACCCATCCAATCCACACAGGCATAGAAATCAAACCATAGATGTCCATAAATTAAGTAATGTATAATAATAAGGAATGACACAGGGGAAAGTATTGAACACGCTTACTGAAATTATTTAATACTTCGTATAATAGCCTTTGTTGGAGATGAAGCTTCAGACGACTCCTGTATGGAAAAACTAGTCACAGGCATTGCTCAGGTATGATTTATGACCATTCTTCCACAAATACTCTTCAAATCCTGAAGGTCCCGTGGGCTCCTTCTATGAACTCTGAGCTTTGGTTCCTTCCATACATTTTCTATTGGATTCATGTTGTGAATTCTGTGGTCAAGCTCCCTCCTGTGGTCATGAGTGGTACTGCAGCTGGTTCTGTCTATGAGCTTCCTTTGGTGGATGTGAGTGGTGCTGCGGCTTCTGAGTTTCCTTCCTCAGGTGACGAGGTTAAGTCGTTAGGTGCTGTTCTATTTAACTCCACCTAGTTCTTTGTTCCTGGCCTCCAGTCAATGTTCCAGTATTGGTCTTGCTCTCTCCTGGATCGTTCTTGTGGCCTGTCTTCACTGCATAAGCTAAGTTCTGCTTGTGTTACTTTTGTTTGCTATTTTTTCTGTCCAGCTTGCTATATTGGTTTTTCTTGCTTGCTGGAAGCTCTGGGACGCAGAGGGAGCACCTCCGTACCGTTAGTTGGTGCGGAGGGTCTTTTTGCGCCCTCTGCGTGGTTGTTTGCAGGTTTTTGTGCTGACCGCAAAGCTATCTTTCCTATCCTCGGTCTATTCAGTAAGTCGGGCCTCACTTTGCTAAAATCTATTTCATCTCTTTGTTTGTATTTTCATCTTTACTCACAGTCATTATATGTGGGGGGCTGCCTTTTCCTTTGGGGAATTTCTCTGAGGCAAGGTAGGCTTATTTTTCTATCTTCAGGGCTAGCTAGTTTCTCAGGCTGTGCCCGAGGCGCCTAGGTCTGGTCAGGAGCGCTCCACGGCTACCTCTAGTGTGGTGTGATAGGATTAGGGATTGCGGTCAGCAGAGTTCCCATGTCTCAGAGCTCGTCCTATGTTATTAGTAACTATCAGGTCACTTTGAGTGCTCTTAACCACCAGGTCTGTTGTGGTTCTGAATCACCAGTTCATAACAGTACTGGAGGCCCAAAGTACTAATGCTTCTCAATAGAGGGAAAAGAGAAGTTCTGAGACCATTTTTTTTTCTCTGCACTGTGTTTTGTCTTTCTTTTCCCCTAGACATTTGGGTGGTTCAGGACACAGGTGTAGTGATGGACATTAAAGGTCTGTCTTCTTGTATGGATCATCTCACTGCAAGAGTACAAAATATTCAAGACTTTGTGGTTCAGAATTCTATGTTAGAACCAAGAATTCCTATTCCTGATTTGTTTTCTGGAGATAGAGCTAAGTTTCTGAGTTTTAAAAATAATTGTAAACTGTTTCTGGCTTTGAAACCCCGCTCCTCTGGTGACCCAGTTCAACAAGTTAAGATCATTATTTCTTTATTACGTGGCGACCCTCAAGACTGGGCATTTTCCCTTGCGCCAGGAAATCCTGCATTATGTAATATTGATGCGTTTTTTCTGGCGCTCGGATTGCTTTATGATGAACCTAATTCAGTGGATCAGGCAGAGAAAAATTTGCTGGCTCTGTGTCAGGGTCAGGATGAGGTAGCGATATATTGTCAGAAGTTTAGGAAGTGGTCTGTGCTCACGCAATGGAATGAATGTGCGCTGGCAGCAATTTTCAGAAAGGGTCTCTCTGAAGCCCTTAAGGATGTCATGGTGGGATTTCCTATGCCTGTTGGTCTGAATGAGTCTATGTCTTTGGCCATTCAGATCGATCGACGCTTGCGTGAGCGTAAAACTGTGCACCATTTGGCGGTATTATCTGAGCATAAACCTGAGCCTATGCAATGTGATAGGACTTTGACCAGAGCTGAACGGCAAGAACACAGACGTCAGAATGGGCTGTGTTATTACTGTGGTGATTCCACTCATGCTATCTCCGATTGTCCTAAGCGCACTAAGCGGTTCGCTAGGTCTGCCACCATTGGTACGGTATAGTCGAAATTTCTTTTTTCCGTTACTTTGATCTGCTCTTTATCATCCTATTCTGTCATGGCATTTGTGGATTCAGGCGCTGCCCTGAATTTGATGGACTTGGAGTTTGCTAGGCGCTGTGGGTTTTTCTTGGAGCCCTTGCAGTATCCTATTCCATTGAGAGGAATTGATGCTACGCCTTTGGCCAAGAATAAGCCTCAGTACTGGACCCAACTGATCATGTGCATGGCTCCTGCGCATCAGGAGGATATTCGCTTTTTGGTGTTGCATAATCTGCATGATGTGGTCGTGTTGGGGTTGCCATGGCTACAAGTCCATAACCCAGTATTGGATTGGAAATCTATGTCTGTGTCCAGCTGGGGTTGTCAGGGGGTACATGGTGATGTTCCATTTCTGTCTATTTCATCATCCACCCCTTCTGAGGTCCCAGAGTTCTTGTCGGATTACCGGGATGTATTTGATGAGCCCAAGTCCAGTGCCCTACCTCCGCATAGGGATTGCGATTGTGCTATCAATTTGATTCCTGGTAGTAAGTTTCCTAAAGGTCGACTGTTTAATTTATCTGTGCCTGAGCACGCCGCTATGCGGAGTTACGTAAAGGAATCCTTGGAGAAGGGTCATATTCGCCCGTCGTCGTCGCCATTGGGAGCAGGGTTCTTTTTTGTGGCCAAGAAGGATGGTTCGCTGAGACCTTGTATTGATTACCGCCTTCTAAATAAAATCACAGTCAAGTTTCAGCACCCCTTGCCGCTGCTGTCTGATTTGTTTGCTCGGATTAAGGGGGCTTGTTGGTTCACCAAGATAGATCTTCGTGGTGCGTATAATCTTGTGCGTATTAAACAGGGCGATGAATGGAAAACGGCATTTAATACGCCCGAGGGCCATTTTGAGTACCTGGTTATGCCATTCGGGCTTTCTAATGCTCCATCAGTATTCCAGTCCTTTATGCATGACATCTTCCGAGAGTACCTGGATAAATTCCTGATTGTATACTTGGATGATATTCTGGTCTTCTCGGATGATTGGGAGTCTCACGTGAAGCAGGTTAGAATGGTGCTCCAGTGTTATGGCTGGCAATCAGGCAACACAGCGTGCAGTAATCAGCGCACATACAGAGATCTGGCAATAACCAAAAACAATAGGACGAGCTCTGAGACGTGGAATCTCTGTAGACTGCAGTACCTGATCTATCCTCACACAACTATAAGCAGCAGTGGATTGCGCCTAACAACTACCTATGCAACTCGGCACTGCCTGAGGAGCTGACTAGCCTGAAGATAGAAATACAAGCCTGACTTACCTCAGAGAAATACCCCAAAGGAATAGGCAGCCCCCCACATATAATGACTGTTAGCAAGATGAAAAGACAAACGTAGGAATGAAATAGATTCAGCAAAGTGAGGCCCGATATTCTAGACAGAGCGAGGATAGCAAAGAGAACTATGCAGTCTACAAAAAACCCTAAAACGAAAACCACGCAAAGGGGCAAAAAGACCCACCGTGCCGAACTAACAGCACGGCGGTGCACCCCTCTGCTTCTCAGAGCTTCCAGCAAAAGACAATAGCAAGCTGGACAGAAAAAAACAGAAAACAAACTAGAAGCACTTATCTAGCAGAGCAGCAGGCCCAAGGAAAGATGCAGTAGCTCAGATCCAACACTGGAACATTGACAAGGAGCAAGGAAGACAGACTCAGGTGGAGCTAAATAGCAAGGCAGCCAACGAGCTCACCAAAACACCTGAGGGAGGAAGCCCAGAGACTGCAATACCACTTGTAACCACAGAAGTGAACTCAGCCACAGAATTCACAACACTCCAGGTCCTGCGTGCGAATTCTTTGTTTGTGAAGGGGTCAAAGTGTCTCTTTGGTGTTCAGAAGGTTTCATTTTTGGGTTTCATTTTTTCCCCTTCTACTATCGAGATGGACCCTGTTAAAGTTCAGGCCATTTATGATTGGACTCAGCCGACATCTCTGAAGAGTCTGCAAAAGTTCCTGGGCTTTGCTAATTTTTATCGTCACTTCATCAATAAGTTTTCTAGTATTGCTAAACCGTTGACTGATTTAACCAAGAAGGGTGCTGATGTGGTCAATTGGTCTTCTGCTGCTGTAGAAGCTTTTCAGGAGTTGAAGCGTCGTTTTTCTTCTGCCCCTGTGTTGTGCCAACCAGATGTTTCGCTCCCGTTCCAGGTCGAGGTTGATGCTTCTGAGATTGGAGCAGGGCTGTTTTGTCGCAAAGAAGTTCTGATGGCTCGGTGATGAAACCATGTGCCTTCTTTTCCAGGAAGTTTTCGCCTGCTGAGCGTAATTATGATGTTGGCAATCGAGAGTTGCTGGCCATGAAGTGGGCATTCGAGGAGTGGTGTCATTGGCTTGAAGGAGCTAAGCATCGCGTGTTGGTCTTGACTGATCACAAGAACTTGACTTATCTCGAGTCTGCCAAACGGTTGAATCCTAGACAGGCTCGTTGGTCGCTGTTTTTCTCCCGTTTTGACTTTGTGGTTTCGTACCTTCCGGGCTCTAAAAATGTGAAGGCGGATGCCCTGTCTAGGAGTTTTGTGCCCGACTCTCCGGGTTTGCCTGAGCTGGCGGGTATTCTCAAAGAGGGGGTAATTTTGTCTGCCATCTCCCCTGATTTGCGGCGGGTGCTGCAAAAATTTCAGGCTAATAGACCTGACTGTTGCCCAGCGGATAAACTGTTTGTCCCTGATAAATGGACGAGTAGAGTTATCTCTGAGGTTCATTGTTCGGTGTTGGCTGGTCATCCTGGAATCTTTGGTACCAGAGATTTGGTGGCTAGATCCTTTTGGTGGCCGTCTCTGTCGCGGGATGTGCGTTCGTTTGTGCAGTCCTGTGGGATTTGTGCTCGGGCTAAGCCCTGCTGTTCTCGTGCCAGTGGGTTGCTTTTGCCCTTGCCGGTCCCGAAGAGGCCCTGGACACATATCTCTATGGATTTTATTTCGGATCTCCCCGTCTCTCAAACGATGTCGGTCATTTGGGTGGTTTGTGATCGCTTCTCTAAGATGGTCCATTTGGTACCCTTGTCTAAATTGCCTTCCTCCTCTGATTGGGTGCCATTGTTTTTCCAGCATGTGGTTCGTTTGCATGGCATTCCGGAGAACATCGTTTCTGACAGAGGTTCCCAGTTTGTTTCGAGGTTTTGGCGAGCCTTTTGTGCTAGGATGGGCATTGATTTGTCTTTTTCCTCGGCTTTCCATCCTCAGACAAATGGTCAAACTGAACGAACCAATCAGACCTTGGAAACATATCTGAGATGTTTTGTTTCTGCTGATCAGGATTATTGGGTGTCCTTTTTGCCTTTGGCTGAGTTCTCCTTAATAATCGGGCCAGCTCGGGCTCGGCTACTTTGGTTTCGCCGTTTTTCTGCAATTCTGGTTTCCATCATCGTTTCTCTTCAGGGCAGGTTGAGTCTTCTGACTGTCCTGGTGTGGATACTGTGGTGGATAGGTTGCAGCAGATTTGGACTCATGTAGTGGACAATTTGACATTGTCCCAGGAGAAGGCTCAACGTTTCGCTAACCGCAGGCGCTGTGTGGGTCCCCGACTTCGTGTTGGGGATTTGGTTTGGTTGTCGTCTCGTTATATTCCTATGAAAGTTTCCTCTCCTAAGTTTAAGCCTCGTTTCATTGGTCCGTATAGGATTTCTGAGGTTCTTAATCCTGTGTCTTTTCGTTTGACCCTTCCAGCTTCTTTTTCCATCCATAATGTATTCCATAGGTCATTGTTGCGGAGATACGTGGCACCTGTGGTTCCATCCATTGATACTCCTGCCCCGGTTTTGGTTGAGGGGGAGTTGGAGTATATAGTGGAGAAGATTTTGGATTCTCGTATTTCGAGACGGAAACTCCAGTACCTGGTTAAGTGGAAGGGTTATGGTCAAGAGGATAATTCCTGGGTCTTTGCCTCTGATGTTCATGCTGCCGATCTGGTTCGTGCCTTTCATTTGGCTCATCCTGGTCGGCCTGGGGGCTCTGGTGAGGGTTCGGTGACCCCTCCTCAAGGGGGGGGGTACTGTTGTGAATTCTGTGGTCAAGCTCCCTCCTGTGGTCATGAGTGGTACTGCGGCTGGTTCTGTCTATGAGCTTCCTTTGGTGGATGTGAGTGGGGCTGCGGCTTCTGAGTTTCCTTCCTCAGGTGACGGGGTTAAGTCGTTAGGTGCTGTTCTATTTAACTCCACCTAGTTCTTTGTTCCTGGCCTCCAGTCAATGTTCCAGTATTGGTCTTGCTCTTTCCTGGATCGTTCTTGTGGCCTGTCTTCACTGCATAAGCTAAGTTCTGCTTGTGTTACTTTTGTTTGCCATTTTTTCTGTCCAGCTTGCTATATTGGTTTTTCTTGCTTGCTGGAAGCTCTGGGACGCAGAGGGAGCACCTCCGTACCGTTAGTCGGTGCGGAGGGTCTTGTTGCGCCCTCTGCGTGGTTGTTTGTAGGTTTTTGTGCTGACCGCAAAGCTATCTTTCCTATCCTCGGTCTATTCAGTAAGTCGGGCCTCACTTTGCTAAAATCTATTTCATCTCTGTGTTTGTATTTTCATCTTTACTCACAGTCATTATATGTGGGGGGCTGCCTTTTCCTTTGGGGAATTTCTCTGAGGCAAGGTAGGCTTATTTTTCTATCTTCAGGGCTAGCTAGTTTCTCAGGCTGTGCCCGAGGCGCCTAGGTCTGGTCAGGAGCGCAATACGGCTACCTCTAGTGTGGTGTGATAGGATTAGGGATTGCGGTCAGCAGAGTTCCCACGTCTCAGAGCTCGTCCTATGTTATTAGTAACTATCAGGTCACTTTGTATGCTCTTAATCACCAGGTCTGTTGTGGTTCTGAATCACCAGTTCATAACAGATTCAGGTCCGGTGATTAGCTGGGCCATTGTAGCAGCTTTATTTTCCCTGAAACCAATAGAGAGTTTCCTTGGCAGTGTGTTTGGGATCACTGTCTCGCTGAAATGTCCACCCTTGTTTCATCTTTATCGTCCTGGTAGATGGCAGCAGATTTTTATGAAAAATGTCTCCATACATTTGTCCATTCATCCTTCCTTCAATAATATGAAGTTTGCCAGCGCCATATGCTGAAAAACAGCCCCACGTTGTGATGTTTCCGCCTTCAAACTTCACTGTTGGTATGGTGTTTCTGGGGTAACATAGTAACATAGTTAGTAAGGCCGAAAAAAGACATTTGTCCATCCAGTTCAGCCTATATTCCATCATAATAAATCCCCAGATCTACGTCCTTCTACAGAACCTAATAATTGTATGATACAATATTGTTCTGCTCCAGGAAGACATCCAGGCCTCTCTTGAACCCCTCGACTGAGTTCGCCATCACCACCTCCTCAGGCAAGCAATTCCAGATTCTCACTGCCCTAACAGTAAAGAATCCTCTTCTATGTTGGTGGAAAAACCTTCTCTCCTCCAGACGCAAAGAATGCCCCCTTGTGCCCGTCACCTTCCTTTGGTATAAACAGATCCTCAGCGAGATATTTGTATTGTCCCCTTATATACTTATACATGGTTATTAGATCGCCCCTCAGTCGTCTTTTTTCTAGACTAAATAATCCTAATTTCGCTAATCTATCTGGGTATTGTAGTTCTCCCATCCCCTTTATTAATTTTGTTGCCCTCCTTTGTACTCTCTCTAGTTCCATTATATCCTTCCTGAGCACCGGTGACCAAAACTGGACACAGTACTCCATGTGCGGTCTAACTAGGGATTTGTACAGAGGCAGTATAATGCTCTCATCATGTGTATCCAGACCTCTTTTAATGCACCCCATGATCCTGTTTGCCTTGGCAGCTGCTGCCTGGCACTGGCTGCTCCAGGTAAGTTTATCATTAACTAGGATCCCCAAGTCCTTCTCCCTGTCAGATTTACCCAGTGGTTTCCCGTTCAGTGTGTAATGGTGACATTGATTCCTTCTTCCCATGTGTATAACCTTACATTTATCATTGTTAAACCTCATCTGCCACCTTTCAGCCCAAGTTTCCAACTTATCCAGATCCATCTGTAGCAGAATACTATCTTCTCTTGTATTAACTGCTTTACATAGTTTTGTATCATCTGCAAATATCGATATTTTACTGTGTAAACCTTCTACCAGATCATTAATGAATATGTTGAAGAGAACAGGTCCCAATACTGACCCCTGCGGTACCCCACTGGTCACAGCGACCCAGTTAGAGACTATACCATTTATAACCACCCTCTGCTTTCTATCACTAAGCCAGTTACTAACCCATTTACACACAATTTCCCCCAGACCAAGCATTCTCATTTTGTGTACCAACCTTTTGTGCGGCACGGTATCAAACGCTTTGGAAAAATCGAGATATACCACGTCCAATGAATCACCGTGGTCCAGCCTATAGCTTACCTCTTCATAAAAACTGATTAGATTGGTTTGACAGGAGCGATTTCTCATAAACCCATGCTGATATGGAGTTAAACAGTTATTCTCATTGAGATAATCCAGAATAACATCCCTCAGAAACCCTTCAAATATTTTACCAACAATAGAGGTTAGACTTACTGGCCTATAATTTCCAGGTTCACTTTTAGAGCCCTTTTTGAATATTGGCACCACATTTGCTATGCGCCAATCCTGCGGAACAGACCCTGTCGCTATAGAGTCCCTAAAAATAAGAAATAATGGTTTATCTATTACATTACTTAGTTCTCTTAGTACTCGTGGGTGTATGCCAGCCGGACCCGGAGATTTATCTATTTTAATCTTATTTAGCCGGTTTCGCACCTCTTCTTGGGTTAGATTGGTGACCCTTGGTGATATGTTGTACCTTTGGGCCTCCAAACGTGGTGTACTATGGCATCCAAAGAGCTCAATTTTGGTCTCATCTGACCAGATTATCTTCTCCCAGTATTTCACAGGCTTGTCCAAATGGTCACAATATTCAGATTTATATTTGTAAACATTTAGGAAAATGTGAAACATGTCCTTTACACTTACAAATACTTGCTACTTTCTGTTGGTATCTACTATATAATTGTCTAAGGGTCAATTCCGTCTTTCTGTCTGTCTGTCTGTAACGGAAATCCCAAGTCGCTGATTGGTCACGGCAAAACAACCACGACCAATCAGCGACGGGCACAGTCCGGCAGCAAAATGGCCGCTCCTTACTCCCTGCAGTCGGTGCCCGCTACATACTCCCCGCTCACACATGGTTAATGGCAGCGTTAGCGGACCGCGTTATGCCGTGGTGTAACGCACTCCATTAACGCTGCTATTAACCCTGTGTGACCAGCTTTTCACTATTGATGCTGCCTATGCAGCATCAATAGTAAAAAGATCTAATGTTAAAAATAAAATAAAAAATAGTTATATACTCACCATCCGTCGGCCCCTCGGATCCAATATACTACGTGTGCAATATACTACGTGGGCTGTGCAATATATTACGTGGGCTGTGCAATATACTACATGGCTGTGCAATTTACTACGTGGGCTGTGCAATATACTACGTGAGCTGTGCAATATACTACATGGCTGTGCAATATACTACGTGGGCTGTGCTATATACTATGTGGCTGTGTTATACACTACATGGGCTGTTATATACTACGTGGGCTGTGCTATATACTACGTGGCCGGCCGCGAACAATCAGCAACAGGTGCAGTCCGACCGCGAATTAGCGCGGGATTTGAACCATGCTTCGCTAATTGGTCGCAGTTGGCCGAATCCTGTGTATTCAATGTATTATTCCAAAATCTTCATAAATAAACTGCATACATATTCTAGAATACCCGATGCGTTAGAATCGGGCTACCATCTAGTATCACATAAAATCCCAATCAAATATATTTCATTTTCTGGGTGTAATATGAAAAATATGGGGAAAAGTTCACGGGGTATGAAAACTTTTTCAAGGTACTGTAGGTACATCAATCAGACTGAATGGAAACGAGACATTTTTAACATTATATACTGGTAAAATACAGATTGTTGGGGTGAAATAAGTAACTATTTATTGCTACAACTGTCCTCAGGATCAGCTATACGGTACCAATCTTGTTTCTGCATGAAAGCCATTGCCTTGCTGGTTTTATCAGTTCCCTGTAGATGGCGCCATGTGCAAACATCTGACGTGACCGCCTAATATTCGTCACGCACAGTGTAGACTAAGTCTATGTAGGCGCTGCCACAAATAAAGAATTCAGTGTCATTTTCAGAACGCATCATAACATATATGCAGGCAAATAAGGAAGATCCAGCTTCCAATGTTTTTACACTTTCTTCAATAAATCTTGCAAAATCTTTGGAAGCTGGATCATTCCTTATCTGCCTGCATTGGATATCATCTCACCCCGTGGATTCCGTGCCTCCAACTGCCTATGGCGTGGGTGAGCTGTTTTTTCTCTCATCACAACATATATACAGAATATAATTATATATTATCATTATGGATCATGTTGTATTACCTATGTAATGGCTCAATTTTTCCTTTTTTTTTTTTTTTGGGGGGGGGAGCACTGGAATAATAATAAAATAATAGATATTACCCCCTTAAAAAAAATCCTTAAAAAATACCAGCTTGTCTTTGATGGGCAGTTTCGGGCTAGAAGGACAGTTTTTCTGGAGACTGTTATAATAAATGTGGAAAAAAACGCTCACATTAAGCATCCTATTAATTACAATGCAATCCACAATTTTTGTGCACATGCTGTTTTTTTCCGGAGCGGAAACGCATTCCGGAAAAAAACGCAGCATGTTCATTATTTTGCGGAATCGCGGGGATTCCGCACACATAGGAATGCATTGATCTGTTTACTTTCCGCATGGGTATGTCCACCATGCGGGAAGTAAGCGGATCATGTGCGGTTGGTACCCAGGGTGGAGGAGAGGAGACTCTCCTCCACGGACTGGGCACCATATCCCTGTAAAAAGAATTAAAATAAAAAATATTGATATACTTACCTTGCGATGGCCCCCGGAGTCCTCCCGCCTCTCAGCGGTGCACAAGGCTCCTTCCGTTCACAGGGATTCATTGCGCGAAGGACCTGGGATGACGTCGCGGAGGTGTCAGTGCACGCTTAGTGGAGATGGGATTTCCTAAAATCCCATCCACTATGCTGTAACATCTGGCCGCTGCGGATAGGACACTGCATCAAATCCACAGCAAATACGCCAAGTGGAAACATACCCTCAGCCATCAGATTTCCTTTAAGATCCCTCAGGTGCCATGTATGTCGCATGGTTGACTATTAGACTATGTGCACACGTTGCGGATTTTGCTGCGGATCCGCAGCAGCTTTCCATGCGTTGTACAGTACAATGTAAAGCTATGGAAAACCAAATCCGAGGAAACGTAGCGTTGTTTATTCCGCAGCATGTCAATTCTTTGTGCGGATTCCGCAGTGGTTTACACCTGCTCCTCAATAGCAATCCGCAGGTGTAAAACTGCAGGTGGAATCCGCACAAAATCCGCAGAAAAACCATGATAAATCCGCAGTAAATCTGCAGGTAAAACGCAGTGCCTTTTACCTGCAGATTTCTGAAATCCGCTGTGGAAAAATCTGCAGCCATCAGAACTACGTGTGCACATAGCCTTTTCCCTACTTTTGAGAACTATAACTCCCAGCATGTACAGCAGCTCCTATGTCATGCTGGGAGTATAGTTCACCAGGGCCGCCATCAGGGCATTACAGCCGTGACTGGCGTATGGGGCCCGGTGAACAGAGGGGGCCCGCATCGGGCCCCCTCTTACCTGCTCACCGTGCCCCTACCAGCAGCCGCAGGCTGAACTGAGCCCTTAGCGGCGGCCGGCGCTACAGCTGTTTAACGCTATTGACATGCGGTCCCGCACGTCAATAGTTAACAGCCGCCAGCCGCAGCGTGCAGGTCGCCGGTGTCTGACGTCATTGTCAGTCGCCGGCAAGTGCACGCTGCAGCTGCATGGAGAGAGCAGGAGTGCGGCAGGTAAGCAGAACTTTTTTTTTTAATTGAGAGCGGCGATCCGGGGGGAGGGGGTGGGGCAGGGCAGTAAAGCTGGACACAGGGGGGGCAGAAAGCTGGACACAGGGGGGGCGGAAAGCTGGACACAGACGGGGCAGAAAGCTTGACACGGGGGGGGGGGGGCAGAAAGCTGGACACAGAGGGGGCAGAAAGCTGGACACGGGGGGGGGCAGAAAGCTGGACACGGGGGGGGGGCAGAAAGCTGGACACAGGGGGGGCAAAAAGCTGGACACAGGGGGGGCAGAAAGCTGGACACAGGGGGGGCAGAAAGCTGGACACAGGGGGGGGCAGAAAGCTGGACACAGGGGGGGCAGAAAGCTGGACACAGGGGGGGCAGAAAGCTGGACACAGTGGGCCAGAATGCTGGACACAGTGGGGCAGAATGCTGGACACAGGGGGCAGAATGCTGGACACAGTGGGGCAGAATGCTGGACACACAGTGGGGCAGAATGCTGGACACACAGTGGGGCAGAAATGCTGGACACAGTGGGGCAGAATGCTTGGCACAGTGGGGCAGAAATGCTGGATACAGTGGGGCAGAAATGCTGGACACAGTGGGGCAGAAATGCTGGACACAGTGGGGCAGAAATGCTGGACACAGTGGGGCAGAAATGCTGGACACAGTGGGGCAGAAATGCTGGACACAGTGGGGCAGAAATGCTGGACACAGTGGGGCAGAAATGCTGGACACAGTGGGGCAGAAATGCTGGACACACAGTGGGGCAGAAATGCTGGACACAGTGGGGCAGAATGCTGGACACAGTGGGGCAGAAATGCTGGACACACAGGGGCAGAAATGCTGGACACAGTGGGCCAGAATGCTGGACACAGTGGGCCAGAATGCTGGACACAGGGGGGCAGAAATGCTGGACACACAGTGGGGATGAATGCTGGACACAGTGGGGCAGAAATGCTGGACACACAAGGGCAGAAATGCTGGACACAGTGGGGCAGAAATGCTGAACACAGTGGGGCAGAATGCTGGACACAGTGACAGGGGCAGAATGCTGGACACAGTGACAGGGGCAGAATGCTGGACACAGTGACAGGGGCAGAATGCTGGACACAGTGACAGGGGCAGAATGCTGGACACAGTGACAGGGGCAGAATGCTGGACACGGGGCAGACTGTGAGACCCGGGAGCAGAATGCTGGACATTGGGGCAGAATGCTGGACATTGGGGCAGAATGCGAGACACGGGGCAGAATGGAGATACGGGGCATGATTAGAGACACAGGGCAGGATGAAAGACATGGGGGCATGACTGGAGACAGATGGGGGAGGATTGGAGACAGATGGGGCAGAATGGAGACACAGGGGGCATAATTGGAGACAAGTGGCAGAATTGCAGACACAGGGGCATGGTTGGAGACATAGGGGGCAGAATGGAGACATGGGGCATGATTGGAGACACTGGGGGCAGAATTGGAGACAGATCGTGCAGGATCATGGGGCAGGATGGATATGATGGAGACAGATGGGGCCGGATGGAGAGATCACATGGGGCGATCATATGGGGCAGGATGGGGAGATCATATGGGGCAGAATGGATACTCATGAGGGCAGGATGGGAGAACATATGGCTGATGCCAGGCATGAGACACACGGTGGCCAGGATGGGGAATATTATTACCATAGGGGCTAATTTAGGGATATTATTACTGCAGTGATGTATTTATTTTATTTTTTGAGTATACTGTTTTAAATGAGGGGGCGGTCCTGTTACTGTATAGAGTGATACTATGTTGCCTCTTTTTCTTCATGTGGTGTAATGTAGAAGTTGTGAAAAATTAAGTAATGTATTCTACAAGCGGAGCTTGAGATAACTGTGTTATTTCCTGCAGAGACGAGCCCTGGCTGGATGAAATGATGGCGGTCTGTGCTGGATGAAAGATGAAGGACTTCACCTAGAGACGTCACTGGTGAGTCAGTGTGTTACCTATACACTGACACTATACACTGTATACTATATACAGAGCTCCTGTGTATAATTTCACTAGTGATCACTGTATTATCTGTTCACAGACACTGCATACTAAGTACAGATCTCCTGTGTATAATGGCACTTATGGTGATAGTATGGTGCTTTTTTTTAATTACTGATCAGAATTGTAGTATTCGGTCACTTTGTGGTGGTAATATGTGGTCTGGACATGGTGTTGTGGTATTTGTTCCTTGTATGTGATATTATTCGATCACTGTGGTGGTAATATATGGTCTGGACATGGTGTTGTGGTATTTGTTCCTTGTATGTGATATTATTGGTCATTTTAAACATTGAAAAATAAATAAAAATATACCTAAATTGTAATGCATATTTTAACAAATATTTAATAGGTTACAGTAGAGTAGGGCCCGGCCAAAAGTGTCTACCGTGTTATGGTGGCGGCTTAAAAAATCTTTTGGTCAAAACAAAAGCTGCTGGCTATATGTGTGATCTGGTGATGGGAACTGTTAATGTGTGATAGGTGAGAAGTGGAGTTTTTCCAAGAGAGAGCGGTGGGACTGTGGACAGTTCGAGGGGTGGAGCGTGGAGGCGGGGCTAAGGTGGAGCCTGGGCGGAGTCTCAACGGGGCCCCGAAAATTTTGCCAGTATGGGGCCCCGAAATTTCTAGTGGCAGCCCTGTAGTTCACCACAGGAGTGGTGATTTTTTGAGCTAGTGCCATGGAAGAAGAGTGGACACAGCATTTTTTCTTAATTCTATTGGAGCTTGCCTCTTAGCTAGTTCCAGGTACAACTCTGGGCTTTCTGTGCTTCTAATCTGCTCCATGCACTCAGGGTAAAGTTATCAGCAGCTGGTGAATCCTTTCTGTCCCTGCCGCCTCGCTGGACAGGAGGAAGTGGGCATCTGATGTCCTGAGTCCTAACCCCAGGCTGCAGTAAGTGGCAGGGTCCCAGCAGCACAAAAGAGCAGAGTGCGCCTCTCCCCCTCCCCCTGCCCTGTGTCTGTTACCTCATCACAGCTGGTGTTCAGAACATCAGACCACAGCCATCAACTTCATCCTGTCTAGCCTGGCGGCCGCAATGGTTTTACAGGTGCAGCACGATCCTGTGCACAAGGCAAGCTGATGCTGCCTAGTGCGCTGGCTGCAGAAAACAGAACGCCAACTGACAGCGTGAAGGGGGCGACAGATCGAGCGGCCCACTACAGGGAGAGGCCCTTCTGGCATTTGCCAGAAATGCCCGATGGCCAGTCCGGCCCTATCTGGATGAACTAAAACCATGTACATACTGAAAAAATAATGCTATGTTCACACTGTCTCACAGTGAGAATTATTCTGTGAAGATCGTTTGTCCCCGGAAGGGTCTCATGATACCTACCCGTAGTCCAACCATATACAGATTCTTTTTTTCTACTGTGTGAGGCCAGATATGGTTCTGTATGAGAAGCTTTCAATGTAATGTAAGCTGGAGGGAGCAAGAGACTCAAGTAATGGGGGTGATCAGGTGCTAAGGGCTGTTGTGAATTCCGCTCTTGGGCTCCCTCCGGTGGTTGTAAGTGGCACTTTTGTGAGTTCTGCTCTTGGGCTCCCTCTTGTGGTTTCAAATGCAATGGCTGCTCCTTGGAGTTAGCTGTCATCAGCTGCCTCCACTTATCGTCTCTTCTGCTCGGCTATATAGGCCTGGCTGTTCCTTCAGCCAGTGCCACTTGTAAATGGTTTCTGGTTGGATTCACATCTCTTTGGATTTCCCTGTTTTCCTGACCAGTTCAGCAAAGCTAAGTTCTTGCTTGCTCTGTTCTGTTCAGATTGTGGACTTATCTGTTCAGTGCTTTCTATGTTTGTCCAGCTTATCAGTATGAATTAATTCTGTCTTGCTGGAAGCTCTGGGTTGCAGATTTACCCTCCACACCTTTAGTCAGGTGTGGAGATTTTTTGTAAACTCTGCGTGGATTTTTGTAGTGTTTTATACTGACCGCACAGTATTCCATCCTGTCCTATCTATCAAGCTAGACTGGCCTCCTGTGCTCATCCTGGTTTCATTCTGTGTATGTCTTTTCCCTCTCCACTCACAGTCATTATTTGTGGGGGGCTAATCTATCCTTTGGGGATTTTCTCTGAGGCAAGATAGTTTTCCTGCTTCTTGCTTTAGGGGTAGTTAGCTCTTAGGCTGTGACGAGATGCCTAGGCAGAGTTAGGAGCATTCCACGGCTACTTCTAGTGTTGTGTTTAGCTTAGGGACTGCGGTCAGTACAGTTACCACTTCCTTCAGAGCTCGTTCCATGTTGCTCCTAAACCACCGCCTCATAACAGTACAAGTGGCCGAAAATGAATTAAATGCAGCTCAAAAAAAGGAAAAGAAAGTTCTGAACCATTTTTTTTTCTGTGCTCTAGTTTGTCTCATTTTTCCTCTTGATATCTGGGTGGTTCAGGATATATGCTCTGGCATGGATGTTCAGGGTTTGTTTTCTCGTGTGGATCAACTTGCTGCAAGAGTACAGAATATCCAAGATTATGTTGTCCAGACTCCGGCTTTAGAGCCTAGATTTCCTACTCCTGATTTGTTTTTTGGGGACAGATCCAAGTTTTTGAACTTTAAAAATAACTGCAAATTGTTTTTTGCTTTGAAACCCCGTTCTTCTGGTGATCCCATTCAGCAAGTAAAAATCATCATATCCTTGCTGCATGGTGACCCTCAAGACTGGGCTTTTTCTCTGGAAACAGGGGATCCGGCATTATTGAATGTAGACGCATTTTTTCAAGCGCTCGGATTATTGTATGACGAACCTAATTCTGTGGATCATGCAGAAAGAACCCTGTTGGCCTTGTGTCAAGGTCAGGAAGCTGCAGAATTATACTGCCAGAAATTTAGAAAATGGTCTGTGCTCACTAAATGGAATGAAGAGGCTCTGGCTGCTATTTTCAGAAAAGGTCTTTCTGAAGCCCTTAAAGATGTTATGGTGGGCTTTCCTACGCCTGCCGGTTTGAGCGAATCTATGTCTCTAGCCATTCAGATTGATCGGCGTCTGCGCGAGCGCAAAGCTGTGCACCATATGGCAGTGTCCTCTGAGCAGAGTCCTGAACCTATGCAATGTGATAGGATTTTGGCTAGAACAGAACGGCAGGAATTCAGACGTCAGAATAGGCTGTGTTTTTACTGTGGTGATTCGGCTCATGTTATCTCTGATTGCCCTAAGCGTACTAAGAGAGTCGCTAGGTCTGTTACCATTAGTACTATACAGCCTAAATTTCTCTTATCTGTGACCCTGATTTGGTCATTGTCGTCCTTTTCTGTCATGGCATTTGTGGATTCAGGCGCTGCCCTGAACTTAATGGACTTAGAATTCGCCAGGCGCTGTGGTTTTTCCTTGCAGCCTTTGCAGAGCCCTATTCCTTTGAGGGGTATTGATGCTACACCCTTGGCCAAGGATAAACCTCAGTACTGGACGCAGATGACTATGTACATGGCTCCAGCACATCAGGAAGATTGCCGTTTTCTGGTGTTGCATAACCTGCATGATGTTGTTGTACTGGGTTTTCCATGGTTACAGGAACATAATCCGGTGCTGGATTGGAAAACTATGTCTGTGACTAGTTGGGGTTGTCAAGGGGTACATAGTGACGTTCCTTTGATGTCAATTTCCTCTTCCCCCTCTTCTGAGGTCCCTAAATTTTTGTCGGATTTCCAGGATGTATTTGATGAGCCCAAGTCCAGTTCCCTTCCACCGCACCGGGACTGTGATTGTGTTATTAACTTGAATCCTGGTTGCAAGTTCCCTAAGGGCCGACTTTTCAACCTGTCTGTACCAGAGCATGCCGCCATGCGGAGTTATGTTAAGGAGTCTTTGGAGAAGGGTCATATTCGGCCCTCTTCGTCACCATTGGGAGCGGGTTTCTTTTTTGTTGCTAAGAAGGATGGCTCCTTGAGACCATGTATTGATTATCGTCTTCTTAATAAGATCACGGTCAAATTCCAATACCCCTTGCCTTTGCTTACTGATTTGTTTGCTCAGATTAAGGGGGCTAGTTGGTATACTAAGATTGACCTCCGAGAGGCATATAATCTTGTTCGTATTAAACAGGGTGACGAATGGAAAACTGCATTTAATACGCCTGAAGGCCATTTTGAATACCTTGTGATGCCATTTGGGCTCTGTAATGCTCCATCTGTGTTCCAGTCTTTCATGCATGATATTTTCCGCAATTATCTTGATAAATTCATGGTCGTATATTTGGATGATATTTTGATTTTTTCCGATGATTGGGAGTCTCATGTGAAGCAGGCCAGGATGGTGTTCCAGATCCTTCGTGATAATGCTTTATTTGTGAAGGGGTCTAAGTGCCTATTCGGAGTTCAGAAGGTCTCTTTTTTGGGTTTTATTTTTTCTCCCTCGTCTATAGAAATGGATCCTGTTAAGGTCCAAGCTATTCATGACTGGATTCAACCCACATCTGTGAAGGGCCTTCAAATATTTTGGGGCTTTGCTAATTTCTATCGCCGTTTCATTGCCAACTTTTCCAGTGTGGTTAAGCCCCTTACTGATTTGACTAAGAAAGGCGCGGATGTGACGAATTGGTCCTCTGCGGCTGTTGAGGCCTTTCAGGAGCTTAAACGCCGATTTACTTCTGCCCCTGTGTTGCGTCAGCCGGATGTTTCTCTTCCTTTTCAGGTTGAGGTTGACGCTTCTGAGATTGGGGCAGGGGCCGTTTTGTCTCAGAGGGAGTCTGATGGTTCTTTGATGAAACCGTGTGCTTTTTTTTCCAGAAAGTTTTCACCTGCGGAACGCAATTATGATGTCGGCAATCGGGAGTTGTTGGCTATGAAGTGGGCGTTTGAGGAGTGGCGACATTGGCTTGAGGGAGCTAAGCACCGCATTGTGGTCCTGACCGATCATAAGAATCTGATTTACCTCGAGTCGGCCAAGCGGCTTAATCCTAGACAGGCTCGATGGTCCCTGTTTTTCTCCCGTTTTGATTTTGTGGTCTCGTATCTTCCGGGATCTAAGAATGTTAAGGCTGATGCCCTCTCTAGGAGTTTTTCGCCTGATTCTCCTGGAGTCCTTGAGCCAGTTGGCATTCTTAAGGAAGGGGTGATTCTTGCTGCCATCTCTCCTGATTTGCAGCGGGTGCTTCAGGAATTTCAGGCTGATAGGCCTGACCGCTGTCCTGTGGGGAAGCTGTTTGTTCCTGATAGATGGACAAGTAAGGTGATTTCTGAGGTTCATTGTTCAGTGTTGGCTGGTCATCCTGGGATTTTTGGTACCAGAGATTTGGTTGCTAGGTCCTTTTTGTGGCCGTCCTTGTCGCGTGATGTCCGTGCTTTTGTGCAATTCTGTGGGACTTGCGCCCGAGCCAAGCCTTGCTGTTCCAGTGCTAGTGGGTTGCTTTTGCCTTTGCCGGTCCCTGAGAGGCCCTGGACGCATATTTCCATGGATTTTATTTCGGATCTTCCTGTTTCCCAGAAGATGTCTGTTATCTGGGTTGTTTGTGACCGGTTCTCTAAAATGGTCCATCTGGTACCTTTGCCTAAGTTGCCTTCCTCCTCAGATCTGGTTCCATTGTTTTTTCAGCATGTGGTTCGTTTGCATGGCATTCCGGAGAATATTGTGTCTGACAGAGGTTCTCAGTTTGTCTCTAGATTTTGGCGGGCCTTTTGTGCTAGGATGGGCATTGATTTGTCTTTTTGTTCAGCGTTTCATCCTCAGACTAATGGCCAAACTGAGCGAACTAATCAGACCTTGGAGACCTATTTGAGATGCTTTTTGTCTGCTGATCAGGACGATTGGGTGTCTTTCTTGCCGTTGGCCGAGTTTGCCCTTAATAATCGGGCTAGTTCGGCTACTTTGGTTTCTCCTTTCTTTTGTAATTTTGGTTTTCATCCTCACTTTTCTTCTGGGCAGGTTGAGCCTTCTGATTGTCCTGGTGTTGATTCTGTGGTGGACAGGCTGCAGCAGATTTGGACTCATGTGGTGGACAATTTGACGTTGTCTCAGGAAAGGGCTCAACGTTTTGCTAAACGCTGTCGGTGTGTTGGTCCCCAGCTTCGTGTGGGGGATTTGGTTTGGTTGTCTTCTCGTCATGTTCCTATGAAGGTTTTGTCCCCTAAGTTTAAGCCTCGGTTTATTGGTCCTTATAAAATTTCTGAAATTATTAATCCGGTGTCTTTTCGTTTGGCTCTTCCAGCCTCTTTTGCCATTCATAATGTTTTCCATAGATCTTTGTTGCGGAGATATGTGGTGCCCGTTGTTCCCTCGGTTGACCCTCCTTCCCCGGTGTTGGTTGAGGGAGAGTTGGAATATGAGGTTGAGAAGATTTTGGATTCTCGTTTTTCGAGGCGGAGGATTCAGTATCTTGTCAAGTGGAAGGGTTATGGCCAGGAGGATAATTCTTGGGTTGTTGCCTCCGATGTCCATGCCACCGATTTTCATTTGGCTCGTCCTGATCGGCCTGGGGGCTCTGGTGAGGGTTCGGTGACCCCTCCTCAAGTGGGGGGTACTGTTGTGAATTCCGCTCTTGGGCTCCCTCCGGTGGTTGTAAGTGGCACTTTTGTGAGTTCTGCTCTTGGGCTCCCTCTTGTGGTTTCAAGTGGTATGGCTGCTCCTTGGAGTTAGCTGTCATCAGCTGCCTCCACTTATCGTCTCTTCTGCTTGGCTATATAGGCCTGGCTGTTCCTTCAGCCAGTGCCACTTGTAAATGGTTTCTGGTTGGATTCACATCTCTTTGGATTTCCCTGTTTTCCTGACCAGTTCAGCAAAGCTAAGTTCTTGCTTGCTCTGTTCTGTTCACAGATTGTGGACTTATCTGTTCAGTGCTTTCTATGTTTGTCCAGCTTATCAGTATGAATTAATTCTGTCTTGCTGGAAGCTCTGGGTAGCAGATTTACCCTCCACACCTTTAGTCAGGTGTGGAGATTTTTTGTAAACTCTGCGTGGATTTTTGTAGTGTTTTATACTGACCGCACAGTATTCCATCCTGTCCTATCTATCAAGCTAGACTGGCCTCCTGTGCTCATCCTGGTTTCATTCTGTGTATGTCTTTTCCCTCTCCACTCACAGTCATTATTTGTGGGGGGCTAATCTATCCTTTGGGGATTTTCTCTGAGGCAAGATAGTTTTCCTGCTTCTATCTTTAGGGGTAGTTAGCTCTTAGGCTGTGACAAGATGCCTAGGCAGAGTTAGGAGCATTCCACAGCTACTTCTAGTGTTGTGTTTAGCTTAGGGACTGCGGTCAGTACAGTTACCACTTCCTTCAGAGCTCGTTCAATGTTGCTCCTAAACCACCGCCTCATAACAAAGGGCCCCCCAGTAACCAACTCCAGGGCCCCACTTTTCAGCTACATGCAAATGTGAATATGATATTGTCCTCAATCACAAATGTATATAACAATGATCTGGGAACATTGGTAAATGAATAAGATGCTGCCTTTGTCTGTACATAGTGATTCATGTATATTGTGCCAGGTACTGCTCATATAAGAGGGTGGTGGCCCACCGGAGGATTCTCCTGTTCACCTGTGGGCCAGTCCAAGCCTGGGGGTGACTGTCTATTACTCTAATACACTTTGTCTCCTCCTTATCTGGGCTTCATAACATCAGATCCTTCTCTCCAAAATGGATGACAGGTTTACATAATGAACTGTTGGTCAGAAACATTTTGACCTATTATGCTGATCCTTTCTGTTCAGGATCCTATCGTTTTATGGTATGACTGAAACAAAAATGGCTTAAAATTAATGCTACTAAAGAGTATCCCAGGTATTTGCTATTACCCCATAAGAGAGTTGCATGATGTAGGGTAGAGACCCTAATTCCAGAGATATCACTTACTGGGCTGCTTGCTGTAGTTTTGATAAGATCCAGCAGTTTTCTGAATGCTGACCCCTGTATAACCCCACCTCCACCACTGATTGGCAGCTTTATGTGTACACTGTGCATAGGCAGAAAGCTGCCACTTAACGGTGGGGGACATGCATGGACTACATGGCAGCAGGTTTGCTAGTCCTCTAGTGATAATCTGCTGCAGATAAAACTGTGATTTTATCAGCACTACTGCAAGCAGCCTAGTAAGTGACACATCACTGGAGTCAGGGTTTCTCTCCCTATATTATGCTGCTGCCAGATTAGAAACCAAGAAGGCAAAATCCTGCTGACAGATTACGTTTTATACATGAATTCTAAGGGTTTTTTAACATTTACTTGCTGTGATTTTTCTGCATTGAGTCTAGCAGGACTTGCGCCACGTTACAAGATATTTGTGATAACTTTTTAAATGCAGTACTAGAAACGCGGTTTCTGATCAAATAATTATCACAAATATTTTACAGACTGATGGGCTGTATCACTTGATATCATCCAGTGAGTTTTATGCTTTTTTTCTTTTAATTTACATTCGTGGAAACGTCTACAAGGCAGCATGAGTGGCTTTATTACCAAAATGCAGAATGCTATGCCATTTTCCTCTATAGAGCTTCCAAATTGCCTTGTAGAAGCGAGTACAATAGGTCACAAAATAAAAAAACAACACCAAAAACACTTGCAAATAAAATTCTATTGAGAAGTGTGAGTACAGTGGAGACTTATCTGTATAGGATATTGGGTGCCCTTCCATTTTCTGGCCTCTTCTTGGCAGATCTAACTTGCATGATGGTGAAGGGAATGGTCAGGGACCAGGTGACTGTCAGGGGTGATATTGATAGTATTGCTTCTTTGCTACCAATATTTTAATTGATGTTGCCTGAATGTCGGCTGATACATCTGATGAAGAGACCTGAGTAGTCTCAAAAGCTTGCAATTTGTTAGCACCTTTTCAGTTAGCCATTAAAAGGTATCAACCACTGAGGACTCTCAATTCTAAATATTTGTACATTTGCAGGCAACCATTGGAAAATCTCTCATGCATTTATGACGCTATGACATAGGTGGCGCTGTTCTCTTGCTTTTGGAGGTTGCTGCGTTACTATAGCTTGGAGAAATTGTCATTGTTATTTCCAAGGGTATAAATCTGCTGTATCACTCACTGAACGTTTTCTTCTTGGTTGTCTGAAATGCCAGTCCTGCGCTATGGGTGGGCTGTCGTGCATTCCTTAGAAAGCTATATCTTCCAAGTTAGACTATTTGCAAGCAGTGAGCAAACACCTATCCAGTGCAATTTTTTCGGTCAACCCCTATAGTGCCACCACAATGAAAATAATTCCTATAATTTATGGGGTGAGGTCGTTTCTAGAGCTAGTCGTGCCTAGTCCAGACATCAAGATTTAGAGATTAAGGCCACAAACTACCATGTGCCCTCCGCTCCGCTAATGACCTCAGGTTAGCATCCTCAATAATCAGAACCTCCCACTCCCGTCTCCAAGACTTTACACGTGCTGCGCCGATTCTTTGGAATGCACTACCTAGGTTAATACGATTAATCCCCAATCCCCACAGTTTTAAGCGTGCCCTAAAAACTCATTTGTTCAGATTGGCCTACCGCCTCAATGCATTAACCTAACGATCCCTGTGTGGCCTATTTATAATTAAAAAAAAAAAAAAAAAAAAAAAAGGTTCCTCGCATCATGTTCTCATACACTTTATGCAGTATTAGCCCTCTGTGTCTGTACTGCTACATACTGGTTCATGCAGCTTTACATGAACACCTGAGCCTTACACTATAGCTGGTCCGAATAACTAAAGCAATTGTTACCATCCACCTCTCGTGTCTCCCCTTTTCCCCATAGTTTGTAAGCTTGCGAGAAGGGCCCTCATTCCTCCTGGTATCTGTTTTGAACTGTATTTCTGTTATGCTGTAATGTTTATTGTCTGTACAAGTCCCCTCTATAATTTGTAAAGCGCTGCGGAATATGTTGGCGCTATATAAATAAAATTATTATTATTATTATTATTATGTGCCATTTCTATTTCTGGAGTCATCTTATGTGGCAGAGGGGCCTTTGAACCCCCTGAACCACCAAGGCCAAGGTGCAACTCCAACCTCTCCACTTACTATAGCAATATCTTTGCCATGCATCACCCGTTTAGATCCTGTACTGGACAAAGTATTCTTTCATTTTTCTTTAAGTGTTCCTTTAATATAAATTATGGCGAACAGTACTGTACAAGAGGTTTAGGAAGGTGTGTATAAGTGCTGCAAAGTAACAAAGCTTTAAAAAATAGATGTATTAATAGTTTATTTCTATCAATTTATTTATTTATATCAATTAAGAAAATGAAAAGATAAATATAATTCAATATTTGGTGCCCAGCCTTTGCCTTCAAAACAGCGTCAATTCTTCCTGGTAGTTCCACATAGTTTTTAAAGGAACTCGGCAGGGAGGTTGCTCCAAACATCTTGGCGACCTAAGCGCAGATCTTCTGTGGATGTAGGCTTGCACTAGACTGGATGAGGTTGAAATCAGGGCTTTATGGGGGCATATCATCACTTCCAGGACTCGTTCTTCTTAAGGCTAAAGATAGTTCTTAATGACATTGACTGTATGTTTGGGGTCGTTGCCCTGCTGAGGAATAAATTTGGAGCCAATCAGACGCCTCACTGCTGGCATTGCATGATGGATAGGTATCTTCCCGTATTTTTCAGAAATGAGGCAACAGAAATAGCAAGATTCAGGACTGTAAATTTGTGCAGCAGATGAAAGACACCTCATGCTTACTTCACTTCAAGATTGGAAGATGTCCAGCAGTGCCATCATCTCAGAACTGGCAACAAGCAGTGGGATCCAGCTACACCCATCTACTGTTTGAAGAAATGTGGCCAGAAGTCAAAATGGGAATTTTTTGGCTGTAACAAAAAAGGCGGTTTGTTTGTTGAAGGGCTGGAGACTGGTACAATAATTAGTGTCTGCAGGCAGCAGTGAAGCATGATGGAAGGTCCTGGCAAGACTGAAGCTACATTTCAGGAAATGGAGTTAGGCATTTGGTCATCAATACTGAGAAATACAGGCAGATATCTGGCCATCATGTAATACCATCGGGGGGGGGGGGGGTGGCGTTTGATTATTCAAAATTTATTCTGCAGCAGAACAATGGACCCAAACATACAACTAATTTTGCAGGAGTCCTGGAAGTAATGATATGGCCCGCGCAGAGTCTTGTTTTCAACATCATTGAGCCTGTCTCATTGAGCCTCTGTTTACACAAGCGACATCCACAGATCTGTGGTTACTTCTCCAAGATGTTTGGAATAACTTCCCTGCCGAGTTCTTTCAAAAACTGTGTGCAAGTGTTCCTAGAAGAATTTGATGCTTAGTTGCTGTTTTGAAGGCAAAGGGCGGTCACACCAAATAGTGATTTGACTGATTTTTCTTTCGTTCATACACTTTGCATTTTGTTAGTTGATAAAAATAAATTATTAACACTTCTATAATGGAAAGCGTTCTTACTTTGGTGTATTTTTGCTCACCTGCCTATAGATTCTGCACACTGCTGTATATCCTCACCTGAGTTTTACATCCTTCATTCAATGGAAACTGCTGGAAGTGAAATGGAAATCAGATAAATGACTTGTAAGTTTTGGCAGATCGACCACATTCAGACAATAAGTTACTTGTATGAGTCTGCCAACAACCAACCTTTTTATTAAGTAAATATCCATTATATAACAATTCTGTATTCACGTGTTCAGTGTTCATTATTTCATACTTAGTTGGAATTTATAGGGCTAGTCACACAATATTGCTTCCTCCAACCCCAAGCATTTTGGCACAATAGTGTACAGCACTGAAATCAACTGAAGAGGGATTACGGTACTTGCTAAAAAAGGACTATTGGGTTATATGAAATCAGTCAGTGAGCGCTTCTGATGACAGGGTCTGTAACTCTTATCTCTCTACTCCTGAACTCTTCTAAGCTGAGTTAGACTATGTTCACACGTTGCATTTTTCCATAGTTTTTTTTTTGTGCTGCTTTTTTAATGCAAATTTTAACCTGTGTTTTACAGTAATTTCACAGCAAAATCTGTGAGATTTCAGAAATCTGAAACACGCACATTGCTTTTTTTTTCCTGACTGAATTGGAAAACTGCTGCGTTTTTGAAAACAGCAACATGTCACTTCTTTCAGCGTTTTTGCGGCACCCATACAAAGCAATGAGTAAGTGCAAAAAACACAGCTATCAGGTTTTGCTACCTTTTTGGTGCAAAAACCTAAGGAAGTTGAATCATGTTTATTTTGGGAGGCACTAAACTTTATCAGCATGCACAAGAGACAACAAAAATGCAGAAAAAACTTTCTGTTTCCGCACACGCTCCCTTCTGTAGGTAATTTGCACTCTGCTTTGCCCTCCAGTTCAGGCCGCATATGTCCAAATCGCCATTGTCTGGTCTGTGGTTAGGGCTATCTCAACTCACCCAGGAACCACTACTAAAGGGAACCTGTCACACCATCTAAAAATATCATCTTACTAAGCGTCTGCTATGCATTCCCTAAATACTTATGTAACCCCCTGACTCCCCCTATATAGCCCTGAAAAAGATTTCCGATTTCTCCCATACTTTATTCTAATGGGGTCCGTCAAGTCCGATGGGTGTGGCTTTGCACCACTTCACCCCTACCCCGGCTGCTGCTCGCCGTCCTGGACGCGGATGGCTCCTCCTGCATCATCTTCATCGCTGTGAGAAATTTCACGCCTGCACAGGCAAATAGTATCTCGCGCTTGCGCAGTATGCTTTCCCAACTGCAGGCAAAGCCAAAAAGCAGAAGTGTACAGGCGCCTGAAAACGTATTTCCGGTACATGGAAGTAATTCCAGTAAATGAGCTGGAAAATAAGTTTGCCGGCGCATGCGCATTTCTGCTTTTTGGCTTTGCAAGCAGTTGGGCACAGGCGCAAAATTTCTCACGGTGATGAGGATGACGCAGGAGGCATCTTCCACGTCCAGGACGTCGAGCAGCAGTGGGGGGGAAGGGTGGACCCCATACAGCTTTGGAGAAATTGAAAAGGTTTTTCAGGGCTATACAGGGGGAGTCAGGGGGATACATAAGTATTTAGGGAACACATAGCAGACGCTTAGTAAGATAATATTTTTAGCTGGTGTGACACAAAAATCGTGACAGGTTCCCTTTAACTGTGCGGTCAGGATCTCTACCCTGTACAGGAACCAGAAGGGTCAGTTGCAGTTTTTAGAGTGTTACCTATTTTCCCGAGGGTGTTCCTACATAATCATAGCACAATCATGGAATGGTGCTGGTGTGCGGTCTGATTTGGGCCTCATGCACATATAAAGCCATGTGACTGAAGAGTTTACAGATGGAAATATCGTCCCTCTGGCACTGTAATAGGAGCTGTAGGCACCTTGTGCACCACCACATCGTTCCTTTTAAGGCTTCTTATTTTACCCTACAAGTAACACTTCTAGCATCTGTGAAAAACAGCATGCAATGGAACGTATGAAGATTTTTCATAAGGAAGATATATAAATAAAGTCTAAGCTTATGGAGCTATAAAAAGGGCCCCATACAATTCTGGTTTTACTTACAGGGTTCTGTGGTGTTCAGTTCAGGCTGAAGAGGTTGGGGGCATAATGCAGACCTTAAAATGTGTCTATGTAATGGTTGAATGAAGCTAGCCTAAATGAGGTTCCCAAAGCCGTGTCCTCTTTCTTTGGGCATAATTAGCTTGTTGCTTATCTGACCCGGCTCCAGAACCAGGCCCTCCGTCCTCCCTCTGTTCCGGGTAGCCTTCTCTGCATGACAGGGTTATTATGTTAACCAGGGGCTCACCTCTGTAGTCACAACCTAAGGCCATGTTCACACTATCAGTATTTGGTCAGTTTTTTACATCATTATTTGTAAGCCAAAACCAGGAGTGGGTGATAAATACAGAAGTGGTGATGTGTTTGTATTATACTTTTCCTCTAATTGTTCCACTCCTGGTTTTGGCTTATAAATACTGATGTAAAACACCGACCAAATACTGACCGTGTGAACCCTGGCCCAAGGCCTGAGTATTCAGGTAGTTGACACGCTTGTCAAAACTAGGTTACCATAGAATTTTGCTGGACTCTGCTATAATACTTCAGCCATTTGACATGGCCATCTTGGGTGTCCTGCTACATGAACACATCTGAGTCTCCTGACATACCCAGATCTGTGCTGCTGGGCTCTGCTTCATCCTTACTTGTGAGTCTCATGTTGTTTTGCTGGGCTCTGCTTCATCCTTACTTGTGAGTCTCATGTTGTTTTGCTGGGCTCTGCTTCATCCTTACTTGTGAGTCTCATGCTGTTTTGCTGGGCTCTGCTACAGTCCTTAGCTCTACTACTTCGCTGTGTCTCCGACTTTCCTGTGGCCCACTATAGCTTCCGTTAATCCAGCTGCCATCAAGTTACTATAGGCTCCATTTTCTCTACTGCTTCACCTCGCTGCGTCAACACCTCCAGTCCGTGCTGCACATCCAGACCCATAGCTTACAAACTCTACCTCAGAAGGAGATACTGTACTGGCTCTCATTTTACACGACCTATAGGTGTTCGCACTGTCATTTTGGGCAAAGTCGCCACCCACAAATGAAATGCGCTGTGAATGCAAAATTGTTCTCATTACTTGAGAGGCCAAAGATGATTTAAATATAATTTGCATATCTTTCTCTTTCAGCATAACAATATCATTGCTAATAAATTGTCCTGAACGACTGCATCATATGCAGCAGTACGAAGCAGCTCAAATAATTACACTGTTTAACTCATCTAACGTTGGACAGAAGCAGAAAATTATAATTACTTCCAGGAGCTATCTCGAATTACATAGTATCAAAACATAATTGTAGCAGTAAAAGAAGCACAACAAGAGCGTCGCATAAATTATAGGGTTGGGATTGAAGTGAGCTCAGACAAAATGTATCGCAGATAGTCTCTTACAATGTAAAGGCTGAATATAGAGTACAGCGGCCCTCAACCTTCTCCTGTATCCGGAAAGCTCCATGAGCTAAAGAACGATATTGGGACCAAAGCTTGGAGTTTATCCAAAAAAAGAAAAAGCATAAAGGAATTAATAATACTTTTTCCTATTGTCTCTATTTCTGTGTATCAAAGACTCAAAAAAAGCACAAGCGCATTTTTGATCCGAGTGCAATCCGACAGGCATGGTTCAAGCCTCAAAGGAGGTGGTCTTATCACATGTAATGCACCATAGAACCATCTCCTGGCACCACCAGTAAAAGCCCGTCCTGTGCTCAAATAAATGACCTTTCATAACATTTGAGTCTACAAGCACATTAGGACATCGCAGCGAGCACAACACATATAGCGAGAAATTTATTATGACTAAGTTTTAATATCCCAACCTTGAACCAACAGCTTTTATCCAACATTCGAGAAAATGCTATCTAGATTACAGCTACAAAGTACGCTTGTGGTCTGGCGTGCATTATGGTAAATTTTACATGTGGTGGTGGTTGACTCTGTCTCTTTGCTATAGGGTTTTTTTGCAAGTTCTTTAATGTATAATTTTGTAACGTCACCGGAACTCTGCCATCTACATTTTATTAAAAATCCATTCCTTTCTCAAGAATGTACTGATTTTTAGTGATACTTTTTACAGTTTGTTGCCTAGCTCACCAGTCACCTCTGCAGTCTGTCAATGGTGGCAGGTCTCTCAGGCAAGGAGCGAAGCATTTTCAAACTCTTTCCAATAGAGTTTATAAGCGCTGCTCATAAGTTGGTTGGAACGCAGGATCCGGTTGGCTTCAGTTCTCTAAAGCTGCTTCGGCTTAAAGCATTAGAGAGCACACACTTTGGGCCAGCAATGAGATGATGATGCTGCTGCCCTGTGCGCTGTCAATAAATCAAAGGGGGCAAGCTGAAAGTCAGCAAGCGGATATGCTCCTGAAAAAAAAAGTTGAGAAATCCTCTTTAAGTTAGTCTACTTTTTAGAAAAAAAAGTTGGGACTGCCACAAAAACCCCCGCAAAATTTGCATGCAAATATCCTTTGTACCAAATTTGCAACTTTTTGACATCACAAAACTGGTTAACAGAATGATAAATTCCCACCATAGTGCCCACAGGTCCATAGTACCAAACAGCAGGGACTTTATGTGCTATCATGTTGGTTCTGTGTACAAAGGGATGACATATGCATGGCGTGTAATAAAATATTTTCTATGGGCTATATACTATAGGAGACAGCTAGATCACTCTTAGGGTATGCTGACATGAAAGTATTTTTGATACGCGTGCTGTCCGTTGTGCATTTTTGCAGGACCAATCGTAGGTCATATGTTAGGTAGCCATGTGCTCAGGTTCATGCGGATGAGAGCTAAGAGCTGACATAGAGCTAAACACTTCCACAATTTCTGGACGTCAATGGTCCGATAAGTCCAACACTAGTCTGAACTTGGTCCAAGATTTAGGATGTCTTTGTAGGCCTAATATAAAGTGAGACCATAGATGTCAAGTCATAAACACCCCCAAAAAAATAAGGTACAAAAAACAACTGCCTGGTAATGTTGACCACCTGTGATTCTTCCAGCCAATTTTATCAATGTTGAAAGAAAGATTTACAATGTCAAAATAATGCACAGAACTGGTGATGGTTCTAAATGATATGTGATAACATCTGCTTCCTTAGTATTAGCTCATCACATTACTTAGACCCTCTATAATTAGGTAATGACCCTTTAGAAGGGTCCCCAGATAACTCAAACTGTTCCCACAAGATCAGTGTAGCTGGAGATCTGTTCTATAGTAAAAATCTGTACATTCCTAAACTAACTTGGCCCCGACTATAAAGTAAAACAGGATATGCAAAAAGTCTGACATCTGTTGTGAGATAAATAAAAAGGCAATGGCTTAAAGGATAGAATAGAATAAATCAGCTCAAGAAGCCAGAGGTCTTTAGTAACCCTTTTATTACTAGGAGGGTTGCAGTTTCCAAGCTGGTTCCATCACATTACCTAAAAGACTCAAGACGATGTGTTGTGCAAAATTATCTTCTTACCAGGTGTAATGTGAACGCCTCGGTAATTTTCAGCCGCAAGGCTGAGCAATGGCCTTTGTTGGTAATTTGACCTTAAAGGGTTATTCCTAAAACAGTAAATGATCCCCTGTCCATAGGGTAGGGAATAACTTACTGATCAGTCGGGTCCGAGCACGGCACATGTTCGATCTCTGTTCCCCTCATTACGTTGCTGAGCGTTGTTCTATTTTGCGGTATATTTGTGCTTTTGATTACTTTTTAATCAATTTTTTGCAGCAAGGAGGAACATATAACCATAAATTTGGAACTGGCTTTATTTTAATTTTTTAGGGTATTTATTGTCAGTATAATTACCATGTGAACTTTATTTAGCAGGTTGATACAATTACAGCAGCACCAAATGTACAACTGCGTTTTTTAGAACACAGATAGTTGTGTAATTTGTAAAGTAAAGTTATCATATTGTGTAAAACGATGGGAAGCAATATACAGCTCTGGCAAAAATTAAGAGACCGCCACATCAAAACCCTGTCATGGGCAGCCCAGTCTCCAGACCTGAACCCCACTGTAAACCTCTGGAATGTAATGAAGAGGATGATGGATAGTCACAAGCCATCAAACAAAGAAGAACTGCTTACATTTTTGCACCAGAAGCCATGTGAAAAACTGTTGGAAAGCATGCCAAGACGCATGAAATCTGTGATTAAAAATCATGGTTATTCCACAAAATATTGATTTCTGAACTCTTCCTGAGTTAAAACATTAGTATTGTTGTTTCTAAATGATTATGAACTTGTCTTCTTTGCAATATTTGAGGTCTGAAAGCAGTGGTTTTTTTTTCATTTTGACTATTTCTCCTTTTCAGAAAAAAAAAATACAAAATTTATTGCTTGGAACTTCGGAGATATGTCAGAAGTTTATAGAATAAAAGAACAATTTACATTTTACTCAAAAATATACCTATAAAGAGAAAAGTCAGACAAACTGAACATTTTGCAGTGGTCTCTTAATTTTTGCCAGAGCTGCATAAACTGGAAACAAACAACGGTAAACTAAAAGATAATAAAATTATTACTTTTTAGACACAACATATTTATAGAACTAAACCAAGATATAAAATTACAAATGTTTTGATCTCTTGATGTTTGATATTATGTGATGAAGACAAAGTCTTGTTCGATCTCTGTTCGATCTCTGTTCGACCAAGTTGCACTTTATGTAAATTGTAAAAAAAACAAGACTTTTTCATTATCTCATAACAACAACTGACTGCAGCAGTGTAACATCCAATACATAGGATGTACTATGAGAACTCTGAGCCATCGGGTAGGAGAACACAGAATGGATATTAACAATTCCAAGAATCACAATGTTTCAGCGGCATCACAACATTTTAAAGGCATTTTAAATTACTTTCAAGCCATTGGTATTGACTATGTAAAGAAGCCTGTACAAAGCAAGGATTGGCATAAAAAAGTATTAGGTAGGGAAGCAATCTAGTTTTTGGAATTAAAGACCCAACATCTAAAGACGTTAAGATTATGGTCAGATTTAAAGGGCATATCCAGAACCCTTAAAAAAATGGTTAGTAGTTGCTACTTAAATTCCTGTTGTGCCCGGCGCCATTCTCTGCCAGCACAGAGTATTCCCAGACTTCTGCTGATGTGAAGTCAACATAGCGGCAGTTTCTTTTCCTGTTGACAAGGCAGGACTACTGGTGTCAAGCTGCCTAATTCGGGAAGCCGGCTGTCAATCAGCATGACACCAGTAGCCCCGACCTGTCAGCAGGAAGAGAAACTGCTGCTCTCTTGAGAGGGAGCAGCTGAATCTCTGGCAGGAGCGGTCAATGACTGGCACTGAGTACAACAGACAGGTAGTTGCTTCTATTAGCAACTACCTGCCTGTTAGTGCTTAGGAACATTTTTTTAAAAGGTTTGGATATACTCTTTAAACCCAAATCTTGCATCTGATACTTCTGCTATAATATCCTATTCTTGATATATTATATATTTTTGCATTATTTGATGGTGATATCATGTGCCTTTTTGTTAATCCTACTATTAAAAGAAATTCCGCTACACACCTTAATCATCGATATTTACTACATCTGCATTGTGGGAGTACACTCTACACACATAGCAAAGCAGGTCAGTAGCTTACGGAGTATGCCATGATTGAAAACAGTTGAAATATACAGGTTTGAAACGCGTAGGTCAGTGTTAGTCTTTTGCCAGGATGTCCTGTTTTTGTAGATGTTTTTTATCCAAACATGGATTGAATAAACTTATATTTTACCGTATTTACTTTTGGAGGTTTTGGATTTCGGACCACTCGCCCCCTAATCTCCTGTGTCGGAAGTTCATACCTACCTAATTCCAATCAGGGTTCTTTTTGACCTTGTTTTGTACAAGGTGAGCTGTACAAACATGCATTTTTTTGTGAGTAATAAACTTCAAGCATTGATTAGGCAAGGATGTGTTGCCATCAGTGAGGATTTATGGTAGCTCAGGTGATATACAGCATGTCAGGGTAAACTGTGAAGATGAAACATTTGTGCTAGTCACAAAACTTTCAACCACAACTGTACATTATCAGGCCTTGTGAGCGGCTCTTTTAAGAAAATAGCTGATTGCAGATCATGCACAAACCATGTGCTCTGCAGCCGGAGGAAAAAGCTGGAACTGATCCCAAAGTCCTGGAGGTGAGATCTGCAGTTGACTGAGACTTTACCCTGCACATTCAGGTTCTAGGAACTCCCGGTATTACAGGGGGTGAACACAACTGTGGTGTACCAAATAAAATGTAAACTTTTTATAATGTAACCCTGATGTTCCTTCTTTGTAGTAATAATTACGAGCATACAACTCCATGTTATGGAACTAAGAAGTGATAGATTATTTTTTTGCCTTATTTAGTCTGACGTAGACTATACTTGGTCTCATGATCTATAAATCCATGAGAAAGTTTGATATACTTATATTATTCTAGGTTAGAACACTTATTTTTACTTTACCTTAACATACTATATACATATAAATAAAAATAGACCTGTGTTACATATGCTTACATCAGGGACATACTTTTTTTTGGTCGGATGGGAAATCCCACTGGTCTGATCCCAATTTGGGCAGCCATTGATATAATGGTTACAGTACACATTTAGACTGGAAGCACATGGCTTCTGCAGCTATTCAAAAGACTCAGCTGTCATGTCAAGATAGTTGTCATAAAAGAGATGATCCTAGTGATTGGCTGCAACACTCAGGTGCTGTAGATGACATGACATCAACGCTTTGTCAACAAAACCAGCCAATGAGTATTCGAGAGGCAGCGTTGGAGCACCAAGGACAATGCTAGGCAATACTATTTGGTTAGATATTTTACAAAACAAGCAGCCTTTGACCCCTTTTTTAATCAAACAGAACAACAACATCCTGTTTAAAGGCCCAATATGCATTAGACTAATTGCAGCTGGACATGCCGATATCAACGGGTTTGGCCAACAGATGGAGAACATAAGGATCTAAATAAAAGGGGAGAAGCCAGTGCTTGTATTGGTCAGAACGCAATACAAAAAGTGCACATGCACATATTAATTTCTAACAGTATTTCAAAATGAGACATTTAGCAAACAATTGATCAATTCTTTGAGCTACCCCGCCACGCCAAGGCATTCTCATAATGGGGCAGTCCTACTCTACGATTTTTATATTCGCTGTGCCATTACGGCCTCCTAAATGTGTTGGAAGCAAGACCACATTAATCCCACTTTATGTTTTTTTATATACGTATGAGCATGCCTTGGCGTGGTGGGGTAGCTCAAAGAATTGATAAATTGTTTGCTAAATGTCTCATTTTGAAATACAGTTAGAAATCAATATGTGCATGTGCACTTTATGTATTGCGTTCTGACCATAAGCAGCGCTGGCTTCTCCCCTTTTTTGTTTTGTTTTAACATAAGGATCTGGTATGTCTAACTTTAGACTTCTGATGCTTTTGGTTGCTCATAGTGCTAGTGTCTATCAAGGAGACTCCGTAAGTGGACTGCAAAGTATGTCCCACGAGGAACATTTAAAGGATTTGGGAATGTTGAACTTTCAAAGAAGAAGGCTAAGAGGATACTTAATAGCTGTCTACATATATCTGAAGGGCTGTCACAGTGTAGAGGGATCATCCCTATTCTCATTTGCATATGGCAACATGAGAAGCGGAATGAAACTGAAAGGGAGAAGATACAGATTAGATATTAGAACAAAAGTTTTTGACAGTGAGGGTGATCAATTAGTGGAACAGGCTGCCACGAGAGGTGGTGAGTTCTCCTTCAATGGAAGTGTTCAAATAGAGGCTGGACAGACATCTGTCTGAGCAGGGGGGTGATCCTTGAGGTCCCTTCCAACTCTAACATACTATGATTCTATGAGTGGTGAAAGAAAACTGGACCATTTGACCAAACCATCGCTTGGCCAATTGCTATCCAAAGTGTATGAGGGGTTCAAGAATGCTTTCAGATCTTGAAAAATTGTGAGTAAATCTTTTGAAGATACATTAGTGTTTAAAAGTTTGTGAGTCTATGAGAATGTTCAATATTTCTGCATAAATACAGCCTAAAACTACATCAAATTTTCATACAGGTCCTAAAGGAAGATAAAGAGTGACAAATCAAAGAAATGTGTCAAAATATCAAAATATGTGACCTTGCCATTTTTTGAGGAGGAAAAAGTTCCATATCACAGGACAGATTCAAACGTTTGTGCACCCTGAATGTTTAGTACGTAGCAGTGTCCCTTTTTTAAAGTATCACAGGTTGTAAACCCTTTTTCTAGCCAGCCAATAGACTTCCAATTCTTGTTGGAGGGATTTTCATCCATTCTTCCTTGGAAAATTCTTCCAGTTCTGTGAGATTCCTGGGTCGTCTTGTATGCATTGCTATTTTGGAGTCTAACCACAGATTTTCAATGATGTTCAGATCAGGGGACTGTGAGGGCGATAGTAAAACCTTTAGCTTGCGCCCTTTGAGGTAGTCTATTGTGGATTTTGACATGTGTTTAGGATCTTTATCCATTTGTAGAAGCCATACTGTTCTGTCCTCACTAAATGAGGCAGGCACATGTAGCTATACAGGCAGCTAAGCCACTATACCGGAGTCCAGTAAGGAGACTGTGGTTGAGTTTGTGCTTTTATTGAATGTGTTAGTATATTGGCACAGTGAAACTGTAAACAATCATATATATACAATCAGTGCATGGTACAGCAGATATACATACTACACATGTTGTAAATTATGCATGAACAATTACAAAGCTAGTAACTGACCTAGGGATACAAGTGACTAAGCTAGAGCAGAAGCTAGAGCAGAAGTTAACCATTGAACACATAATACATGCCGGCAATGCAAGGGGACAGTAATGGATGTGCTCTTTCTTGGATACAGGATGAAGCAAAATGGAGGGAAATGGAGGCTGAGCTACCATAATGCATTGCAAAGGGGAGGGAATAAGACATAAGAGATAGAAAACAGAAAATAGGACTGCAAACATAACTCTGGCTGCTAGAGGGAGCCAAAACAGTATAGACAAAATAATCTGCAGCATTATGCAAACAAATAATCAGATATAACAGATAGATGTCGGAGACAGAGCACATACTCTTTTCAATTTTAGCTTTTTTTACAGATGGTGTTGTTTGCATCAAGAATTTGCTGAAATTTCATTGCATCCATTCTTCCATCTACCTGTGAAATGTTTCCCGTGCCATTGGCTGCAACACATCCCCAAAGCATGATTGACCCACGTCCATTCTTATTGGTTAGCAAGGTGTTCTTTACCTGAAATTCTGGGCCCTTTTTTCTCCATACATACCTTTGATCATCGTTGCCAAAGAGTTTTATTTTAACCTCATCGGTCCACAGAACTTGTTTACAAAATGCAACCAGCTTGTTTAGATGTTCTTTTGCATACTTCTGACGCAGCCAAATTTTATGGTGAGGACGCAGGAGAGGTTTTCTTCTGATGACTCTTCCATGAAGGCCATATTTGTGCAGCTGTCTCTGAACAGTAGAACAACGTACGACAACTGCAGAGTCTGCTAAATCCTTCTGAAGGTCTTTTGCAGTCAAGAGGGGGTCCCAATTTCCCTAACAATCCTACGAGCAGCTCTCACTAAAATTGTGGTTGATCTTCCAGACATTATCTTGAACTCCACTGTTCCTGTTAACTGCCATTTCTTAATTACAATTCGAACTGAGAAAACGGATGAAACTGCAGCGTGAAAATGCTTTGCTGTCTTCTTACAGCCTTTTCCTGCTTTGTGGGCAGCCATCATTTTTATGTTCAGAGTGCTAGGCAGCTGCTTAGAAGAACTAATGGCTGCTGAATTTTGCCACAAGGTCAGAGGAGGCTGGGACTTTATAAAGCTAGTCCTTTTAGAAATTATTTCATGTTCAGCTTGCTTAATTGTTCACAATAACAGTAATTTTTACCAGGGTGACCAAATTTACACGCCACTGTAGATCAGTCACAGACAATTAATGGAATGAAAGACACACATGCATATCTCTGCTCCATTCAGGACTGCGCTGCAGATCCCCAAAAACTGGGTCCCACTTGTAACTTGACTAGGGGCAGCCAAATCATTGGTACAACCTGGGCAGACACACAGAGACCCAAGAAATGAGGGGGTGCACATCCACCTACAAAGCAGGTGAATTTGTGCATTATGATGAGCTGTTGGGCTGCAAAGGGTTCATATATTTTTTCTTGCAGGGGACCGTCGTCTGTCTGAGTCCACCACGGAAAATATAGATAGATTAACAGGAGATAATGAATTTTTCTTGCGTACTGTATTACAACTATCAGACATATTTGACTGTTGCTATAGCATAATATTGTATTAGCCACTTGTTTTAAATCCTTGTGTGATGTTTTCTTTTCTTTGAACACAGTTCTACTTTGCCTGCCTCAGATTAGTCTGTATTTCATTCAGCTTTTATGATCTTATTACTGTGCCCAGATAGATTCCTGTCCACAATAAACCTCATGACAGCCCATCTTTGTAGACATTGTGAGCAGTTGTTTTGGGATCAAAGAAAAGTAATGACTGATTTTGATTTATTAAAGCCAGGAGTCAAGAAAAAAAAGACCCAAATGTATGGTAAGTGAATAAAAACACTCCAAATATAAAGTAAATTCCTGATGACTTTTTATGGCTAAATACAGGATTATGAAAGAATATAATAAATTACAGCTCATAAATTATAAATAATTTAGAATAAACCTAGCTAAAATTTACTTCAGGAGGCCCTGGAGATTACATTTACAACAGACGCAGCATTGCTTAGCGGTAACGATCACATTTTACTAGTGTAATGAATCCAGCATTGCAGTACAGTATCAAATACTCTGTTGTCTGTCCACATAGGTCTTCTCATGGTTAATCTGGAACTTTTGCTTTAAAGTGTATTGTATTTATAGTTTTATGCATGCTGTAATGTGCATAAAATGTGGCTACAATTTGGTAAGTGGTTTTCATTATTTTTGTGGATTTTGTTTCTCCCCAGGGTAAGGTCCAGCTCCGTCTGCCATGCCCATGGGATGGGTTTTGGTATTTTTGCCATTCACTGTGCGGAAAGAACATGCGAAAAGTGTCCCATAGGAAGGTGCCAGATGATAAAGAGCAAGTAGTGGGAGAATATGGGTGGTAAGTCTGGGCTGCTGATGTTGGATTCAAGAAACCAAGGGATATTATCATCATAAGGGAAATTGATCATTCGGTTTACTCTACGCTTTTCGAAGTTGGACCAACTTCTTCATAAGGAGAACCACAGTAGTCAAAGATGATAAGAGTCACTCACAAGGTTCAACAAATGATATTGGCCAAGAAGAGAGAGTCTTATGTACACAATGAATTCTTGCAGTGTTTCAGGAAGAGCTGTCTTTTCTTGTAAAGGGTAAAAGCTGTGGCAACTGCAGTTCGCTTTGTGTAAGTTGACCCTACAGTGGGCACTGAAAAATGAGCGAACAGGTTAGTCTGGACTTTTTGAATACAGTTGTTTTTGCACCTCCATCGGGCAAGTGCATGAAGTGTTAAGACGAGTCTCCCATTCCAACTGCCTATATAGAGTAACTGTTTGCAACGTTAAAGAATTGTGCCTCTCTGTAAGTGGTCACTGTGTTGCTCATATGCTGGCAAGATGGCTACGACTGTTAAGAACCATCCTGAAGGATTGCCTTCTTCTTAATAATGGTAAATCGTTGGAACAACGGACTTGTGTTATCCTATTTATGGTGCGCAACTATCACAGCACAAAGATTTGGATATGAAGGCTTACCACATCCATGGGCCATATAGTGTATTTGGCTCAGTGTGTACGGGTACCAGTGTTCCACCAGACCGTCTATTTCGCAAATATAGAGAAAAGGAGCAGCACATCCAAGAAATAAAATAGCAGAATATATTTTATTGTATAACAAAATGGATTAGCAAAACCCTTTGCAATGGAAAAGGTTCACATGATAGCCATGAAAGACTAACGCGTTTCCAGAATAACAACCTTACTCATAGTCTAGATCTACCTCCTCTTGGTTGTTGCAATCTACAAGGTCACAGTACTCAATCTCATGAAAGAATCACTTTGACTTTTTTATTTTGTTTTTACGAATAGGCAGTCAATGTTTAGCATTGCACAATTCTTTTAAGAGCAGAGTTTCATCTCTAAAAGTCAAAGTCAAGTTTTATGAGGATGAGCTACAAATGTATTATTTATTTGTTGGGCTAAGCCAATGTTTTTTCTTACACAATTCTTTTTGCAAACACAAGTGACTCGGGTATATTTCCACTTCATAGCATGACGTTTTTAATGGATTGACCAGTTTGAAGTTTCTGTATTTGTTCCTAGTGACCTTGGACACGTCATCCTTTTTTCGCCATGTGCGCGCGGCTCTATAAATAGATGGTAATGGATTCGATGTACCTGCATTGTTCTAGAATGCGGAGCGCAGTGTGCCCATCCTGACACCATCTGAAAGAAATGGAAATAAAAGCCAAAGCAAGTATAGCAGTGAGACGGAGAGGATGGTGCTGGTGAGCCGGGATTTAATACTGATAGAGAGGCAGGATCTGTTTCTATCCCGTGCAGATTCTGCTGGTCTAGCAAGAGTATTTATTCAGCATGTGTCTAGGACAAGGTGACTGCACTGCAAGATTTCATCAAGCTTTTAATAAATTCAATTACTGCTTACTCTGCTGCAGCTTCATTTACTTTACTCTTATAACAGCTTCAACCTTTTTTTTATTCATTTTAAAGGAGAACTTCACCCACAATTATAGTGTAGACCAACCATTGTATTGGCTGCCTTCTGCCTCCTGTAAAGAGGTCCTGTCTATAAAACAGCGGTTACGTTATATACAGTATATCCTCTATCCACAGGAGTACAGATTCTCAGGAACTTTGGTTTCAAGGGTACAAAGCTATGAATGTTGATTTAATAATAATGATTGGAGTTCTCTTATAGCCCCATCATAGTCCACAAGGCTTTACAGACATTATCATTATTGTCCCCACTGGGGCTCACCATCTAAATTCCCTACCAGTATGTCTTTGGAGTGAGGGAGGAAACTGGAGAACTCGGAAGAAACATGGAATCATAGAAAGGTAAAGTTGGAAGGGACCTCCTGAATCATCTGGTCCAACCTCCTGCTCAATGTAGGATTCATTAACTCCAAGATGTTGTCCTTGGTGGGATTTGAACCCAAGATACCAGAGTTCCAAAGCAGCAGTGCTAACCACTGACCCACCATGTGAAGCCATTTAAGACTTTGGCAACTTTCAGCCATACAAAAGCTTTTTTGCTCTAATGTTACAAGCCCACAAATCTCCCGTGGTTTGGTGCAACTGACGATAGAGCACCTAACCTACTATCTCCAGGAGGTTAGGTTCTGCTTCTGAATATTACATGAGCTATTTGACCATTCGGCACATCACACACTATTGGAAATTTTCAGACAAGTCATTTCTGTTCACCCTACTAGGAAATTTGTAGGTAACAGATTGTCCAGAATGCTAAATGTTAGGAGGGTTCGACAAACTATTTCCAATGGTGTGTTTCTAAGTGGTTGGAGTGGGCTCCAAGCAGTGAAACAGGACAGAACTTCACCAGGTAAAGCATTATTTTTCTTTTAACTACTAACTTAGAGAAGCCAGTCATTTGGCTGCATGGCTCGCGTGACGTAATGTGACGTGAGCCCCGGGAGAGTGAGTGCCGACAGTGCTGTAACAGCGTGGGCACCGGAAGTGAGTGTAATTGTTATTATTTTACTTGAGGAAAACATGCTATTGAGAAGGGGTTACCAAGTAGTGGACAACCCCATTAAGTAGAAATTTTTCTTTGCTTAATTTACACTTCAAGATAATGATTTTTCAGCACTCAGTCAACAGAAGAATCATTGATTTTATATTCACATATACCTCGATCCATTATTCATTCTTGGCGAAGCGAGGATTGTGCCTGGAGAGTGCAGGAAATGCACCCGCTGGTAGAAGAACGATTCAAGCTTGTGTGGAGTTCCCCATGTGGTGCATCAAATAATACCTGCACATTATACTGCAAGCGAAAACGTGTATGGCTTATGCTGTAGTTTAGTATTTTGATGGCTTTGTAATGTGTATATCTGGGCTTTGAATGGTATATACTCTTGGCTTTAATGGCACAGGATATTGTCAGTTTTGTACTTGCATTTATATACTGCACATTAAAACTTATGCTACTAATCTGATGAAGGTGCAAGCTCTGTGCTGAAATGCATTGTTCCAATGTTCCGATAAACAAGAAAAAAGTTCACAATGGGAATTTAATGTTCAGCGTCCAGTCCACAAAAGGAATATCAGTTTTGCATTCGTATTTGCAAAGGAACCACCTCATTCTGCCACGTACCCTCTTTGTGTAAAAACAAAATTCACTGAATTGAAAATTTTCTGTGGCTGGACAGAGGGCGGTCACAGCTTTATTTCATTTTTATCTCATATTTAGACATATGAGATTGATAACTTTTAAATAATTCTGGCAGTCCAGCAGTATGCTGGCACAAGACATTAGTGGGCAAGTTCACCTCCAATTTCACCACTTTTCATAAACTTTACATTTTGCTGTTCGCCAGCTGTGATTTCTCCATTAAGGAAAGATAACATACCCAATAGAAAGTGGAAAAAAAGAAAAAGAATCTCACAAGAGTAGAGTAAAACAGCAGCAGTACGGTGTGGAAGATGGCATTCTCAAAATTATGGGGGCGCTTTCTGTTGATCATATCTTGTACATTTATATGGGGGGAAAGGAGTAAACAAAACAGAAATGGGGGCGTAATAAAGCAGTGAGATGAAAAAAGTGAATAAAGAGGTGCTACAAATCCATTATATTATCTCAAGACCCTTTGAAGATCCTCAGTTAAGAGTTGAAGGGGGTCAGTTGGGTCATCTAGTGTCCAATCTTCACCATCACAATATTCAATTGATGTTATTGTTGACTAATCGGCAGGATATTTACACTTAGTTATCAATTTATATCTACATTTCCAGGAAGAATAACAAGGAACAGCACTTACACAAAAGAAGTGTTATCTAATTGTTCTTTTTATGGGGAATATAAATTGCTGCCCAAAAAATACATGCAATGTTCATTCTTCAATACTCAGTCAATATTCAGTTTTACTGCAAAATGTGAGCCCCTCTTATACGGAACTGATCCTGACCACATAATGAAACTCGGAGAGTTAATCTGATACGGCTCCTTCTGTCTCCTACAGATTTGATTAAACAAGTCAGCATAAGTTTCTCATCTAAACATTACTTAAAATGCTGAAATAATATAAATGTTATAGGACACAATTGCAAAACTTTGCATGCAACAGATGGCAGATAGAAGTGATTATTTTGCAGTTTATTTTTCGTTATAGTTAATGGTTAGACATGAGGAGTACACAAACACGCGGCCAGACAGAGTAGACTGTAAAACTGCTGCAAAATCTCAGGTTAGGTAGTTTTAGGAGATTTTATTAGCTGTGATATGTGCGATGTTCAAGAACTTTTACATAGGTGTTATTTAGAAAAAAAAAAGTCCTAGCAACATTGTTGAATTCAGGCTGTCTGTACGATGGCATACAGTCATCAAGGCTCTGGCTCTGTAATATACAGAGTGGGAAATAAGTATTTGATCCCTTGCTGATTTTGTAAGTTTGCCCGCTGACAAAGACGTGAACAGTCTATAATTTTAAGGGTAGGTTAATTTTAACATTGAGAGATAGAATTTCAAAAATAAAATCCAGAAAATCACATTGTATAAATTCTATATATTTATTTGCATTTTGCAGTGAGAAATAAGTATTTGATCCCCTACCAACCATTAACCCCTCTGTGACCTTAGAAGTACTATCCCGTCGAGGTGCCCTGGGCTTATCTGACCCTGGACGGGATAGTACGTCATAGCCGATCGGCCGCGCTCACGGGGGGAGCGCGACCGATCGCGGCCAGGTGTCAGCTGCTTATCGCAGCTGACATCCGGCACTATGTGCCAGGAGCGGTCACGGACCGCCCCCGGCACATTAACCCCTGGCACACCGCGATCAAAGATGATCGTGATGTGCCGGCGGTGCAGGGAAGCACCGCGCAGGGAGGGGGCTCCCTGCGGGCTTCCCTGAGACCCCCGGAGCAACGCGATGTGATCGCGTTGCTGCGAGGGTCTCACCTCCCTCCCTGCTCCCTCCAGCCCCGGATCCAAGATGGCCGCGGATCCGGGTCCTGCAGGGAGGGAGGTGGCTTCACAGAGCCTGCTCAGAGCAGGCACTGTGAAGCCTGCAGCGCTGCATGTCAGATCAGTGATCTGACAGAGTGCTGTGCAAACTGTCAGATCACTGATCTGTGATGTCCCCCCCTGGGACAAAGTAAAAAAGTTAAAAAAAATTTTTCCAAATGTGTAAAAAAAATAAAAAAAAATATTCCAAAATAATGAAAAAAAAAAATAAAATATTATTCCCATAAATACATTTCTTCATCTAAATAAAAAAAAAAAACAATAAAAGTACACATATTTAGTATCGCCGTGTCCGTAACGACCCGACCTATAAAACTGTCCCACTAGTTAACCCCTTCAGTAAACACCGTAAGAAAAAAAAAAAAAAAAAAACGAGGCAAAAAACAACGCTTTATTATCATACCGCCGAACAAAAAGTGGAATAACACGCGATCAAAAAGACAGATATAAATACCCATGGTACCGCTGAAAGCGTCATATTGTCCCGCAAAAAAAGAGCCGCCATACAGCATCATCAGCAAAAAAATAAAAAAGTTATAGTCCTGAGAATAAAGCGATGCAAAAATAATTATTTTTTCTGTAAAATAGTTTTTATCGTATAAAAGCGCCAAACCATAAAATAATGATATAAATGAGGTATCGCTGTAATCGCACTGACCCGAAGAATAAAACTGATTTATCAATTTTACCAAACGCGGAACGGTATAAACGCCTCCCCCAATAGAAATTCATGAATAGCTGGCTTTTGGTCATTCTTCCTCACAAAAATCAGAATAAAAAGTGATCAAAAAATGTCACGTGCCCAAAAATGTTTTCAATAAAAACGTCAACTCGTCCCGCAAAAAACAAGACCTCACATGACTCTGTGGACCAAAATATGGAAAAATTATAGCTCTCAAAATGTGGTATTGCAAAAAATATTTTTTGCAATAAAAAGGGTCTTTCAGTGTGTGACGGCTGCCAATCATAAAAATCCGCTAAAAAACCCGCTATAAAAGTAAATCAAACCCCCCTTCATCACCCCCTTAGTTAGGGAAAAATAAAAAAAAATGTATTTATTTCCATTTTCCCATTAGGGCTAGGGTTAGGGCTAGGGCTAGGGTTAGGGCTAGGGTTAGGGCTAGGGTTAGGGCTAGGGTTAGGGCTAGGGTTAGGGCTAGGGTTAGGGCTAGGGTTAGGGCTAGGGTTAGGGTTAGGGCTAGGGTTAGGGTTAGGGTTGGGGCTACAGTTAGGGTTGGGGCTAAAGTTAGGGTTAGGGTTTAGATTACATTTACAGTTGGGAATAGGGTTGGGATTAGGGTTAGGGGTGTGTCAGGGTTAGAGGTGTGGTTAGGGTTACCGTTGGAATTAGGGTTAGGGGTGTGTTTAGATTAGGGTTTCAGTTATAATTGGGGGGTTTCCACTGTTTCGGCACATCAGGGGCTCTCCAAACACGACATGGCGTCCGATCTCAATTCCAGCCAATTCTGCGTTGAAAAAGTAAAACAGTGCTCCTTCCCTTCCGAGCTCTCCTGTGTGCCCAAACAGGAGTTTACCCCAACATATGGGGTATCAGCGTACTCAGGACAAATTGGACAACAACTTTTGTGGACCAATTTCTCCTGTTACCCTTGGGAAAATACAAAACTGGGGGCTAAAAAATAATTTTTGTGGGAAAACAAAAAGATTTTTTATTTTCACGGCTCTGCGTTATAAACTGTAGTGAAACACTTGGGGGTTCAAAGTTCTCACAACACATCTAGATAAGTTCATTGAGGGGTCTAGTTTCCAATATGGGGTCACTTGTGGGGGGTTTCTACTGTTTAGGTACATTAGGGGCTCTGCAAACGCAATGTGACGCCTGCAGACCAATCCATCTAAGTCTGCATTCCAAATGATGCTCCTTCCCTTCCGAGCCCTCCCATGCGCCCAAACGGTGGTTCCCCCCCACATATCGGGTATCAGCGTACTTAGGACAAATTGGACAACAACATTTAGGGTCCAATTTCTCCTGCTAACCTTGGAAAAATACAAAACTGGGGGCTAAAATATAATTTTTGTGGAAAAAAAAATATTTTTTATTTGCATGGCTCTGCGTTATAAACTGTAGTGAAATACTTGGGGGTTCAAACCTCTCACAACACATCAAGATGAGTTCCTTAGGGGGTCTACTTTCCAAAATGGTGTCACTTGTGGGGGGTTTCTACTGTTTAGGTACATTAGGGGCTCTGCAAACGCAATGTGACGCCTGCAGACCATTCCATCTAAGTCTGCATTCCAAATGGCGCTCCTTCCTTCCGAGCCCTCCCATGCGCCCAAACGGTGGTTCCCCCCCACATATGGGGTATCAGCGTACTCAGGACAAATTGGACAACAACTTTTGGGGTCCAATTTCTCCTGTTACCCTAGGAAAAATACAAAACTGGGGGCTAAAAAATAATTTTTGTGGGAAAAAAATTTTGTTTTATTTTTATGGCTCTGCATTATAAACTTCTGTGAAGCCCTTGGTGGGTCAAAGTGCTCACCACACATCCAGATAAGTTCCTTAGGGGGTCTACTTTCCAAAATGGTCTCACTTGTGGGGGGTTTCAATGTTTAGGCACATCAGTGGCTCTCCAAACGCAACATGGCGTCCCATCTCAATTCCTGTCAATTTTGCATTGAAAAGTCAAACGGCGCTCCTTCCCTTCCAAGCTCTCCCATGCGCCCAAACAGTGGTTTACTGCCACATATGGGGTATCAGCGTACTCAGGACAAATTGTACAACAACTTTTGAGGTCCAATTTCTTCTCTTACCCTTGGAAAAATAAAAAATTGGGGGCAAAAATATAATTTTTGTGAAAAAATATGATTTTTTATTTTTACGGTTCTGCATTATAAACTTCTGTGAAGCACTTGGTGGGTCAAAGTGCTCACCACACCTCTAGATAAGTTCCTTAGGGGGTCTACTTTCCAAAATGGTGTCACTTGTGGGGGGTTTCAATGTTTAGGCACATCAGTGGCTCTCCAAACGCAACATGGCGTCCCATCTCAATTTCTGTCAATTTTGCATTGAAAAGTCAAACTGCGCTCCTTCCCTTCCGAGCTCTCCCATGCGCCCAAACAGTGGTTTACTGCCACATGTGGGGTATCAGCGTACTCAGGACAAATTGTACAACAACTTTTGAGGTCCAATTTCTTCTCTTACCCTTGGAAAAAGAAAAAATTGGGGGCAAAAATATAATTTTTGTGAAAAAATATGATTTTTTATTTTTACGGTTCTGCATTATAAACTTCTGTGAAGCACTTGGTGGGTCAAAGTGCTCACCACACATCCAGATAAGTTCCTTAGGGGGTCTACTTTCCAAAATGGTGTCACTTGTGGGGGGTTTCAATGTTTAGGCACATCAGTGGCTCTCCAAACGCAACATGGCGTCCCATCTCAATTCCTGTCAATTTTGCATTGAAAAGTCAAATAGCGCTTCTTCCCTTCCGAGCTCTCCCATTCGCCCAAACAGTGGTTTACTGCCACATATGGGGTATCAGCGTACTCAGGACAAATTGGACAACAACTTTCTGGGTCCAATTTCTCCTGTTACCCTTGGTAAAATAAAACAAATTGGAGCTGAAGTAAATTTTTTGTGTAAAAAAGTTAAATGTTCATTTTTATTTAAACATTCCAAAAATTCCTATTAAACACCTGAAGGGTTAATAAACTTCTTGAATGTGGTTTTGAGCACCTTGAGGGGTGCAGTTTTTAGAATGGTGTCACACTTGGGCATTTTGCTATCATATAGACCCCTCAAAATGACTTCAAATGAGACGTGGTCCCTAAAAAAAAATGGTGTTGTAAAAATGAGAAATTGCTGGTCAACTTTTAACCCTTATAACTCCCTAACAAAAAAAAAAATTGGTTCCAAAATTATGCTGATGTAAAGTAGACATGTGGGAAATGTTACTTATTAAGTATTTTGTGTGACACATCTCTGTGATTTAATTGCATAAAAATTCAGTTTTAGGAGATTTTATTAGCTGTGATATGTGCGATGTTCAAGAACTTTTACATAGGTGTTATTTAGAAAAAAAAAAGTCCTAGCAACATTGTTGAATTCAGGCTGTCTGTACGATGGCATACAGTCATCAAGGCTCTGGCTCTGTAATATACAGAGTGGGAAATAAGTATTTGATCCCTTGCTGATTTTGTAAGTTTGCCCGCTGACAAAGACGTGAACAGTCTATAATTTTAAGGGTAGGTTAATTTTAACATTGAGAGATAGAATTTCAAAAATAAAATCCAGAAAATCACATTGTATAAATTCTATATATTTATTTGCATTTTGCAGTGAGAAATAAGTATTTGATCCCCTACCAACCATTAACCCCTCTGTGACCTTAGAAGTACTATCCCGTCGAGGTGCCCTGGGCTTATCTGACCCTGGACGGGATAGTACGTCATAGCCGATCGGCCGCGCTCACGGGGGGAGCGCGACCGATCGCGGCCAGGTGTCAGCTGCTTATCGCAGCTGACATCCGGCACTATGTGCCAGGAGCGGTCACGGACCGCCCCCGGCACATTAACCCCTGGCACACCGCGATCAAAGATGATCGTGATGTGCCGGCGGTGCAGGGAAGCACCGCGCAGGGAGGGGGCTCCCTGCGGGCTTCCCTGAGACCCCCGGAGCAACGCGATGTGATCGCGTTGCTGCGAGGGTCTCACCTCCCTCCCTGCTCCCTCCAGCCCCGGATCCAAGATGGCCGCGGATCCGGGTCCTGCAGGGAGGGAGGTGGCTTCACAGAGCCTGCTCAGAGCAGGCACTGTGAAGCCTGCAGCGCTGCATGTCAGATCAGTGATCTGACAGAGTGCTGTGCAAACTGTCAGATCACTGATCTGTGATGTCCCCCCCTGGGACAAAGTAAAAAAGTTAAAAAAAATTTTTCCAAATGTGTAAAAAAAATAAAAAAAAATATTCCAAAATAATGAAAAAAAAAAATAAAATATTATTCCCATAAATACATTTCTTCATCTAAATAAAAAAAAAAAACAATAAAAGTACACATATTTAGTATCGCCGTGTCCGTAACGACCCGACCTATAAAACTGTCCCACTAGTTAACCCCTTCAGTAAACACCGTAAGAAAAAAAAAAAAAAAACGAGGCAAAAAACAACGCTTTATTATCATACCGCCGAACAAAAAGTGGAATAACACGCGATCAAAAAGACAGATATAAATACCCATGGTACCGCTGAAAGCGTCATATTGTCCCGCAAAAAAAGAGCCGCCATACAGCATCATCAGCAAAAAAATAAAAAAGTTATAGTCCTGAGAATAAAGCGATGCAAAAATAATTATTTTTTCTGTAAAATAGTTTTTATCGTATAAAAGCGCCAAACCATAAAATAATGATATAAATGAGGTATCGCTGTAATCGCACTGACCCGAAGAATAAAACTGATTTATCAATTTTACCAAACGCGGAACGGTATAAACGCCTCCCCCAATAGAAATTCATGAATAGCTGGCTTTTGGTCATTCTTCCTCACAAAAATCAGAATAAAAAGTGATCAAAAAATGTCACGTGCCCAAAAATGTTTTCAATAAAAACGTCAACTCGTCCCGCAAAAAACAAGACCTCACATGACTCTGTGGACCAAAATATGGAAAAATTATAGCTCTCAAAATGTGGTATTGCAAAAAATATTTTTTGCAATAAAAAGGGTCTTTCAGTGTGTGACGGCTGCCAATCATAAAAATCCGCTAAAAAACCCGCTATAAAAGTAAATCAAACCCCCCTTCATCACCCCCTTAGTTAGGGAAAAATAAAAAAAAATGTATTTATTTCCATTTTCCCATTAGGGCTAGGGTTAGGGCTAGGGCTAGGGTTAGGGCTAGGGTTAGGGCTAGGGTTAGGGCTAGGGTTAGGGCTAGGGTTAGGGCTAGGGTTAGGGCTAGGGTTAGGGCTAGGGTTAGGGTTAGGGCTAGGGTTAGGGTTAGGGTTGGGGCTACAGTTAGGGTTGGGGCTAAAGTTAGGGTTAGGGTTTAGATTACATTTACAGTTGGGAATAGGGTTGGGATTAGGGTTAGGGGTGTGTCAGGGTTAGAGGTGTGGTTAGGGTTACCGTTGGAATTAGGGTTAGGGGTGTGTTTAGATTAGGGTTTCAGTTATAATTGGGGGGTTTCCACTGTTTCGGCACATCAGGGGCTCTCCAAACACGACATGGCGTCCGATCTCAATTCCAGCCAATTCTGCGTTGAAAAAGTAAAACAGTGCTCCTTCCCTTCCGAGCTCTCCTGTGTGCCCAAACAGGAGTTTACCCCAACATATGGGGTATCAGCGTACTCAGGACAAATTGGACAACAACTTTTGTGGACCAATTTCTCCTGTTACCCTTGGGAAAATACAAAACTGGGGGCTAAAAAATAATTTTTGTGGGAAAACAAAAAGATTTTTTATTTTCACGGCTCTGCGTTATAAACTGTAGTGAAACACTTGGGGGTTCAAAGTTCTCACAACACATCTAGATAAGTTCATTGAGGGGTCTAGTTTCCAATATGGGGTCACTTGTGGGGGGTTTCTACTGTTTAGGTACATTAGGGGCTCTGCAAACGCAATGTGACGCCTGCAGACCAATCCATCTAAGTCTGCATTCCAAATGATGCTCCTTCCCTTCCGAGCCCTCCCATGCGCCCAAACGGTGGTTCCCCCCCACATATCGGGTATCAGCGTACTTAGGACAAATTGGACAACAACATTTAGGGTCCAATTTCTCCTGCTAACCTTGGAAAAATACAAAACTGGGGGCTAAAATATAATTTTTGTGGAAAAAAAAATATTTTTTATTTGCATGGCTCTGCGTTATAAACTGTAGTGAAATACTTGGGGGTTCAAACCTCTCACAACACATCAAGATGAGTTCCTTAGGGGGTCTACTTTCCAAAATGGTGTCACTTGTGGGGGGTTTCTACTGTTTAGGTACATTAGGGGCTCTGCAAACGCAATGTGACGCCTGCAGACCATTCCATCTAAGTCTGCATTCCAAATGGCGCTCCTTCCTTCCGAGCCCTCCCATGCGCCCAAACGGTGGTTCCCCCCCACATATGGGGTATCAGCGTACTCAGGACAAATTGGACAACAACTTTTGGGGTCCAATTTCTCCTGTTACCCTAGGAAAAATACAAAACTGGGGGCTAAAAAATAATTTTTGTGGGAAAAAAATTTTGTTTTATTTTTATGGCTCTGCATTATAAACTTCTGTGAAGCCCTTGGTGGGTCAAAGTGCTCACCACACATCCAGATAAGTTCCTTAGGGGGTCTACTTTCCAAAATGGTCTCACTTGTGGGGGGTTTCAATGTTTAGGCACATCAGTGGCTCTCCAAACGCAACATGGCGTCCCATCTCAATTCCTGTCAATTTTGCATTGAAAAGTCAAACGGCGCTCCTTCCCTTCCAAGCTCTCCCATGCGCCCAAACAGTGGTTTACTGCCACATATGGGGTATCAGCGTACTCAGGACAAATTGTACAACAACTTTTGAGGTCCAATTTCTTCTCTTACCCTTGGAAAAATAAAAAATTGGGGGCAAAAATATAATTTTTGTGAAAAAATATGATTTTTTATTTTTACGGTTCTGCATTATAAACTTCTGTGAAGCACTTGGTGGGTCAAAGTGCTCACCACACCTCTAGATAAGTTCCTTAGGGGGTCTACTTTCCAAAATGGTGTCACTTGTGGGGGGTTTCAATGTTTAGGCACATCAGTGGCTCTCCAAACGCAACATGGCGTCCCATCTCAATTTCTGTCAATTTTGCATTGAAAAGTCAAACTGCGCTCCTTCCCTTCCGAGCTCTCCCATGCGCCCAAACAGTGGTTTACTGCCACATGTGGGGTATCAGCGTACTCAGGACAAATTGTACAACAACTTTTGAGGTCCAATTTCTTCTCTTACCCTTGGAAAAAGAAAAAATTGGGGGCAAAAATATAATTTTTGTGAAAAAATATGATTTTTTATTTTTACGGTTCTGCATTATAAACTTCTGTGAAGCACTTGGTGGGTCAAAGTGCTCACCACACATCCAGATAAGTTCCTTAGGGGGTCTACTTTCCAAAATGGTGTCACTTGTGGGGGGTTTCAATGTTTAGGCACATCAGTGGCTCTCCAAACGCAACATGGCGTCCCATCTCAATTCCTGTCAATTTTGCATTGAAAAGTCAAATAGCGCTTCTTCCCTTCCGAGCTCTCCCATTCGCCCAAACAGTGGTTTACTGCCACATATGGGGTATCAGCGTACTCAGGACAAATTGGACAACAACTTTCTGGGTCCAATTTCTCCTGTTACCCTTGGTAAAATAAAACAAATTGGAGCTGAAGTAAATTTTTTGTGTAAAAAAGTTAAATGTTCATTTTTATTTAAACATTCCAAAAATTCCTATTAAACACCTGAAGGGTTAATAAACTTCTTGAATGTGGTTTTGAGCACCTTGAGGGGTGCAGTTTTTAGAATGGTGTCACACTTGGGCATTTTGCTATCATATAGACCCCTCAAAATGACTTCAAATGAGACGTGGTCCCTAAAAAAAAATGGTGTTGTAAAAATGAGAAATTGCTGGTCAACTTTTAACCCTTATAACTCCCTAACAAAAAAAAAAATTGGTTCCAAAATTATGCTGATGTAAAGTAGACATGTGGGAAATGTTACTTATTAAGTATTTTGTGTGACACATCTCTGTGATTTAATTGCATAAAAATTCAAAGTTTGAAAATTGCGAAATTTTCAAAATTTTCGCCAAATTTCCGTTTTTTTCACAAATAAACGCAGGTACTATCAAAGAAATTTTACCACTATCATGAAGTACAATATGTCACGAGAAAACAATGTCAGAATCACCAGGATCCGTTGAAGCGTTTCGGAGTTATAACCTCATAAAGGGACAGTGGTCAGAATTGTAAAAATTGGCCTGGTCATTAACGTGCAAACCACCCTTGGGGGTAAAGGGGTTAATAGTTCTGGCTCCTACAGACCAGTTAGATGCTCCTAATCAACTCGTTACCTGCATTAAAGACAGCTGTCTTACATAGTCACCTAAATGAGCTGGAGCATAAGTTGGTATACATTCAGTGTCATGGGTGGACATTCCGCCGGTTCAACCGGTGCGCCGGGGCCCGGAGACTCCGGGGGGCCCCTGCAGGGCAGCTAATAATGAGGGCAATCTGACCAGTTTATCCGGCCCCGAGGCTTCGGGGGGTCCCTGGCCAGATTGCCCACATGTGCAGTGGGCAGAGAGCAATCCCTGCAACTCTGCTGCCTGCAAGAGAAAATGGCAGCAGAGCAGAGCTACAGGGAATGGATCCATTGTGCTTCCTGCCCGTGCTTTCTGTCCCACACAGCAGTGGCTGAATGACATCATCATTGAGCGCAGTGGCTGTGTGAGACAGAAAGCTGCCAGCAATGATAGTGCGGCTTCAGGATACCGTGCGCAGAGGTGAGGTGTGTGTGTATGTGTGTATATGTGTGTGTATGCAGAGAGGTGAATCGTGCTGTGTGTGTCTGTGTATGTGTAGGCGGAGGAGAGAGCAATCATGGGGGTGATGGGGCAGAAGGCAATGATTGAGTTGATGGAGAGGGCAATAATAAGGGTGGTGGGGGAGAAAGCAATGATGGGGGTGGTGGGGAGGGCTATAACGGGGGTTGTGGGGGAGGAGGAAATGATGGAGGTGGTGAATGGGCAATAATGGGGGTGGTGGGGAGGAGGAAATGATGGAGGTGGTGTAATGGCAATGATGGGGGTGGTGGGGAAAAAGACAATGATGGTGGTGGTGGAAAGGGCAATGATGGGGATGGTGGGGGAGGAGGAAATGATGGAGGTCGTGGAATAGGTAATGATGGGGGAGAAGACAATGATGATGGCAGTGGAAAGGACAATGATGGGGTGGTGGAATGGGTAATGATGAGGGTGGTGGGGAGGAGGTGTTGTCGCAGGTCTCGACCTACTCTCTGATGAGTCCACCGTAGAGATGACGTCACGGCACCGGAGAGATAAGACACAACGCACCAGGGCTGTATCTGAAATATCTCTAATTTTAATAAGCTTACACACACTTTTTATGCATTCTTGTGTTGGAGGCGGATTCTCCATATTATGGGCTAAGCGTCGGAGTGTATTACTCCCTTGCCTCCCTATGGTTTCGCAAACATATTTTTACACAGTACATTATTCGTTACTTTACCAAGGACATTCCCTGCTACAATCTGCAATAACAGCTAAAATGAAGAATAGTGAATAACAACGTGTTTATCTGACCTATAATAACACTTACACAAAATGGAGGCAAGCAGTATAAAATGGATCCTGCTATAACAAATTCCCCCATTTTATTCACTATTCTTAATAAACTGTACTGGCCGTAGGATTTGTTAGTATATATCATCATCAGCTGCGTGAGTGCAGAATTTCCCAGTACATACAGAGATACACTTAAAAACTATTTTGAACACTATATATGCAATAAGGACAATCGTAACTATATGCAATAAGCTTTGTAAAATCCCAACTACCCAGCCCCTGATCCCCTTAAACCAATTGGCTGGGTTGAGGAAAGAGAAAGTATCTGACCACCAGCTGTCCTTAGTGCGATCATTATCTTTGTCATATTGGTCTCTGAGTCTTTGAACATCTTCTAACTTTAGCTTCATCTTTATAGTACTATTTGGATCTATATAATGACAACAAGCGGGTCCAATAACCTGACACATACCACCTTGTGCTGCTGTTAGATAGTCTAATACTATAGTATGCTGGTTGGTTACTATAATGAGTTGATTTTGGACAGCAATGGTGGTATTTAGTATATCCAATATATCCCAAATTTGGTCATCTAGATAGTCTGTGGCCCTAACCAATTTATCCCACATTTGTGTAATCATAGGGTAAATAAAAATAGAACTGACAATTTTATTGGCTATACCCATCTGTACTATGTGTGGTCTCCCTGAAGGGCGGGGTGAGTTATCTGCAGCTCTTTTATATAACGTATGTTTAGGTATTGCCTGTGTATCTAATTGCTTGTTTGGAATTACAAAGGTGGCCAGAGTCAAGCGACCCAGAGTGCAGGTGCCCGTTACCCCTACTGGTAGCCATTTATATGCATTGTTTCCACATACCCAGAACATACCATCAGGCAAATCCCATAGGGCTGAATGTTGCAGCACCAATTTATGAACTAAGTCTATAAATGCAGACACATTCTGAAACATGCACCAAGGTGGAGACTGTCCTAGAGGACTACAATAACCTACATCAGGATTCCCACAAGTGGGGGTTCCTGGCACATAGCCAGAGGACTCATTACAAGGTATATTACCTGGAACACTAGCGCAGATATATTTAGAACCTTGTAAAAACAGACTAGAAAATTTCCCTGACGTATTATGTATCATTCTTTCTAACAGTATTGGTTTGAAAGCATCAGTAGAGTATGAAGTCACATCAAAACTAATTTGCAAACCATATGTTGGAACTTGCCCTAAATCAGTTAGTCCAGTCTTATTCCTAGGTACCCAGGCCCCACCCTTATAGGCCAAATATTGTAGATGTGTACTACTTCCTGAGAGATTACCTTGCCACCAAGGGTATCCCACCCATCCTACAATCGGTATACCGACGGTAGTGTTCCATAACTTAACATTGTTCGTGGCGTTGTTGGCAAGTGTGTCAGAACAAACAGTCCAGGCAAACAGTTCCTCAGGTGACACAGGGATGGCTAGGAAGGGAATACTTGTGGCTGATGTCGGTGAATGCGTACAGATCCAACAGTTTGATAAGGGCTGGGAATTTCTCAACAAGTCATCTATCAGTTTTCTGTGATGTTGCACAAACTTATTGTTCAAGGATGTTGGAGAATTCAGACTGTCCCATGCGATTATGCATAATATCATAGAAATCGAAACCAGTTAAAACATTGTTTCTTTTATCGGCTATCGGGTTCTTTAACTCTCAGTGTGATGCGTGGATCCAACTAGGTTTTCCTTCGAGCTTGACAGCTGTGGCTGTGGTCAGGAGCACTTGGTATGGTCCGTCAAATCTTGGTTCCAGGCTCTTCCGGACGTGCCGCTTTATCACTACCCAGTCTCCTGGCTCCAAGGGATGGTATCCAGGAACCTTGTCTGGGTCTGGAAGAGAACTGAAGACAGTTAAATGCACTTTAGCGAGGTGTCCATGTAAGGCCTGCACATAGCTAGTCAAGTCCTGGTACTTGAGCTGCAACTGTTGTAGAAAGAAACATCCAAGATTGGGGCCCCTGCCAAACAAAATCTCATACGGTGACAGTCCTGTCTTCCTGTTTGGGGTATATCTTACTGAAAACAAAGCCAGTGGAAGGCATTCTGTCCACGGTTTACCAGTCTCTGCCATTGCCTTCTGGATTTTAAGCTTAAGAGTTCCATTTAGTCTCTCCACTTTTCCACTGCTCTGTGGATGGTATGGAGTATGCAATGCTTGACTTACCCCCAGTGCTGCCATTACCTCTGACATGATCTCTCCAGTAAAATGGGAACCCCGATCGCTTTCAATGACTTCAGGAACTCCATACCTGCATATGATCTCAGCCATCAGTTTCTTCGCCGTTGTCTTAGCCGTAGCTTTGGCAACTGAGTAGGCTTCTGGCCAACCTGAAAATAAATCAATGCAGACCAACACATACTCATACGTCCCTACCCTAGGCAACTGAACATAATCAATCTGCAGTCTCTGGAATGGGTAAAGGGGCCGGGGAGTGTGTTTGGATGGAGTTTTCACTGTCCTACCCTGGTTATGTGTGGCACATATCATGCAGCTCTGTACCTGCCTTTCTGCGCAGGTGGAAAACCCGGGGGCAATCCATTGTTTCTGTAGGGTGTCACACATGGCCGTCTTCGAGTGGTGCACATTCCCGTGCAGAACCTGTGCCATCATTGGGTACAGTGCCTGTGGTAGGCAGACCTTTTCACCCCTCCCCCATAGTCCAGTGACTGTATCAGAGCAGGCTCCTATCTTTTGCCACCTATCTTTCTCCTCCTTACTTGCCTGTTCTTGTAACCGGGCTAAGATGTCTTTTGACACAAGTGGAGATGGTGGGGTGTCCAGGTGACGTACTTTAGAGGCTACAGGACTGCTTGCTGCTTTCTTAGCAGCCTGGTCTGCCAGTGCATTACCCTTCGTCTGTCCATCAGTGCCTTTGGTATGTGCCTTTACCTTTATGATGCCTGCTTGGGTGGGAAGCTGTAGTGCATTCATAAGTTGCTGGACTGCCTCAGCATGTTTAATGGGGTGGCCATTTGCTGTCAGGAAAGCTCTGGCTCTCCAGATAGGCCCATAGTCGTGTGCAATGCCAAAGGCATACCTAGAATCAGTGTAGATATTTACAGTCTTACCTTCTGCTAGTTTGCACGCTTCTGTAAGCGCCTTGAGCTCTGCTTCTTGTGCAGACATATGAGCTGGCATTGACTCTGCCTTGATTACCTCATGTTCTGAGACCACAGCATATCCGGTACAGAAGCGTCCTTGGTCATCTTGGTGACGGGATCCATCTACAAAGAGCTCAAAATCCGCATTAGGTATGGGCACACTAGAGACAGTAGGGAGACCAGCTGTTTCCTGAGACATCAATTCTAGACAATCATGTGGTTTGGAAACCTGATCTTGTTCCTCTGGATCCATTCTAGAAAGAAAAAGAGTGTCCTTTTCCATGTCACCCACCCCTCCCCCATTTGGATCCATAGGAACTGGGAGAAGAGTAGCGGGGTTTAGGACAGTGCACCTTTTCAAAGTCACATTAGTAGGCATGAGAATAGCACACTGAAGTCGCAGCTGTCTAGCCATGGACAGGTGGCTAGGTTGTACTTGGTTAAGGATACTATGTACATCATGTGGGGTATGGACCGTCAGTGGGTGATCCAAAACAATCTCTGAAGACTTGTGTAGCAACAGCTGGACAGACAACACAGCCTGAACACAGGAAGGACTTCCTCTTGCCACTGTATCCAAGCGGCCGCTGTAATAAGCAACAGGTCTCTGTTTGTCTCCATGAATCTGAGTCAGCACACCCGTAGCATGTCCTGCATTTTCATGAAGAAAGAGGTTAAAGGGAAGGGCATAATTGGGGATGCCCAAAGCTGGAGAGGAAACAATGCATAATTTCAGAGAGTAAAAACAGTCAAGTGCCTCTGGTGTAAGACAGAAGGGGACAGGTTGCATACAGTCATATAGAGGTTGCATTAAGATGGAGGCAGAACGAATCCATGGACGACAGTAGGAAGTTAGTCCTAGAAACACACGGAGGCCCTGCACATTCCGTGGGGGCTGCATGTCCATGATAGCCTGTTTTCGCTCAGGGGTGAGGTGCTTTTTCCCTGGAAAGAGACAATGTCCTAAAAACACAACAGTACTTAAGCAAAACTGTAATTTTTGTTTGGATACTTTGCACCCCTGTTCATAAAGAAAAAAAAAAGTAAAGAGATCGTGGCCATCTTACAAAGAGAACGAGAAGGAGCACACAGCAATAGGTCATCAACATACTGAATGAGAACTACTCCTTTAACATGCCAGCCTTGTAGGACTTGTGCCATGCACTGTGAGAAGATAGTAGGAGAATTCTGTGCTCCTTGTGGTAGGACAGTCCAAGTATACTGCTTATTGCGGAAGGTAAAAGCAAAAAGATACTGGCAATCTGGGTGCAATGGAACACTGAAAAAGGCATTTGCCAAGTCAATCACTGAAAAACAAATACTGTTAACAGGTATGTGTGCCAACAAGGTGTGTGGGTTAGGAACCAAGGGAGCAAGCAGTTCTGTGGCGGCATTGACTGCTCTGAGGTCATGGACCATTCTATAATCACCGGCTCCCCAGGCCTAACCTTCTTCTTTACTGGATACAGGGGAGTGTTGCAAACGGACTGTTTAGGCACAACAGCCCCTGATTCCAGCAATTTTTGTAACTGTGCGTCTATTGCAGCCTCCTGAGCAGCACTCAGAGGGTACTGACGCAATAGGGGCGGTGCTGCCCCTGGTTTCAATTTGACTATTATGGGAGGAACTTTGAGTTTTCCCACATCAGTTTTGTCTTTTGCCCACAGATCAGTGGGAAGTTGATCCAGGGCAGGTGCAATGGGCGGATCACTTTCTGCAGTACTTGCAGCTGCATCCAGGGCCATGATCTTGCAGAGGGTACTGGGTTTAAGTTGAGGGGTCATAGTCACTGTTCCGTCATCATGGTAAGTAATAACCGCTTGTAGTTTCCGTAAAACGTCAGCACCTAGCAAATTACATTGTCCCCTGGGGGCTGCCATTAACTGAGTCAGAATGGTCTTCCCACAAATGGAGAGGGGAATGGGTTCTGTCAGTCCCAAGGTCTGGGTCGGCGCATTGAAAGGTGTGGCCATGACAAAGTCGGTGGTGTCACGGAAGGGTAATGGACAGTCTGAAAGCGTGATAACTGAGTTGTCAGCTCCCGTGTCAACCTGAAAGTCTGCTGTAGTTCCTCCTGGCAGGCTCACCTGTACTGTACAGTCGGGGTGGGAGGTAGAGTGACTAGAGGACACAGTTACAGGCTGCCAATTACCTATTCGTCGGTCTGGGGGGTAGCAGGGGTGGGAACCTTATCTGGGTATGGGTTTGTGCGACAATCTTTCCTAAAATGTCCTGCTTTCTTACATCCGTAACACAATCTAGGACCCGTAGTGGGTCCTCCACGTCCTCCACTTCTCTGTGAGGGTCCACTCCTCTGAAAGTGAACCTTAGTCTTTTGCTTCTGCGAGTCCAAACTGACTCCATGTGCAATCTTAGCAAGATCGCCTGGGGGGCAGGATCTCCAATCTGGTCTACTTGCCATCACCTTCTCTCTCACATACTTATCAATCCCTTGCATATATGCATGACTTAACAAACGTGTCGCAGTTCTATCATCTTCACCATAACCCATATCAGACCATCGTTGTTGCAACCTGTAGAAATAATCAATGGGAAGCTCCTTCGGGTCCTGTACACAGTCTTCCAAATGCACCGATACTTCCTCCTGTCTAATCTTACAGGCTTTTTCTAGTGCCTCAACAAAGTCAGACCCTGACCTGGCATTGTTAGGTTCTCCGCCTTGGGGACCATTTCCCCCTGGGTACATTTTAAATGTCTCAGCTGTCAGTCGGGTAGAAGGTGCTTCCCCCAGGGCTGAACGCACTAACTGTTGCATATCCTGTCTGGTTGCCTGGTAAGTGTGCTGTATCACCCCACACTGTCTGGCAAAAGTCATAGGTCGTTGGTTAATGTCTGGCAGCTGTGCAGTCAAAGACATCTGTTCTGTGGGAGACCATGGCTGATACCTACTAGCAACATGGTAAGTCGGAGGTCCACTGTCAGCTGCACCGTCCTCTACTTTGGATCGTGTACCACTTGAGAATGGTTTTCATGAAGTCATGTCATTTACCTGAATCTAATTCCCCTGAGGGGTGGAAGCCTCCTGCCTTCAAGAGCACACTAACCTGTTTCTGGGATTACTTTCCCTGGACTAATTCTCTGGGATTACTTTCCCAGGACTAATTCTCTAGCACTATGGAACCCTGTACTTGGTTCCCAATTCTATTGCTAGTATACGTGCAGGCTGAAAACTTATCAGACAGACCTTTCCTTCTCACCTAGAGTAGGCTATGTCATCCTGCGTTAGTCCTATACATGCAGACTGAAAACTATCAGACGGACCTTTCCTCCTCACCTAGAGTAGGCTATGTCCTCCTGCGTTAGTCCTAAACTATAGGTTTACTGTGCTCACAGGTTACTGTATTAGCTTGCTTCCAAGATTGATAGCACAGGTATATGAACAGACAAACAACAAACACTCCACAAGCACACCACACAAAGATCATGGGGTCAATCATTTTAGTCTAACAGTGGAGTCATCAGTAACCACACAATGAGGGTCAATATCTGGGTTCAAGGGTACCTGAGCCGGGCAAGCCCGTGATTTTACCTGATCCTGGTCGACTAGAAGAAGGGGAGAACCCGTCCACAAGTGGAATGACGTAGGCAGAATATAATCAGTATTCTCACCCCAGCGCTGTGTGATGCCACTAGTCCCGGGAAGTCCCCTGGTCCATTACTGGAGTCGGCCGGGTCTCAGATGAAGCACTCAGGTCCCTGTTCGGGCGCCAAAATTGTTGTCGCAGGTCTCGACCTACTCTCTGATGAGTCCACCGTAGAGATGATGTCACGGCACCGGAGAGATAAGACACAACGCACCAGGGCTGTATCTGAAATATCTCTAATTTTAATAAGCTTACACACACTTTTTATGCATTCTTGTGTTGGAGGCGGATTCTCCATATTATGGGCTAAGCGTCGGAGTGTATTACTCCCTTGCCTCCCTATGGTTTCGCAAACATATTTTTACACAGTACATTATTCGTTACTTTACCAAGGACATTCCCTGCTACAATCTGCAATAACAGCTAAAATGAAGAATAGTGAATAACAACGTGTTTATCTGACCTATAATAACACTTACACAAAATGGAGGCAAGCAGTATAAAATGGATCCTGCTATAACAGAGGAAATGATGGAGAAGAAAAATCTGGCACTCCCATTCAGCATCAAAAAATAGATATTTATTCAGAAAATAAATGTCCAAAAGGTTATATGTAATGTTTCGGTCTTTACTCAGACCTTCTTCAGACAATATATAAACCTTTGGAGGGACCCCGTATGTCTGTATTAAAGAGCGCTATTTTCTCTGAGCACAGACTAGGTGTTAGGGCTAGCGGAACGCACCAAATAATTAAATAGATACAATAAGGTGCGTTCGCAGCCCGGGGTCCACCGTGCAGAGATGGAACCTGCTGCTAAGTAATGATGGACTATATGGCGGTACAATGAGGATACACACATGGGTTAACTTCACCCTGTATGAAGAAAGCAATCCCTGTTAAGTCACAGGGTCGCAGTACCACACAGAGAGCGCAAGCAAGGAACCACAGAACTCTATCCCAGGACACAGGATTAAAGTTAGTGTAGACCTCTTGCGATCGACACCACAATTGGGGTATCAGAGTAACTAATATGCACAGAAGTGCATGCTGTGCCACACTAGCGGACGCCACAAACCACCCAGACTTGGGTAAGGTAAGCACTCTAAGCGCACTGGCGGTCACAGCAGTTAGACGCTGTTTCGTGCGTTAAAGCTGTGAGTTCAGATGGGCGCTAGATTGTAGCCATGCACCTTACGCGAACAGTCATACGCAAGGGATGGGTTTTTTAAGGAACGACTTGAACTTATCAACACACACACGATAACAATTGTATATTAGCGCATGACCGTGTGGTCATGCAAAGCTTATATAGCTGCAGCACGTTCAGGACCTTCCAATAAAGGACCAATGGGAAGCTGCCACAGAAGTTTAGCACCTTCAGGACCTTCCAATAAAGGACCAATGGGATCTGCTGCAGTATCTGAGCATGTGACCCGCGACCTCCAATGGGAGGTTATCCCGTGGGCATGCTCAGAAAGGGAAAACCTGGACTTAGTCCCAGAAAGACCTGCTCGCTGCTGAACATTGCTGGCTACAAGAACAGAGCCTGGAAGGGCAGTAGTAACCAGTCATCCAGTATTAGCCTGAGCTAGACGCTGGGACCAACGTCTCCGCTGAGCAGACTCCACTGTGGCTGGAGAAGAATGGGAGACCGCAGCAGAGATGGTTCGAGATTCCCCCTGTGCAGAAGCGGGAACTCGACACCTAACACTAGATGTACTAATGCTAGAAGCCTCGCCAACAAAATAAACGAATTAGAATTAATGTTGTTGGAGCATAATTATTATTATTTATTTATATAGCACCATTGATTCCATGGTGCTGTACATGAGAAGGGGTTACATACAAGTTACAAATATCACATACAGTAAACAAACTAACAATGACGGACTGATACAGAGGGGCGAGGACCCTGCCCTTGCGGGCTTACATTCTACAGGATTATGGGGAAGGAGACAGTAGGTTGAGGGTTGCAGGAGCTCCGGTGTTGGTGAGGCGGTAGCTCCGGTGTTGGTGAGGCGGTAGCTTCGTTGGTGATGAGGCAGCAGCGGTGTCAGTGCAGGCTGTAGGCTTTCCTGAAGAGATGAGTTTTCAGGTTCCGTCTGAAGGATCCGACTGTGGTTGATAGTCGGACGTGTTGGGGCAGAGAGTTCCAGAGGATGGGGGATATTCGGGAGAAGTCTTGGAGGCGATTGGATGAGGAGCGAATAAGTGTGGAGGAGAGAAGGAGGTCTTGGGAGGACCGGAGGTCACGTGAGGGAAGATATCGAGAGATTAGTTCAGAGATATATGGAGGAGACAGGTTGTGGATGGCTTTGTAGGTCAGTATTAGCAATTTGAACTGGATACGCTGAGGGAATGGGAGCCAGTGAAGAGATTTGCAGAGGGGGGAAGCGGAGGAGTAGCGAGGAGAGAGATGGATTAGTCGGGCAGCAGAGTTAAGGATGGACTGGAGAGGTGCAAGGGTGTTAGCAGGGAGGCCACAGAAAAGGATGTTGCAGTAGTCAAGGCAGGAAATGATGAGGGCGTGCATACATGGTGGGGATATCTGAAACCTGGCTGGATGAGAGCCATGACTGGGCTGTTAACTTGCAGGGCTATAGCCTTTTCAGAAATGACCGAATGGATAGGCGAGGGGAAGGGGTGTGTCTATATGTAAAATCATCCTTAAAACCCATCCGGCGTGATAATATAGGTGAATCTAATGAAAATGTAGAGTCCCTGTGGGTGGAGATAAGGGGAGGGGGAAAAAATAATAAATTACTGATAGGGGTTTGTTATAAATCTCCAAAAATAATGGAAGCAATGGAGAATATCCTCATAAAGCAAATAGATGAAGCTGCGACTCAAGGAGAAGTCATTATTATGGTGGACTTCAACTACCCTGAAATAGATTGGGGAACAGAAACCTGCAGTTCCAGCAAAGGTAATCGGTACCTTTTACAATTGGTTCAGGACCCAACAAGAAGGGGGGCACTGCTAGACCTAATATTAACCAACAGGCCAGACCGCATATCAAATATAATATATATATATAGATATATAATATTAGTTTTCATGTATCCTTTAATAAGATGTGTAGTAGAGGGGTTACACGGACACTAAACTTCAGGAGGGCAAATTTCCAACGGATGAGAGATGATCTTGGTGCAATTAACTGGGACGATATCCTGAGACATAAACATACACAAAGAAAATGGGAGACGTTTATTAGCATCCTGGATAGGACCTGTGCACAGTATATACCGTATGGGAATAAACATACCAGAAATAGGAGGAAACCAATATGGCTAAATAGAGCTGTAAGGTGCGCAATAAGTGACAAAAAGAAAGCATTTAGAGAATTAAAGGAAGTAGGTAGTGATGAGGCATTAAATAAATACAGAAAATTAAATAAAGTCTGTAAAAAGCAAATGAAGGCAGCAAAGATTGAGACAGAGAGACTCATTGCCAGAGAGGGTAAAAATAATCCCAAAATATTCTTTAACTACGTAAATAGTAAGAAACTAAAAAATGATAGTGTTGGCCCCCTTAAAAATAGTCTGGGTGAAATGGTGGATGAGGATGAGGAAAAAGCCAATATGCTAAATGACTTTTTTCATCAGTATTTACAAAACAAAATCCCATGGCAGAAAATATGATCAGTGATAACAAAAATTCCCCATTAAATGTCACCTGCTTAACCCAGCAGGAAGTACGTCGGCGTCTAAAAATCACTAAAATTGACAAATCTCCAGGCCCTGATGGGATACACCCCCGAGTACTGCAGGAGTTAAGTACAGTCATTGATAGACCATTATTTTTAATCTTTAAAGACTCCATAATAACAGGGTCTGTACCACAGGACTGGTGTATAGCAAATGTGGTGCCAATATTCAAAAAGGGGACAAAAACTGAACTCGGTAACTATAGGCCAGTAAGCTTTACCTCTACTGTGGGTAAAATCCTGGAGGGCATTCTAAGGGATGCTATACTGGAGTATCTGAAGAGGAATAACCTCATGACCCAGTATCAGCACGGGTTTACTAGGGACCATTCATGTCAGACTAATTTGATCAGCTTCTATGAAGAGGTAAGTTCCAGACTGGACCAAGGGAACCCAGTAAATGTAGTGTATATGGACTTTTCCAAAGCTTTTGATGCGGTGCCACACAAAAGGTTGATACATAAAATGAGAATAATGGGGTTAGAGGAAAATATGTGTAAGTGGGTTGAGAGCTGGCTCAGGGATAAGAAACAAAGGGTGGTGTTAGGAGTCGAGTTTCCTCTGCTGCACAGGGGGAATCTCGATCCCTGTCTGCTGCGGTCTCCCATTCTGTACCGGCCGCAGTGGGGCCTGCTCAGCGGAGGCGTCGCTCCCAGCGTCTTGCTTGGACTGATTCTGTGCAAAGGGTTACTGTTGCCTTTTCTGGCTCTCCTGTTGTACCCTGCACTGATCTGCGGCGAGCGGGCTTCTCTGGGACTAAGTCCTTATTTGCACACACTGAGCATGCCCAGGGCAATATCTCCCATTGGAGATCGAGGGTCACATGCTCAGGTACTGCAGCACATTCCATTGGTCCTCCAGGAAGGTCCTGAAAGGGCAAAACTTCAGTAGCAGCTTCCTGTGCTGCAACTATATAAACTGCGCATGACCGCACGGCCATGCGCTAGTATTGTCTTGATGATATGTGTGTGTGTTGTGAGTGAAAGTCGCTCTTTAAAATACCCTCCCTATTGGATGACTGTTCGCGGAAGGTGTATGTTTGCTATCTAGCGCCCGACTTATCCAACAGCACGTTACACACATAACAGCGTCTAGTTGCTGTGACCGCCTGTACGGCGCCGTGCGCTTCCTCTGCGCTTTCCTTACCCAAGCCTGGGTGGTTAGTGGCATCCGTCAGTGCGGCACTGCATGCACTCTCGTGCCTTTATATACTTTTTTAATAGTTTCCTTACACACCCAGTTGCGGTGTTGTGCCAGCAAGTGGACTAATCGGACTTTAATCCTGTGTTGGGGTTGTGTTCGCTGACTTCTTGCTCGCGCTCTATGTGCGGTACCGCGGTCCTGTGACACAACAGGATCGCTTCCTTCACGCAGGGTGAAGTTAACCCGTGCGTGTATACTTATAGTACCGCCATATAGTCCGTCTTACTAGCAGCAGGGTTTTTACCTGCACGGTGGACCTCGGACTGCGAACGCACCTAGTTTCATATCATCTATACTTGGTGCGTTCCGCCAGTCCTTAACATAATACTAGCGCCCAGGTCTGGCTAGTAATGACGGACGATCAGCGTTTACAGCGGTACATCCAGCAGCTGGAGGGAAGGTTGGCGGCTCTTGAGCGTTCAACCTCAGCTGTGGATGTTACTGCTGTCGCTGTTCAGGCTGCAAGTGTGGCTGCAGCTACCTTGTCCACTGCCGCCCCTGTACCGACGCTATCTCGCCTCCCGCTACCAGAGAAATTTTCTGGTGACAGTAAGTCCTGTAGGGGTTTCGTGAGTCAGTGCTCAATACATCTCGAGCTTCTGACCTCTCGTTTCCCTACAGAGCGGGCTAAGGTGGGCTTTATCATATCTTTATTGTCGGACAGGGCGTTGCAGTGGGCTATGCCGCTGTGGGAGCGTGGCGATCATGAAACAGGTCTTTTTAGGACCTCGTGTCACCCATGATACGGCGCTCCAACTGTTGGCATTGACTCAGGGCTCGTCCTTGGTCAGCCATTTTGCCGTCCACTTCCGCACTCTAGCATCTGAGCTGGAGTGGTCGGATAAAGCCCTTATTCCCATATTTTGGAGGGGGCTGGCTGACCACGTTAAGGACGCCCTGGCCACTAGGGAGATTCCCGCCACACTGGAAGAATTAATAACAGTATCTACTCGTATTGACCTCCGTTTTCACGAGCGGAGGTTAGAGCGAGCCCAGTGTAGGCAGAGGTTTCGGCTGGCTCCCACCTTCGCCAAACCTTTGGAATCTCCAGCCCAGGCTCCTGAGTCTCATGAACCTAAGGTAGTGTCACGAGCGGGATCTAAGTCCCGGACCGCTCGTGCACTCCAGGTTTGCCATATTTGCCAACAGTCAGGACATCTAGCCACCAGATGTCACCAGCGGTCGAGGAAACGTCAGCGTCTAGTGGTAGTAGGTGGAGGTGCACTAGACACGGTGACGTTTGCATCCAAATTGTCCTTTAAGGGGACAATAACTTTTGGCTCATCCTCCCACTCAGTGGAGCTCTGCGTGGATTCTGGAGCGGAGGGCAATTTTATGTCTTCTGCCTTCGCCCAACGTCACGCAATACCCCTGGTTATGCTATCTCAACCAGTAACGGTACGAGTGGTGAATGGGTCGACACTCCCTGCACAGAAAACACATCAGACCATCCCTTTTACTCTGTCCATGTCACCATCCCATCAGGAGATTATATCCCTGCTTATCATTCCTGAGGGGATTGATGAGGTCCTGTTGGGGATACCTTGGTTACGGCACCACTCTCCTCACATCGAGTGGTCCTCAGGCAGAATTCTGGGATAGAGTGAATCATGTGGGGGTAGGTGTCACCGAGAGTGCGTTCAGGTTGCTACTACAGAGGTACCCGCAGATCTTTCCTCTCTTCCCAAGCAATATTGGTCTTATGCAGACGTGTTCTCCAATAAGGCGGCGGAGACCCTTCCGCCCCATCGCCCCTATGACTGTCCTATCGATCTCTTGCCAGGTGCGGAGCCTCCCTGGGGTCGAGTTTATCCATTATCTCTCCCGGAGACGGAGGCCATGTCTCAGTACATTCAAGAGAATCTGGCAAGAGGGTTCATCAAGAAGTCAGTGTCACCTGCTGGGGCAGGGTTCTTCTTCGTGCAGAAGAAGAATGGGGAATTACGTCCATGCATAGACTACAGGGGTCTTAACGCTATCACCGTTAAGAACAAGTATCCTTTGCCCTTGATATCCGAGCTCTTCGATAGGCTTCGGGGAGCTAGAGTGTTTACTAAATTAGATCTGCGGGGTGCTTATAACCTGATTCGCATCCGTGAGGGGGACGAATGGAAAACGGCGTTTAACACCAGAGATGGGCACTATGAGTATCTGGTGATGCCCTTCGGGCTCTGTAATGCCCCAGCCGTTTTCCAAGACTTTGTCAACGACATCTTCCGGGATATGCTTTCCACCTCAGTTGTAGTCTATCTGGATGATATTCTCATCTTTTCTCCAGATATTGACTCCCACCGGAGAGATGTTGGCAGAGTCTTCGACCTCCTACGGGCAAACTCTCTTTATGCTAAGTTGGAGAAGTGTATGTTTGAGCGGGAGTCCTTACCTTTCCTGGGCTATATCATCTCCGCCCAGGGATTGGCTATGGATCCTGCCAAACTACAGGCTGTGATGGACTGGCAAGAGCCCAATTCTCTTAAAGTGGTGCAGCGCTTTATGGGGTTCATTAACTATTACCGCCAGTTCTTTCCCCACTTCTCAACTCTGGTAGCTCCATTGGTAGCCCTCACCAAGAAGGGAGCGAATCCCAAATTGTGGTCGGAAGAGGTCTCCAAGGCCGTCACTTCTATTAAGTCCCACTTTGCTAGCGCTCCCATCTTACATCGTCCCGATGTGGATAAGCCATTCCTAATGGAGGTGGATGCCTCATCCGTTGGTGCTGGAGCAGTCCTCTATCAAAAGGATGCTCAAGGTCGGAAGCATCCATGCTTCTTCTTCTCTAAGACCTTCACGCCAGCGTAGAGAAACTACTCCATCGGGGATAGGGAGCTGCTAGCAATGAAATTGGCCTTTTCTGAGTGGAGACATCTTCTGGAAGGTGCACGCTTTCCCTTCCAAGTTTACACGGACCACAAAAATTTGGTCTATTTGCAAACAGCCCAGCGGCTAAATTCTCGTCAGGCCAGATGGTCCTTGTTCTTTTCCCGTTTCCACTTTTCCCTTCATTCTCTCGCCGGGGAGAAGAATATTCGTGCTGACGCTCTCTCTCGCTCCCTTATGTCAACTGAAGAGGAGGAAGAGGAGCCTCGGCTTGTTGTCCCTTCCGAGAGCCTGAGAACCGTAGCGCCGGTTTCGCTGGAGTCTGTGCCTCCGGGCAAGACTTTTGTGCCCATTAATTTGCGACCGGAGGTTCTCTCTTGGGCTCATTCGTCCAGGGTGGGTGGACACTTTGGGACAAAGAGGACATCTGAGCTACTGGCGAGGACGTACTGGTGGCCGCATATGGCCCGGGATGTCAGGGATTATATTCTGGCATGTGTCTCCTGCGCCAAAAATAAATCTCCGCGTCAAAGGCCAGCTGGGTTGCTCTATCCCTTGCCGGTGGCAGATAGGCCCTGGGAGATGGTCGGGATGGACTTTGTCGTGGGTTTACCCAAATCTCACGGCTGTACCATCATTTGGGTCATCACCGATCATTTCTCAAAAATGGTGCATTTGGTGCCGTTACCACGGTTACCTTCTGCACGGGCCTTGGCAGCGTTGTTCATTAAACACATCTTCCGCCTACATGGTATGCCTGGCAAAATTGTCTGTGACCGGGGTCCCCAGTTTGCGTCTCGGTTCTGGAGAGAGCTTTGTCGTCTTCTCAGTATTGAGTTGAATCTCTCTTCCGCTTATCATCCCGAGACGAATGGGTTGGTAGAGAGGGCCAACCAGACCTTGGTCACATACCTGCGACATTTGGTTTCAGCCAGGCAGGATGACTGGGCATCCTTGCTATCATGGGCAGAGTTTGCGCTGAACAACGCCGTAGCCGACTCCACTGGACAAACCCCATTCCTCCTCACCTATGGTCAGCATCCACGGGTACCTGTGCCTATGCCCGTGTCTTCCGCAGACTCCAGGATGGCAGACTGGGCTGTGGAGGATCAAGGATCAAGGGGGAGGTGGAGGAAGATGTTATTATTGATTATTATGTCTAACACAGTCCTCTTAGTATAAAGTGTACTCACTTATTATGTATAGCACAGTCCCCATAGTATATAGTGTACTCATTTATATATAGCACGGTTCCTTAGTCTATAGCAGTGTTCCCCAACTCCGGTCCTCAGGAGCCACTAACAGGTCAAGTTTTCAGGATCTCCTTAGTATTGCACAGGTGATAATTGCATCACCTGGACAGACAAGCATTCAATAACCTGTGCAATACTAAGGAAATCCTCAAAACATGACCTGTTGTTGGCTCTTGAGGACCGGAGTTGGGGAACACTGGTGTATAGTGTACTCACTTATTATGTATAACACCATCCTTAGTTACATAGTTTCCTCTTTTATCATGTATAACACCCTCCCTTATCACATACCATCTTCTCTAGCTATATATGGTGCCATCCCTTGTTATATAGCTTCCTCTGCTGTTATGTACAGTGCTGTCTCTTACATAGTGTATTCTTGTTAGTTTTGTTATTCACAGTGCCCTCTTTTATTACATAGTCCCCTCTATTTTTAGATATAAAATGACTGCTGAGGGAGGAGTCGGTGACCAGACTACCAGTCCATCAGCTCCTCCATTAGAAAAGAAGCTTTCCCATGCTCCATCAGCCGTCATTGGATAATACAGCTAACAAGACAGGACTAAGTAATAAAAAACAAGGCTCTAGAACATCCAATATGTAAGGGACGGTGCTGTACATAACAAGAGAGGGTTCTGTATAAGGGACAGCAATATACACAATAAAGGAGACTATGTAATATATACATGTATGTGTGTGTGGCTATATATATATAGCTTTGTCGCCTTAAAAGGAGGGGGGCCCAGACACATTTCCTGCACAGTGGCACCAAGCTGTTTGCTGTTTGTGTCCACCCCTGTTCAGTGTGTAGAAGCCTGTTCACACTGTGGCCATTCACAGACAAAGCAAAATAAATAAACAAAATGAGCATATGCTCTGTAGTAAATAAGTAGGTAAATATTAATAGTACATGCAAATTTTGCTCTGCAAAATAGATAAAAGTCTGTCAGAGCTCCTTCCTCTGCTCCTGATGACCCTCAATGCCCCCTCTCCCTCTCCGTTTCCTCTGTGTTAGTATAGTGTGGTATAAGGATCTGAAAAGAGGAGAAAGTATCTCAGAGTGCACAGAAAACAGGTTATAGAGAAAAAGCAGAGCACATGGAGAGGAAATAACTACAGGAGGAATAGAGTAGTGCTGATATATGAGCTAATAAAGGCAGCAGCACCCTGGATACACACAGATTTCACACCTAGCCTTTATTACTGGAAGACAGATAGAGTTCACATCCAGCCTAAATTACTGGGAGAGGCAGTCCCACAAGAGAAAAATCAGAAACTTGGGTCAAACTGAAAATTTCATATCAGAGGATCTGAAGATGAATGAAGAAATGAAGATTGCAAATTGAAACTCAGTGCAAAGATCTCCAGTGTGGATGGGAGAAAGTATATAAAATGGCACATAGAGCAAGGTAAAGGCAAGAAGTAAAAGCACATGCAGAAGAAAGAAGTGTAGAATCAGAGCTGTTCTGATACATGAGCTAAGGAAGACAGCAGCACCCTGGATTCACACAAATCTTATATCCAGCCTGTATTACTTGGAGACACATCGAGCTCACAGCCAGCCTATATTACTGGGAGAGACAATCCTACAACAAAAAACCCTGAAAATTAAGTCAGGCTGCAAACTTCATAAGGCTCCATTAACACATCAGTGTCTCCAGTATGTGTGGTGATAGTTTTCACATGTACTGGAGACACTTAAACGTGTAGACCCATTCAAATCGATGGGTCTGCGCACATGTCAGTGCGTTTCCACAAACCGTGTGTCTGTGTGCAAAACACATAAACATGACAATGTTTTTCCAACAGCATGGTCCGCAATACGTCCTGCACACAAATTACTTTTGTCTGTCATCAGTGTGACATGTACCAGCATTTGGGAAAGGCTTGACAATTAGCACTGTTTCCAGGTGCTGAATCCAACTCGCATCAACATTGCCTGGTCGCTGTGGGATGGTGGAATTTTTCTGGGAAGGAACCAATAGCCATAAAGGTTCCCAGCCTATTAATAACAGCTAAAAGCTGTCTGCATAGCCATCACAGGTTATTAAAATGGGGGGACCCACAGAAAATAATGTGGGGTCTCTCCTACATTTAATAACCAGCACAGGCTAAACAGGCAGCTGTGGGTTGATGTTAATATGCTGGGAAGTGGCCATGGATATTGGCCCCCTCTCAGACTAATAACACCAGCCCCTAGCTTACGTCACCACTCATCATTGCAGCCGGAAATTTCTTATGTTACTGTCACTGGCATGCTGAGCAGCCACATTACTGATGTCACCGCTCAATACACCATCTGGATGAAGCAGAGATGGGGATCGTCATGGGACCGCCTTACTATGGAATTATAGCAGGCAGGTGAGTATAACTTTGATTTATATGGGAATAATTGGCTAAAAGAGGATGGGAAGTGTTTTTTTTCAATTAAAGCACTTTTCTTGGTCTGTCTTAATTACTTTTGACAATGGGGTTAGTAATGGGGGTGTCTTATAGATGCCTCTCCATTACTAACCCCTGGGCTTGATGTTAGTGGACTGAAAAAAATGAAATCAATCCCAAAACTATTATGCTTCTTTGCTAACATCCCAGGGAAAGTGGGAAGAGCCGAGGTTAAGCCACAGAATTGGCTCATCTAATGGATGCACTATTTCTGGGGCAGCTGAGGGCTGGTGTTATTTATCTGTGATGTGGGCAATATCCACAGCCCTTCCCAGCTTATTAATGTCAGTCCGCAGCTGTCTGTCAAGCCTGTGCTGGTTATTAATTATAGGGGGACCCCACATCTTTTTTTTAGGAATTCCCCAAATTTAACCCCTTTCTGACCTCGGACGGGATAGTACGTCCGAGGTCAGAAGCCCCACTTTGATGCAGGGCTCCGCGGTGAGCCCGCATCAAAGCCGGGACATGTCAGCTGTTTTGAACAGCTGACATGTGCCCGTAATAGGCGCAAGCAGAATCGCGATCTGCCCGCGCCTATTAACTAGTTAAATGCCGCTGTCAAACGCAGACAGCGGCATTTAACCACCGTATCCGGCCGGGCGGCCGGAAATGACGGCATCGCCGACCCTGGTCACATGATCGGGGGTCGGCGATGCGTCTCCATTATAACCATAGAGGTCCTTGAGACCTCTATGGTTACTGATCGCCGGCAGCTGTGAGCGCCACCCTGTGGTCGGCACTCATAGCACACCTGCAATTCTGCTACATAGCAGCAAACAGCAGATCGCTGCTATGTAGCAGAGGCGATCGTGCTGTGCCTGCTTCTAGCCTCCCATGGAGGCTATTGAAGCATGGCAAAAGTAAAAAAAAAAAGTAAAAAAAATGTGAAAAAAATATAAAAAATATAAAAGTTTAAATCACCCCCCTTTCGCCCCAATCAAAATAAATCAATAGAAAAAAATCAAATCTACACATATTTGGTATCGCCACGCTCAGAATCGCCCGATCTATCAATTAAAAAAAATAATTAACCTGATCGCTAAACAGCGTAGTGAGAAAAAAATTCAAAATGCCAGAATTATGTTTTTTTGGTCGCCGCGACATTGCATTTAAATGCAATAACGGGCGATCAAAAGAACGTATCTGCACCAAAATGCTATCATTGAAAACGTCATTTCGGCATGCAAAAAATAAGCCCTCAACTGACCCCAGATCACGAAAAATGGAGACGCTACGAGTATCGGAAAATGGCGCAATTTTTTTTTTTTTTAGCAAAGTTTGGAATTTTTTTTCACCACTTAGGTAAAAAAAAATATAGTTATGTTAGGTGTCTATGAACTCGTACTGACGTGGAGAATCCTAATGGCAGTTTTAGCATTTAGTGAAGCTAGCAAAAAAGCCAAACAAAAAACCAGTGTGGACTGCACTTTTTTTGCAATTTCACTGCACTTGGAATTTTTTTTCCCGTTTTCTAGTACACGACATGCTAAAACCAATGATGTCGTTCAAAAGTACAACTCGTCCCGCAAAAAATAAGCCCTCACATGGCCAAATTGACGGAAAAATAAAAAAGTTATGGCTCTGGGAAGGAGGGGAGTGAAAAACGAACACAGAAAATAGAAAAATCTCAAGGTCATGAAGGGGTTAATAACCAGTGAAGGCTAAGAAGATAGCTGTTTACTGTTATTAATACGCTGGGTTATTGGCCCCTTCCCAGAATAATATCAGCCCACAGCTCTGTGATTTCCCTCAGCAGGTTAGGAAAAATAAGGGGGACCCCTCGGCATTTATTTAGTTATTTAATGTCAGCTCTTCACAGATGGCGGGTGCTGACTACAACAACTTTTCCCAGATGCCGATACATGTCATGCTGACGGTGCATATGAATGGCATGTTACACATGGACATGGATAGCACCGATGCTGTTTATTCCAGTACCGGAAATATCATGATGGGTGAAGGGGTCCTAATAAAGTGTCTGATGATACTTGAAAAATAAGAATTATAGAGTGAAACAGTGTAGTTTTATTAACTAAAGGTAACCACTAATGAATGTAAGAATCATATTAAAGGTGTCCGTAGCCTGTAAAGGAGTTCTCAGAAAATGCCTTCTCATATGAGAACACCTTGGGGATCATTTGTTTACCATGAGTCTGCCTACATAGGTTGTACATGGCATCAAACTAAACAAATCTAGTACATTAACCATTATTTGCTGCAGCTTCCCTCTTTGGCTATTAGAAAGGGTCACTAAAAAACTCATGATCCAAATGTGCTACTTATGTGCTGCTTTGGTGCATTAGTGGTGAAGTTCTCAGTCGTCATCAATCATCATTTAAAATGAAGAAATCCCTGTCTGATCTACATTGTAATGGAGGCCATCAAAAGTGTTCTGCTTCTAATGTGTTTTTTTTTTCCTGTGAATCTTCTCCCAGCTATCATGCGGAAATCAGATTCCAACTATATAACTACAGCATGAGAGGAGAAGTAGATGCAGAAATGTCACTGTGTGCGATAAATGCAGCTTCTCTGTTAGATCTTTTGTTTCCTAAAGTGCTGTAAACAGTGAATCATTCATAGGTTTTAGATACTTCTGCAATTATGCATACAAATGAATGCTGAGAAAAAGTGTAGTGCTACTTGTGATGACTAGGGTTGAGCGAAACGGATCGGACAAATTCAAAAATCACCGACTTTCGGCAAAGTCGGGTTTCATGAAACCCGACCCGATCCTAGTGTGGGATCGGCCATGAGGTCGCCGATCTGCGTGCAAAAGTCGCGTTTCGTATGACGCTTTCAGCGCCATTTTTCAGCCAATGAAGGAGGACGCAGAGTGTGGGCAGCGTGATGACATAGGTCTCGGTCCCCACCATCTTAGAGAAGGGCATGACAGTGATTGGCTTGCTTTCTGCGGCGTCACAGGGGCTATAAAGGAGCGTGCACGCCGACCGCCATCTTACTTCTGCCGATCTTAACATAGGGAGAGGTTGCTGCAGCTTCATCAGAAGAAGGGATATAGTTAGGGAGGGAAGAGTAACCCCCAAACTGCTTGTGCTGTAGCGATTTCCACTGTCCAACACCTCCATTTGTTTGCAGGGACAGTGGAGGCTAGATTTCTGTGCATCAGCTCTGTAGCTTATTAGGCTGCCCTATAAGGCTCCCTGATAGCTGCATTGCTGTTTGCACGCCGCTGTGCAAACCAACTGCTTTTTTAAAAACAAAAATCCTGTTGATCCTTTCTGCACAGTTATCTTGTTTATTTGTCCACACTTTTGTGTGCAGCAGTCCTTTTTATTGCTGCCATACTTTTCCTGAGATCATTGTAGGGAGATTGAAATTGTACTACAGTCCTTGTATTGTTTCATATATCTTCCAGCCACTCTCTGCCACTTACATTGTGTTGTTATATGCACAGGGCCTGAGTTTTGGTTCAGTCTCCCCCCAAAAAAAAGGGAGATTCAAATTCTCAACAGGTTTATATACACCTTCTACCTTGTTTTACAGTACCATATAACGGTTGTATTTTGGTTAGATTTTCCAAAAAATGAGGAAGTCTGGTGGAAGAGCCCGTGGGCGGTGGTTGCCAGCTGGTACTGATGGTGGTGGTGGTGGTGGTGCATCTGGTGGTAGTGGCAAAAGCACAATAGCACCTAAGGCTGGAGGTGTTGAGCCAGCGTGCGAGTGCCGTTTGCCTGGACAGGTGGGTAGGCCCACTTTTGGGCGACGGCACTGGCACAGGGTCCCTTGTAGTTCAATGAAGTGTCTGTGACGGTGGTGGTGCACAACCAACGTCAGACACACCGTTTTAATATGAGGGGCCCTGTGCCAGTACCGCCACCCAGCTCGAACAGTGCTCTATCACTTGCAATACTTACCTCTCCCTGCTCTACCACTGTGTAGTCTGTGCTGTTAAATCCTTCAATGGCACTGCCAATAAAAATTTGTTGAAATGATAGATGATAGTTAAAATATACAGGGGCCCTGGCCTCCATTTAGACCAGTTAATATTTTGCGCCTACTACCACTGTCTGCTACTCAGCAGAGGAGCCCACCCATGTACCTAGCTATGCCACCTGTTTATTTATGAACCATTTTTTGGCAGACATATTTAGCCTACTTTATTATTTGGGCCTACTAACTGTGTCTGCCACTCATTACAGTTTTCCTCCACTGAACAAAGCAATGCCTCCTGTTTAGTCCTCTTACCAATTTTGAACTGCATTTAGCCTACTTTATTATTTTGGCCTATATCTGTGTTTCCTCCTCATCCTGCCCAATGCCCAGCATTGACCCAGACCACTACATTCCCCTTGCACTCTACACAGACAGAATCTGACCCTGCTGAACGTCAGGTTCCCCTTCCCGCATACTATACCACCTTACACGGGGACAAAGAGGAAGGTGCAGATGAAAGTGCAGGTTCCTTCATCAGGTGGGGGGGAAATACTCGTTGGTGACGTCACTGGCACAGGGCCCCTCATAGTACACAAAAGTGCCTCTGCCAGTGGGTGGCGCCACCCGCCGTCAAACACACCGCCGTACTATGAGGGGCCCTGTGCCAGTGCCAACGAGTGAGCCCCCCCTGCTTGCTCAGGATCACAGCACTTGCAAAGTTGAAATACCTCTCCCTTCTCCACCGCCGTGACATATTCCGCGTTTCCTGGGCCCACGAAAATCTTGAGCCAGCCCTACCCCCCCACACAACTTTAGCCAAATGATCCCCAGTTTTCAATGCCTAACTACTATTATAAAGTAAATTAAGATTGACAAGCTTAAGTAATAAGAATTGATGTTTCTGGCATTAAAATGGGCACTGTAGGTGTTTTCCTGTCTTCCACTCATTGCCGACTTTGATTCCCCATTGACTTGCATTGGGTTTCGTGTTTCAGTCGGCCCCCGACTTTTCGCAATAATCGGCCGATTTCACCCGACCCGATTTCACGCGAAACCCGACTCGATCCGAAAAAAGTAAAAGTCGCTCAACTCTAGTGATGACCAAACAGATGCCTGGTTTCATCCATATGTTACTAATGTGTTAGATTATATTAGTACATTACTAATACGGAGTTAGTTGTTACTGAGTTAGCGTTAGTTGTATCAGCGTATCGTTAGGTAGGTGGCATTCAGGAAATTCTTTCATAATTCTGCCTATCCACCAATAATGTGTGCCATGGTCAGAAATAGCCTAGTTCATGCCACTGGTAATTGTAGGTAGACCCAATATTCTATTAAGTAAGGCTGATTATTTGCCACCATTTTGCATTGCGAACAGGGCCAAGACCCCTAATGGCCATGAACACTAGCTATTTAGAGGTAATATAAATAGGGGGTCCTTTAAGATTACTTTCCATCCCTAATGTCCAACAGGTTATATTAGGGTATGTCATGTACATAGTGCAACATAAAAACTCAGATTATTATTGTTGGTGGTCCCATTGGCTGTACAAAGAATCATCACAATGAACGATCATTCACAAAACGCCAGATTACTCTCTGTGTCTGCGACTAGTTGTAGACTTCATATGTAGTAATAAAAAAAATAAAGACGTATCCTCTTCCACAAAATAACAACCGTTCTGTTGTGATCCCTTACCCACTTGGCACTCTCATCTCTGTGCTGCAGAAATAAAACAATAAGCCTCCTGTCAGCCAGCAGGTGCGGAGGGTGGTACTCCCAGCAATGGCTTACCTTACTGAAAACAAGACTAAGGTGTTTTTTTTGCTATTGACTTCCATGATGTTGGCAGCTTAGAAAGTCATATTGTCTTTGCTCACTAAACAGATAATATGTCCTCTGGTAATGCCATAAATATCAGACTTCGTGCACTTCCAATGTACGTGAGCCTCTATTGACCGTTTTTAATGTTAGGGCAGCGTGGAAGGTGCATCAGAGTTGGTTCTAGACATACAATGTACAAATATAATCAGGTTTAATATTATCCCCCTTAGTGACGGAGCCAAATTTTTGAAATCTGACTAGTATCACTTTATGTGGTAATAACTCTGGAACGCTTCAACAAATCCCAATGATTTTGAGATTGTTTTTTCATGGCACATTGTATTTTATGGTAAATTTAAGTCTGTATGTTTTGTGCTTATTTATAAAAAATATCAGAAATTTGAGAAAAATGTTAAAAAAATTAGACATTTTCAAACTTTGAATTTTTATCCTTTTAATCCAGATAGTTATACCACAGTAAAACATTAATAAATAACATTTCCCACATGTCGGCTTTACATCAGCATCATTTGTAAAATGTTATTTTATTTTGTTAGCATTTTAGGGGGTTCAAAAATGTAGCAGCAGTTTTTCATTTTTTCAAGGAAATTTACAAGATTTATTTTTTTAGGGACTCATCCATGTTTGAAGTGCCTTTAAGGGTCCCATATATTGGGAAACCCCCAAATGTTATACCATTTTGAAAACAGCACCCCCTGACATATCGAAAATAACAGTCATGTAGTTTATTAACCCTTCAGGTGATTTTCAGGAATTAATGCAAATCGCATGACAGAAATGAAAATGTGTATTTTTACCATCTAAATGCCTCTGACTTCCGAACAGATTACTACAGCCGTCAGACTCCAAGACCGCGATTTGGTCATGAATTTCCATGGCAAACATCAGGACCACACAATCATGATCTGAGGGCACCAATTGGGGTAAAGAGAAAGCCCCCACACTCTGTTAACCATTTATAATGATGTAGTCACTATTGACAGCAGCATCTAAGGGGTGAAACAGATTTGGATGGTGCAAACACTGATCGTGACTGATGCAGTAAGTTATCAGCTATAGTGAACAGCCGACAGCTGCTGGATTGTCTCCTGTATGGGGAGGCTATTCTCATATCTCAGGTCAGTTAAAAGAGGTATTGGAAGCATTAAGGGGTTAAATTGGTTGTCAAGTCGACAGTCACTCTATGTCACTCCAGACTTGTTAATCCTCACATCGCATGCACTGCGGGGGGCGACAACCATGCGATTTTCATACATGCAGTCTCTTGCCGACTAGACGAGTGTGGCCTCACTCAATACAAGTGAATTGAGCAAGTACAGACACGTCTAGTCAGAATGTGACCGGAAGTTTGCAAATCACATACTTTCAGTCACATGACTTCTCGCTTCTGGCGCGGTACCGGATAATACTCACAATGTGCAGTGCACACAATGTGAGGATTCACAAATATGCAGCCACATAGAGTGACTGCAGACTTGTAGCCCAAGGCCGAACTAGCACTTTAATAAATAGATAGAGGTGTGTTGTTTTATTATTGTGGCGCCCCAGGGTGCTGGTCGTCACAGTGACATTGCTTTCCTCCCGGGGAGAGTGATGTTACACTTGGAAGCGATGAAGGATATCTCTTTATCAGGTAATCACAATGCACACAACATTTTCACACTCCAGGCCACAAGAGGGAGCTTTTGATCCTGTTATTAGGTGACTCCCCTATATATATTGTGGTTTGGAGGGAAAGTCAGTTAGTTCCTTTCAGAGAGAGACAGAGGAGAGTGCAGACTGACATAGTGTCAGAAGGTCTGAAAGGGCCCCTGTAGTCTGAAGTACTACAGCCCCTGGAGAAAGAGACATACAGAAGGAAAGAACATCGTTCAGTGAGCGTGAGGGAGAGCGAAGCACAGGAGAGTGATATCAGGGGAGACCAGCTGCGAATTAACTGCCTCCCTCTGAGGCGCAGATAACCGGTAGCCGGAATACCGAGGTTGTAAGGGACTCTAAGACTTACAACAGAGACCAGCAGGACCGCTGAACTGCAGGTTACCTGTCCGCCTCAATATCCAGGAGGCACAGTGACGCATAGAGCCCGGGTCATGATAGAGATCCTGTAAAAAGGCTAGAGTCACCTGTCATACAGGTTTGTGTCCTATCCTATATGGGGGACAGAGAAGAACTGTGAGGACCTTATCAGAAGCCATAGGCAGTAAGGGACTACAACACCAGAGGAAGGCTTTTAACTCCACCTGGAAAAGGAGAACTCTGGATTCGCTTCCAAGCCGGGTGGACCCTGACTGTACCTGTGATCTTTTGCCCTGGACTGCAGTTGCCCGAAGCCTACAGTAAACCAGGTGAAGAGACTGCAAACCTGTGTCCTCGTTCTTTACTGCACCAATCACCATCTTCCATCTACATTCCCTGTCAGAAGTTATGTCGCTTATCCATGTTATGTAAATAAAAGCTTATAACCTGATGTTAAATTCATCCATTGGTTGTATAAATTATTCTTTTGGAAGCTGAAACCCTCCGAAATGTGGTTTAGGTTAAGAAAATAAATTGGCATCAATGCAGAAATATTGATCAGTTAATGGACACAGAATGGTCAGATTTTGGCAAGACAAAAGTTTTGTTGCCCACAGAAAGTAATGCAATATTCAAACAAATAATTAACTTAGAATGCAAATATATGTTGCACAACATTGGTGAATGAAGTTGTGGTGCTATTAGAGTCATATTTAATATTTTGTGTGACTTCCATGAGCTTGAAGGACTGCATCCATGCAGTTCAACAATGATTCATACAATTTATTAATGAAGTCATCGGGAATAGCAAAGAATGCAGTCTTACATGCCTCCCAGAGTTTATCTAGATTCTTCCAAGCTTCCTCTTTCATTCTACCCCAAACATGCTCAATGATGTTCATGTCTGGTGACTGGGCTGGTCAGTCCTTTAGCACCTTGATCTTTTTTGCCTGGAGGAACTTTGTTGCAGAGATGGATGTATGAGATGGAGCACCATCCTGCTGCAGAATTTGACCCCTTTTATGATTTGGAATATAAGAGGTAGCTAATACTTCTTGATATTTTAGGCTACTGATATTGGCTTCCACCGTGCAAGTGTTTTGCACACCCCATACTGAATGTAACCCCAGACCATGATCTTTCCACCAACAAATGTAACGGTTTTCTGGGTGTATTTTTTATTCATATGGGCTCCAGTAGGTCTCCTGCAGTATTTGTGGTGGCTGTGGTGTAATTCTACTGAAGATTCATCAGAGAAATCCACCTTCTGCCACTTTTCCAGCATCCATCTGTTTAGCAGGCTGTGCGACTTTGTAAATGCCACATGGTTTTTTATTTGCCTTTGGGTAGTGCTGGCTTCTGGGCACTGATTCGACCATGGAGGCCATTTCGAGACAGAATCTTACAAACTGTTCTAGTTGACACAGGGATTTGAGCTGACCAGGCCTGTTGGAGCTCTGCTGCAGTGGAAGAGGGGCTTGCTTTGGATTTTCTAACCAACAAATGAACCTCCTGAGCAGTTGTCTTGCGGGGTCTGCCAGACCTGGGCTTGTCAAACAGAACTCCAGTCTCTTCAAATCTTTTTTTAATTCTTTGTACTTGACACTGAGACACATTAAAGGTGGCAGCCACCTCTGCAGTGGATCTGGTCTTCAGCCTCTTGATAATCCAGGCTTTGGTCGCAGGGTGGATTTTTGGCATGTTGTCAGAGCTCAAATTGCAGTTCAAGTGAAGGTCTGGGGTGCTGGGTTTCTTTTTATACACACACTAATTAACCGATCATTTACTGAGTACAGGTGAGGATGTAAACTAGGATGGGTGCATTATATGACCAGACGACAAAACTTTTGTCTTGCCAAAATCTGACCATTCTGTGTCCATTAACTGATCAATATTTCTGTATTGATGCCAATTTATTTTCTTAACCTAAACCACATTTCGGAGGGTTTCAGCTTTCAAAAGAATAATTTATACAACCAATGGATGAATTTAAAGTCAGGTTATAAGATTTTATTTACATAACATGGATAAGCGACATAACTTCTGTCAGGAAGTTTACACAGCGGGAGCTCTGGGGATATACTTCACCTGTGGGAAGTTATACCATCTAGCTGCCATAACATCACCCCAGAGGACCCCTTAAAGCAGCGTTGGTCCCTACTGACCGAATACCACAGGTGGCGTCACGAACATACTCTACTCCTAAAATCCCTTTAAAGACTTTCCCTTTTACATGGGCACCCAGGGCCATGGACCAGGTCACCACCACCGTGAAATCCCCCTGTGAACATAGAAATGACAGAAAAAAGACTGGCACATCCAAACTTGTGTGAATAGGTGCATACCAGGAGCAGCTAACTCCATATACAATATACAAGAAAAGGTTGCCCTCTATCATGCCAAAGCATGTCGAATATGAAATACATGAAATTTGAATAGCGAAATGGCTTTTGAACATTAGGAAAAATATTTGAGAGACATTTTGCACAGGATTTGTCCAAATAGTGTGAGCCCATCAACCATCGTCAAGATGGTCTCATTAAACTGATGGGTCCCTGACCTGCCTGTCCAAATATGCACCTATTCACACTAGTTTGGATGTGCCAGTCTTTTTTCTGTCATTTCTATGTTAGCTTACTGGCTGAGCACTCCTCCCTTCACCATGTGTTTTTTAGTTACATCTAATCACACTTGGTTCCGGCCAACCCATATGTAGGCTTTGCTGACAGAGGTGTCAACATTCACCCAAGCATACAGACATTAGCCTTCGGTAAGTGTTCACATTTGGACAGGGAGGTCAGGGACCCATCAGTTTAATGAGACCACCTTGACGATGGTTGATGGGCTCACACTATTTGGCCAAATCCTGTGCAAAGCGTCTCTCAAATATTGTTCCTAATGTTCAAAAGCCATTTTGCTATTCATATTTCATGTATTTCATATTAGACAATGCTTTGGCACGATAGAGTGCAACCTTTTCTTGTATGTCCCCCTGTGAACACCGGACCGAGTACCCCACGGCGACTCATTATCAATAAAGAATTGCTACTTTATTGAGCAGAACTTTTTACAGTTCTTCGCCTGCAGAGTGCTAGATTTCCAAGTTCAATATTAGTATATGGATCTTTGCATTTCCTGTCCTTAATTTTCAAGTTATGATCCATTATCTTTTTTAAGGAACACTATATGTAAAAAATTATCATGGTACATTGGATCATCCACTTAGACCCCTTCACATGTCCGTGGACTTTGTCAGATTCCCGGGACTTCATCGGACCTGGATGTTTTTTTTTAATTAAATAAACTGGTGAACCAGAGAAAGTGTTGAGGAGTGTTTATTTAAATCAGGCTTTTTTGTGTGTTTTTTTTATTACTGGGTTAGTAATAGGGTTGTCTGATAGACACTTCTCCATTACTAGCCCCAGGGCTTCAACCCCAAGCCCCATTACCCCGATTGCCACTGCACTAGGGCAATCGGGAAGAGTGGAAGGCAAAGCATCAGAAAGGGTGCATCTAATGGGAGATGTGCCACTTCAGGGGCAGCTGCCGGCTGGTATATTTAGGCTGGGAAGGGATCAATAACCAGGGAACTTACCAGCCTGATAATGTAAGCCTGCAGCTGTCTATTTTACCTTTGCTGGTTATCAAGAATAGTGGGACCCCTCATCAATTTTTATTTTATTTATTAGCTTAATACATGTACAGAAACCAACACACGCAAAGCACTAATTGTATATTTCACGGATATCTATTAATCTCTATCTTTGCACATCTTCAACATCTAAACATCTGTAATTTCTATTCTGCATTCTATTCTGGTACAAGTCCCAAGGGCGGCAGACGGATGGCACATATATACATGGATGGCACACGAATGACGTACAAGTACACACGGACACAGATAACATGGTTACTGGTTTTTCCAGTACTGGAAACATCAGGATGCATGAAGGAGGCCTTAGGTAGAGTTTATGAGATTATTGTTTAGATCAATGCAATATAGTACTTGACATTAGATGCAATCTCCACAAGGTGATATAGTCATTGGCTTGAGTAGATCATTAAAAGGGTTGTGCCATAAATGCAAGTCTATACACAGGATACACAATAACTTGCTGATCTCTGTTCTGGGACTCCCACATGTACTAAGAATCAAGCCCAAGTGTACACGATATGAAAAGAGCGATGAACCCGCAAGACATCCATCATGTGCTCAAACAGTAGATTTAGAACAAATATTGGTGCATTAATGAGAAATTGGGGAACAAATTTTTAAGTTGACCCTGTGGCACCCCAGGAGTCCGATTGCCACAATGGCATCGCCTTCCTCACGGGGGGGGTGATGTCATGTCTGGACGCAAGGAGGGATCCCCTAATCAGGTAATACAAACATACAACACCTTCCTAACTCCAGACCAGAAGGGGGAGCTCTAAACCCGGTTTCAGAGTAGCTTCCCTATAAGTTCCGGTTTGGAGGCGGGGTTAGTGAGTTGAGTGTGAGATACCGAAGGGAAAGGAAGCAAAAGAGGAGCCTGAGGTCTGGAGCTGCGATTGGGCTCACCTCAAGATAAAGCGCAAAGAGACCAGACACCGGAGTCCGTGGTGGTGAGGGGATTTCATACTCAGCCACCGAATCCAGAGGGCAGGAGATTCCAAGACTCCTGGCCCCATCTGACATCTGGAGGCAACACAGCAGGTCAGGAGCCTGGGGCTGCCAGTGAGAAGGCAGTGCCCATGACAGGCTCAGGCTGTCAGCCATACTGATTGGAAGTACAGACACTGAGAGGACTTGTGCAGAGCTTCAGGCAGCAAGGGTCAGAGTGCAAAGCACAGAAGGAAGGCCTCCGAACCCACCTGGCTAAGTGGATACCAAGCTGTTTCCAGGCTGCCCGGACCCCAACACCACCTCAGTGGCGTAGGAAGGGGGGTGCGGGGGGGGCGGTCCGCCCCGGGCGGCACAATGCTGGGGGCGGCCGGCGCTGCAGGAGAAGAAGATAAAAAAATAAAAAAAAGACGTCCCTTTAAATCTTCGGGCGGCGCCGTCCGCCGCCACGACCAGGGCCAGCTCCCCCCACCCCCGGGTCCCGCCCCCGCCCCCGCCCCCCGCTCTAATACTCACCTCTCCTGGTTCCTGCGGCTTCAGCGTCCTCTGACTCTGCGACGTCTCAGAGCAGAGGGCGCGATGACGTCACTACTGTGCGCGCCGCTCTGCCTCTCTGTCCTGAGCGTCGCAGAGCCGGAGAGACGCTGACTGCACCGGACCTGCGCTGGGAACGGGAGAGGTGAGGATTTTACTTTTTTTTTTTTTTCTTTATTTCTGACTGTCTGGGGCTGGGGCAATGCTGGAGACCATGGGGCAGAATGCTGGACACACTGGGGCAATACAGGAGACCATGGGGCAGATTGCTGGACACACTGGGGCAATACAGGAGACTATGGGGCAGATTGCTGGACACACTGGGGCAATACAGGAGACCATGGGGCAGATTGCTGGACACACTGGGGCAATACAGGAGACCATGGGGCAGATTGCTGGACACACTGGGGCAATACAGGAGACTATGGGGCAGATTGCTGGACACACTGGGGCAATACTGGAGACCATGGGGCAGAATGCTGGACACACTGGGGCAATACTGGAGACCATGGGGCAGAATGCTGGACACACTGGGGCAATACTGGAGACCATGGGGCAGAATGCTGGACACACTGGGGCAATACTGGAGACCATGGGGCAGAATGCTGGACACACTGGGGCAGTACAGGAGACTATGGGGCAGAATGCTGGACACACTGAATACTGGAGACCATGGGGCAGATCTCAGGACACATTGAGGCAATGCTGGAGACCCTGGGGCAGACTTCTGGACATACTGGGGCAATACTGGAGACCATGGGGCAGATTGCTGGACACACCGGGGCAATACTGGAGACCATGGGGCAGAATGCTGGACACACTGGGGCAATACAGGAGACCATGGGGCAGATTGCTGGACACACTGGGGCAATACTGGAGACCATGGGGCAGAATGCTGGACACACTGGGGCAGTACAGGAGACTATGGGGCAGAATGCTGGACACACTGGGGCAATACTGGAGACCCTGGGGCAGATTGCTGGACACACTGGGGCAATACTGGAGACCCTGGGGCAGATTTCTGGACACATTGAGGCAATGCTGGAGACCCTGGGGCAGACTTCTGGACACACTGGGGCAATGCTGGACACTGGGGCAGATTGCTGGACACACTGGGGGTAATATACTGGACACACTGGGGCAATGCTGGACACTGGGGGTAATATGCTGGACACACTGGGGCAGACTGCTGGACACACTGGGGAAAGGCTGGACACTGGGGCAGATTGCTGGACACACTGAGGGCAGATTGCTGGACACACTGGGGGTAATATGCTGGACATACTGGGGCAGATTGCTGGACACACTGGGGGTAATATGCTGGACACACTGGGGCAGATTGCTGGACAACATGGGGGTAATATGCTGGACACACTGGGGCAGATTGCTGGACAACATGGGGGTAATATGCTGGACACACTGGGGGCAGGACTTGAGGCATGGGCAGAATGTAGATACGGGGCATGATTGGAGACACGGGGCAGGATTGGATCATGGGGCAGGACGGATACGATGGAGGCTGGTGGGGCAGGATGGGGAGATCATATGGGGTAGAATGGATACTCATGAGGGCAGGATACGACAACATATGGCTGGAGCCAGGAATGAGATAAACGGGGCCAGGGTGGGGAATATTATTGCCATAGGGGATAATTAAGGGATATTGTTACTGCAGTGATGTATTTATTTTATTTTTTGAGTATACTGTTTTAAATGGGGGGGGCGGTCCTGTTACTGTGCAGAGTGACACTATATCACCTTTTTTTCTTCATGTGGTGTAATGTAGAAGTTGTGAAAAATTAAGTAATGTGTTCTGCAAGCGGAGCTCGAGATAACTGTGTTATTTCCTGCAGAAACGAGTCCTGGCTGGAAGGAATGATGGCGGTCTGTGCTGGATGAAAGATGAAGGACTTCACCTAGAGACGTCACTGGTGAGTCAGTGTTACCTATACACTGACACTATACACTGTATACTATATAGAGGTCCTGTGTATAATGTCACCAGTGATCTCTGTATTACCTCTACACAGACACTGCATACTAAGTACAGATCTCCTGTGAATACTGGCACTTATGGTGATAGTATTGTGGTTTTTTTTTTATTACTGATCAGTATTGTAGTATTCAGTCACTATGTGGTGGTAATATGTGGTCTGGAAATGGTGCGGTGGTATTTGTCCCTTGTATGTAGTATTATTCGGTCACTATGTGGCCTGGTCATGGTGTGGTGGTATTAAGTCACAGGTGTGGCATGTGGGGGTGACACCATTAGGCCCAGTTTAAGTTCTACAAAACAGGAAAACCATTTTTGGTAACCTTTGTGTGTATTGAGCTGGGGGGGGGGATGGGGGGGGGGGGCGCCAAACTCGGGAACAGCCCCGGGCGGCAAAAGCTCTAGCTACGCCTCTGCACCACCTGCTACCTGTACCCTGGACTGTACCTGCATTTCATTAGTAAAAGGTAAAGGAAACTGCTACCCCTGTGTCCTTTAACCCTGCTGTTCTGTTCGGTCTGGGGAGACCTATTTTGAACTTTGGTATTTTTTGGGGTGTTCAAGATGCGGTTCTGAAACTTGTGGTTGATTGACTTAAATGAGGATGGGTCGGTCGGCCACGGGTTTCAGAGCCGCATCTTGAATATTTTAAAGAATATTGAAGTTCAAAGTCGGTCATTTTTGACCAACAGAACAGCAGGGTTAATTATTTCCTGCACCCTCAGTCCTGCCAACACCACCATATTACAATCTAAGTGCTCTGCCTGTGGAGAGCTGTACCAACTCTGCTGCATCACCATCAGCGCCAGCGGTCTCTTCAAGCAGCGTCGGCTAACATCTCCTATTTGCCGAGTACCACAGGTGGCGTCACGAACATTTATCCCATAAATTTTAATCCTCTTTTATTGGTCACCCAGGGCCAAGTACCGTGTCACTGCTGCCGTGACACGTCCCCTTTATGAACCGGCCCGGTACCGAGTATCCCCACGGCCCTGGCGGGTGCTCCAATCCTCCTTATCAAATTAAAAATTTGGGGCTAAAGCAAGATTTTAGTGGGATTTAACCTAATTTTTGCATCCTAATATTATAAACTTTGGTGAAGTAACTTTGGCTTCTAAATGGTCACTTCACCCATGAATTCTTTGAGTGTGTAGTTTCCAAAGTGGTGTCACTTGGGTGATGTGGGTGTGGGAATTTCCACTGGTTTTACACCGCTAAGGCTTTTGGAAATGAGACATTAATTCCAGCACATTTAATGCTCAAAAAGTCAACTGATTTACCCTCTCTTCCATGCCATGCTGTGTGCTCAAACAATAGATATCCAGCACATATGAAGTATGGTCTTATTTAGGAGACATTGGGTAATTAATTTTTGTGTCCATTTTCCCCAGGGGCCCATTTTGAAAATAAATACTTTGGGGTAATGCCATTTTTATATGCCAACATTATACACTTGTGTAAAGCACTTTTGGATTCAAAATGGTCACTAAACGCCCTAGATGAACTTCATGAGGAGATTATGAAGTTCTCAGGATGATTGGGGGCACCAGTTTAAAATATGCTAACCTGCATCGAGAGCACCATCCCTTTAATAGCTTCAAGTGAAGGTGCATTAATATTGGCCGATAATCAGTAACAAGCTTCCCAGTTATCAGTCAGGGTGTCGATTACCCAATGAATGAGCAAAACACTTGTTTGAGATAGAGAGTGCAGTGCTTCACAGGACTCCCGGGCTCCATTTTCTGGATCAGAGATAGCCCAGCAGTGGGACAGCCACTAATCACAAGATCAGGGCTATGGATCGCCGTTTTAACGTGGAATTATATTCACAGATACCAATCACTTCTTGATTGTCTATGGGACCGTCAGGCATATCCACGCACAGAAATGAATATGAATCCAGAGATCTCTTCTTAGGATCATTGGGGTCCCTGTTCATAGATCATAACTTGCATTTATAGTACAATCCCTTTAATAGCTGCAAGTGAAGAGTCATTAACACTGGTCGATAAGTCATCAGGAACGAGCTTCCCAATTATCAGCCAGGTTGATGATCGTCCAAAGAATAAGCAAACCACTTGTTAGTCAGGTGAAATGATTTTCGCAATATTAGATTTACATAACAAACAGATGGGCTATCTTGTCCAATTCAGATTAGGACTGGAACTTGGAAACTTTTTATTGCTAAAAAATTAATTACGGTAATTATAGTGCTGCTAAATGGTTAGCACTGATGCATTGCAGCGCTGGGGTCTAGGGTTCAAATCCCACCAAGGACAACATCTGCAAGGAGTCTGTATGTTCTCCCTGCATTTCTGTGGGTTTCCTCCAAAGACATAATGATAGGGAATTTATATTATGAGCCGCAATGAGAACAGTGAGGATGATGTCAGTAAAGCGCTGCAGAATATGTTGGTGCTATACAAGTGATCAAAATAAATTAATTGGGAATTTTTTATTTACCATTGTTTGTATGTGAAATGATGAACGAAGAATATAACATGCAAAAAGAATTCTGATGCAAATTATAGGATCATTTTTCAACATTTAAAGGATTCACTTAGCCATAAATATTAATGACCTACCCAAAGGGCAGGAAGTGTTGTCCTTGGGACATAAGGTCTTCTTATGCAGAGTCGGTAACAAGACTGTTGATCATTTGATGCGTGAATAAAATATTCCCTTTTTTATGTATATTTTAAAACACTAAATGAGCTTTTCTATGTATTTGAGCATTGCCCATTTAAGATGGAATAACTCCTCTATGTATTCATAAGGTATTATGTTTCCAAACACAATTAACCTGGAAGCCTGTTACAAAGGACATAGAGGGCTCTCATATGAATATACCGTATATACTCCAGCATAAGCTGAGATTTTCAGCCAAAAAAAATGGGCTGAAAGTGTCCCTCTCGGCTTATACTTGAGCCATGGTTGGCGGGGGGGGTCAGCAGTTTAGGGGAAGCGATGACGGTCACATACTCACCTGCTGCTGGCACTCCTGATGCGGTCCCTGTGTGTCCCATGGTCTCCGGCGCCGTCACCTTCTTCCTCTGTTCAGCGGTCACATGGTACCGCTCATTAAAGTAATGAATATGGACTCCACTCTCATAGGGGTGAAGCCGCATATTCATTCCTGTAATGAGTGGTACCAGTGACCGCTGAACAGAGGAAGAAGCTGCGGGCGCCGGAGACCATCTGTCCGGGAGAAGCAGGGACCGCGCGGGGAGCAGGTGAGTATTTCATATTCACCTGTCCCTCGTTCCAGCATCAGCACCTATCCGTCTTCCTCGTTCTCTGCAGTGACTGTTCAGGTCAGAGGGCGCGATGACGTATTAGCGTGCACGCCGCCCTCAGCCTGAACAGTCAGTGTGGAGAGACGAGACGCTGAGGAGCAGTGACGAGAGGTAAGTATGTAATTTTTTTTTATTGCAGCAGCATTATATGTGGCACATTGTTATATGGAGCATCTATTGGGCCATAAAGAACTGCATGGAGCATTATATGTGGCACATTGTTATATGGAGCATCTATGGTGTCATAATGAACTGTATGGAGCATTATATGGGGCATATTTGTATATGTAGCATCTTATGGGGCCATAATGAACCGCATGGAGCATTATATGTGGCAAATTGCTATTTTGAGCATCTATGGGGCCATAATGAACTGCATGGATCATTATATGGGGCATATATGTATATGGAGCATCTTATGGGGCCATAATGAACTGCATGAAGCATTATATGGGGCATATATGTATATGGAGCATCTTATTGGGCCATTATAAACTGTTTGGAGCATCTTATGGGGCCATCCTGAACTTTATGGAGAATTATATGGGGCTCCTGATTCAATATGGATATTCAAAAACACTTAACCTACTGATGTCTCAATTAATTTTACTTTTATAGGTATCTATTTTTACTTTTGTCATTTACCAGTAGCTGCTGCATTTCCTACCCTAGGCTTATACTCGAGTCATTAAGTTTTCCCAGTTTTTTGTGGCAAAATTAGGGGGGTTAACTTATACTCGGGTCGGCTTATACTCGAGTATATACCGTAAATGGATTACCAGCTTGGCTTTCATACCTGGAAGACATAGGCAAGAAATTATGTTAGACAATTATTTATTTCCCCAGTTTCTGCGGCTCATTGCTGATCATCTGTCCATCGCGCTGTAATAAAGTAAGGCTGAGGCTGAAAATAGGGAATAGATGGATGAACGCTGTCGTGAAGCCATTAAATATGCATTATTTAATTTCTCACGCCTCTTACAAGTCAATGTACCATATATGTTATGCATAAGAAATTAATAGAATACATATAACTGTCTCTGTCATCAAAGGGACACTACCGCGAAAACTGCGGAATATCAGTATTTCATGCATAGCATTCACCAAATGCCAAGTCCAGATCTTTCATATTGTATTCAGATTTCACGTGACATACAGCATTGTACATGAGGCCAACAATTTCTGTTGGGTAAGTCGGGTGTAATTAAATATTTTCTCCTGAATTCGGGTCTCACGCATTGATAAATATTACTTTTTTTCTGCAGTTAAGTAATGTACATTCTACCAACACCTATACTTTACTTTTTTAGTATTGAAAAGAATCATGAAAATGAATCTCCCTTGTTTGTGCATCCCATCTGTCTTTAGTGGTAGTGGGGATTGACTAGCGCTAATCCTGTCCTTTCCAATGCAGGACTTATTGCCAGGGTCAAGCAGGGGTTAGGTATCCTTCTCGGCGATAGGTGCGGAACCTATATAGGGACGCTTAGGGCAGACAGAGTGACATTAGATCTGCCTAGGGGACTCCTCTCCCTCTTTCCCTAGTGTTGGGTTCCCCTTATCCTCCATGTTGCACTTAGTCTTTCCTACACTGTGCGTGACACTACTCTTTCTTGGTGGCTTTGTCTTTTTTTTTAGCTGTATATATACAGAGTGGCTTCCAAAGCCGCCTAAAAAATGGTCAGATCACTTCATTTAGCCACTAAAAGTTGTTCAAAAAGACAGGACATTGTTTATACCCTATCTTATTGGATGAGCAAAGTCCAGTCTAAAGTAAGAAAAGGGCGAATTCTATTAATGTTTTTGAGATGCAGATAAGAAGAGCGAGCCAGTGATCAGATGTGGGGGGGTGAATGAAAGCTCGGAATCAAGTATGACCCCAAGGCAGCGGGCATGTTGCTTTGGAGTAATGGTGGAACCGCACACGGAGATGGCAATGTCAGGCAAAGGTAGGTTAATAGAGGGAGAAAACACGAGGAGTTCAGTTTTTGACAGGTTCATTTTTCAGATAGAGGGAGGACATGATGTTAGAGTCAGTGGTAAGACAATCACTTCTGTTTTCTAAAAAGGTCGGCGTGATATCCGGAGAAGAAGTGTATAATTGGCTGTCGTTAGCATAGAGATAGTACTGGAAACCAAATCTACAGATTGTTTGTCCAATAGGGGCAGTATACAAAGAGAAGAGGAGGGGGCCTAAGACTGATCCTTGAGGAACCCCAACAGTAAGGGGAAGGTGAGAGGAGGAGGAACCAGCAAAAGATACAGTGAAGGATCGGTCAGAGAGATAGGAGGAGAACCAGGAGAGAACGGTGTCCTTGAGGCCGATGGAGAGGAGCATAGTGACGAGGAGCTGATGATCCACAGTGTCGAATGCTGGGGAGAGATCCAAGAGAATTAGCATGGAGTAGTGACCATTAGATTTAGCTGTTAGTAGGTCATTAGAGACTTTAGTGAGGGCAGTTTCAGTAGAGTGTAAAGAGCGAAAACCAGATTGAACAGGGTCGAGAAGAGAGTCATCTGAGAGATAGCGGGTAAGACGGGGGGAGACCAGGCTTTCGAGGAGTTTAGAGATGAAAGGAAGATTATAGACAGGTCTATAATTAGCGGCACAGTTTTGATCGAGGGATGGTTTTTTAAGTAATGGATGTATGATGCTTAAATGAGGATGGAAAAATACCGGAAGTGAGGTTGAATATTTTTGTTAGGTGAGAGGTGACAGCCAGGGAAAGGGACTGGAGGAGATGTGACAGAATGGGGTCACTGGTGCAAGTGGTTGGGCGAGAAGATGCAAGGAGCCTGATTACTACTTCTTCTGTAACTGGTTCAAAATCAGAGAGTGAACTAGATGCAGTGGGTGAGGGAGGACAGTGCATGGTATGAAGAGATTGGGAGATGATTTCCTGTCGAATGTGGTCATTTTTTTCTTTGAAGTAATTGGCCAGATCGTCAGCGCGGAGATCCGTGGTTGGGGCCTGCTCTCTTGGGTTGAGTAGGGACTGGAAAGTGTCAAAGAGACGTTTAGGGTTATTGGACAGCGAGGTGATGAAGGTGTTGAAATAGGTTTGTTTGGAGAGGTGAAGGGCAGAGTTGTATGTTTTTAGCATGAACTTAAAATGGATGAAATCTTCGGGTAGATTAGATTTTCTCCACAGACGTTCGGCGCACCTGGAGCACCGCTGCAGGAAACGTGTTTGCAGCGTGTGCCACGGTTGTCGCCGTCTATGCTGAGTTGCCCTATGTATAGGAGGTGCAGCTTCATCTAGGGCACTTTGCAGGGTTTCATTGTAATGCTTCAGAGCAGAATCAGGACATGGGATGCAGGAGATTGGGGCCAATGAGGACTGCAAGTTCTTCAAAAGTTTCTGGGTGTTAATGGCCTGTATGTTTCTCTAAGTGTGGAAAGTGGGGGTGACTTGAGCGGGATAGCAGTTCTTGATAGAGAATGAAAGAAGGTTGTGGTCAGAGAGCGTGAGAGGGGAGTTTGTGAAATCATCCACTGAGCAAAGCCAGGAGAAGACAAAGTCGAGGGAGTTTCCGTCTTCATGCGTTGGAGAGTTAGTATGCTGCGAGAGGCCGAAAGAGGATAGAGATAAAAGGTGAGAAGCAGATGGGGAGAGGGGAGAAGCAATGGGGATATTGAAATCACCCATGATGAGGGTGGGGGTGTCACAGGAGAGAAAGTGTGGAAGCCAGGTGGCAAAGTGATCAAAGCAAAAGGATGAAAACATTTATCAGTAAGCATGTTGAAAAACCTTCAGCGGGGGAGCCCAACTTCCCCAATAACAATCCCAAATATTATTTTCTATAATCAAGGGAAGGTTCCTGTTCGCCAAATCCAAAAGTGGTCTATGACTATGTAAGTAGCACAAAAGGTACAAGCGGTAAGCTGTGGACTCACCTTCACTGACCCTTTTAATAACCTGAGCCAGATTTTTCATAGAGAAGGTTATTGAATCCTGTCCTTAAGGTTTACCAACACCCTGAATGGGCTGGTAACACAATAGGGCAAAATAGGAGTATTACACTTCAGTGATTTTAGTTCAGCTTGGATAATCCGTGTACCCGTGTGCGGATTATTTCTTGACAAGTCACTGTAATCATAACTGAGCAAAGGAGAAAAGAGCAATATGGCCAAAAGAATAAATAAAGCTGACAGTGGAGGTTAGCTATCGATCGAAAAAAGCAACGTAATCATCCACATAAGAGCTGATGATTGTTCCCAGTCCTGAGTCATACCCTTCTAAATTATATAAAACTGTCCAAAAGGCGTCTACTCTGTTAAGAAGTGTGACCTTGTTAAACTGAACAAACAATTATCACCAAGGGTAAAGTGGGCAAATTAACCTACGGAGAACGGTGGCGAAGAGTACAGTAATTACTGCCAGTCAGGATGCTATTGATAACCCTTTAACGATGCAGCCTATTTTGTTTTTTGGGAAGGATATAGTGATTTTTGTTTTCAGTCATTTGATTAAACAAATTTTAAGAGCATATTTTTTTTGCCAAACAAGATTTTTTTATCAATATTATGTACACACCAACTTTTAAAGGGGTGTTCTCGAATTTGGAAGTTATACTGTAATGATTGGATAGGGTCTAACTTCCCAACAATCCTGAAACCTGAAGAGCCCTGACTAAATGGAGCAGTGATCGATCATGCGTATGATTGACTTCAGCTCCATCAGCCGGAAGACTTCAGAATTCTAGTTCTCTGGATCCTGGGGTTCCTACAGTAGCAGTCAGACCCCCAGCATTCGGCAAGTTTTCAGAAACACATTATTGGAGTTGCCGATATCTACACTGCTGTACTAACGATTGGATAGGGGATAACTTACCAATCATTGGGACCCCAACAATTCTAAGAACTGAAGAGCCCTCAGTAAATGGAGCAGTGATTGATCATGCGCACGATTGACCTCCACTCCATTCAGCCGGAAGTCTTCAGAGCCCTGGTTCTTGGGATCGTGAGGGTCCCAACAGTCAGATCCCCAGCAATTGGGAAGTTTGTCAGAAACACATTACTGGAGTTGCCGATATCTATACTGATGTACTGCTTTTAAAGAGGTTCTAATAAACGTTGGATTTTACAAGGATTCCATGTGCTGAACCGTTTCTCATGTTCTATGGCTTCATATAATGCTTGGAAAGTGGCATTTTTTTTTATTACACAGCAATCAAGTCCCTTTGATTACCAATGAGTTGGCCTTTAAGCTTTGATTTGTCATGGAAATCAATAGACTATTGAAGGTCTCCAATGCCACCATTTTTTACTCCCTAGTCTGTGCAGGCAAGGCTTCATAGGAGATTGCCATTTTTGCTATAAACTGTATTGCTGTATTATTACAGCACACAGTAAAAGCAATCAAATGACCGCTAGTTCAATTCCTCTTAAGGACTAAAAAAATAACTGAAAAAAAAAGCTTATAAAAACAACAAAATATTAAAAATAAAACAATTTAGAGACATTCCTTTAATTTAGTCCAAAAATAAATAAATATATTTGGTGTCACAGCATCCATAAAAGAGAAAATATAAAATTGACTATCCGATAAGGCAAATGTCAAAGGCAAAAAAAAAACTGTACTGTATTTTTTGTTATTTGGCATACCCCCCAAAATGGAATAAAAATCGATCAAAACATCTTGTGTACCCCAAATTAGTCTCAATTACTAAAGCACGCTATGCAAAAAAAAAAGTAATTACATAGCGCTGTTAATAAAAAAATAAAAAGTTATCGATCTCAGAGAATGGCACATCAATTTTTTTTTGTAAAGTTCAGTTTTGTTTTTTTATACATCTTTATATAGACCGCTAAGCCGGCCTGCAGCCCACCATATGTGGATCCCATAAGCTTGCCCTTTACACAATAGCAGCTTTCTGTCTCCAGCAATTCTAGTAATTACTATATGGTCAACCACTTGATATTTTAATTAAAGCTTAACATATTGTTTCTCATGGAGGTAAAATGACCTGATATTACCAGTCTCTTTCATCTTATTGTGGACTTGCTAGATCATTTCTTCAATGTACAGGAAGCCGCAATGGCATTTCTAGACAGTGTAGGACTGGAGTTCCAAGGGTTCACTAGTAACACTGACTTTGGGGGCCCCCAGTTCAGCTACATGCAAATATTACATTACCCTCTTGCACAAATTTACTTATGTTTCTATATAATATTAAATTGGGTAGTTTGTTGAATGAATGAATGAATGAATGAATGAATGGTGAGATGCTGCTTTTGTCTGTATATACTGAACCAAATTTATTGAACCAACTACTGTTCTTGTAGGGAAGTAAGTGGATGATTCCTGCATGGTGGCCCAGCGGGGAATTCACCGGTTCTCCTACCGGCCAGTCCAAGGACCAAACACTTGTTATAAATATGTAATTTTGTAACTTATGTAAATGCCACTGCTTTCTTTAATTTGGTCTTGTTTTTCCTTTGCTCCTGCATATTTCATTCTTGAGATATAGACCCCCTTTTCCATGTCTATAAATATAGCCTTTTAAGCCAATTGGGCGCCCTCAATAAAAGACATCCAAAGATAAAAAATTAGCAACACGCCCATTTGGTAACAAGAATTGATTCACATGGGGTCATATCTAAGGAATGGAAAGGCACAGGAACAGAAGAAAAACCATGCTAGGTTCAGGAAAATGGAGGAATTTACACCAGGTTGAAAAAAAATTATGCATTTATGGCCAGTGACCGGTCATCTTTAAGGAGATAAATAATGTAGTGGCACCACATAAAATAACTATTTACATAACGTTCTCAATTTTAGCATGAATAACATATCTGCCTTGTCTGAATCATCTTTTAATACTAACGAGTCCCAAACTGCTGACTTTAATCAGCGCAATCATAAATGCAATCATTTTTCAGATTTCATTAATCTATAGATACATTGTCTTGAGAGGTCCCTCCTATTTATGCAAAATATATCATCAATGAATCTCCACCATATTTTGTCATGAGTTGTGAATAAAATGTTGTGAATAATATGTTTGTGGATATAAAAGGTTTCCACGAGGTCTGCCACATAGCAATTTGCATGTGAGGGGCTATATTCAAGTCCATTTCCGAGCCCCATATCTGTCATCTTGGAACTTGAAATAATTTTCATGCAGAACCAACAATTCCAAAAAGAATCATTTTTTGGGCATCATAATAGCTCATTTATGCAAGAAATTTCATCCACTGCTTTAAATGATCACTTCTGCCTCAACAAACTGTGCTTTAATGGAAATACAAGAAACTTTGTAATATATCTTAAAAGAGAAATGTGCTTCCTTCTCCACTTATTAGTCATTTCTCCACCTCTCCCCTGCCTGTGGAATCCACCATCCACTCTGGAAAACAAGAAGTTCAAATCTGTCTTGGTCAAAGCAAGATAGACTACAAGCATATTGAGGTGTCCGGTTACACAGGCTATTAAAAAGGACCTTTCACCAATATGACCATGCTAAACTGGCTACATCTTGATAAAGAGGTTGAAGAACTGATTAAAATGTTTGTTTTACTTTTTCCTTTCTCCTCTCCGTTGTCAAGACATTAGCTTGTAACATTCCCCCCCCATACTGTCTGCCCCTCCTCTCACACTCAGGGTCGGCATTGGGAGAGCCAGACTGGGCAATTGCCCAGGGCCATCACTAACTTGGGGGCCCCTGGCATCCACACAGCACGAGTTTCACTGATAATAGTATTATCAGCGAAGCTTCTGATGTGGAGACTGCTTCAGGACCGTGATGTCACCACAGGTCTTGCACTCTACAAGACTTCAGACCCTTAGGTGACATCACGACCATGTCACCAGGCATGCGACCGTGATGTCAACACAAGCCCTGAACTCTGCGGGAGTCTGAAGGACTGAAGAGAAGGTGGACTGTGTCTGTATGTGTGTGTGTGTGAGTGTTTGTGTGTGTGTCTCAGTGTGTTTCTCCATGTGTGGGCATGAGTCTAGAATGTATGGGCTCCTAGTAGGCCCTCTCTGTAGCCCATACTGATGGATACCTGTGGATGGGTGTTCTTCAATTCCTAAACTTAACACCTTCACAAACTTTGATGTACATGTGCGTATCACGCTACACGGGAGTGAGACAGAGGAAATGGTGAACCCGAGAGTGGACCCTCTGAGTCACGGACCCAGAGCCCCCAAGGGTGAGCAAACCTGATGGACGCACCCCCTATACAGGGAGTGTTAGGAGCAGGCCCAAGGAGGATGGAACCACAACTGCCGGAGCCAAAGGGATGACTAGGTGAAGTTGGTGAACAGGAACGCTGAGGATGACGAGGCGGTGAGCTGGAAAAGAAACACAAATATTAGGTGACGACAATACTAAGAGTATGGAAGCAGTGGAGGACAAAAGAACCAGGAACAGCCAGAACAAGCACAGAAGGAAAGGAGCACTGGAAGTCAGCACAAGAGAACGGCCTGAGCACGATGTTGGATAAGCAGGATCACAGCAACGAAGACACACAGGCGCTATACCTGATGAAGCGCCGAGCAGAAATACCAGGTGGGCGCCACCATATTGGAGGCGGAGCAACCGGGTCACGACCTCCCAGAAAGCCGAGTGGCGAAGGAGACGCTACGGCACATGCGCGGACCGCTGACGCGCCGAGAGCCAGAGAAGCCGGGCAGAGAAGGACGAGGAGGAACGTCGGGAGCGCACCGGCCGAACATATAAGTATCAGTGATCGTGACAGTACGTCATATATCATGTCCCTGCCTTTAATGCAGGCTCACACACAGAGCCCACATCTTTCCCCGTAGAGTACGGCTGATTTAATCAGCCATCATATGTCTCTAACTAGTCATTGAGCCCCGCCTGTGGCTGATAACCTGCTAAATGCCTCTGTCAATCTCTGACAACAGCATTTAACACACGCCTTAGGGGTACGTCATTCCATCCACGCATCTGCACATCTGTGACGTGATTGCAGAGCACCAATGGGTTGTCATGAGGAGCCAGGGGTCTGCTAATGACCCCTGTGCTTGTCATTACAATCCTCCTGTGAACACCGGCCTGTAGCTGGCCTTCATAGGAGATCATGGTTTCTGCTATACATAGGAGTGCTGAATGCTGATACTTGTGTATCACAAGCAATTGGATGATCACAGCTTCAAGTCCCCTATGGGGACAATTAAATGCAGTAAAAAGTGAAAAAAAAAGTATTTAAAAATAAAAAAAAAACACAAGTTCAAATCACCTCCCTTTTGCTCATTAAAAATTAAACAATTAAAAAAATAAAAAATATACACATTTGGTATTGCTGCTTTCAGAAATGTCCGATTTATCAAAATGTAAAGTAAATTAATCAGATCTCGGTGTAATGAGAAAAAAACATGCCAGAATTACAGTTTTTTGGCCACCGCAACATTGCAATAAATGCAATAACAGGCGATTAAAACATTGTATCTACCCCAAGATGGTATCAGCAAAAAAGTCAACTTAGGGTGCAAAAAATAAACTCTCACCAGCCCCAGATCTCGAAAGCTGAAAACGTTAGCAATCTCTGAAAATGACAACAAAAGCACAACATTTTTTCCAGAAATTTCAGAATTTTTTTCACAACTTTAGTTCGGTTTGGTACCAGTATTTGACCTGAACTTGACCCTAAACCCGAACACCATATAAATCAATGCCTCACTAATATATACCACTTTTTTGGCTCCATACCCCTTACTATGACCATTTTACAGCCATCTTGCAGCACCAAAATTCGGGTCCCCATTGATTTATATGGTGTTCAGGTCTAGGGTCTAGTTCAGGTCAAATACTGGTACCCGAACCAAACTAAAGTTTGGGTGAACCCAAAGAAACCGAACTTCTACGAGTCCGCTCATCCGTACCCATAGTGGTACATATTAGTGAGGACATATGTGTATGTATGTGCTCTGTATGCATGTGTGTATGTGCTCTGCGTATACATGTGTGTCTGCTAATGTATGTGTCACACATCCCTCGCTCCGACAACAGACATAGTGGAGGAGTGGGTCTTCTCCTTTCGTCAAACTGCACCTTTAACCCAATCACACCTCTACCCTCCCTTATCCTCCCCTCTTTTAAAAAAGCCCACTCTGTCCGCATATACTCTCCCTCCAACCTCCAAGTGGCCATCATATACCGTCCTCCGGGCTTGGCCACTGCCTTTATTGACCAATTCTCCACCTGGCTTCTTCACTTTCTCTCTCTTGACATTCCCACCGTCATCATAGGTGACTTCAACATCCCAACTGATACCCTTCAATCAACAGCCTCCAAACTTCTGTCCCTTACTTCATCTTTTGGACTTACTCAGTGGTCCTCCTCAGACACCCACACAGACGGACATACACTAGACCTGGTCTTCACCTGTCTCTGCTCTCTATCTAACTTCACCACCTACCCTCTCCCTCTATCCGACCACCATCTGCTCACCATCTCATCCCTGTCCTCTTCACCGGTCACCCATGTCCAGCAACATGCGCACCCCTGCAGAAACCTTGCACACCTAGACACCCTATCTATCGCATTAAAGGGCATCACGTTTTCCCCCATACCGGATGTCCGCTGCCTCAGAGTAACTCTCTACTCTGCCCTGTTCTTCAAACCGCACATCCAAGCTCTTTCCCCCTCCTGTCGCCTCCAGCTCAAAAATATCTCCAGAATCCATTCATTCCTCAACTGTCAATATACTAAAATTCTTGTACATGCCCTCATCATTTCCCGCCTTGACTACTGCAGCATCCTTTTCTGTGGCCTCTCTGTTAACACCCTTGCACCTCTCCAGCCCATCCTTAACTCTGCTGCCCGACTAATTCATCTCTCTCCTCGCTACTCCTCCACTTCCCCCCTCTGCAAATCTCTTCACTGGCTCCCATTCCCTCAGTGTAGTGTATCCAGTTCAAGTTACTAATACTGACCTACAAAGCCATCCATAACCTGTCTCCTCCTTATATCTCTGAACTAATCTCCCGATATCTTCTTTCACGTAATCTCCGATCCTCCCAAGACCTCCTTCTCTCCCCCACACTTATTCGCTCCTCACCCAACCGCCTCCAAGACTTCTCCCGAATATCCCCCATCCTCTGGAATTCTTTGCCCCAACACGTCCACATTCGGATCCTTCAGACGGAATCTGAAAACCCACCTCTTCAGGAAAGCCTACAGCCTGCACTGACCCCGCTGCCTCCTCACCAACACCGGAGTTACCGCCTCACCAACGCCGGAGCTCCTGCAACCCTCAACCTATTGTCTCCATCCCCACAATCCTGTAGAATGTAAGTCCGCAAGGGCAGGGTCCTCGCCCCTCTGTATCAGTCTGTAATTGTTAGTTTGCTTACTATAAGTGATATCTGTCATTTGTATGTAACCTCTTCTCATGTACAGCACCATGGAATCAATGGTGCTATATAAATAAATAATAATAATATGGTATATGTATGTACTGTATGTAGCATCCCCATTTATAAATTCCGGCAGCGCACACGAGACTTCATCAGGTGATTGGATTGTTTATAACAGAACAAAAATCATTGTTCTCAGCAGCACATCGCCCTGTATAAACTGCAGATGTGCTGCTGATAACATGACACTATATGGGACAGGTTGATCTATAAGTGATTATTGTGTCCCCATCATTCATCAACCTGTGTAAAAAGGTCGGTAAACAAACGAGGAACGGTTTCAACATTGTCGCTCTTTTAACGGTTTGAACTCAGCTCACGTAAATGCAACCTAAATGTTTGAGTGTGATGTGCAAAATGTGAGCATTTATGGCCCCACTTTAATTCTTTCCCAGGGATCCACTTTGTCTAAAAATAACCCTGCCCACACTGACTGCTGTGATATGAAAGCTGAATGTGTTAGTAATCTGTGCTCTACTTCTAGCATTTTGTAATATACTTCTGCAGTGAAACCAGTAAGAAGAACAGACTGTCCACCATTACATGTCTCACACTGTGAAATATGTTGTAAGCTATTGTGTGAATGTGTTCTTCTCTCCCCTGTGTGTTGCTCTTTGCCTATGAATGGTCAACTTCATGCAGGAGAAGAAGAACACACCCCCAATGAAAAATCTTTGCTTGGACTTAAGATAAATTACAATTTAAATTTTACAAGGTAATAGCTCTGCAACAGAGAAGAGAAATAAAAAAATATAAACTAAGTTTCATTCGGCATAGCAGTCTCTAGTCCATGATGTGGCCAGTTTAACATGCTCACACTGGTGAAGGTCCCTCTTTCAATTTGTTGGAGAAAGGAGGGGAGAAGAGGAGTGAGGAGCAGTCAGCTGGGTAGAGGCTCTGTCCCTGATCACTTGGTAGCTCTAAACAGGATTTCAAAAACAGGCTTTGTGTCAGCTACTCTGATTGTTAAAGATGAGCAAACTGTTGGCAGATATGCAACAGATACAAAATTATTTGTGTGCAGGAGGAGTTTACACTTTTCTGACAGTAGATGGCGATGTTGTTACTGTTATATGCTTAGTTGAATGTAATGCATATACTGGTTGTACTTTGGTTTCACTTTCTCTCTGGTAAAAGGTCCTTAAGACTTCCTGTTATGCTGTATTAAGAAGCTGATGCATGTACCCCATGTTTTATGTAGATAAAAGTTGAATTACCTCATATAATCTCTCACAAGTTTCTTCTGCGACCAAACTATGCAACAAGTTATGGGCCCAGCATAGAAGACAAAAATTACTTGGTGAATGCAAAAGAATACTTCAGAGCAATTATTTCCAAATAAGTAAGACAAATAAGATAAAGATGAGCAGCAGTTCAGAGCTCAGACTCACAGTAGCTAAGCTGAACAGTGAGAACTTTCAGTTATGGGAGTTCAAAGTGGAGATGTTATTGTCTAAATATGATTCATGGGAGGTAATCACTACAGTCAAACCCAATGATAATAGTCAGACATGGGATAAGAATAAACCGAAAGTGAAAAAGCACAATTTCTAACCCACATGCAGATCATGTAATTGATAAAGAATCATTGTCAGGCTGGTTTATTGACTCAGGAGCAACAAGTCATATGTCTAGTGATAAAAGCTTCTTTACTGAACTTGATGAAAGTAAGAAGGAAGTAATTTATGGGATGAAAGTAAAAATAATCGCAGAAGGTATTGGACAAGGAATGCTAATCTGTCCTGATAGATTTGGGCATAATTCAAAAATACTAGTAAAGGATGTGTTATATGTTCCAGGACTAGAAGGAAGATTGTTATCCGTAAAGCGTCTGACAACCCAAGGACTTACTATAAATTTCAAGGATGATAATTATACAATCCTAGCAGGAGATAAGGTAATAATTATTCTCAAAGCAGGTGAACAATTATATCATCTAGACACATTAAAGGAACAGATGAAGTAGTTATGTACACAAGAATTGTATTCACATGTGGCATAGATGTCTAGGACACAGACATCCTGAGAGTATAATGGCATTGCAAAAGAAGAATTTGACAAAAGACCTATTGATATCTAATTGCTCAATTATTGTAAAATAGGAATGTTGTATAAAATTTAAAGCTACAAGATTATCTATACCTAAAGAGAGTGAGACAAAAAGCACAAGACCACTTGACTTGGTACACACTGATGTATGTGGACTCTTGAGGGTATGTGCACAAGTCAGGATTTCTTGCAGAAATTTTCCTGACAAAAATCGGACATTTCTGCCAGAAATCTGCACTCGTTTTACCGCGATTTTGACACGTTTTTGACGCATTTTGGTGCGTTTTTTGTGCGTTTTTTCCCAAATGCATAGAATTGCGGGAAAAACGCAGAAAATCCGCAAAAATAATGAACATGCTCATTTTTTTACAGCGATGCGTTTTTTCGCGGAAAAAAACGCATCCATGTGCACATAACATGCAGAATGCATTCTAAATGATAGAATACATAGTATATGCATTTTTAATGAGTTTTTATAGCGTTTTTACCGTGAAAAACCACGAAAAAAACGCGAAAAAACCTGAACGTGTGCACATAGCCTCAAAGTGACCACATCAGGAGGTAATAGAAATATGGTGACCTTCATAGATAACTACTCAAGATACACAGTCATGTACTTGATAAAGAACAAAAGTGAACTTTTTGAAAAATTAAAAGACTATGTGACAAAGTCAAATAACAAGTTTCAGAGGAAGCCTATCATCATCAAAAGTGATACTGGAGGTGAATTTACAGGACACAAAATAGAAAACTACTTAAGACAGAATATAATACAGCATCAAAAGAGTGTTCCATACACACCTGAACAGAACGGCGTAACAGAAAGGAAAAACAGAACTCTGATTATAAGATGTATGCTAATCTATAGTAATACTGTCATCGACAGAAGCAGAATCTGTCGCCGCAGCACATGCCAGTCAAGAAGTTCTATGGTTAAGACAACTGCTAACAGACTTAGAACAACAATTGGGACCAACAAAGATGTATGAGGACAATCAAGGAGGTCTAGTTCTTGCTCAGATGGAAAGAGTTAATCCAAGAACTAAACACATTGATGTGAAGTTTCACTTCTTGAGAGATCACCATGAAAAAGGAATCCTAAATTAAGAGTAATGCCCAACTGAAGATATGACAGCAGATATTTTCACAAAGGCATTGAATGCTGAAAGACATCAGAGACTGATGAAGAAACTAGGCTTAACTGAATAAGTCCTTTCTGTTGAGAAAGGGTGTTGGCAGATATGCAACAGATACAGACTTATTTGTGTGCAGGAGGAGTTTACACTTTTCTGACAGTAGATGGCGATGTTGTTAGTGTTATATGTTTAGTTGAATGTAATGCATATACTTATACTTTGGTTTCAGTTTCTCTCTGGTAAAAGGTCCTTAAGACTTCCTGTTATGCTGTATTAAGAAGCTGATGCATGTACCTCATGCTCTGTGTAGTAGTCAGTTAGCTAGGTGGTTTATTCCCAGCTAGTTGGGATAGATAGGATCCTGTGTCAAATCCAACTTGCAGCATATAAATCTGGAGTGCTGATTCTGTGGTGCAGCCACAAGTCACCACTTCAGCATATCAATCCTTTGTGCTAATTGAGTGGTCCTGCCCCTAGTCCACATTTCACCATATAAATCTTTTGTGCTAATTCTGTGGTCCAGCCACACTATTTCAGCAAATAAATACTGATTGTTAATTTAGTGACAGGTGACTGACAGGTCTGGGCCAAGGGTTGTGAAACAGCTGATTAAAAGAGGGGAAGGGATATATCCAACATGAGCAGGAAAAAGTAATGTCGTGGTGGAAGGGGGAATAGGCGTGGTGTTTGAGGTGTACGTGGGGTAGGTAGCAATGTTACTGAGAGCTCTACTGAACAAACAATGTCTCGTCCTATCCAAAGACTTTAGTCGTCGGTACCAATCATTTTTTGAAATGTGGAGACTACAAGTTGGTTTTCCATCTGGTGGGATCACTGTAGTGGAAGGGGTCTCTGAGCACCATCATACTATTTCTACTCTGGGGAAATTGATGCCACTTTAGTGGTGTGTGACAATCAGTTTTTGAAATGTGGAGACTCCAAGTTGGGTCTCCTTCCTGTGTGTTGCCTGAATTTGGCAGGGCTCCCAGCACAGCAGGCTTACGCCTGTCATTCATCCACTTCTTACTTTAAACTTAGTTTCAAAGCTGTAAATGCTGTCCCAGACCCTGTCGCATGCATGGCCCATGCCTGACTGCTGCGCCATTATAAAATTTCGACTGAGGGTCAATTGATGCGACTTTTCCTGGTGTCTACCCTTAATTTTTGGAAATGTTTGGACTCCAAATTGGTTCTCCTTCATGTGTGTTGCCTGAATTTGGCGGGGCTCTCAGAGCACCAGGCCTACAGCTGTCACTCATCCACCTGTTACTGATCAATGTTTAAGCTAGAAATGCTGGTCTAAGCCCTGTTTCATGCCCTGTTCCATGCATCCATGCTGCGCAATTATACTGTTTGTACGCTGGGTCAATTGATGCCACTTTTCCTGGTGTCTGCCTCTAATTTTAGCTGTTTTGGCAGCTTTTGGCCCCCCCTGAAGGTGTTGTCTATGTGTTTGGTTTTGCCTACCATCAAATTCATTGGGGTTAGGATAAGTTCGGCAAACTGTTCGGCAAACATTAGGAAGTGAACCTTAAAAGGTTCGCTCAACTCTACTGATTATCAGGTCCAAGGGGAGCTCTGGCCTTCACCCTTTAACCTGGAGGGAAGACAATGGACAAAATCATAAAACAGAATAAATAATCAATAAATGGACTGAGACCACAATGAGAATAAAACAGGCTGAACAGCAGTAGTGGAAAAATGAGCAAAACTATAAGTGGCCAATCCCAGCAGTAAGCTGGGAGTTTTAATACGGAAAGTGAACTAGGCTGAGTAAAACCATTAATGGCAAATCCCAGCAGTAAGCCTGGAGACATAGTCTCTGCCTGGAGTGTGCTGTCCCATTGTGTCTATATTAGAGCATCAATCACTCCTGCTTGACAGCACATACACACATAGGCCAGATGGCACTACAAGTCTCAGCGACACTTGCCTTTGTGGCTGGACATGCCCAGAGCTCCTAGTACTGACGTCTCCTCCACCATCAGTGCCAAACACAGAATAAATACAGTGGTGCCTAGTGACAGAAGCAGACAATGCAGGAACAAGTCCAGATGAAGATGTAAACGTCAATACAAAGATTGACACAGGCAGATTGTGCTTCAGTGCTGGAATCACAGCCACACAGCTCAATACTACTATATAATGTCTTCCATGTTGCTGTTGCTTCTGTCTGTGTGCTACAGCAAAAGAGGAGCAAGAATTGTTCTCTCTATATAGGAGATATCATAGTCTTTACCCATTCTATGAAAATCTTAGAAACAAGTCATGTAATGCTCAGAAATAAAGTTATTCCTCATGTACACGCATGACAGCCTATCCTGAAAAGCCAACTGAAATGACATACCTGCTTTGAGGCCATACTTACGTTTTGTTGAGGTCTATAGACTAGCTACATCTACTGTGACCAACAAACTCTCATCAGAACGTGATTCCAGGAATTTCAAGTGGTCGGTGTTTTCTCAAGAGCTAGGAAAACAAAACTGAGCCAGTTGATGAAACTCGGGCCCATCTAGTAGGCTGATGGAATGTTTTGTGTATTTTAGGAAGTTTCTAAAGCAAGTGTAGTGGAACTATTATTTGTGACAAAGGCTGCCATTTTCCTACCTATAGTTAAATTCCCTAAATAATCACCTGCCGCCTTCTCTTTCACTGAAAACAGTCACTTTTTTCATTTTACATGTTCCCCTGTCTATTCATTGACAGTTAATTTCTCCGTAACACTAACACTTTTTTATGCAAATTTTAAGCTGCGTTTTACAGCACCAGTGAAGTCTATCAGAAATCTCATACACACATTGTTTTTTTTTTTTCCCTGGAAAACTGGTGTTTTTTACAAACTGCGGAATGTCACTTCTTTAAGCATTTTTTCACCCATAGGAAGCAATGGGTAAGTACAAAAATGCAGCAAAAAACACAGGTATCAGTTTTAGCTGCGTTTGTGGTGCAAAAACCTAAGGAATTAGCATCATGGGGTTTTTTTTTTTGGGGGGGGGGGGTGAATCCACAAGAGACAACAAAAGCGCCGCAATAAAAAAAGCTTCAAAAATGCGGCAAAACCTGCTTTTTGTAATCAGCTTTTTTACTGCCTATGGAAAAAAACCCTCAGCAAAAGCGCAACGTGTGAACATATCCTTGCAGTCTAACATAGTCTATGACGCTGTAAGATCAGTTCGAGAGAATGCGCTCCCTACAGGAGCCGTGAAATGTGCTCGTGTGAGCCTGTTTTTAGGCTGTGTTCACGTGTTGCATTTTTTTCTCCTGCAACAAAAAATTTGATGTTTGCCGTGTTTTTTGAAAATTGCTTTTACCGCCATTGCAGCAAAAAAAAGCACAGTGGCAACAAGTGGAAGCAGCCAGTAAACCGAAAAATTCCAGCTCTTGCTATTTTCTCCCTCCGTGTCTGGTTGGACATCATAGGTATGTCCGAGCTTTCTGCTTGTGCGGAGTCATACCTTGCTTTTCCTATACCCAGGGCAAACCTTCCGTTTAGTAATAATTACCGGGGCTCGTTGGCGTCTCGTGACACCCCGGAAACACGTCCTGCCAGCAAGCAGTGATCTTGAAAATAGGAAAGAAGCGAATTACAAAGTGTAGGAAAAAAAGTTGCAGAACTTTTCCTATTAAAATGATTAAAACTATTGATGTAAAATTGGAAGGTCACCCAGCTGCCCCCATGTTTCCTAATATTCAGTGAGGGTCATGCTTTTCCCTGCTGCACACTAGGAACCATTGCTGTGGGGGGGGGGGGGTGACGTGAGGACACGGTGACACAGCGTGCCCCTTCCGGTATGTCAAGGATATAATGTCGATGAGGCAACAATTGTATTTATTGTTTGGTTGTTTTTTTTTGTTACATTGTTACATTTCTAAGGAAAGGATATGCCACAATCTGTCAGCAGGGTCCTTTTTCACAGCGCAGCACGTGCAGCCTGCAGCTCCTTACGTTAACGAGCGAATTTGCTCGCACTAATTGCACGGAGTCACCTTTTATTGTACTGGCGGATTTCTTGTGCGGATCTAGTGTAGGTTTTCGCTATGTTGCTATGGCAGCAGCCAGCCCGAGCTACAGAATACGACACAGCTCCCAAAGGCCATTAGGTGCTGTGTTTTGCAGAACGTACCAAGTTGCTGCAGCAGAGGGAGACAGGAAATCGCTTAGGACAACTACGTTACTCATTTTTTCCGCAGCAAAGTAAATTTTTCGAATCTCCCCGCGGCGCGGCTTTGGCGGTTTTGAGAGCGGATTTCGTTAGCCCCCCCGCTTTAGCCGCTGCGTTTAACCCCCTACTGTCCCCGGACTGTTTTTCACGCGAGATTTTTTCTCTCTCTCTCTCTGCCTGACGTTTTCCACCCCACAGCTGCATAGTTTCCTCCCAGATGCACGTCCCAGCGATGAAGTTATGTACGCGGGGCGTGCTTTAATTTCGTTATGCCTTGTGATTTCGAGAGCCAGGCTTTAAAATGGCGGCATTCATTAGACACCCATGCTAAAGCCTCACCCCAGCACTCTGTCTCTCTCGCTTCTGCTTTTTTCCATATGGCATTCTGCAGCTGAGGATCGGGTCTTCTGGGGTCGCTGGATCAGCATATAAGCCTAAGGTAAGCCGGGCTGTCACTCTGTGCCAACCCTCCAGAGGGGGCATCGCTTCGTGGTGGGCACAGACGCCCAGGGTCTAGTCTGATGCCGATGGCCACCAGGATGGATTTCACCCTCATCCTCTCTGCATAATTTGGAAAGTGGCTTATCTGGTCGTTCACTCCTAACCCACAGGTTAACTGCAGTAATACTGTTTGTCCGTAAACTATGGATCCGGCGTATACGCTCCATATGGTTCGCATTAACAACAATCATATGGAATTACGAAAGTGCACGACGTTCATCTCACGACTTGTATACTCGTTATTTATTACCGCTCATAGTTTATGTTTTATTCCTCTCATTATCCCTCTTCATGACCTTTGAATCTACACAGTCACGTCTTGTATTTTCCAGTATTTTTCCAACCTATACGCGCGTACTTTGTAGCAAGCGTGTATCATGTGTGCGCACAATGTAAACATTACTGATGTTTATTTACAAACATTGATACATTCTTATTGATCTGCCCTGAGTTCCTTCTTATTGCCACATTGAAAAGTTACTCGCCGCCTCCTATAACAAATCATCGTCCGAGTGTTATTACTTATTTCACCCTGACTCTGCACAAACTACATAACTGATTACTTTTTGGGGGAATTTTTTTTTTTTTCCCCTCCCGTGAATTTTATGCATAGTTTCAGCGTGCATGCGCAGTGTGGCGGCAGGTCTCACATCTGCACTGTGTTCTGCCTGGAAACAAAGAACGGGATCCTGACTAAAAGGTGAAGCTTTGCATTGATTGTTAACCCTTGCAGTCGCCTGACTGTGCAATATTGCGAGAGCCACTGTGCCCATGCGGACCTCTGCAGGTGTGGAGGATGCATGTCAATGTCCCATTAGATTTGGGTTTGTGAAGAAAAAAAAAATGTGTCCAAGTGACCTTTCGTTAAGTCTTAAGAATCTGTCTCGGAATAGCTGCGTTCCGCTGAGGGTGTCCGTGCTTGGCATATGGTCTTCGTCATGGCACGGTATATAGGATCGCTGCGGCATTACGGCCCTTTATTAGAAAGTTTTACTTATGAGAAAATTAGAAGGTTTGCGGGAACGAAGAACGATTTGTTTTGCAAAAATAAATTGTTAATTTATCAAGTTGCAAACTCCTCCGTACAACTTGTAGTTCACAAGGAAATAAGACGCCAACACTTCTTCAGTACTTCCAATGGTGATTGTGCAAATATATATATATATATATATATATATATATATATATAGATAGATAGATAGATAGATATATATTTGCACAATTATATATTAATTATATATATTATATTATATATTAATTATATATATATATATATATATATATATATATATATATATATATATATATATATATATATAATCCCTTTGGCTACACTTGCAAAGCATGGGTAGAGTTGAACTGGACAGTGCATTATACAACATAGCACTGCCTCCTCTGTGTTCTACATTGTATTCTTTAATATTTAAAAAAAAAAATCTGATATGATTTTGGTGTTTCCTAAACATTGCTGAATCATTGTGAGCTTGTGCCGGAGTCCAGTTATCCTGATGATCTGTCTGTATCTGGTATGTTGCAGCACAGCGGTCATGCTGCCGACGATGATTTCTATCTCTTCTTCTCTCTTTTTTCTCCTACCCACTATGTAATGGTCTTATAAAGAAAACACATGTTTATCTCAGCATAAAATGTTTTCTGAAGATCTCCATGTGTGGTGAATGAAAGCAGATGGCGTCATCATACTCTCGGGACTGAGCTGTAGAAGTACAGCGTATATACGTGGCGTCACTACACTATATACTGCGGCTGCTCATCATCATATATTATATACTGTGCCTTTAGTATTGTACATAGGAACTATACACTCTCTAAAATTGCAGACAACGCCACAGCTCTTTTTTTTGGCAGCTTGTTCAACAATGGATCAGTAAATTGTGTGCAGATGTAGCAGAGCCGAGTTTGTCATTGGGAATAACTATAAGGACACGGTCAGTAGTTGGTCAGTATTTTACATCAGTATTTGTAGCCAAAACCAGGAGTGGAACAATTAGAGGAAAAGTATAATAGAAACATTTGCACCACTTCTGTATTTATCACCCACTCCTGGTTTTGGCTACAAATACTGAGGTAAAATACTGACCAAATACTGATAGTGTGACCTAACATAGGATCCCTACACGGCTCCCATTATACCAAAAACCCAGTGAGCTACTAGTACACCGTTACCAGCAGCCATGCCGTCACAGTCACCTCTATTTCCTTACGCTGTATAATTTTTGTAACCATTGTAGCCAAGTAATATCATACTTTATAATGGGAGACCGTGAAACCAGAGAATTAAGTCAGATCGGTCCCATTCCTCATCCAGGAGAGTGAGATGATTTTTTTTCTCACTTGTCATCCGTGTGCTGTCCGTATACAATCTGTTGGGTTTTTTTTCACTCAGCAACTATTAACTATTTACAGTTTCCTATGGTGCAGAATTGTAATGTACCCATAAAAATCAGACGCTAGACTGATGGTCCGTATGCAATGCGATTTTTTTTTTTTTTTCGTACTGTCAGATTTCGGAGTGAAATTGCAGCATTCTGCAATTCTTTTTTCACGCCGAATACCGCTGAGAAAAAAAAAAATACAAAGATCAGTACACTGGTCAATGTGCAATCCATTTTTTTATCAGATTGCATTTGTCCAGTGTGAGCGAGTCCTGATAGCGGCAAGCACCTCCCTGTGGCACGTGTAGTCAACGCCGCGTCTCAAGATGCACTGACAAGCCGGGAAGATACCAAACCAGACGGTCACCTACCTCCCATCCTTGCAGAAATATGACAAAAACAAACTCGCATAGGGTCCAATGTGTTCATTAAAAGTTACAAACTTTGCACCGCTCGCCTTCTATAAGCCTCTGCGCTGCTTTGTCTATTGCTGGCGGATGAAGGAGCTAACTGAGAATCTATCAGCGAGCTCATTCTGACAGCCCAACCGGAGTCTTCTAAACGCTTTGTATCTGTTTTTTTTCTGAGCTCCTCTCAGCCGATTTATCACCACGGACCACATAAAGTTTGAATGTGCAGGAAAACAGCCTGTAAAAGAAAAAAAATAAAGTGCAGCATTTTTAATGAATTTTTAAAAACGATTTTTATCTTCAAATACAAGTGAGACACAGCCCCGGCTCGCTGAAGGTTCTGCTGTATGCTCTCCTGCGCTACACTCTATGCATGCATCATCAAATACTCATGACCATTCATTAGCTAAGATCTTTTCCCATATAACTAAACTTCTCCCAGGACAGACGCCTCTCTCTCTGTCAGTAGACATCATCAAGTCTCAGCTTGAAAGTTTGCATTTAATGTTTGTGACGCCTCCTAAAAATGCTACTGCAGTGTTTGGAGGAAGAGCTGAGGACGGAGACCATTCTTATGGAACCGGGGGGGGTCCTCAAATAGGGGCCGCACACACTTTATTATATAAAATATGATTATTTCATTGCATACCTTTTGTGTTAGATTGTCCATTTATTATGTTATTATTACAGATGTAGCAGAGCTGAGTTCGTCACTCAACTGATTTATTTCTTTTTTTCTCGTTCTATTTCTGAGCCGACTGCCAGAATACAGACTGAGCTCTTCTGCAGTGGCAAACACAGCTCCGCTATACGTGCAGCTTTGCTGCACTAGTTATTCATGAATCATCATCTCTCGTTTTGAGCCATAGATTAGCATAGACTTTAATAGACTTTAAAGGGGAGGGCACATATTAAAGCACGAACGTGACAAAATTTACATCTAGGACAGTTACTGAGCAAAAAAACGGATATTTTATGATTTATTACAGCGGCATTGTTACATGCATTCACAATGAAAGGACGTATTAAACTTCAAGGACATGTTTCCAAATCGAGCACCGTCCCTGAAAATCCATTCATTTAGCTTTTGTGAATCCAACAATCTAACGTTTCTTGCCAATCTCTACTTTATACAAAATATGCCACAGGGATATACACGGGCAATATATATATATATATATATATATATATATATATATACACTAGCTGAAGAGCCCGGCGTTGCCTGGGCATAGTAAATATCTGTGGTTAGTTATAGCACCTCACTTCTCTTATTTTCCCATCACGCCTCTCATTTTCCCAATCACATCTTTCATTTTCCCAATCACATCTTTCATTTTCCCAATCACATCTTTCATTTTCCCAATCACATCTTTCATTTTCCCAATCACATCTTTCATTTCCCCCCCCCCCCACTCCTCTCATTCCCACCTAACACTTGTCATTTCAACCTCACATCTGTCATTTTCCGATCACTCCACTATTTTCCCTCACTCCTCTCATTTTGCACTCACACCTTTTCATTTTCACCTCACACCTCTCATTTTCACCTCAGTATATACATGTTTGTCATCTCCCTTATATATAGTATACACCTGTATGTCATCTCCTGTATATAGTATATACCTGTATGTCATCTCCCCTGTATATAGTATATACCTGCTGTGTGTCATCTCCCCTGTATATAGTATATACCTGTATGTCATCTCCTTCTATATATAGTATATACCTGTATGTCATCTCCTCCTGTATATAGTATATACCTGTGTGTCATCTCCCCTGTATATAGTATATATCTGTGTGTCATCTCCTCCTGTATATAGTATATACCTGTATGTCATCTCCTCCTATATATAGCATATACCTGTATGTCATCTCCTCCTGTATATAGTATATACCTGTAGGTCATCTGCTCCTGTATATAGTATATACCTGTGTGTCATCTCCTCCTGTATATAGTATATACCTGTATGTCATCTCCTCCTGTATATAGTATGTACCTGTATGTCATCTCCTCCTCTATATAGTATATATCTGTGTGTCATCTCTCCTGTATATAGTATATATCTGTGTGTCATCTCCTCCTGTATTAGACCTCGTTCACACGTTATTTGTTCAGTATTTTTACCTCAGTATTTGTAAGCTAAATTAGCAGCCTGATAAATCCCCAGCCAACAGGAAGCCCTCCCCCCTGGCAGTATATATTAGCTCACACATACACATAATAGACAGGTCATGTGACTGACAGCTGCCGGATTTCCTATATGGTACATTTGTTGCTCTTGTAGTTTGTCTGCTTATTAATCAGATTTTTATTTTTGAAGGATAATACCAGACTTGTGTGTGTTGGGTGAGTTTCGTGTGTCAAGTTGTGTGTGTTGAGTTGCGTGTGGCGACATGCATGTAGCAACTTTTGTGAGATGAGTTTTGTGTGTCGAGTTGCATGTGACAGGTTAGTGTAGCAAGTTGTGTGCAGCAAGTTTTGTGCATGGCGAGTTTTGCGCATGGCGAGTTTTATGTGTGGTGCCTTTTGAGTATGTGCAAGTTTTGTGTGAGGCAACTTTTGCATGTGTCAATTTTTCCGCGGGTGCAAGTTTTGCGTGTGGCGAGTTTTCCATGAGGTGAGTTTTGCACTTGTGGCGAGTTTTTCAAGAGCCTAGTTTTTGCATGTGGCGAGTTCTGCGCGTGGCGAGTTTTGAGCGGCGACTTTTGTGTTTTGACTTTTATGTAGCGAGGTTGGTGTATGTGTGGTGAAATGTGTGCTGAGGGTAATATGTGTTCAAGCGCGTGGTAGTGTGTGGCGCATTTTGTGTGTGTGTTCATATCCCCGTGTGTGGTGAGTATCCCATGTCGAGGCCCCACCTTAGCAACTGTACAGTATATACTCTTTGGCGCCATCGCTCTCACTCTTTAAGTCCCCCTTGTTCACATCTGGGCAGCACGGTGGCTCAGTGGTTATTACTGCAGCCTTGCAGCGCTGGAGTCCTGGGTTCTAATCCCACCCAGGACAACATCTGCAAAGAGTTTGTATGTTCTCTCCGTGTTTGTGTGGGTTTCCTCTCATATTCCAAAGACATACTGATAGGGAATTTAGATTGTGAGCCCATCGGGGACAGTGATGATAATGTGTGCAAAATGTAAAGCGCTGCAGAATATGTTAGCGCTATATAAAAATAAAATTATTAAAAAAAAAAAAATAAAGATTATTATCTGGCAGCTGTCAATTTGCCTCCAACACTTTTCCTTTCAATTTTTCCCCATTATGTAGATAGGGGCAAAATTGTTTGGTGAATTGGAACGCGCGGGGTTAAAATTTCACCTCACAACATAGCCTATGACGCTCTCGGGGTCCAGACGTGTGACTGTGCAAAATTTTGTGGCTGTAGCTGCGACGGTTCAGATGCCAATCCCGGACATACATACATACATACACATACAGCTTTATATATTAGATGTATATACAGGTCCTTCTCAAAAAATTAGCATATAGTGTTAAATTTCATTATTTACCATAATGTAATGATTACAATTAAACTTTCATATATTATAGATTCATTATCCACCAACTGAAATTTGTCAGGTCTTTTATTGTTTTAATACTGATGATTTTGGCATACAACTCCTGATAACCCAAAAAACCTGTCTCAATAAATTAGCATATTTCACCCATCCAATCAAATAAAAGTGTTTTTTAATAACAAACAAAAAAACCAACAAATAATAATGTTCAGTTATGCACTCAATACTTGGTCGGGAATCCTTTGGCAGAAATGACTGCTTCAATGCGGCGTGGCATGGAGGCAATCAGCCTGTGACACTGCTGAGATGTTATGGAGGCCCAGGATGCTTCAATAGCGGCCTTAAGCTCATCCAGAGTGTTGGGTCTTGCGTGTCTCAACTTTCTCTTCACAATATCCCACAGATTCTCTATGGGGTTCAGGTCAGGAGAGTTGGCAGGCCAATTGAGCACAGTAATACCATGGTCAGTAAACCATTTACCAGTGGTTTTGGCACTGTGAGCAGGTGCCAGGTCGTGCTGAAAAATGAAATCTTCATCTCCATAAAGCATTTCAGCCGATGGAAGCATGAAGTGCTCCAAAATCTCCTGATAGCTAGCTGCATTGACCCTGCCCTTGATGAAACACAGTGGACCAACACCAGCAGCTGACATGGCACCCCACACCATCACTGACTGTGGGTACTTGACACTGGACTTCAGGCATTTTGGCATTTCCTTCTCCCCAGTCTTCCTCCAGACTCTGGCACCTTGATTTCCGAATGACATGCAAAATTTGCTTTCATCAGAAAAAAGTACTTGGGACCACTTAGCAACAGTCCAGTGCTGCTTCTCTGTAGCTCAAAAGTGGCTTTACCTGGGGAATGCGGCACCTGTAGCCCATTTCCTGCACACGCCTGTGCACGGTGGCTCTGGATGTTTCCACACCAGACTCAGTCCACTGCTTCCTCAGGTTCCCCAAGGTCTGGAATCGGTCCTTCTCCACAATCTTCCTCAGGGTCCGGTCTCCTCTTCTCGTTGTACAGCGTTTTCTGCCACATTGTTTCCTTCCAACAGACTTACCATTGAGGTGCCTTGATACAGCACTCTGGGAACAGCCTATTTGTTGAGAAATTTCTTTCTGGGTCTTACCCTCTTGCTTGAGGGTGTCAATGATGGCCTTCTTGACATCTGTCAGGTCGCTAGTCTTACCCATGATGGGGGTTTTGAGTAATGAACCAGGCAGGGAGTTTATAAAAGCCTCAGGTATCTTTTGCATGTGTTTAGAGTTAATTAGTTGATTCAGAAGATTAGGGTAATAGGTCGTTTAGAGAACCTTTTCTTGATATGCTAATTTATTGAGACAGGTTTTTTGGGTTATCAGGAGTTGTATGCCAAAATCATCAGTATTAAAACAATAAAAGACCTGACAAATTTCAGTTGGTGGATAATGAATCTATAATATATGAAAGTTTAATTGTAATCATTACATTATGGTAAATAATGAAATTTAACACTATATGCTAATTTTTTGAGAAGGACCTGTATGTACAGCTCTGGCAAAAATGAAGAGACCACTGCAAAATTTTCAGTTTGTCTGATTTTTCTCTTTATAGGTATATTTTTGAGTAAAATGTAAATTGTTCTTTTATTCTATAAACTTCCGACAACATGTCTCCGAAGTTCCAAGCAATAAATTTTGTATTTTTTTTCTGACAAAGAAAAATGGTCAAGATTTAAAAAAAAAAACCCCAGTGCTTTCAGACCTCAAATAATGCAAAGAAAACAAGTTCATAATCATTTAGAAACAACAATACTAATGTTTTAACTCAGCAAGAGTTCAGAAATCAATATTTTGTGGAATAACCATGATTTTTAATCACAGCTTTCATGTGTCTTGGCATGCTTTCCACCAGTCTTTCACACAGATTCTGGCCCAAAAATGTAAGCGGTTCTTCTTTGTTTGATGGCTTGTGACTATCCATCATCCTCTTGATTACATTCCAGAGGTTTTCAGTAGGGTTCAGGTCTGGAGATTGGGCTGCCCATGACAGGGTTTTGATGTGGTGGTCTCTTAATTTTTGCCAGAGCTGTATATACATAAATCTGTCACTTTATAGACTTAAAATCACACTGGGCTGTGTTCACATGATACTTTTTTTGCGCAATTTTCCAAACATTAGTTGCAGAAAAAAAGTAAAAGAGGGTGTGTCAACAGGTTAAGGCCATGTTCACACAGTGCGTTTTTTACCGCGGAACCGCGGCGGTTTTGCCGCTGCGGTTCCGCGGCTGTTTTCCATGCAGGGTACAGTACACTGTACCCTATGGAAAACAGGACACACTGTGCACATGGTCCGGAAATTGTAAAAAAAAAGACGCGCTGAATAGCTCCCGGAAAAAAGAAGGAGCATGTCAATTCTTTTTCCGGAGCCGCAGCGGTTCTGCACCCATAGACCTCCATTGTGAGGTCCAAACCGCAGTAAAACCCGCAGATCAAAAATATATCTGCGGGTTTTACTGCGGTTTGATGTGCAGAACCGCTGCAGCAGGAAGTGCGGGGAGCGGGCGGAAGTGCGTGGGCGGAGTGTGGCTGCCCCCCCCGTGCTCCGATCCCGCCCCCCCGTGCTCCGATGCCCCCCCCCAGTGCTCCGATGCCCCCCCCCAGTGCTCTGATGCCCCCCCCGTGCCCTAATCTCCCCCCCTTATACTCACCCGGCGTCCCGGTGTCCGTCCGGCCGTCTTCTCCCTGGGCGCCGCCATCTTGCAAAATGGCGGGCGCATGCGCAGTGCGCCCGCCGAATCTGCCGGCCGGCAGATATGGCGGGCGCATGCGCAGTGCGCCCGCCGAATCTGCCGGCCGGCAGATTCGTTCCAAAGTGCATTTTGATCACTGAGATATAACCTATCTCAGTGATCAAAATAAAAAAATAGTAAATGACACCCCCCCCCCTTTGTCACCCCCATAGGTAGGGACAATAAAAAAAATAAAGAATTTTTTTTTTTTTTTTTTTTCACTAAGGTTAGAATAGGGGTAGGGGTAGGGTTAGGGGTAGGGTTAGGGGTAGGGTTAGGGGTAGGGTTAGGGGTAGGGTTAGGGTTAGGGGTAGGGTTAGGGGTAGGGTTAGGGGTAGGGTTAGGGTTAGGGGTAGGGTTAGGGGTAGGGTTAGGGTTAGGGGTAGGGTTAGGGTTAGGGGTAGGGTTAGGGTATTTTCAGCCATTTTAACCCTAAAAAAATTCCTAGAAAACACACAGACTCTGGCTAGAAAACTGCATCAAAAAAACGCATCAAAAAACGCATCAAAAAACGCATAAAAAACGGACCAAAAAAGGACCAAAAAAAGGACCTGCGTTTTCTGCCAAGAGCTGCAGTTTTTTAAAAAACAGTCAGGAAAAAAAAAGGATGGAAATCCTGAACGTGTGAACATACCCTTAAACTTATTTTGCCATACGTCTCCAGAGATATGGGCCTTTTTATTTAGTGATAATTTCTACAGTCTTTACCAATGAGGAGTGTCTCAAAGGATAATAACGCAAAGCGGTCTAAAGATACGCCCCCGAGGATCATGTGAGCCACTCGCCCATATAAACACTATAAAAATTAGCGTTAAACAGAAACACTGAGCAGCAACAAAAATAGAATAAGCAAAAACTGGCCACCTAGTAACAGGTCCAGTTTATCGCTTGCAACTTGCAGGCATTCCTCTTCTGTCTTTTGTCAGCTCCTGCCTCCATTATTTACCAGGCACAGCGCCATCCATTTTTCAGTGGCTATATCTGGTATTGCAGCTCATTGATGCTCAGTCTTATTAAAGGGAACCTGTCACCCCGTTTTTTCAGATTGAGATAAAAATACTGTTAAATAGGGCCTGCGATGCAAACTCGGCTTTGGGAAAATGGCCGCCGCGATCTCTTCTGCGCACGCGCGGCATCCCGCGGCCATTTTCCTGAAGCCCCGTGCAGCAGAGCACTCCATCTGCGCACGCGTGGCCCCAGGAAGATGGCCGCCCCCACCGATGACAGGGGGTGATAGCGCAGATCGCGCGCTGCTTCTTCACGTACCCACAGTGGATTAGTCACTTCAACATGCGCACACCACTACGCCACCAATGTAAAGCTGAGGAAGAAACAGCGCTGTGACCACGCCCACCCGACCTGACCAGCCTGATTGACAGGCGAAAACGGCGACTTTGGTAATGTATTTCGCAGCATAGGTGGGGAATCAGGGTACACTACATACACTATAGTAACGCACAGCGCAGGCCCTATTTAACAGTATTTATATCTCAATCTGAAAAAACGGGGTGACAGGTTCCCTTTAAAGAGAAAGGGGGAAGCTGCGACACCAGGTACGACCTCTACAAAAAGTACTGAAGGGGTTCTCTGTGTAATTCTTCACTCGGGCATGCAGATTTTTTAGGCAGAAGCTCGGAACAATTTTTGTATGTGAAATAATTCTGTAAGAATACACAAATTGGAGGCACCCAAAGGTAAAGCATGGACCCATATTTTTCGGTTCTTGGGTACTGCAGCTCAGTGCCCATTGAAGTGAAAGGGATACTGTAAATCATCAATATCAGATATTTTCTACACTTTTACCCAAATTTCAGAGAAACCAAAGCAAAGAAAGCATCAGAGTTACACGAAGTGAACATGGTCGTTTTGTCCATAATTTTCAAATTAACTAGTTCCCTATGGACTACACAGATAGGTTTCTGGGGTATTTTTCTGTAGGAATTTAAGTATTTCTTTAAAATATAGCTGCATTGCTGTATTACAGAAAACACTGCTGTACTGCTGTAATACAGAAAACACTGCTGTACTGCTGTATTACAGAAAACACTGCTGTACTGCTGTATTACAGAAAGCACTGCTGTACTGCTGTATTACAGAAAACATTGCTGTACTGCTGTATTACAGAAAACACTGCTGAACTGCAGTATTACAGAAAACATTGCTGTACTGCTGTATTACAGAAAACACTGCTGTACTGCTGTATTACAGAAAACACTGCTGTACTGCTGTATTACAGAAAGCACTGCTGTACTGCTGTATTACAGAAAACATTGCTGTACTGCTGTATTACAGAAAACACTGCTGAACTGCAGTATTACAGAAAACATTGCTGTACTGCTGTATTACAGAAAACACTGCTGTACTGCTGTATTACAGAAAACACTGCTGTACTGCTGTATTACAGAAAGCACTGCTGTACTGCTGTATTACAGAAAACATTGCTGTACTGCTGTATTACAGAAAGCACTGCTGTACTGCTGTATTACAGAAAACATTGCTGTACTGCTGTATTACAGAAAGCACTGCTGTACTGCTGTATTACAGAAAACATTGCTGTACTGCTGTATTACAGAAAACACTGCTGTACTGCTGTATTACAGAAAACATTGCTGTACTGCTGTATTACAGAATACACTGCTGTACTGCTGTATTACAGAAAGCAATGCTGTACTGCTGTATTACAGAAAGCACTGCTGTACTGCTGTATTACAGAAAACACTGCTGGACTGCAGTATTACAGAAAACATTGCTGTACTGCTGTATTACAGAAAACATTGCTGTACTGCTGTATTACAGAAAACATTGCTGTACTGCTGTATTACAGAAAGCACTGCTGTACTGCTGTATTACAGAAAACATTGCTGTACTGCTGTATTACAGAAAGCACTGCTGTACTGCTGTATTACAGAAAACATTGCTGTACTGCTGTATTACAGAAAACACTGCTGTACTGCTGTATTATAGAAAAAAGTGCTGTACTGCTGTATTACAGAAAACACTGCTGTACTGCTGTATTACAGAAAGCACTGCTGTACTGCTGTATTACAGAAAACACTGCTGGACTGCAGTATTACAGAAAACATTGCTGTACTGCTGTATTACAGAAAACACTGCTGTACTGCTTTATTACAGAAAACACTGCTGTACTGCTGTATTACAGAAAACACTGCTGTACTGCAGTATTACAGAAGACATTGCTGTGCTGCTGTATTACAGAAAACACTGCTGTACTGCTGTATTACAGAAAACACTGCTGTACTGCAGTATTACAGAAAACATTGCTGTACTGCTGTATTACAGAAAACACTGCTGTACTGCTGTATTACAGAAAACACTGCTGTACTGCTGTATTACAGAAAGCATTGCTGTACTGCTGTATTACAGAAAACATTGCTGTACTGCTGTATTACAGAAAACACTGCTGTACTGCAGTATTACAGAAAACAATGCTGTACTGCTGTATTACAGAAAACACTGCTGTACTGCTGTATTACAGAAAACACTGCTGTACTGTTGTATTACAGAAAACACTGCTGTACTGCTGTATTACTGTAAAGCGCTGCGGAATATGTTAGCGCTATATAAAAAATAAAGATTATTATTACAGAAAACATTGCTGTACTGCTGTATTACAGAAAGCACTGCTGTACTGCTGTATTACAGAAAACATTGCTGTACTGCTGTATTACAGAAAGCACTGCTGTACTGCTGTATTACAGAAAACATTGCTGTACTGCTGTATTACAGAAAACACTGCTATACTGCTGTATTACAGAAAACACTGCTGTACTGCTGTATTACAGAAAACATTGCTGTACTGCTGTATTACAGAAAAGACTGCTGTACTGCTGTATTACAGAAAACACTGCTGTACTGCTTTATTACAGAAAACACTGCTGTACTGCTGTATTACAGAAAACATTACTGTACTGCTGTATTACAGAAAACATTGCTGTACTGCTGTATTACAGAAAACACTGCTGTACTGCTGTATTACAGAAAACACTGCTGTATTACAGAAAACATTGCTGTACTGCTGTATTACAGAAAACATTACTGTACTGCTGTATTACAGAAAACATTGCTGTACTGCTGTATTACACAAAACATTGCTGTACTGCTGTATTACAGAAAACACTGCTGTATTACAGAAAACATTGCTGTACTGCTGTATTACCGAAAACACTGCTGTATGACAGAAAACATTGCTGTACTGCTGTATTACAGAAAACATTGCTGTACTGCTGTATTACAGAAAGCACTGCTGTATTACGGAAAACATTGCTGTACTGCTGTATTACAGAAAACATTACTGTACTGCTGTATTACAGAAAACATTGCTGTACTGCTGTATTACAGAAAGCATTGCTGTACTGCTGTATTACAAAAAAAATTACTGTACTGCTGTATTACAGAAAACATTACTGTACTGCTGTATTATAGAAAACATTGCTGTATTACAAAAAACATTACTGTACTGCTGTATTACCGAAAACACTGCTGTATTACAGAAAACACTGCTGTACTGCTGTATAACAGAAAACATTACTGTACTGCTGTATTACAGAAAACACTGCTGTACTGCTGTATTACAGAAAACATTCCTGTACTGATGTATTACAGAAAACATTCCTGTACTGCTGTATTACAGAAAACATTGCTGTACTGCTGTATTACAGAAAATACTGCTGTATTACAGAAAACATTGCTGTACTGCCTTATTACAGAAAACATTACTGTACTGCTGTATTACAGAAAACATTACTGTACTGCTGTATTACAGAAAACATTGCTGTACTGCTGTATTACAGAAAGCACTGCTGTACTGCTGTATTATAGAAAACACTGCTGTACTGCTGTATTATAGAAAACACTGCTGTACTGCTGTATAACAGAAAACATTACTGTACTGCTGTATTACAGAAAGCACTGCTGTACTGCTGTATTATAGAAAACACTGCTGTACTGCTGTATAACAGAAAACATTGCTGTACTGCTGTATTACAGAAAACACTGCTGTACTGCTGTATTACAGAAAACACTGCTGTACTGCTGTATTATAGAAAACACTGCTGTACTGCTGTATAACAGAAAACATTGCTGTACTGCTGTATTATAGAAAACACTGCTGTACTGCTGTATTATAGAAAACACTGCTGTACTGCTGTATTATAGAAAACATTGCTGTACTGCTGTATAACAGAAAACATTGCTGTACTGCTGTGTTACAGAAAACATTACTGTACTGCTGTATTACAGAAAACACTGCTGTATTAGAGAACACATTACTGTACTGCTGTATTACAGAAAACATTACTGTACAACTGTGTTACAGAAAATACTGCTGTACTGCCGTATTACAGAAAACACTGCTGTACTGCTGTATTGCAAAAAACATTGCTGTACTGCTCTATTACAGAAAACACTGCTGTACTGCTGTATTATAGAAAACACTGTTGTACTACTGTATTACAGAAAACACTGCTGTACAGCTGTATTACAGAAAACACCGCTGTACAGCTGTATTACAGGAAACATTGCTGTACTGCTGTATTATAGAAAACACTGCTGTACAGCTGTATTACAGAAAACATTGCTGTACGGCTGTATTACAGAAAAGTTTGCTGTACTGCTGTATTACAGAAAACATTGCTGTACTGCTGTATTACAGAAAACATTGCTGTACTGCTGTATTACAGAAAATACTGCTGTACAGCTGTATTACAGAAAACATTGCTGTACTGCTGTATTACAGAAAACACTGCTGTACTGCTGTATTACAGAAAACATTACTCTACTGCTGTATTACAGAAAACACTGCTCTATTACAGAAAACATTACTGTACTGCTATATTACAGAAAACACTGCTGTACTGCTGTATTACAGAAAACATTTCTGTACTGCTGTATTACAGAAAACATTGCCGTACCGCTGTATTACAGAAAATATTGCCGTCTGCTATATTACATAAAACATTGCTGTATTATAGAAAACATTGCGGTATTGCTGTATTACAGAAAACATTGCTGTACAGCTGTATTACAGAAAATATTGCAGTATTGCTATATTACAAAAAACAATGCAGTACTGCTGTATTACACAAAACATTGCTGTACTGCTGTATTACAGAAAATATTGCTGTATTGCTATATTACAAAAAACAATGCAGTACTGCTGTATTACACAAAACATTGCTGTACTGCTGTATTACAGAAAACACTGCTGCACTGCTGTATTACAGAAAACACTGCTGTACTGCTGTATTACAGAAAACACTGCTGCACTGCTGTATTACACAAAACACTGCTGCACTGCTGTATTACAGAAAACATTGCTGTACGGCTGTATTACAGAAAAGTTTGCTGTACTGCTGTATTACAGAAAACATTGCTGTACTGCTGTATTACAGAAAACATTGCTGTACTGCTGTATTACAGAAAATACTGCTGTACAGCTGTATTACAGAAAACATTGCTGTACTGCTGTATTACAGAAAAGTTTGCTATACTGCTCTATTACAGAAAACACTGCTGTACTGCTGTATTACAGAAAACATTACTCTACTGCTGTATTACAGAAAACACTGCTCTATTACAGAAAACATTACTGTACTGCTATATTACAGAAAACACTGCTGTACTGCTGTATTACAGAAAACATTGCTGTACTGCTGTATTACAGAAAACATTGCCGTACCGCTGTATTACAGAAAATATTGCCGTCTGCTATATTACATAAAACATTGCTGTATTATAGAAAACATTGCGGTATTGCTGTATTACAGAAAACATTGCTGTACAGCTGTATTACAGAAAATATTGCTGTATTGCTATATTACAAAAAACAATGCAGTACTGCTGTATTACACAAAACATTGCTGTACTGCTGTATTACACAAAACATTGCTGTACTGCTGTATTACAGAAAATATTGCTGTATTGCTATATTACAAAAAACAATGCAGTACTGCTGTATTACACAAAACATTGCTGTACTGCTGTATTACAGAAAACACTGCTGTACTGCAGTATTACAGAAAACATTGCTGTACTGCTGTATTACAGAAAACACTGCTGTACTGCTGTATTACACAAAACATTGCTGTACTGCTGTATTACAGAAAACATTGCTGTACTGCTGTATTACAGAAAACACTGCTGTACTGCTGTATTACAGAAAACACTGCTGTACTGCTGTATTACAGAAAACACTGCTGTACTGCTGTATTAGGGCGGAGTCACACACAATGTATAAAAATACGGTCAGTTTTTGATGGCCGAGATACGCAGAAAATTTCCTTAACAGTGATCTGTATTCAATGCGAGGATGATTTGTCAGTGAGACACATATATACATATATTTATATTTCATATAGTGCTAGATAGCAGAAAAGCCGGTAATTCAATTGCCGGCTTTTGCTATCTCCTTCCCAAACCCGACAGGATATGAGACATGGTTTACAGGCAGTAAACCATTTCATATCCCTTATTTTTTTAGATATTCCACACTACTTATGTTAGAAGTGTCTGTGTGCAAAATTTGGGGGCTCTAGCTATGAAAATAAAGGGTTAAATCACGGAAAAAACTGGCATGGGCTTCGGCGCAATTTTCTCCGCCAGAGTGGGAAAGCCAGTGAATGAGGGCAGATATTAATAACCTAGAGAGGGACCATGGTTATTGCCCATCCCCCCACCCCCCTGGCTAAAAACATTTCCCCCAGCCACCCCAGAAAAGGCACATCTGTAAGATGCGCCTATTCTGGCACTTATCCACTTTCTTCAAACTCCGGAGTAGCTGTGGGATATGGGGTAATAAAGGGATAATGTCACCTTGCTATTGTAAGGTGACATTAAGCCAAGTTAATAATGGAGAGGTGTCAATAAGACACCTATCCATTATTAATCCTATGTTCATAAAGGGCTAAAAAAAACACACACACATTAGGAAAAAAGTATTTTGATGAAATAAATACACAGGGTGTTGTAATAGTTTATTGAATGCTCAATCCAATTGAAGACCCTTGTCACCTGACCGACGCTGACACAGGATGCAGGAGGAGTGCAGAGAAGCACAGCGCTGAGGACAGACAGCGGAATGTAAGTATGTAATGTTTGTTTTTTTTACTTTTACGATGGTAACCAGGGTAAACATCGGGTTACTAAGCGCGGCCCTGCGCTTAGTAACCCGATGTTTACCCTGGTTACCAATGAAGACATCGCTGAATCGACGTCACACATGCCGATTCAGCGATGTCTGCAGGGAGTCCAGCGACGAAATAAAGTTCTGGACTTTCTGCAGCGACCAACGATGGCACAGCAGGATCCTGATCGCTGCTGCGTGTCAAACACAACGATATCGCTAGCCAGGACGCTGCAACGTCACAGATCGCTAGCGATATCGTTGTGAAGTTGTTTAGTGTGAAGGTACCTTAAGTGCCAGAATAGGCGCATCTTATAGATGTGCCTTTTCTGGGGTGGCTTTGGGCATATGTTTTTTGCCAGGGGGGCCAATAACCATTGTCTCTCTCTAGGCTATTAATATCTGCCCACAGTCACTGGCTTTTCCACTCTGGCGGAGAAAATTGCGCGGGAGCCCACGCCAGTTTTTTTCCGTGATTTAACCCTTTATTTTAACAGCTAGAGCCCCCAAATTTTGCACACAGACACTTCTAACATTAGTAGTGAGGAATATATAAATAATAAGGGATATGAAATGGTTTACTGTATGTCGGGTTTGATAAGGAGATGGCAAAAGTCGGCAATTGAATTACCTGCTTTTCTGCTATCTAGCGCTGTATGAAATATAAATATATATACAGTACAGACCAAAAGTTTGGACACACCTTCTCATTTAAAGATTTTTCCGTATTTTCATGACTATGAAAATTGTAAATTCACACTGAAGGCATCAAAACTATGAATTAACACATGTGGAATTATATACTTAACCAAAAAGTGAAGAATCTAGAAAATAAGACATATTTTCAGTTGTTTCACAAAGTAGCCACCTTTTGCTTTGATGACTGCTTTGTACACTCTTGGCATTCTCTTGATGTGCTTCAAGAGGTAGTCACCGGAAATGGTTTTCACTTCACAGGTGTGCCCTGTTAGGTTTAATAAGTGGGATTTCTTGCCTTATAAATGGTGTTGGGACCATCAGTTGTGTTGTGCAGAAGTTTAGTGGATACACAGCTGAATAGACTGTTAGAATTTGTATTATGGCAAGAAAAAAGCAGCTAAGTAAAGAAAAAAGAGTGGCCATCATTACTTTAAGAAATGAAGCTCAGTCAGTCCAAAGAATTGGGAAAACATGGAAAGTGCCCCGAAGTTCAGTTGCAAAAACCATCAAGCACTACAAAGAAACTGGCCCACATGAGGACCGCCCCAGGAAAGGAACACCAAGAGTCACCTCTGCTTCTGAAGATAAGTTTATCCGAGTCACCAGCCTCAGAAATTGCAGGTTAACAGCAGCTCAGATTAGAGACCAGGTCAATGCCACACAGAGTTCTAGCAGCAGACACATCTCTACAACAACTGTTAAGAGGAGACTTTGTGCAGCAGGCCTTCATGGTAAAATAGCTGCTAGGAAACCACTGCTAAGGACCGGCAACAAGCAGAAGAGACTTGTTTGGGCTAAAGAACACAAGGAATGGACATTAGACCAGTGGAAATCTGTGCTTTGGTCTGATGAGTCCAAATTTGAGATCTTTGGTTCCAACCACCGTGTCTTTGTGCGACGCAGAAAAGGTGAACGGATGGACTCTACATGCCTGGTTCCCACCGTGAAGCATGGAGGAGGTGGTGTGATGGTGTGGGGGTGCTTTGCTGGTGACACTGTTGGGGATTTATTCAAAATTGAAGGCATACTGAACCAGCATGGCTACCACAGCATCTTGCAGCGACATGCTATTCCATCCGGTTTGCTTTTAGCTGAACCATCATTTATTTTTCAACAGGACAATGACCCCAAACACACCTCCAGGCTGTGTAAGGGCTATTTGACCAAGAAGGAGAGTGATGGGGTGCTACGCCAGATGACCTGGCCTCCACAGTCACCAGACCTGAACCCAATCGAGATGGTTTGGGGTGAGCTGGACCGCAGAGTGAAGGCAAAAGGGCCAACAAGTGCTAAGCATCTCTGGAAACGCCTTCAAGATTGTTGGAAGACCATTCCTGGTGACTACCTCTTGAAGCTCATCAAGAGAATGCCAAGAGTGTGCAAAGCAGTCATCAAAGCAAAAGGTGGCTACTTTGAAGAACCTAGAATATAAGACATATTTTCAGTTGTTTCATACTTTTTTGTTAAGGATATAACTCCACATGTGTTAATTCATAGTTTTGATGCCTTCAGTGTGAATTTACAATTTTCATAGTCATGAAAATACAGAAAAATCTTTAAATGAGAAGGTTTGTCCAAACTTTTGGTCTGTACTGTATATATATATATATATATATATATATATATATATATATCAGTGTGATTTTACTGTACACTGCACTGAATTGCCGGCTTTTCTATAGAACACCAGTGCGTATTTCTCGGAAGTCACACTGATGGTCCGTGTGTAATCCGTTTTTTTTCTCGCACCCATAGACTTGCATTGGCGATTCTCGGCCGAGATACGCTGACAATCGCAGCATGCTGCGATTTCACTCGGATCCTGAATACGGCGGAGAAAACAACGGATAATAGGAGCTGCCCCATAGATTAACATTGGGCCGAGTGTTATGAGATTTTTTTATCGCATAGCATTCGTCTGTATTACAGACTAGTGTGACTCCGGCCTTACAGATAACAATGCTGTACTGCTGTATTATAAAAAAAACTAGACTGACTCTATAAAGATCATTCTTGGGCTTTTCTCATCTTGCTTATTTGTAATTATTTCATTTTCACTTCTTTATTTTAGACCATGTTAATCTTGGGAGTTTCTTCCACTTTTTTTTCTGACCAGTGGTTTTTGCAAAAGACAAAAGTGAACAAAAAAAAAAGTTTCCATTCTTGGCGCCATTGATTTTCTTTGGCCTTTGTTCTTGCGTTCATTATGGTAGACGCACGCTTTCATCTGATGACTAACAACCAGATCTTGCAAGTTGCACATATTAGAGGGAAAATTATGGATACAGCCATAATACAGGCACATGTTGTCCCATACTGCCCCATAGGGGCTTCATGTGCCGCTATATCCCCTGAGAATGAGACCTTTTAACGCTCATCTCCAGCTTTAGGTTACATTCGCATTGTTCTATTTTCCAGTAAAAGTTTAGTATATTTTGTAGCTGGTCTTCTACTTCTGATTCACCGTATCGTTCATCTCATTGCGCAGGAAAACCCGCGAGCGTGCCAATACATGACAAGTGTTTGACACCTGCAACACTTGACTTCTAACATGGGCTTATTGTCTCTGGTTTAATCCATTTGATACACAGTGATTTTCTCCCGACATTCTGTGAAATCCTTCGGTGTTTAGCAGCATGTTCACAGCCCATCTAATACTGACCCTTGTCCATGTCGGAGCTACAATGAGCTGAGAGGCTGGATAACTAAACCAGATATCTAGTTATTTAGCTTTTTTTTTTTCTTTCCAAGAACAGTATTGAAATGTTATTATGTACAAAGTTTGAAACAATAAAAAGTACCGATATAATATATAGACCACGTAGAGTCGGTTAGCCTATAAAACTAAGGCACAAGATGCCAAATTTTTGCTCCATTCACTGACATAATACAAGTGGAAGTGATGGACGCCCTCCCCGCATGCCGGACACTACAGAGCCAGATACAACTCATTGACTATCACTTTGGCTAGTATTTATGACCAGATGTGTAGTGGAGGGTCCAAGCAAATGTGAACTATACGTTGCGGTATGTTTTTTTTTAGTTTTTCTTTGAAACAAATCCACCTCAAAATTCTCATCAAAAAATGCTTCAGGTAAACGTTCTATGCCTTTCAATAGGAAATAGACTTTTCTGTTCCCCGAGAGATTTTTTTTTTTGTTTACCGGTTTGGAAAATTGTGTAGTAAAAAAATTAAAAACAAAAAAAAAATAAGTGCATATCACTACTTGGAAGCAATTGGTATAACAGCATCCTCTTCATGTTTGTTCATGTTTTAGTGATGTTCAAAAAGTCTAAGAGTATGTGCACACGATCCGGACATAGCAGCGCTTGGGACGTAGAGCATGTTTGCTGCGTCCAAAGCGCTGCCGTTTATGAATGCAGGTGAATCTGCATGTGATCATTGAACCGTGTGGATTTATCGCATTCAATACATTCTATTGGTGAAATTTCTCTTGCAGAAAGTTGACATGCTGCTGTCTGGAAAGACGCGCCGCATGTCTGTCTCCGCGGGTGTCTGTGAACGCATGGCGGACATGGGATTTCTTGGAATCCCATCCACTATGCTGTCACAGCTGTACGTTGCGGGTTTCACGCTGCATAAATACGCAATATCAAATCCACAGTAATTACTGATCGTGGGAACGTTCCCTAAGGGCTCAGTCATACACGTACTGTTTTTCTCACTAACTAATTTTCATTACTGGTTGGCCAGACTTTTATCAGTTTTTAACGTGTGGAAGAAAAGAGGAGGTTTTTCAAGATTCTATCAAATAAACAGTATAAAAAGTGGATGACGCACAGATGGCATCCAACTGCTGTCCGTGCCCCCCTCCATAGACTTGTATTGGAAAGTTTGATTCAAGGCAAGGATCAAAACCGGACATGTCTCCAAGGTTTTGTGTGGACCACTAGTGATGAGCGATCATGCTCAGATAAGGTATTACCCGAGCATGCTTCTGTGCTGACCGAGTATCTTTGGTGTGCTCGAAAAATATGTCCGAGTCTCCGCGGCTGCATGTCTCGAGGCTGTTCGATGGCTGTACCGCATGCAGGGGATTACCTAACAAAAAGGAATTCCCGCCTGTGTTGTGACTCTTGAACAACCCTGAGACATGCAGCCGCGGGGACTCAGACATATTTTTCGAGCACACCGAAGACACTCTAGTAACACACAAGCAAGGCCGGATAACACACAGAAATACATAAATGTGTGAACAGACCCATCAAGTTTGCACTTATTTTAGTCTATTAGTGAAAACCTGACGTCTGAATGGGGCTTAGAGAGCGGCCGGGGGGATCTGTATTCCCTGCAGCAGACGTTCTCTATTCCCTGAAGTGCTCTCACCCCTAAGTATACTGCTGATAATAAAGCATCACTTAGATAAAGTCAATGTATGGATTAAGCAATTCATGGCCTGATCCTTGAATCTGTCTGTAATGACCTTCACATGATGTTTGCTTCCTCTTACATTGATTGGGCTCCACTGTAGAATTTTGCCTTATTTTTCTGTAATGGCTGTTTGCTGTACTTGATTTTCCTTTATCAATCCTCCTCTTACTCCTCCTCCGATGATGACGATGATGATGTTTAAGTAGTTGAGTAATGGTTAAGGATCAGCTTACATATGGAGCAGGAGTCAATTACACAACATGTTGAACCTGTTATTTGATCCTGTAATTAGTGGGAACCCGTCACCGAGTCGTATTCACACTATTGAATGTCTGCCAGAGCTTGGCAGAGTTTGCTTAGACCGGTCTGATACGCACAACATGGGGACATTAATATGGCTGCAGGGTTTCACTACAATACTCAGTCATTATATCCTATTACTTTCATAAAATATTATTTTTAGAATAGCTATCTAAAGACCTTTATCTCCCCGTCTCTGCTTCTTCCAATCCCTTATTATCTCTGTAGACAGACTGGTTCCTGTCTCACTTGCTGCTTGTCTACAGCTAAGAGGCTTTGGGTCGGTTATGGCGGCACATCAAGTCACCTAGTCCACTGTCGCAATGTCTGACGGGGCAGAAACATGAGTGATTTTCCACCTGGATTATAAAATGCGTCTCATTAAATGACATGTCTAGAATTTGGAATATTTATAACAGCATCAGAGGTTCAGACACGGGTGTAACTACCAGGGCAGCGGGCACAGCGGCTGTAAGGGGACCAGCGGCAAAGAGGGCCAAAAAGGTGATGTTGTGGTCATCATATGTGTGGGGGTGGACACAGTAGGGCATCCTTCAGTATCAGGGTCATCACTTTTTTTTTTTTTTTTACTATTGCCAATTTGCCACTATTTCTATGTGGACACATAAAAAGAACAGGGCACCATTAGCGCCTTAGCTATTGGGATACGTTCCCATGATGACCTTTTGGTGAGTTTTGCACCTATTATATTAATTGGTTACTTGAGATTTTTCATTGCCTTTTGGACAACGCGTTTTTTGTCTCGCTTTGTATGTCATGTTTTAAATAAAGCTGCTTTGTTTTTGATGCTTCCTGGTATTTGGCTTTGACAAAAATGTCATTGATACAGTGAAGTGCAAATTAAGCGCATTTTTGATCTGTCTCCGCTGCGGAAATGCACTAAAAATGAACATGAGTTTTACCTGCAAATTTTCCGCATCTATGCCTGTGAGAAAAATCTGCCCGTAAAACTCAGCGTACCCACAAGAGAAATTTACATGTAGCTGATTTGAAACCCGCACCGCAGGTCAGTTTACGCTGAGCAGGTACGGACTGGGGCTAAAATTCAGTCCTGGCATTTGAAATCATGCAGGCTCATGTTGTCACCGTCCCCAAGCACCAGATGGGATATATTACTAATATTACCCTGGATGGAGGAAAGCAAGATTTACTAGAAGACCAATATTTCTGACACTCGTGGCCTGCTGGGGTAAGTGATGGAGTCAGCGACTTGGTGCTCCATCACAAATTTTAATCATATGGATGTCTTGAAAACACCAATTCTGTTAACAATGTAGCAGACGAGGCAGCCCACAACCAGACAGGCCCTTCTGGCATTTGCCAGAATTGCCAGATGGCCAGTCCGGCCATGACGCTGAGTGAAAATAAAGCACAGTGGGCAGGAGATTTCTATAAATCCCATCCACTCTGCTGGAACTGTAAGGGCTCATACTTGCGCGAAACTCGGATGAGTCTTGGACGGCAATACCTGGCACTGCACCTGGCACAGAGGAGCGGAGCGTGCGGTTGCATGTATTGCGCCCGCACGCTCTGATCTGAGTGCCAGCAGCAGCACCGGGTATTGCCGTGGGAGACTTATCCGAGTCTCGTGCAAGTGAGTATGAGCCCTAAGACGCCATGTTTTTTAAATAATGACAATACTCAGTTTCAAAAACACACCAAAAACTCATCGGGGGAAATAAAGCCTGAAAAAAAGGAAGTACAGGAGTGCTGTGCACTCTGCAATAAGTGACTGTTTTTCCCGTCCCTTTGAGGAGAATGTGCAATAACTTCTGTTTAAGAAGCAAACGCTGCACTAGCCATTGGCACCCACCATCGAGTCTAGGAGCTAGGATAATTTTATATAAGGACCACCCAGTGACAATATCTGGGACCTCTTTGGGCAAGGTAATACCCACAATTTGCCAAAAGGCAACTAATTCCCAACTAAAGATTAAAGTAAAACATAACTTTTAATTCTACTATTAAAGATTAAATTTAAAATTTGCTATACTGGTGGATGTAGTTATTAGGATATTGCCAAATACTCTCTCATCCCTTGGATTTATAATATCCTATCTATTAGTTCATTTAAATCCTAAAGCATGGCACGGCCGCTACCACTGCTCTTCTAGATAATTATACACATTCCACAAGTAAGCTACTAAAATGACTAGATCTCCCCGACATGTTTCGCCAGTGAACCTGGCTTCATCAGGGTTAGAGGCTAGGTGGGCAAGGTGCACATTGTAGCTGAGCACTTAACCTTCAGTATGTACCAGGAGCTTTCCCCGACATACAGTGTAACATTATCATCAGCAGACGGCGCTTTCTTATACAGAGGGCTACTACTAAGAAATATATACCATGCTGTGTACCTATCTTTATAATGGGCCCCTGTAGTGTACCAATGCCTCAGCATCAGCCTCAGCGGCCACAAACATAATGTGCACCTAGACTAATCTAGGCAACTGTCTGATTTACTGATCTTACTGCTATCGCTGGCTTTTCTCTACTGTAATTGTAGGAATCATTCACGTGTGTCTTGCAAGGCTTTGCGTAAAAAATATTCTTAGATTATTTGCATATATATTTGTATATTGTGCAAACGAATCAAAGCACCGGCGTTGTTGTCGTTTTCATTTAAATTACATGGATACAGATTTCTGCCACAAGTCTGGGGTGGTAATAGCTGGTTATTCCACACAGGTCAGTGGCTAAATATGGGCTACTCGGAGATAACGCTAGGCTTTCATTCGGTGTCGGACTTGGTTGGCAAAGGCCCACCAGTGAGATTGATTCTTAGTGACTACTGTTCAGCTACATGTAAAAATAACCTGACCTTAGTACACACATTTTCTTTTGCTTCTATGTAATATTAATTTGCATAGCTTGTTTAATAAATGATTAGATACCATATTGTGCAAATTGTGAAACAAGCGTAAGATCACTGCTCATCAGCACTTCTTCACAGGGGCCTACCAGAGAATTCCCCTGTTCCCCTGTGGGCCAGTCCGAGCCTGCTTTCATTGATATGTGGCAAAGAATTAGTCTGGTACCCATCTTCCACAAGCCATGTATATTGTGTATTGATATATATATATATATGATATATTGATATAGATTTATAGTTCAGTGATGCAGTCATTGGCTCGTGTTGAGCTGACACTTCTGCTGTTGAGAGGAGGCCTCTTTCTCCTCACTCTAAATTCTGCACAGGTCTTGTGTGTTACAGTTACCTTCATACAAGCAGTAAATCACTCATAGAAGCAATGCCGACTATGCCAAAATATCTACATACAGTAAGTCAATATGACTGAGGCTACACGATGACATTGGCCGGGTTACGCGGTATGGTGATGCTCTATCTAACGTAACGACAGTGAATGTGGTCTTATGACTTATAAGGTGATGGAAATCCAAATTTGCTGAATCTCTATCAACTTGCATATCAAAGTCGCTGAAAATTGAAGATTGTAATGCGACCATGGTCACATTGATTATGGTGCAATACGGCATCTACAGAATACGATCTTGTGGCTTCATGACCTGTGGTGTGGGCAAGATGGCTGTGTGACCTAATTTACATATCTGAGCTTGAAGTATGTGTTTTATCTCTGTGATTTTCATAGATGTTTTAAGAAAAATCCAGACATATGGGTCTGTGAAAAAAACATGGATGATTTTTTAAAAACTTATTTTGACAGCAAATGGATGTTGCACGCATGGTAAAATTTGGATACTGATTTTTTTTTCTCGTACTCATCCCCTCAAGACATGTGAATAAGACCTAATCTTCTTCACGTCTCAGTAATTTTCTTTATGCCTGTAAAATGAGGTTGTTTTTTTTTCCGATCAGATTTTCTTCTGTTATTGGTCAGTGTCATTTCGTAACATTCATATGCCATCCGTTTTCTTGTATGCCAAAAGGAAGAGAGATGTTTCTCAAGGTTCTCCAAGCGATCGGTCATAGAAATAAAACAGGCAGAACGTGGATTTTCTTAGCTGATTCTTTGAGCATCAAGTTTTGTCCAGAGAAGGATCTGAAAAGCCTTAGGCTATTGGTCACAATTTGCGTTTTTGCTTTGTTTTGGGTTTTTTTAATGCAAATTTTAAGCTGTGTTTTACAGTACCAGCAAAAGCTGTGACATTTCAGAAATCTCATGCACACATTGTGGTTTTTTTTTTTCCTGACTGAATTGGGAAACTGCTGAGCTTTTGAAAACTGTAACATGTCACTTCTTTCAGCGTTTTTACAGTTTTTTCACCCATAGAAAGTAATGGTTAAGTGCAAAAACGTAGCATAAAACGCAGGTATCAAGTTTTGCTGCGTTTTTGGTGCAAAAACCTAGGAAGTTGCATCAAGGTTTTTAGAGGGCATTAAACTTTATCAGCATGCCCACAGACAATAAAAACACAGCAAATACGCAGCAAAACATGCTTTTTGTAAGCTACTTATTTACTGCCAAGAGAGCAGGTTTTCCTTGCAGAAAAAAAGCGCAGCAAAAAATGCAACAAGTGAACATAACCTTATGGGGCATCATACTGAGTGGCTGAATGTAGACAGTGGCCTCACTAGTCGCTATGATATGCCAGTGCCCTGATATGTGTCAAATGCTCGCTTAGGTCCGATTCACACATCTGGTTATCAAGTATGTCTGCTTTCCATTTTTAACTGATGGTGCAAGTATACATTATAGTCTTAATCCCTTTTTAATTGTCTTTTTGCAGGAAAGCACAATAGAGGCAGTGACTAGAGAGCAGCACTTCAATTTGAGGTCCAGTATCCAGTCTGGTTCTCCATGGCAGCTGGTCTTCTCTTTGCACCTCTGGAGTTTACTAGGCCTCGGGATGTCTTGCTATCTCGTCAGTCCTAGTCACTAGGCCTGACTCGTAGTGATAAGCTTGGATAAGGCGTTGGCATGCTCAGTTGCTAACCGAGTGTCTTTGGCACGCTTGAAACATATGTTCAAGTCCCCGTGTCCGCGTGTCTCCTGGCTGTTCGACAGCCGCAACACATGCAGGGATTGCCTTACAAACAGGCAATGCATGCAGGTATTGCGGCTGTTACACAGCTGCGAGACATGCAGCCACGGGGACTCGAACATATTATTCGAGGACGTCAAAGACACTTGGTTAGCACACGAGCATGCTCGGATAACACCTAATCCCAGCACCTTCGCTCATCACTACTCACTCACCATCATGACTTTGCGGGGCCTAGTAAGTGTCAGAGCCGGGCTGATTCCCAGGCATAGAAGTGGGAATAAAACGCCACAGAGGACATCGGACCAGGACATCATAAATCGAATTGTCCATCTGTGTCCAATTTATGGATCAAAAAATGGGCCTGTGATAAAAAAGAACAGCACACGTGCTATCCATGCTGCATTCTGGTGTTTTCCATTTTTCACTGACTAAAGCTTGGAAAACCTCCATTTCTCTTTTTTTCATATGAGAAAAGCAGGTGATAGCATGGTGAAAAACAGAGGAATATCTCATTGAGCAGACTGATGGAAAAAGCATTTTTATTTTTTGCGGACATGACAGATCCCTGACATGTGAATAAGCCCGTACACGCTTAGTGATCTTTTACTATGCAGATGCTGAATATTTCAGCTACAAGACGTAATGTTCATCACTGGATCTTTCATATCGTGCGAGCTGAAACTCTGCAAATTATCCTCAGATCTCTTTTTTTAATGCTGACATATCTTTGCATGGGAGATGAGGGTACGTTTTGTAGTCATTTAGTGCCGAGAAGCGCGTGTGCCGAGCAGTACGAGGATCACAGCGATACGGCTTTGATCAGAGCGGCCTGTGCCCATACATATTTCAGTGACTTCATCTGGATGAGCCTAGAAAACAGGCCGGAAAAGTAGCAGCTTTCTCGCTGCTGCTGAACGGCAACTGCTGGCTGATAGGCCAGGCAAAAATCAAAGCCCTGTCGTCTATGGATCTGGCTATGAAGCGTCATGTTCTTGTTTGTGGCTACAGTAGCGTGTACATGCCTGACAGACTTTCTAGTACTCGACATGGTTGCCATGACAACGGTTTCTACTTATCAAAGCGGATACCTCTGCGGACCCCACGTAATAAAGAATTTCTCTGTTTGTTGTCAAGTATGTCGTTTGATCAGTGATGTCATGCGCTGGAGAAAGACGCATTGTTTGCCTATCGGATTTAGGAAGGAGAAATTACTCTTGAACCTGATGAATGCCAGGTCTCCATACAGTGTCACATTAGTATCGCTGGCCCAAGAGGTCATATAAAATGGGATACAATACTACAATACAATACTTTGTAGGTTATGTCCAAAATCTCAATCCATGTGAAGCCTCTAAATGATCTATAGTTCAAGATTTATCAAGCGCAGCGATATTGAATTACAGGTCGACGGGCAAATGTACTGCGATATGTTCATTAAATAGTGAATCATCAAATTCAAGATTATATATGATTTTTTTTTTGCAAGCAAGGTCATCTTTATTGTAGAAGCATTTTTTTCTGATTGTGTCATTTTGTGAGGTAAAATATTTCACTGACTGTTTTTAAAAAATATTTTACCTCACAAAATGTATCCTCTGTTATCCCCTGCTGTAATGTCAGTATTGTCTTTTGCTTCCTCCCCTGCCCAGGAGCTGTGGTGTGTTCTGTACAGGGTCAGACACAGACAATTTTACACAGCACAGGAATGAGAAAGACAGCAGATAAGGGGGATAGCACATATGGGGTAGACCGTCAAAGAAGAGAGCACAGATGGGAGAAGTCAGCACATGGGGAAAGAGACAGTGGATAGGTGGGTGAGCACATGGGGGGAGAGATTCTCAACACTGCAAAGCCTGCCCCCATCGTGACATTACCGCCCTCCCGATGCGATAGCATGGGGCCTCCATCTAGTATGATATAATTGATCACTGAGGGTCTAGACGATGGGACCCCCACAAATCATGAGATAGTCTCTGCCATTTGAATAGAGTGTATATAGTCATTTTAGTTAAATCCATAACATATTTATTTTACTCACTTATATAGCGCCATTAATTCCTCAGCCCCATTGGGGCTCATAATCTGTAGGTCTTTGGAGTGTAGGAGGAAAGCAGAGGAAACCCACACAAACACAGGGAGAACATACAAATTCCATATGATGTCCACATTTTATAGCTGCACATCAGATCTCACTTCTTGGCTGTTTAAGGAGAGACCCACTGGTACCTGGCTTTCTAAAAAAACTGGCCAGCTCGGTTGGCGAGCACAAAGACAGAGATTATGCTGCTTTTGTTTCATAATGAACATCAGATAGACTTGGCCTTTGGCTTTTGTCCAATCCGGAATTGTTTGCTCACATCACATAATGACCATTTACGATGAGCATTTACCAATAAATAATGCCAAAGCCAGTAATGCCATTATGCTTACAAAGCTATTGTTAAAGGATTTGTCTGTCCCTGACAGCTGTATTATAATGGTCATGTCAGTCCAACAGAGGGAGTCCCACAAGCCACAACAGCTAGGTCTGAGAACATCCTCCATTATGACTCTCAATTATGGAGTCATAGTCGATTCCACGAGTGGATCTCCCAGTGATACAGCCGGATAGACAGACTGTGATAAGTGGGGCTCCCCATTGTAGCTCTTCTGAAATCACTTTCTCTGGATTCACGTTTGCTATTTTGTGATATTGTTTGCAGATTGTCTTGGCGAGCTTCCGATTATTAGGATAAACGTATTCATAGTTGAGGAAGAAATGTTTTTCAGATGTAGCCAAGATTAATGGAAAAGAGGAGCCGTATACAAGAGACCTGCTGTAAGGGGAATGAGTCATACAGGAATTCTGGTTAATTGTTTCATTATTTCACAAAACAAAAGGTTTTATTTTCAATTGTTAAGATCATTGTATTTCTTATAGGAAACTTACGCAGCGCTGGAATTTTAGGAATGTTTTTAATAATGGTACTATCACGATGGCCCTGACTTGGCACAGCCTCATATTCTCAGGATCATGGGGTTCCTTAATGATAAGAAAGTGATTGCATATCCTAGTTGCTTTTACTGTTGTAGCTAGAAATCCCCCTTTACCTTGTATTGTACATATTTGAGGGGCTCCCTCTCTTTAGTTATTTAGGGCAGATCTTCATTGTTAAGCTCTGGATGGTGTTGGCCAGAACTGACATAAAAATGGCAAAAGTGGTAAAAACACAAACTTTTTGGTACATTTCAAACAGTTTTACCCCAGAATTCTGACTGTTTAAAGAACTGAATCCATGGCCTTGTATGTTGGGCCGTTGAAGTTTGTTAATCATCCTTTAGAAAAATATTACATTGCCAAGATGTGAGATCTGAAATAACTTGGTGATCTCTGGAACCCAAACCGGGCATGAGAATAGAGCTCCCTAGTCCCCTTTTTCAATAGATAGGTCAAGTCTGTGAGCTTTCCGCTGTACTGGTCTATCTCCGTCAATCCCACTGAATTAAATGCTCTCCAATATCTATAGAAAAGTCCATATACAAAATGTTCATATATATTAATGTGGGAAACATTAAGTGACAAGTTAATTTCCATTCTGGCACTGCATTGCCTTCCTGATCTTTAGATAAGGCAGGATTATTTTTCGTTTACTTGCGCTGATAATTGTGAAGGTCATTTATGAATAGCGGCACCAATAGAACAAATGTTTTCACTCCCCATCAATCATGCTTAAGCTATAGAAGATTACAGAACAGGTGAAAGTTTTACCATAAACCTTGAGCCACAAAAGCTTTTGCCCTACAACCTTTGATGTTTCGTTGTCATAGTCGTATTATCGCTACCTTATCTATAAGAGTCTTGGAAGCAGTTGATTGTCTGCTGCCTGTATACTAGTGTGTGTATATATCTTAACCACACATACCTGTTTTACATTGGTCATTTCTTGCATTTAATACTACAAATTGCCAATTTTTAAGGTTACTTGTTTTTCAGGTGTGTCCCACGTGGCGAGCTCCGAGCCATATCCTGCTCACTTATTGGAATGTAATTTGGCCATTGCACAATGAATTATCCTCTTGTGGAGGGGTCAGCGACCTTCTATGGGTCCGATGTCGACGTGAATGTTTGGTTTTGATTTTTTTCTTAATTCAAGACTAACTAAAAATCTGATTCGATAAGACTTGTAATTTCGTTTTTTCCATATCATTATGTGCTAGCCTGTGATAGTCAATGGTGTCTCTATGTGCAGTGAGCTCATTGATTGTCGACAGCGCACAAGATTAGAGCAGCTGTGGAGCGCCAGAGCGGGTAGGGCTAGACTCTCACAGTCCATGATACAAGGAATGGCCATGGGACACCCAAACTCGGCAGCAATCACATATGTCTATGAGGATGCGGAGTTGGGGTCGGTAGACATAATATAATAATAATAATAGACCCTTGACCTCTCCGTATATCATGAGTTGTGCTCAGACTGTGACAAACAGATGTGTGAATCCATCCCTAAGTGATACCTGGCTTGTTTTTTTTTCCCTAAATTTTAAAGTTTTAAAAGTACCGCAGCCTATGAAGGAGAGTTTTTGTAAATTTTTACAGCCGATGGTAAATTTGGCGGGACGTTCTTTCTGAAAGTAGCCATGTTTGTCTCATTCTGGATAACCCCTTATGAGTCGTCCACCACTTTTCCACATCTCCGAAGAACAGATACAAAAGTCTGAACAGATAACCCAGTTATGAGACGTCTCCATCGTAATATTTGGGGGAAATGGGTCTTGGCTCTTCTTAAGGAAACCAACTGTGTATCGGGAATACAAATTGGTTCCCTTCCAGAATGATAGAAAACTAACACACCCATTTGGCTAGCTACATAATTTACGCATCATTTCCTATAATTCAGAATTAAAAACCAGATTATTATTGGATTGGGATAGTAAGAGATACCACTTGCTTAAAAATTCAAATTCAATTTACTTAGAAAGGTAAAGAAAAATAAGAAAGTAAATAACAACCAGTACAAAACAGTCTACTCTCGGTTTTCTTTTCTGGTCTTGGTTAACTTGAATTCTGTGTCGGATGATCAGAATTTCTGGATTATCAAGTGCAGAACGAAGAGAATTTAATAATAGTTTTGGAAAGATGTATCTTTAATTCGAACGGAGGCCTTTCCCAAATAAAATATTAGTCCGTGCGCCCCCACGCCGTAGAGCGAAGTTTAACGACCCTGCTCTTTGTTCTTACATTTTTCGCACTTTTCTCTTGTCGCCTGCTACACGCTGCTGTTTTCTAGGGGGTCTGTGAGCACTGCACAAACATTGCTCACTTGTGGAGATTTATTTCGCGGCCTTCTAAAAAGAAAAAAAGAAAAAGAAAATGTATTCTGGGGAAGATTGTATTTTATGGCCGCCCCTAAAAATGCAGAAAGGGAGAGACTGTGTAATTTGATCTGTTCTTGAAAGCTTTGCTGAGGGTAGCATGCTGCAGACATAAGCTGTGTCAATAGGAACTCTATTCAGTCTGAGCAAACAGCCTCGTGACCCGCGTTTGATTGGCAGCCTGTCTAAGGGAGGGCCTTTCTTTAGAAAGAGCTCACATTTTGGCGGCACTTCTGACTGATTTCCTGACTGCTTACTTATTTTCGCCTTCTCGGACCTGGGAGACTTTGTGCACGCTCGTATCCCTCGCTTTAGTGGGCGATCGCTGGGAATACGGCACGTTTGCAGTTTGCAGAAGATGGTGGTTGCTTTCTGTTCTTGCTAATCCTTCCCCCCCCCTCCCAGGAAAATGCTGCTCTGGCTAATGAGAGGTTTCCAGTCGGAGAAGAGAATGAGGTACGGGTTCACTTTACGCGTCCAGTTGCCCGGATCGTGTGGGCGCCAAGAGGGGCGAAGGGCTGGAAGTGCGTGTGTGAAAGTATATTAGTGGCGGAGAGATCAGATGTGTCTGTGGGTGTGCGCGCCTTGTGCTGCACATGTTCATAAGGCCACGTTCACACGTTCAGGAGTTTACATCGGAATTTGGAAGCCAGGAGTGGAACAATCAGAGGAAAAGTATAATAGAAACATATGCAACACTTCTGTATTCATTACAGTAACTAGATCAGATCTAGAAGTTATTATGCTTTGCTTATATAGCACCATCATAGTCTGTAGCGCTGTACAGACGTTATCATCATCGCTGTCCCCATTGGGGCTCACAATCTACATTCCTTATCAGTATGTCTTTATAGTGAGGGAGAAACCCATACAAACTACTGGCAGATGTTGTCCTTGGTGGGATTTGAACCCAAGACCCCAGTACTGTGCTAACCACTGAGCCAGCTGTTACTAACGCAAACCAGAGCAATGTAAAACCTATATATCCTGCACGTTGTTCTATATGGTGTATTCAGGCAGCAAATGAGAGCTTGTAATTAAGCACTTTAATTGTGTCTGCTTTTTTTTTTATTCTTACAATATGGCTCTTGGCATTAACATATGCTGCAATGCGTCGGCTGCAACTGACGACAAAAAAAAAGTTATGTAAAATTTGGCACAATACGGCTCACATCATTTTTGGTGAAAAGTGCGTTGAAATATGTGCAGCAAAGTGCTTCTGCTATGTTTAGTAACTAATAATGTGAGAGCTGCTGCCACAGCAGTAGCATTGTGCGCGCCTTGTGCAGGGTGTTCGGTGCAGATGTGTGTGCGCTGCACCTAGGCATGGTTAACCTGTTCGCTGCATGAAGAATGGGGGTATTGTGTGCACGCAGGGCAGGGCAACACGGGGTTAATCAGACTCTGCTGCTGGGTACAAGGGAGAGGTGCTGGGAGAAGTGTAGGAGAGAGGTCTGCAGGAGGAAGTGCTGGGGTCCAGCCTGGTGAGCGGAAGCTCTGGTGGGGTGTGTGACCTCACTAGTCTGGGAGGCCTGAGCTGGGAGGTGGTTTCTTGCTCTTTTTTTTTTTTTCTTTCTCTTTGGGCTAAAAGTATGAGTGTAATAAAAAATTAGGTGGTGTACTAGTAAATAAAAGTATGATCTACCTATTATATGCGCACATATGATATATTTGCAAAATGTAAGAGTAAGGCTACTTTCACACTGGCGTTTTTTTTCAATACGTCGTTTATGGGAAAAAACGCATCCTGCAAAGTTGTTTGCAGGATGCGTTTTTGCCCCATAGATTAACATTAGCAACGCATTGCGACGCATTGACACACGTCGCGACGGTTCCGCCGTGTTGTGGCGGACCGCCGGGAGCAAAAAACGTTACATGTAACGTTTTTTGAAGACACAAAAGAGAATAGTAAAACCAAAAACACTCAGTTTGAAAAAATGTTGCAGTAATCCGCAAGTGCTAGTAAAAGATGTAAAAAACAGGGTATTTGGTTGATACGTTTTTTGCAAAAAATGTATACTAAGCTGCTCTACCAATCTTCACGGTATACCCTTATCAGAGCAGTCCTAACTAATGTATGCAATCCCTATCTGATGTATTTAAAAACCTGATCATCTGTATATAACCTGTGTGAACAGGGTTCAGAGAGGAAAAATCCATGTGTGCATACAGGGTAGAACAGCTTTTGTGCAGATAGCCCAAGAGGAGTGGTGGAACTCCCCAGTCTTGTAGACACAAGAGAACAATTATGGAAACAGGAACACATGGGCTACTTGCACAGTGAACAAGTCTGTATGATCATGTTCACACACCACCAAGAAACCTGAAGACACAAAAGAGAATAGTAAAACCAAAAACACTCAGTTTGAAAAAATGTTGCAGTAATCCGCAAGTGCTAGTAAAAGATGTAAAAAACAGGGTATTTGGTTGATACGTTTTTTGCAAAAAATGTATACTAAGCTGCTCTACCAATCTTCACGGTATACCCTTATTATGTAACGTTTTTTGCTGCCGACGGACCGCTTTTTCCGACCACGCATGGCATAGGATGCGTTTTTTTCCCATAGACTTGTATTGCCGTATGGTCATACGTCGCGTCTGTCGTGCACTGGATGCGGCGTGTTTTGGCGGACCGTCAGCACGAAAAAACGCTCAAGGGAATGTTTTTTCCAACGCTGCATCCGCCATTTTCTACCGCGCATGCGCAGCCGAAACTCCACCCCCCTCCTTCCCGGGACTTTACAATGGGCAGCGGATGCGTTGAAAAACTGTATCCGCTGCACAATTTTCACAACGTGCGTCGAGACGTCGTGCCAACGCTTAGTAGCCTAAAATGCATTATTAGAAAGGGAGCTGTAGAGATCAGGGTATGTTCACACAGAGTATGTTCACATATGTCATTTTTGCCGTGTATTTTAAGCAGCGTATTTGGTGCGTAAAATAGACTTCTGAAATTTCATGCCCGTGTTATGTTCATTTTTGTTTGTTTTTTCCCGTGCATATTTTCAGTCCTGCTACTGCCAAGATCTTTCAGCGATTTTTCATCATTTTACACCCACTAAAGTAGATGGGTTAAAAGGATTAAAAAAAAGAAGCAATTATGTTATTGCAGCTAATGCCCCGCTCACACTAGCATCATTTGGACTTGAATTGAAAAAACAACAATGTATCGTATCAGATCTGTTATACAAGAGTCCCATTCCGGCCATGTTAACATTTTTTGGCATTCTCATTGTCAACAGTTAAAGGAAATATCTGGGACTTTGTGAAAAACAAAAAATTTGCTTATGCACTAACAGGCATGTAGTTGTTACCTACCTGCCTGTTGTGTCCGGCGCCGTTGTTCACGGACCGCTCCTGCCAGAGATTCAGCTGCCTCTGCTGACTCCATGTTGACAGAGAGGAGGCTTCTTTTCTGCTCCGCTCTGTTGACAGGGCAGGACTTCCAACATCATTCTGATTGACAGCCGGACTCCCAGTGCCTCTGTCCCCACATCTAGCAGTAAGACTGCTGGCATACTGGTAGTGTATAAGCCATCATTATATGCCCACTTCCAAGAGCAGAAAAACCCAATCCAGGCTTGGACTGGTCCACAGAACAGAAATAAGTGTGAATAAGGATAAAGTCCTATTTGGATGTAGCGGGGGCCTGGAATTGATGTTACTGATGGGCCCTTGGCCGCCTTGTCCGACATTGCCCCAATCTATAAAATATTGGCTGCAGAGATGGATGGTGCCATTGCCTTTTTCTTGAAATTATGCCGCAATCAATCTTGTAGTAATTGCAACCGGACCTCAAAGGACTGTATTGCAATTCTTTGCATTTTTCTAGGTGGAAAAAAGGGCCTTCTCTTTGGGATCACACATTGGTGGCATATTTAGGCCTTCAGGGACCTGGTGGACTTCGGTGCAGATGTAATTCTCCCTGTCTATTGCTTACACTACAACGTGGCCGTCGCCTTGTTAAATTATGGTGATAGACTAGGTATGCCTACAGTTCTAAAAGCTCGAGGACCTGTTTTTGGCAAAGACGACCCGTGGTTCTACACATACAATCAGCTACCACACAATGCAAAATATACCATTTTTAAGCCTCACATTATTAGCAGTATTATTATAACGTTGTGCCCATTTTTCGCAAATTTCTCCTGTTGTATTTCATTGAGCTCTTGTAAAACGTTGCAGCTAGACTGGACAAGACCAAAGTTTGTGACCACTCCTCTGGGTGAGACCGTGAGTCATCCGGTGATTCATGCACATTTATTTGCTTTTATAGACCTCAATGGATTCAACAACTTACTTTTGGATGACAGTTTTGTAGATTGTTGCTGACTAAGTTCTGCTACTGGAATGAAAAGGTCTAATAGAGTATATATCCGCTGTGATCCATAGTAAGAATAATGTATCCTGTCTGTGTTGCAAATACATTGAAATCGGATCCCTATGAAGGCGCAGGGCAAAGCAATGTAAAGGGGTTAATAATACACGGGTGCAAATCCATGCCCTGGGCAGGTGATTTCTGATACTTACCAGTTACATGTGGTATTATTGTTCATTACACCATGTATAAACGTAAGAACTGATGCAAGAGTCATGGGCGCATATCTTGCATTCACACGTGGACTTTGGCGCTGAGATGACCCAAAGCCATGTACCAGATTTCCAAATACTAACCTAATTTCATTCTATTAAGGATGGACTCATTGTATGTCTCTACATGAAGACTGATTAAATATTTATTAATATGATGAGTGCTTCGCGTACATGCCGAGACCTTGATTCCCTCACTGAGAATGGGCTGCAACAACTTTTCATTGTTCTTCCCTGCACAGTGGCCTCCTGGACACCTGCTGCGCAGAGTACCTGCACCTCAGCCCCATAAAGCTAAACATGGCCATCTGTAGGTCTTCGCACTGCTGACATACATATACGACAGAAACTTCAGCGGGATCCCTCTAGAGAAAGTCACGGTTGGCCATTTTTACTACCGGATGGTAATTACCAGTGAAATATTTTTTTTCATAAATCTTACAGTGTTAAGGTCCCCATATTGATACAGGAAAGATATATATCTTGGTACCGTGTTAGCCAGTAGATAGAAAAATATTTAGAATTGAGAGTCCTCAGTGGTTGATACCTTTTAATGGCTAACTGAAAAGATGGTAACAAATTGCAAGCTTTCGAGACTGCACAGGTCTCTTCATCAGGCAAAGACTAAAAGAAATTCTGAAGAATCACATATTTATGCACAACATAGCACACACAAAAAAAAAACATGGATAAGACAGGTGACATGAAGCTAATTACCATGAGTGATAAACAGTTATGTCCATAAATATTGGGCCAGTTCTTAGATAAGGATTGTTTTATTGTTCTGTTGTGATGACCCCTCATAGTCTGAGGGGCAAGTTCCTTAGTTGATGTAAAAAGACATAAATCCATGCGACACATTCATTCCTGCAGTGAGACTGTCAAAGGTCGTCATCAGTTTATATTCCCATACTCTTCTGTCTCTCTTAGATTCAAAGCTACCTTTTAACACAAGTAATTTCATGTCCATAATGTTATGATTTGGGAGACAGAAATGTATTGCCACAGGTAGATCCATACTTTTTTCTCTTATTGTATGGCGTGAGAGTTCATCCTTGTTCTCAGTTTCTGCCCTGTCTCCCCCACATACAGATCCACAATAGGACATTTAGTACAAATAATTAGGTACACCACATTAGAAGTGTCACAGCTGAAAGTACCTGGTATCTTGTAGTCCTGATGTGAATTGGGGATCTTTATCTTGTCCGTGGTCATTATAAATGGACAGGTTTTACATTTTGTCTGGTTGCAAGGAAAGGTACCTGCAGCTGTTGGAGAGGACAGGGAACTCTTGACAATGATGCTTCTTAGATTTGGGGGCTGCCTAAAACACAGTAGTGGGGGATCTGGAAAAATGGATTGTAATCGGGCATCTTTTTGTAGTAAAGGTTGTAATTTCCGTGCAGCTCCCCTTAGCACCTCCAGATTTGGATTGTAGGTAACTACTAGAGGTACCCGGTTATTTTCTTCTTTAGCTTTGTAATGTAACATAGTAACATAGTAACATAGTTAGTAAGGCCGAAAAAAGACATTTGTCCATCCAGTTCAGCCTATATTCCATCATAATAAATACCCAGATCTACGTCCTTCTACAGAACCTAATAATTGTATGATACAATATTGTTCTGCTCCAGGAAGACATCCAGGCCTCTCTTGAACCCCTCGACTGAGTTCGCCATCACCACCTACTCAGGCAAGCAATTCCAGATTCTCACTGCCCTAACAGTAAAGAATCCTCTTCTATGTTGGTGGAAAAACCTTCTCTCCTCCAGACGCAAAGAATGCCCCCTTGTGCCCGTCACCTTCCTTGGTATAAACAGATCCTCAGCGAGATATTTGTATTGTCCCCTTATATACTTATACATGGTTATTAGATCGCCCCTCAGTCGTCTTTTTTCTAGACTAAATAATCCTAATTTCGCTAATCTATCTGGGTATTGTAGTTCTCCCATCCCCTTTATTAATTTTGTTGCCCTCCTTTGTACTCTCTCTAGTTCCATTATATCCTTCCTGAGCACCGGTGCCCAAAACTGGACACAGTACTCCATGTGCGGTCTAACTAGGGATTTGTACAGAGGCAGTATAATGCTCTCATCATGTGTATCCAGACCTCTTTTAATGCACCCCATGATCCTGTTTGCCTTGGCAGCTGCTGCCTGGCACTGGCTGCTCCAGGTAAGTTTATCATTAACTAGGATCCCCAAGTCCTTCTCCCTGTCAGATTTACCCAGTGGTTTCCCGTTCAGTGTGTAATGGTGATATTGATTCCCTCTTCCCATGTGTATAACCTTACATTTATCATTGTTAAACCTCATCTGCCACCTTTCAGCCCAAGTTTCCAACTTATCCAGATCCATCTGTAGCAGAATACTATCTTCTCTTGTATTAACTGCTTTACATAGTTTTGTATCATCTGCAAATATCGATATTTTACTGTGTAAACCTTCTACCAGATCATTAATGAATATGTTGAAGAGAACAGGTCCCAATACTGACCCCTGCGGTACCCCACTGGTCACAGCGACCCAGTTAGAGACTATACCATTTATAACCACCCTCTGCTTTCTATCACTAAGCCAGTTACTAACCCATTTACACACATTTTCCCCCAGACCAAGCATTCTCATTTTGTGTACCAACCTCTTGTGCGGCACGGTATCAAACGCTTTGGAAAAATCGAGATATACCACGTCCAATGACTCACCGTGGTCCAGTCTATAGCTTACCTCTTCATAAAAACTGATTAGATTGGTTTGACAGGAGCAGGTGATTGTAGCAGGTGATTCCTTGATATTCTGGTGGCTCTTGTGATCTGGTTTTCAATTGTTCTTGGATGGTAGCCCTGATTCAAAAAGGTCTTTCTGAGGCGACCAAGGTGTTCTTCCCTGTCCATTGGGTTGGAACATATACGATTGTATCTGATGGCTTGGCTGTAGACAATGGAGTTTTTTTTATGTGTTTTGGATGGACACTGTCCCATTTAAGGTATGTTGGACGGTCGATTGGCTTCTGATACAGGGATGTCTCTATTTTATTGTTCTAATGATGGTGTCCAAAAAGTTAATTTCAGTGCAGGAGTAGTTGAGTGTCAAGTTGATGGTAAGATGAAATTGATTAAACTGTTCATGGAACGTCTTTAGCTCTGGCTCAGACTCCGTCCAGATGATTAAAATGTCATCAATGTAGCGGTAGTACGCCAGATGGCTGATGGCACATGAGGACAAAAAGTTGCTTTCAAGCTTGACCATGAAAAGATTTGCATACTGTGGGGCCATTTTACTTCCCATTGCTGTGCCAGTTTCCTGTAGATAGATCTTCTTGTCAAATTCAAAGTAATTGTGGGTGAGGATGAATTTTATAAGTTTCAACACAGAATTTGGACATGGTCGCTTCAAATCTAAGAGAGACAGAAGAGTCTGGGAATATAAACTGATGACGACCTTTGACAGTCTCACTGCAGGAATGAATGTGTCACATGGATTTATGTCTTTTTACATCAACTAAGAAACTTTCCCCTCAGACTATGAGGGGTCATCACAATAGAACCAGACCCCAATCAGAGGACAATAAAACATTCCTTATCTAACAACTGGCCCAATATTTATGGACATAACTGTTTATCACTCATGGTAATTCTGCTTCATGTCACCTGTCTTATCCATGTTTTTTTTTCTGTGCTATGTTGTGCATAAATATGTGATTCTTCAGAATTTCTTTTAGTCTATGCCTGATGAAGAGACCTGTGTAGTCTCGAAAGCTTGCAATTTGTTACCATCTTTTCAGTTAGCCATTAAAAGGTATCAACCACTGAGGACTCTCAATTCTAAATATTTTTTTAAGGTCCCCATATACATTGGACTTTGGCTGAACCCACCAATATTGACGGATTTCGCCTACGGTCTAATGTGTATGGGGGTGCTGGCCGACTGATGGTCGAGAGAGATGTCGATCGTGCATGTCAGACTGATGATTGCAATGTCTTCCCAGTGATAAGCTGCTGGCCGACGTGTCAATCAGTGCCTTCCTCACAGAGAACACACATGGAAGATTCGACTAAGATGGCTGACGGACAAACGATCGATCGGCTGCAGCATCGTTTAACCAATAGCCATCAAATGTGAATGAATAGCAAGGATTAGACTAAGTGCACACTGCGTCTGTGCACAATGTCTCCACAGATTCTGTAATATTCCCTGTAATATTCCCATAGACCCCCATTCACAAGTCCAAAGGTGCATTTTTTTCTTCCATCTGGCTGGTGTGTGTCTGCTTACCTTTTAACTATATAGAAAAGGTCACCAAGGTACAGATATACACTGCAAAAAAATGTATGCTATGTAGATTTTTTTTTTTACATTTTAATATATATTAGGTCCCTATGATGGACAGGTATCCATGCTGACTGCAGCCATTATGTGGGTGCATACCTCCTGAGTGTCTGCCCCCGGCAGTGGGCACGGATACAGGGTTATCACACGAGAGAGCAGCACCAGTATCATGGAAAGGGCAAACAAGGGCAAAGGAAAGTTTATATTGTCAGTAGAGGCCTGCAGTCTGCTTGATTTGACATAAAAAGCATTAGCTTCTGGTGAATTCATTAGCAGCTTGGTGGTGCATATTACATGGTGTTACGAGATCTCCCCCATATTGTGAACAGGCTTGACTACTGCTCACATTGATAACGTGGGAGACCTACACGTGTACCTGTGCGATGGCCGATTCTGCTGCGGAATGTAATTCCAGACAGGCTGTGAAGCATAAATCCATGTTCTCCTGGGAACGGTCAGGCAAGACGTAATTGTACATGGCAAAAAATAACATCATTTTATGTCTAGATTTCTGATCTCAATGTGTAACCGGAAAGATTTGATTATCATGATTTTCTTATTCTGAGATTGAGCAGACAGAGATTATAGTCTGGCCCGTGCCTGTTGTCTATATTACTATGGTGCCCTTGAGGTAGAGACTTTGAGCGGTTGTGTTTAGATCAAGGTATAGATGGCTGATTGCAGCCGGCTATGTTTCCTCTGTAGTAATATAACAAATGTGGCATCTTGTATCTCGGCTGTAATGAGTCTGACATGTGTGGGTCAAATCTTATTAACCTTCCTCATCCCATTTCCTCTTTGCAAAGGAAATTATGTCAAAAAGCTGTCTGGTGAGACTCACAGTAGTTATTTGCAAAAATCCTCCATTCTAAACTAAAAATTGACTTTTTTGGAGGGTGGAGGTGGGGGTAAAACGGATTTCTGAAATTTTTAGTTGTCTCTTACAGAGATTGACCCATGTTATGTTTTCAGCAGCACACCTCTCCTCATGGCTTCCTGTTTGCCAGGGGAGGGAGGCAGTGTGCTCCTGATTGACAGTGTTGACCAATGGCATGACTTCGCCCATGGCCTTAACTATGCAAAACTAACTAATACAAAACTTCATATAGTAGTTGTAAGGGCTCACCAGGTGAGGTGGATCTGCTAAGCCACCTGTCCAGAATGGTGCCCCAGTCGTTGGTGCAGCTTCCAGAAGACATGTGGAATCGTGAGGCCTAACAATAATTGAAAACTCAGGAACAGTCCGAGAGATGGAGTAGAACACAGCAGGGAAAGATGAGAGCTAAAACACAGTACAACAGATAATTGAGCATACCAAACAATGAACATTAAAGTCTCAATCCTAAAACACAGGTGTGTGTGTAAATGGTCTTTAAACAGGTCTAGGAAGATGACGTCATTGTTCCACGCCAGGCAACGTGCAAAACCCAATGTGGAGCACAACAAAGGGCAGCCGACCCAGTTGAGCCCGGGGTACCCAGGACAGGTGTAATAATAATCTAAACATTTTGTATTGTTGGCTGATTCAATTTTTTTTATGATAATTACAGCCATAGAAATTAAATTAAAGGGGTTGTACCTGTTAAGACACATGAGCATCATAAATGGGGATCCCTTCCTAGGTTCATCTCTAAGAGCCAAACCAAAGATCCATTAACTAGATCAATTTTCAGGTTACCCAAGTGTTAGTTTGACAGTAGATTATTACATTGATGTGACGCTAGTCATTACTTGTGGACATGCTGTGAGGTGGGTCAGTCAGGAAGTCCAAGGTCAAAAGCTAGGAGGGTACATTATAAACAGAGGGGTGATGCAAAGGCGTAGTCAGGTCACAGTCTGGGGTTAGAATTCCATGAAGGTAGCTAATCAAGACAAAGGGGCTAAGCAACTGGATGGCCAAAGCGAAATTCAAGGTCGGTCAACAAAGATGAAAATACTGGAACTCAAAGCACAGAGCAAACGCACACCAAATTGAGCAGCGTTACAACTGGCAGAGATAAGAGGCAGACAGTCAGCTAAATAGCCTGGGAATCATTCTGAACAGGATACACCTGTGGGAAACCCAGCACACCGTGGGCCTCATTAGGTGACTGTACCTTCACTCACCACACTGACAGCTCAGCACACCCAAGCCTCAGATTGGACAGCTGAGCTGTCTATCACGATACAGACAGCTCAGCATGCCCCTGAGCCAGATTTGACAGCTGAACTGACACTCACCACATTGAGAGGAGGAATCGTAACAGTATCCCCTCTTCTAGGGGGCTAAAGGACCCCCAGGTTTCTCAGGAAACCTATAAAGGAAGGCTGTCACTAGGCGATTAGATGTCACATTTTGGGCTGGAACCAAGGATCTCTTCTATGGTCTGTGTCCGTTCCAATGAATGAGATACTGGAGGGAATTATAGACCTTCCGGGAATCTACAATTTTTTGTGCCTCAAACTCTAGGAGGCGGGGATGAGAGAGACTGCATCGAAGGGGAAAACTCCTTTAACAGGGATTTATGAAAGATGTTAGGGATGCAAAGGGAAGGCAGAAGCTTCAACCCAAAAGCCACTTGATTGACCACTTCCAAAATCTCATAGTGACCGATGATCTTTGGACCCAACTTAGCCAACTACTTAAAGTATAATATTTTTGGATGACAACAAAACCTTATTACTTACTTTAAAGAAAGAAAATGTTCTGCGGGTTCTATCAGCCTTTCGTTTATGGCGAATCAAAGCAGCCCCAGTATTTAGTACCTCCCTCCAGACTTTCCCAAGTTTTTGTATGGCGACCTACACTCCAGGACATTCACAACCTTTACTATAAAACTCACCAAAATGGGGATGAAAATCATAATTTAAAAGAAAAAACAACAAGGTCCCTGTGGACTGATTGACCCAACTGCTATTGTTATTATTATTTATTATAGCACCATTTATGCCATGGCGCTTTACATGTGAAAAGGGGTATACATAATAAAAAACAAGTACAATAATCTTAAAAAACACAAGTCATGACAGATACAGAAGGAGACAGAAACCTGCCCGCGAGGGCTCACAATCTACAAGACTGTTAAAGGCAAACTCAGCAAGAGGTAAAAATGAAGACCAGTCCTCCTGCTGAGCAGCAACAAAACACCTTAAAATTTGCTCTAAAGATTGATTTGTCCTTTGTGTCTGTCCGTTGGTTTCAGGATGGTAGGCAGAGGAATATGATAAGTCAATCCCCAGTTTCATACCAATAGCTCTCCAGAATTTGGAGACAAATTACACTCTCTTATCAATCACAATGTTAAGAGGAATCCATGTAATCTTAATATATGGCAAATATACAACCTGGTGAGTGTCTCAGCATTAGATAACCCTGATAAAGAAATAAAATGAGAATGTTTACTAAATCGGGCAACCACCACCTAAATAACAGTTTTCTCACCAGACAAAGGCAAATCCTTGATGAAACCCATGGACAGAAGAGTCCACAGTCTTTCTGAAATTGGCAATGGAACTAATTCCCCAACCGGCAGGTTATGACAGACATTAGTGCATGTACAAACTTCACAAGCAAATACAAAATCTTTATCATTATTCATAGATGGCCACCAAAAAGACCTAGTAATAGCTTTCTGCGTAGTTGTGACCTAAAGATTACCACTGGAGATGCAAACATGAAACTCCTGCAACGGGGGCAATCTTAGGTACACAGGTACAAATAATCTGGACCCTGGAGAGGCGGAACGGGGCCAACGACTGGACTTTGTGGATCTCAGCCTCCAACTCAGAGGATACCACAGAAACCCAGCATGCGCCGGCTCTGATTGAATGACTGGACTGTCACTCACCACACTGAGAGGAGGAATTGTGACAAATGGCAAATGTAATAATAGATTTTCCATTCAGTGGCCACTTTAGGGAAAACAAGCAGTGAATGGCAACTTTCCCTGGCAAAATCAAGATGTCAGTAGCTCTCCTTTTTAAATGAATTGTCTATCATGGCCATAGAAACCAGGGTTGTAATGGATATCTTAACACTGCACCGACCACAGTATAGGGGTTCTCCTGAAGCCATAACTAATTCTTCATCTTTTCCCTTTCAGGGAGATTTGGTGGCACTAGGGAGACTTGACAACTCGGAATCCAAGACGTTTTCCACTTCCTTCTTTTTTTATTTTTTCTCCCAGGAGATTAATTGATGTCATGGCCAAATTTCCAAATGCTGTTAACATCAGTTTAGGCAATATGGCTGTCCCCATAAACAATGATGGAATATAGAATTACAAAACATGCACAGTCAACAAAATGAAGAAAAAACCTTCAATGAGGAATATGTTTTAGTATCTGATTTTATGTAGTAACTGATACATACTTAAATGAAAGAAGGTGCTGATCAATACAGCAGGTCACTATGAGGTTGTAGACATCTGGGGCCTAAAGTTCCTCAATATTATGTGCTTGTGCGTGGGGAAAAAACACACCATAGTAATGTGGATCGCATTGCTGGATCGGGGGTGTGTGTGACGGGGTGATATATAAAATGGGTGCCTGTGGTAAGAAAGTCAGAATTAACTTGTGCTGAACCAGAAAATATTTTTAGCAATCCTAAAATCATCAGCTAGCCGGCCTACAGGTACAAGAATAGATCGATTTTATGATACTGGGTTGTGTGTCTAACTCCTTTCCTCATTCACCTCATGCACACGACCTCGTGTGACATTTTTAGGACCTCCGGGAAAAGATATGAGAAAATTGGAAAACTGAATAGGCTTGAGTGGTCTTTCTAATTCGTTTATCAGTGCTGTCTCGGATGTCAGGTCACCAAACCTTTCAGCCTTGTTGCTTTTCCACCTGGGTTTTGTTGAGTTTTACAAGATTTGGCTTCTCAATTTCCTGAGGACATCCCTTTTTATTTTATTTTATACTAGATGGTGGCCCGATTCTAACGCATCGGGTATTCTAGAATATGCATGTCCACGTAGTATATTGCCCAGCCATGTAGTATATTGCCCAGCCACGTATTATATTGCCCAGCCATGTAGTATATTGCCCAGCCACGTAGTATATTGCCCAGCCACGTAGTATATTGCCCAGTGACATAGTATATTGCCCAGCCACGTAGTATATTGCCCAGCCACGTAGTATATTGCCCAGCCACGTAGTATATTGCCCAGCCACGTAGTATATTGCCCAGCCACGTAGTATATTGCCCAGCCACGTAGTATATTGCCCAGCCACGTATTATATTGCCCAGCCACGTAGTATATTGCCCAGCCACATAGTATATTGCCCAGCCACGTAGTATATTGCCAGTGACGTAGTATACAGCACAGAGCCACATAGTATATTGCACAGCGACATAGTATACAGCACAGAGCCACGTAGTATATTGCCCAGTCACGTATGTCACAGGTTAAAAATAAAAAATAAACATACTCACCTAACGAACCGAGGGCCCCTTGTAGTTTAACATACTCACCAGTCTCGTCGCTGCTCATCAGCGTCCTGTCTCTCCGCGTCCTGGGATCCAACGGCGCTATGCCGATGGGCGCGCGGCTGCCGCCATCTTGCGTTCCCAGGATGCATTGCGAAATTACCCAGATGACTTAGGGGTTTCGTGAGACCGCTAGGTTTTCTGGGTAATTTCGCAAAGCATCGCTGGGAAAGGAAGATGGCGGCCGGCGCGAGTGGCTCAGCGGACAACGGACGGTGAGTATAGCAGGTTTTTTGTTTTTTTAATTATTTTTAACATTACTTTTTTTACTATTGATGCCGCATAGGCAGCATCAATAGTAAAAAGTTGGGGACACACAGGGTTAATAGCGGCGATAACGGAGTGCATTACCCGCGGCATAACGCGGTCCGTTACCGCCGGCATTAACCCTGTGTTAGCGGTGACCAGAGGGGAGTATGCGGGCGACAGGCACTGACTGCGGGGAGTAAGGAGCGGCCATTTTCTTCCGGACTGTGCCCGTCGCTGATTGGTCACGGCATCCATGACAGGCAGCTGGCGAGACCAATCAGCGAATGAATAAACGTGACAGAAGGACAGACAGACAGACGGAAGTACCCCTTAGACAATTATATATATATATATATATATATATATATATATATATATTTCTAAAATCAGTTCCACAAAATATTTTCTCCTGATCGTAATGTCTTACGTCTTTTGATGAAGATCTTTACTGTATGTGTTCATTTCAAGGGACCTTGGGAACCAAGCAACCTCCAACCCCTGGTGACTGCTGCACGGTATTAACCGGGCTTTAGAGACCTTACTTTGGGCATAATTACTGTGCAAATATTCCTATTCTCTAGGGAGTTTAGTGTCAGAGGTTCCGAAAAGATGTCACTCATTAATATGATAACTAGGAGAGCTGCCAATAATAATTAATCAATAAAAAGTGAATATAGAAGATGGGGAATGAATGCTGCAATGTAAACCACAGATGTGAATTTGCCCTAAAATTATAACCTCTTTTAAGGGTAAGTTCACACTATGCGTTTTTCAGAATTTTTTTTGTTCTGCAGCAAAACCTGATCTCTTGGCAGGAGAGAATCTGCAGGAAAAAGAGCACGTTTTCCTTGTTTTTTCTTGCGTTTTTTGCGGTGATTTTGGCATGCTAGATTTCTCACTTGTGCATGCTGATAAAGGTTAGTGTTGAGAAAAAAAGTCCTTTTCCATAGAATCAGGTTTTTTTTATACAAAAAAACGCAGCAAAACCTGATACCTGCATTTTTGGTGCACTTTTTCAGCGTTTTTTCACCACCCATCCAAGTCAATGGGTGAAAAATGCTGACAAAAGAAGTGACTTGTGCTATTGTCCAAAAAACCATGCAAAACACAAAATACTGATGACAAAAAAAACAAAAAACGAAGTGTCTGAAAGAGAGTTCTGAAATCTTATAGGCTTTGCTGGTACTGTAATACGCACCTGAAAATTAGCGTAAATAACGCTGCAACAAAACACAGCAAAAACACCTAGTGTGAACTTAGCCTTACTATTTTATTTATTTTCCTTTAAAATAATATATGTAAAAAGCCAAAGGGTCTGTGTGTGATGGGGGTTCCCTAAAAATGTCCTTTGGGTGCTAATCTTATAAAAAGAAAACCTGACGTTCTGAGTGCAATTACAACGTAAATTAAAGAAGTCTTGTCACTAATTATGATTTCTTGGCTAGTATGGGAAGTACCTAAAGTGGCATGTTGAAATTTGTACCAGCAAAATGCAATACAAGTGTCAGCAAGTGGGAAACAATTACAATATAAAGCATGAAAGAAGCACGCGGTATAACAAAAGTGCTGAGCGAGAACATCCGCTAATACCTCCCAAGGTCTTACAGATGAGACCCAGTTTGTGACCACCACACAGGGAATATGTCAAGTGTTATGGACAAGACTCCTGATAACAGTGAATAGCCCGATCGTTACACTTCACCGGGGAGTTGTATTTGGTTTGTTACACAAGTGGCCAGAAAAACTGGAGATTTAAAAAAAACACTCATTTCCTAAGAGCAAACTCAAGAAAGTTTAAACTTGCCGATCACATTGAAATATATGACATTTATTACAGAAAATGAGACAAGCCATTGTAAATATTCTGTATATACAGTAGATCCCTAATAGCCGTGGTTGAGTATAGAGGAATGCCAGGCATGCACAGAAGGAATGCAGGCGGAATTGTGACAATTGAACGTGGAATCCGGCAGTGCAAGTAGGGCCGTATCTCGGCACTTCCTAATCCTTTATGGGAGTTCCTCTACAATCAACACAGACCCTCACATACAATCTCCTACCATTTCTGGTCTTTTACTACATTACATAGTTACTAAGTCTAGTTACTAAGTTTAGTTAGGTTAGTGATGAGCGAGCATGCTTGGATAATAAGGTGTTATCTGATCACGCTCGTTCGTGTCTTAATCGAGTATTTTCGGCGTGCTCGAAAAATATGCTCAAGTTGCCGCGGCTGCATGTCTAGCAGCTGTTCGACATCAGGGATTTCCTGTTTGTTAGGCAGCCGTGGTAACTCGAGCATATTTTTTGAGCATTCTGAAATGCTCGATTTGCACTCGAGCATGCTCAGACAACACCTTATCTGAGCACGCTCACTTATCAAAATTAGACATGAAAAAAATATTTTGTATCCATATGTCCAACTTTCATGTCCATATAGCAACTTTGTTAGTTTTTGATGTATGACCTTTTTTTAATGGAGGATTAGGGAGGAAAAATGGCCAATTCAGTTTATGAAATCTTTGTAGCTGTGGATCCATTGATTGTCAGTGTAGCTTCCTTATTTTTTTGCATACCCATTGAGTTGTATGGGCGCGTCTTGTTTAAAAAAAAAAATCCTTGACATTCCATCTAATACTTTATGGCTTTTATTCGCCTTTATCAGCTGTCACCTGAACTTTTCTAGAATTTATCGATTACGAGTGTGAAGAGATCGTTCGAGTCTTGCTCAATGCCATAACTTTGGTTCACGACTAGTGTGATCTTGTAGGATCACCGGTCAGTACTGATTTATATTAGGAGTTAGACAGTTGTATAAGAACAGAAATAGGAAGGTTCATAGTCTCCAGTATAAGACCCAAGAGATGGAGCCAATGGAGTCCTCAGGCCTGATGAAGGACTCCACGTATGTAATAATCACCCTAAACATCAGTAATACATAATCTGGTGGAATTAAAAGCTGGCATACTCCTCGGAGTGCTGAATATACATTACAGGACGTATCCCAATATCACCTCTATATACCGATCACACATACATCAGGTATTTGACATTTTTCTGTCTGGGTACATTGAAATATTGATAAATTCCTCCTCCATATAATCATTACTAATAGATTTGCCCTTGGCGTAAATAATGAAGATAAAAGAGTCTGGTCTAGAATATCATTTTAAAAGAGATCTAGTAAGTCAAGAAACTCCTTGCATCGTACCCCGAGGTGTGGGAGGAATTGGCTTTCTTACCTGTTGTACAAGACTAATTTGTGCTTTTATTACCACACATGGTTAAAGTGCATTTAAGAATTATATAGACACCAGACTGCACAGTCACGTTACGTCCAAATACAATATCTTCATAGGCAAACCAGGGAGATGAAGAATTTTGGATAAATTCTTACTTTTGGCTTCTGCTGCAAGTTAACGTGACAGTGGTACTAAATGTGAAATGATGATACTTTATCGTTGCGCTGCATTAAAGACTTTAGTTACTGAGTTTCGAAGGGCACCAAGGTCCTATATTGAGTAGATACTGATGGTAAGAGGTAAAACAAATACTCTGAGGTTCTTCTTTTTTGAGAAATAGAGTTTGTAAATGTTTTACACAGAGCATACTGTATATATATGAAGCAAACCTCATTATTAAGAGCTAGTGTAGCTCGAAACGCGTCGACAGTTGCGTTAACATGGTTTTTTAAACTTTTTTTCATGTTTTAACCCCTTCATGACCCAGCCTATTTTGACCTTAAAGACCTTGCCGTTTTTTGCAATTCTGACCAGTGTCCCTTTATGAGGTAATAACTCAGGAACGCTTCAACGGATCCTAGCGGTTCTGAGATTGTTTGTTCTTGACATATTGGGCTTCATGTTAGTGGTAAATTTAGGTCAATAAATTCTGCGTTTATTTGTGATAAAAATGGAAATTTGGCGAAAATTTTGAAAATTTCGCAATTTTCACATTTTGAATTTTTATTCTGTTAAACCAGAGAGATATGTGACATAAAATAGTTAATAAATAACATTTTCCACATGTTTACTTTACATCAGCACAATTTTGGAAACAAAATTTTTTTTTGTTAGGAAGTTATAAGGGTTAAAATTTGACCAGTGATTTGTCATTTTTACAACGAAATTTACAAAACCATTTTTTTTAGGGACCACCTCACATTTGAAGTCAGTTTGAGGGGTCTATATGGCTGAAAATACCCAAAAGTGACACCATTCTAAAAACTGCACCCCTCAAGGTACTCAAAACCACATTCAAGAAGTTTATTAACCCTTCAGGTGCTTCACAGCAGCAGAAGCAACATGGAAGGAAAAAATGAACATTTAACTTTTTAGTCACAAAAATTATATTTTAGCAACAATTTTTTTATTTTCCCAATGGTAAAAGGAGAAACTGAACCACGAAAGTTGTTGTCCAATTTGTCCTGAGTACGCTGATACCTCATATGTGGGGGTAAACCACTGTTTGGGCGCATGGCAGGGCTTGGAAGGGAAGGAGCGCCATTTGACTTTTTGAATCAAAAATTGACTCCACTCTTTAGCGGACACCATGTCACGTTTGGAGAGGCCCCGTGTGCCTAAAAATTGGAGCTCCCCCACAAGTGACCCCATTTTGGAAACTAGACGCCCCAAGGAACTTATCTAGATGCATAGTGAGCACTTTGAACCCCCAGGTGCTTCACAAATTGATCCGTAAAAATGAAAAAGTACTTTTTTTTCACAAAAAAATTCTTTTAGCCTCAATTTTTTCATTTTCACATGGGCAACAGGATAAAATGGATCCTAAAATGTGTTGGGCAATTTCTCCTGAGTACACCAATACCTCACATGTGGGGGTAAACCACTGTTTGGGCACATGGTAAGGCTCGGTAGGGAAGGAGCGCCATTTGACTTTTTGAATGAAAAATTATTTCCATCGTTAGCGGACACCATGTCGCGTTTGGATAGCTCCTGTGTGCCTAAACATTGGCGCTCCCCCACAAGTGACCCCATTTTGGAAACTAGACCCCCCAAGGAACTTATCTAGATGCCTAGTGAGCACTTTAAACCCTCAGGTGCTTCACAAATTGATCTGTAAAAATGAAAAAGTACTTTTTTTTCACAAAAAAATTCTTTTCGCCTCAATTTTTTCATTTTCACATGGGCAGTAGGATAAAATGGATCATAAAATTTGTTGGGCAATTTCTCCCGAGTACGTCGATACCTCATATGTGGGGGTAAACTACTGTTTGGCCACTCGGCAGGGCTCGGAAGGGAAGGCGCGCCATTTGACTTTTTGAATGGAAAATTAGCTCCAATTGTTAGCGGACACCATGTCGCGTTTGGAGAGCCCCTGTGTGCCTAAACATTGGAGCTCCCCCACAAGTGACCCCATTTTGGAAACTAGACCCCCCAAGGAACTTATCTAGATGCATATTGAGCACTTTAAACCCCCAGGTGCTTCACAGAAGTTTATAACGCAGAGCCATGAAAATAAAAAATAATTTTTCTTTCCTCAAAAATGATTTTTTAGCCTGGAATTTCCTATTTTGCCAAGGATAATAGGAGAAATTGGACCCCAAATATTGTTGTCCAGTTTGTCCTGAGTACGCTGATACCCCATATGTGGGGGTAAACCACTGTTTGGGCGCACGGCAGGGCTCGGAAGGGATGGCACGCCATTTGGCTTTTTAAATGGAAAATTAGCTCCAATCATTAGCGGACACCATGTCACGTTTGGAGAGCCCCTGTGTGGCTAAACATTGGAGATCCCCCAGAAATGACACCATTTTGGAAACTAGACCCCCAAAGGAACTAATCTAGATGTGTGGTGAGGACTTTGAACCCCCAAGTGCTTCACAGAAGTTTATAACGCAGAGCCATGAAAATAAAATAAAAAAATTATTTTCTCAAAAATGATCTTTTAGCCTGCAATTTTTTATTTTCCCAAGGGTAACAGGAGAAATTTGACCCCAAAAGTTGTTGTCCAGTTTCTCCTGAGTACGCTGATACCCCATATGTGGGGGTAAATCACTGTTTGGGCACATGCCGGGGCTCGGAAGTGAAGTAGTGACGTTTTGAAATGCAGACTTTGATGGAATGCTCTGTGGGCGTCACGTTGCGTTTGCAGAGCCCCTGATGTGGCTTAACTGTAGAAACCCCCCACAAGTGACCCCATTTTGGAAACTAGACCCCGAAAGGAACTTATCTAGATGTGTGGTGAGCACTTTGAACCCCCAAGTGCTTCATAGAAGTTTATAATGCAGAGCCGTGAAAATAATAAATACGTTTTCTTTCCTCAAAAATAATTATTTAGCCCAGAATTTTTTATTTTCCCAAGGGTTACAGAAGAAATTGGACCCCAAAAGTTGTTGTCCAGTTTCTCCTGAGTACGCTGATACCCCATATGTGGGGGTAAACCACTGTTTGGGCACATGCCGAGGCTCGGAAGTGAAGTAGTGACGTTTTGAAATGCAGACTTTGATGGAATGCTCTGTGGGCGTCACGTTGCGTTTGCAGAGCCCCTGATGTGGCTTAACAGTAGAAACCCCCCACAAGTGACCCCATTTTGGAAACTAGACCCCGAAAGGAATTTATCTAGATGTGTGGTGAGCACTTTGAACCCCCAAGCGCTTCATAGAAGTTTATAATGCAGAGCCGTGAAAATAATAAATACGTTTTCTTTCCTCAAAAATAATTATTTAGCCCAGAATTTTTTAATTTTCCCAAGGGTAACAGGAGAAATTTGACCCCAATATTTGTTGTCCAGTTTCTCCTGAGTACGGTGATACCCCATATGTGGGGGTAAACTACTGTTTGGGCACATGCCGGGGCTTGGAATTGAAGTAGTGACGTTTTGAAATGCAGACTTTGATGGAATGCTCTGCGGGCGTCACGTTGCGTTTGCAGAGCCCCTGATGTGCCTAAACAGTAGAAACCCCCCACAAGTGACCCCATTTTGGAAACTAGACCCCGAAAGGAACTTATCTAGATGTGTGGTGAGCACTTTGAACCCCCAAGTGCTTCATAGAAGTTTATAATGCAGAGCCGTGAAAATAATAAATACGTTTTCTTTCCTCAAATATAATTATTTAGCCCAGAATTTTTTATTTTCCCAAGGGTTACAGGAGAAATTGGACCCCAAAAGTTGTTGTCCAGTTTCTCCTGAGTACGCTGATACCCCATGAGTGGGGGTAAACCACTGTTTGGGCACATGTCGGGGCTCAGAAGGGAAGTAGTGACTTTTGAAATGCAGACTTTGATGGAATGGTCTGCGGGTGTCACGTTGCGTTTGCAGAGCCCCTGGTGTGCCTAAACAGTAGAAACCCCCACAAGTTACCCCATTTTAGAAACTATACCCCCCAAGGAACTTATCTAGATATGTGGTGAGCATTTTGAACCCCCAAGTGCTTCACAGACGTTTACAACGCAGAGCCGTGAAAATAAAAAATCATTTTTCTTTCCTCAAAAATTATGTTTTAGCAAGCATTTTTTTAGATTCACAAGGGTAACAGGAGAAATTGGACCCCAGTAATTGTTGCACAGTTTGTCCTGAGTATGCTGGTACCCCATATGTGGGGGTAAACCACTGTTTGGGCACACGTCAGGGCTCGAAAGTGAGGGAGCACCATTTGACTTTTTGAATACGAGATTGGCTGGAATCAATGGTGGCGCCATGTTGCGTTTGGAGACCCCTGATGTGCCTAAACAGTGGTAACCCCTCAATTCTAACTTCAACACTAACCCCAACACACCTCTAACCCTAATCCCAACTGTAGCCATAACCCTAATCACAACCCTAACCACAACCCTAATTCCAACCCTAAGGCTATGTGCCCACGTTGCGGATTCGTGTGAGATATTTCCGCACCATTTTTGAAAAATCCGCGGGTAAAAGGTACTGCGTTTTACCTGCGGATTTTCCGCGGATTTCCAGTGTTTTTTGTGCGGATTTCACCTGCGGATTCCTATTGAGGAACAGGTGTAAAACGCTGCAGAATCCGCACATGCTGCGGAAAATACAACGCAGCGTTTCCGCGTGGTATTTTCCGCACCATGGGAACAGCGGATTTGGTTTTTCATATGTTTACATGGTACTGTAAACCTAATGGAACACTGCTGCGAATCCGCAGCGGCCAATCCGCAGCCAAATCCGCACCGTGTGCACATAGCCTAATTCTAAAGGTATGTGCACACGCTGCGGAAAACGCTGCGGATCCGCAGCAGTTTCCCATGAGTTTACAGTTCAATGTAAACCTACGGGAAACAAAAATCGCTATGCTGCGGAAAAACTGCACGGAAACGCAGCGGTTTACATTCCGCAGCATGTCACTTCTTTGTGCGGATTCCGCAGCGGTTTTACAACTGCTCCAATAGAAAATCGCAGTTGTAAAACCGCAGTGAAATGCGCAGAAAAAAACGCGGTAAATCCACCATAAATCCGCAGCGGTTTAGCACTGCGGATTTATCAAATCCGCAGCGGAAAAATCCGCAGAGGACCAGAATACGTGTGCACATACCGAAACCCTAACCCTAGCCCTAACCCTAACCCTACCCCTAACCCTAACCCTACCCCTACCCCTAACCCTACCCCTACCCCTAACCCTACCCCTAACCCTACCCCTAACCCTACCCCTACCCCTAACCCTACCCCTACCCCTAACCCTACCCCTAACCCTATTCTAACATTAGTGGAAAAAAAAATTTCTTTATTTTTTTATTGTCCCTACTAGGGTTGAGCGAAACGGGTCGAACATTTTCAAAAGTCGCCGACTTTTGGCTAAGTCGGGGTTTCATGAAACCCGATCCGACCCCTGTGCGGGGTCGGCCATGCGGTACGCGACTTTCGCGCCAAAGTCGCGTTTCAATGACGCGAATAGCGCCATTTCTCAGCCAATGAAGGTAAACGCAGAGTGTGGGCAGCGTGATGACATAGGTCCTGGTCCCCACCATCTTAGAGAAGGGCATTGCAGTGATTGGCTTGCTGTCTGCGACGTCACAGGGGCTATAAAGAGGCGTTCCCGCCGACCGCCATCTTACTGCTGCTGATCTGAGCTTAGGGAGAGGTTGCTGCCGCTTTGTCAGAAGCAGGGATAGCGTTAGGCAGGGTCCATTAACCACAAAACCGCTTGTGCTGCAGCGATTTGCACTGTCCAACACCACCCTCGGTGTGCAGGGACAGTGGAATTTTTTTTTTTTTTTTTTTTCCCCTCAGCGCTGTAGCTCATTGGGCTGCCCTAGAAGGCTCCCTGATAGCTGCATTGCTGTGTGTACGCCGCTGTGCAAACCAACTGCTTTTTTCAAAGCACAAATCCTCTTGTTCCTTCCTTTCTGCACAGCTATCTTTTTTGTTTGTCCACACTTTTTATTTCATTTGTGCATCAGTCCACTCCTTATTGCTGCCTGCCATACCTGGCTGAGATTACTGCAGGCAGGGAGATAGTAGCTGCCTGCCATACCTGGCTGAGATTACTGCAGGCAGGGAGATAGTAATTGTAGGACATTCCCTGTTTTTTTTTTTTTTTTTTTTTTGGTGGGAGATTAAGATTGGCAATTTGGCATTTCTGCTAGAGTGCCATCCCTGTGTGTGCCATCTCTCTCACATAGTGGGCGATAGAAAGCCTTTTCATTTTTCTGTATTTTTTTTTGTGGGGTGTATAAATTCTCCCTGATAAAAATACAGTGGGAGATTAATATTGGCCTTTGGGCTTGTGTGCCAGTCCTGAGTGTGCCATCTCTCTCACAAATAGTGGGCCATAGAAAGCCTATTTTATTTTTTTTTGGGTTTTATAAATTCTCCCTGAAAAAAAGGGAGATTAATATTGGCCTCTGGGCTTGTGTGCCAGTCCTGAGCGTGCCATCTGTGCCAGCCCTGAGCGTGCCATCTCTCTCACAAATAGTGGGCCATAGAAAGCCTATTTAATTTTTTTTTTGGTTTTATAAATTCTCCCTGAAAAAAAGGGAGATTAATATTGGCCTCTGGGCTTGTGTGCCAGTTGTGAGCGTGCCATCTGTGCCAGTCCTGAGCGTGCCATCTCTCTCACAAATAGTGGGCCATAGAAAGCCTATTTAATTTTTTTTTTGGTTTTATAAATTTTCCCTGAAAAAAGGGAGATTAATATTGGCCTCTGGGCTTGTGTGCCAGTTGTGAGCGTGCCATCTGTGCCAGTCCTGAGCGTGCCATCTCTCTCACAAATAGTGGGCCATAGAAAGCCTATTTAATTTTTTTTTTGGTTTTATAAATTTTCCCTGAAAAAAGGGAGATTAATATTGGCCTCTGGGCTTGTGTGCCAGTTGTGAGCGTGCCATCTGTGCCAGTCCTGAGCGTGCCATCTCTCTCACAAATAGTGGGCCATAGAAAGCCTATTTAAATATTTTTTTGGTTTTATAAATTCTCCCAGAAAAAAAGGGAGATTAATATTGGCCTCTGGGCTTCTGTGCCAGTCCTGAGCGTGCCATCTGTGCCAGTCCTGAGCGTCCCATCTCTCTCACAAATAGTGGGCCATAGAAAGCCTATTTTTTTTTTTGGGGGGGTTTTAGAAATTCTCCCTGGAAAAAAAAAGGGAGATTAATATTGCCCTTTGGGCTTGTGTGCCAGTACTAAGCGTTCCATCTCTCTCTCTCTCTCAGTCAGTGGGCCATAGAACGCCTATTTTTGGTTTTATTTGTTTTCTAAATTCTCCCTGAAAAAATCATTTTATTTTATTTGGTTTCTAAATTCTTCCTGATAAAATCATATTTTTTTTATTATTTTTTTTTCTAAAGTCTCCCTGAAAAAAAAAAAAAAAAAACAGTGGGAGATTAATATTGGCCTTTCTGCTTGTGTGCCAGTCTTGACTCCTGGGTGCGTCATCTCTCAGTCAGTGGGCCATAGAACGCCTATTTTTGGTTTTATTTGTTTTATAAATTCTCCCTGAAAAAATCATTTTATTTTATTTGGTTTCTAAATTCTTCCTGATAAAATCATATTTTTTTTATTATTTTTTTTTCTAAAGTCTCCCTGAAAAAAAAAAAAAAAAAAAAACAGTGGGAGATTAATATTGGCCTTTCTGCTTGTGTGCCAGTCTTGACTCCTGGGTGTGCCATCTCTCTCTCTCTCTCTCTCTCTCTCTCTCTCCAATTGTGGTCCATAGAAAGCCTATATTTTTTTTCCTTGATTTGGGTTCCAAAATCTACCAGAGAAAATAACTACATCAATCATTGGTAGAAAAATATTGGCCTCTGGGCTTGTGTGCCACTCCTGACTCCTGTGTGCGTCATCTCTCAGTCAGTGGGCCATAGAACGCCTATTTTTGTTTTTATTTGTTTTATAAATTCTCCCTGAAAAAATCATTTTATTTTATTTGGTTTCTAAATTCTTCCTGATAAAATCATATTTTTTTTATTATTTTTTTTTCTAAAGTCTCCCTGAAAAAAAAAAAAAAAAAACAACCAAAAAAAACAGTGGGAGATTAATATTGGCCTTTCTGCTTGTGTGCCAGTCTTGACTCCTGGGTGTGCCATCTCTCTCTCTCTCTCTCTCTCTCTCTCCAATTGTGGTCCATAGAAAGCCTATATTTTTTTTCCTTGATTTGGGTTCCAAAATCTACCAGAGAAAATAACTCCATCAATCATTGGTAGAAAAATATTGGCCTCTGGGCTCGTGTGCCACTCCTGATTCCTGTGTGCGTCATCTCTCAGTCAGTGGGCCATAGAACGCCTATTTTTGTTTTTATTTGTTTTATAAATTCTCCCTGAAAAAATCATTTTATTTTATTTGGTTTCTAAATTCTTCCTGATAAAATCATATTTTTTTTATTATTTTTTTTTCTAAAGTCTCCCTGAAAAAAAAAAAAAAAAAACAACCAAAAAAAACAGTGGGAGATTAATATTGGCCTTTCTGCTTGTGTGCCAGTCTTGACTCCTGGGTGTGCCATCTCTCTCTCTCTCTCTCTCTCTCCAATTGTGGTCCATAGAAAGCCTATATTTTTTTTCCTTGATTTGGGTTCCAAAATCTACCAGAGAAAATAACTCCATCAATCATTGGTAGAAAAATATTGGCCTCTGGGCTTGTGTGCCACTCCTGATTCCTGTGTGCGTCATCTCTCAGTCAGTGGGCCATAGAACGCCTATTTTTGGTTTTATTTGTTTTATAAATTCTCCCTGAAAAAATCATTTTATTTTATTTGGTTTCTAAATTCTTCCTGATAAAATCATATTTTTTTTATTATTTTTTTTTCTAAAGTCTCCCTGAAAAAAAAAAAAAAAAAACAACCAAAAAAAACAGTGGGAGATTAATATTGGCCTTTCTGCTTGTGTGCCAGTCTTGACTCCTGGGTGTGCCATCTCTCTCTCTCTCTCTCTCTCTCTCTCCAATTGTGGTCCATAGAAAGCCTATATTTTTTTTCCTTGATTTGGGTTCCAAAATCTACCAGAGAAAATAACTCCATCAATCATTGGTAGAAAAATATTGGCCTCTGGGCTTGTGTGCCACTCCTGATTCCTGTGTGCGTCATCTCTCAGTCAGTGGGCCATAGAACGCCTATTTTTGTTTTTATTTGTTTTATAAATTCTCCCTGAAAAAATCATTTTATTTTATTTGGTTTCTAAATTCTTCCTGATAAAATCATATTTTTTTTATTATTTTTTTTTCTAAAGTCTCCCTGAAAAAAAAAAAAAAAAAACAACCAAAAAAAACAGTGGGAGATTAATATTGGCCTTTCTGCTTGTGTGCCAGTCTTGACTCCTGGGTGTGCCATCTCTCTCTCTCTCTCTCTCTCTCTCTCCAACTGTGGTCCATAGAAAGCCTATATTTTTTTTCCTTGATTTTGGTTCCAAAATCTACCAGAGAAAATAACTCCATCAATCATTGGTAGAAAAATATTGGCCTCTGGGCTTGTGTGCCACTCCTGATTCCTGTGTGCGTCATCTCTCACTCAGTGGCCCATAGAAAGCATATAGTTTGTTACATTTGTTTTCTAAATTCTCCCTGAAAAAATCTATTTTTTTTTTTTGGGGGGGTTTCTAAAGTGTTCCTGAAAAAAATAAAAATAAAAAAAAAATAATAGTGTGACATTAATATTAACATTTGTGCTTCAGTGACAGTCCTGCGTGTGGGGCATCTCTCTAATTTGCAGCCACCAAAAAAAGAGTGTGTAACATTGGGCCTGATTTTCGCTGTGGTCTCACCAACCTGTAAAGGGGTAGCTAAATCATACTGAAGTTATAGCTCACCGTGTAAGTTGTGTGACTGCAACAAATAACGTTAGTTTGGTTACGTTTTTAAAACAATGAGGAAGTCTAGTGGAAGAGGTCGTGGCCGGGGGCGTTCATTGTCAGCTGGTAATGAGGGTAGTGGTAGTGGTGGAGCATCAGGTGGTCGTGGGGAAAAAAATATTGCACCTAAGTCTGGAGCTGTGGTGCCAGGTTCGTCGTCCGGCTACACAAGGCCTCGAACGCTCCCTTTTCTGGGATTAGGAAAACCGCTTTTAAAGCCGGAGCAGCAAGAGCAAGTTTTGGCTTATCTTGCTGACTCAGCCTCTAGCTCTTTTGCCTCCTCTCGTGAAACTGGTAAAAGTAAAAGCAGCGCGTCGTTAGTGGATGTTCACGGTCAGGGACAAGTCACTTCCTTGTCCTCTGCAGCAAAAACAACAACAGAGAAGAATGCAGCAGGCGACACAACGGGTTACTCCATGGAGCTCTTTACACATACCGTCCCTGGCTTAGAAAGTGAAGCAGTTAACAGTCCATGCCCATTACAAATTGAATCTGACATGGAGTGCACTGACGCACAGCCACAGCCAGACTACTATGCTGGTCCTTTGACTCAGACCACAACATTGCCCTCGCAGGGTGCTGATCAAGAATCAGACCCTGATGAGACTATGTTGCCCCATCACGAACGCTATACCACCGAACGACACGGTGACACGGACGAAGTTGCGCAGGAGGTACAAGAAGAGTTATTAGATGACCCAGTTCTTGACCCCGATTGGCAGCCATTGGGGGAACAGGGTGCAGGCGGCAGCAGTTCTGAAGCAGAGGAGGAGGAGGGGCCGCAGCAGGCATCAACATCGCCACAGGTTCCATCTGCCGGGCCCGTATCTTGCCCAAAACGCGTGGCAAAGCCAAAACCTGGTGGAGGACAGCGTGGCCATCCGGTTAAAGCTCAGTCTGCAATGCCTGAAAAGGTATCCGATGCTAGAAAGAGTGCAGTCTGGCATTTTTTTAAACAACATCCAATTGATCAGCGCAAAGTCATCTGTCAAAAATGTTCTACTTCCTTAAGCAGAGGTCAGAATCTGAAAAGTCTCAATACTAGTTGCATGCATAGACATTTAACCACCATGCATTTGAAAGCTTGGACTAACTACCAAACGTCCCTTAAGGTTGTTGCACCCTCGGCCAATGAAGCTAGTCATCAACGCAACATCCCTTCCGGCAGTGTAGGACCACCATTTAGCGCACCACCTGCTGTATCTGTGCAGGTATCTTTGCCAGGCCAAAGCAGTCAGGGTCAGGGAATCACCAGTTTCGTAGTAGGAAACACTGCATCTAGGGCACCGGCGGCAACAATACCATCTCCCACCGTCTCTCAGTCTGCCATGTCCACCGGCACCCCCGCTAGTTCCACGATCTCCATCTCTCCAGTCCAGCTCACCCTACATGAGACTATGGTTAGAAAAAGGAAATACTTAGCCTCGCATCCGCGTACACAGGGTTTGAACGCCCACATAGCTAGACTAATCTCGTTAGAGATGATGCCCTACCGGTTAGTTGAAAGCGAAGCTTTCAAAGACCTGATGGACTACGCTGTACCACGCTACGAGCTACCCAGTCGACACTTTTTTTCCAGAAAAGCCATCCCAGCCCTCCACCAGCATGTTAAAGAGCGCATCGTCCATGCACTCAGGCAATCTGTGAGCACAAAGGTGCACCTGACAACAGATGCATGGACCAGTAGGCATGGCCAGGGACGTTACGTGTCCATCACGGCACACTGGGTAAATGTGGTGGATTCAGGGTCCACAGGGGACAGCAAGTTTGGGACAGTTCTGCCTAGCCCACGGTCTAGTAAACAGTTGTCTGTAGCCGTTCGCACCCCCTCCTCCTCCTCCTCCTCCTCGTCCTCCTGCAGAAGCAAGAGCTCGTCCACAGACCGCAGTCGCACAAACACTACATCCGCACCTGCCACTGTTGCACACCAGGTCTCCCATTATGGGGCAGCTACTGGCATACGTCAGCAGGCTGTATTGGCTATGAAGTGTTTGGGCGACAATAGACACACCGCGGAAGTTCTGTCCGAGTTCTTGCAGCAAGAAACGCAGTCGTGGCTGGGCACTGTAGATCTTGAGGCAGGCAAGGTAGTGAGTGATAACGGAAGGAATTTCATGGCTGCCATCTCCCTTTCCCAACTGAAACACATTCCTTGCCTGGCTCACACCTTAAACCTGGTGGTGCAGTGCTTCCTGAAAAGTTATCCGGGGTTATCCGACCTGCTCCTCAAAGTGCGTGGACTTTGCGCACATATCCGCCGTTCGCCTGTACACTCCAGCCGTATGCAGACCTATCAGCGTTCTTTGAACCTTCCCCAGCATCGCCTAATCATAGACGTTGCAACAAGGTGGAACTCAACACTGCACATGCTTCAGAGACTGTGCGAACAGAGGCGGGCTGTTATGTTTTTGTGGGAGGATACACATACACGGGCAGGCAGTAGGATGGCAGACATGGAGTTGTCAGGTGTGCAGTGGTCGAAGATTCAAGACATGTGTCAAGTCCTTCAGTGTTTTGAGGAATGCACACGGCTGGTTAGTGCAGACAACGCCATAATAAGCATGAGCATCCCCCTAATGCGTCTGCTGATGCAAAGTTTGACGCACATAAAGGATCAGGCGTCTGCACCAGAGGAAGAGGAAAGCCTTGATGACAGTCAGCGATTGTCTGGTCAGGGCAGTGTACATGACGAGGTACCGGGCGAAGAGGAGGTGGAGGATGAGGAGGATGATGGGGATGAGTATATTTTTAATGAGGAAGCTTTCCCGGGGGCACGGGAAATTGGTGGCGTGGCAAGGCCGGGTTCTGGTTTTTTGAGGGACACAAGTGACGTAGATTTGCCTGCAACTGCCCCTCAACCAAGCACAACCGCAGATTTGACAACGGGAACTTTGGCCCACATGGCGGATTATGCCTTGCGTATCCTCAAAAGGGACACACGCATTACAAAAATGATGAACGATGACGATTACTGGTTGGCCTGCCTCCTTGATCCTCGCTATAAAGGCAAATTGCAAAATATTATGCCACATGAGAACTTGGAACTAATATTAGCAACAAAACAATCAACTCTTGTTGACCGTTTGCTTCTGGCATTCCCTGCACACAGCGCCCGTGATCGTTCTCACACGAGCTCCAGGGGCCAGCAGACCAGAGGTGTTAGAGGGGCAGAAATCAGAAGTGGCGTTGGCCAGAGGGGTTTTCTGACCAGGTTGTGGAGTGATTTTTCTATGACCGCAGACAGGACAGGTACTGCAGCATCAATTCAAAGTGACAGGAGACAACATTTGTCCAGTATGGTTACAAACTATTTTTCATCCCTTATCGACGTTCTCCCTCAACCGTCATTCCCATTTGATTACTGGGCATCCAAATTAGACACCTGGCCAGAATTGGCAGAATATGCATTGCAGGAGCTTGCTTGCCCGGCAGCTAGTGTCCTATCAGAAAGAGTATTCAGTGCTGCAGGTTCAATACTAACAGAAAAAAGGACTCGTCTGGCTACCCAAAATGTAGATGATCTAACCTTCATTAAAATGAACCACAACTGGATTTCAAAATCTTTTGCCCCACCCTGCCCGGCTGACACCTAGCTTTCCTATGAAAAGGTCTTGCCTGTGGACTATTCTGAATGACTTTTCCAATCTCGTAATTTTCTTCACCTGATTGTCCAGCATACGACATGTTTCCACCTCACGAAATGGCCAAACTCCCCACACGGGGCCGTGCTATCGCCACTTTGCGCTTGGACCCTTGAGAGTGCTGTTTGTCTGAAGAGGTGGGTGTGGCCGCTTTTGGTCGACGGCACTGCCACTGGGTCCCTCATAGTACAATAAAGTGTCTCTGGCGGTGGTGGTGCGCACCCAACGTCAGACACACCGTTGTAATATGAGGGGCCCTGTGCCTGTACCGCCGGCCACAAGACAGTTCCCCCCCCCAGCTCAAACAGTGCTCTACCACTAGCAAAATTATCTCTCACAGCTTCACCAATGTGTAGTCTAGGCGCTGACATCCTTCAATGCCTGGCACTGACAATACCATTGTTTTGACATTTTTGTTATGTTAGGCCTTCGAAGCCTGTCTGCGGTCCCTTCTTTCTACAACTACTACACTGACCAGGCCACTGCTGGCCGTGTTACCCTGGAACCAATTTAAAAGTGCCTACAGTCAGCCCAATTTTGTTATGTTAGGCCTTCGAAGACTGTCTGCCGTCACTCCTTCCACTAGACTTCCACTGACCATACACTGCTGCCCATGTACCCCTGGAACCAATTTAAAGTGCCTACAGCCAGCCCAATTTTGTTATGTTAGGCCTTGGAAGCCTGTCTGCGGTCACTCCTTCCACTAGACTTCCACTGACCAGACCACTGCTGCCCGTGTACCCCTGGAACCAATTTAAAAGTGCCTACAGCCAGCCCAAGTTTGTTATGTTAGGCCTTGGAAGCCTGTCTGCGGTCACTCCTTCCACTAGACTTCCACTGACCAGACCACTGCTGCCCGTGTACCCCTGGAACCAATTTAAAAGTGCCTACAGCCAGCCCAAGTTTGTTATGTTAGGCCTTCGAAGCCTGTCTGCGGTCACTCCTTCCACTAGACTTCCACTGACCAGACACTGCTGCCCATGTACCCCTGGAACAAATTTAAAAGTGCCTACAGCCAGCCCAAGTTTGTTATGTTAGGCCTTCGAAGCCTGTCTGCGTCCCGTTCTTTCAACTACAACTACACTGACCAGGCCACTGATGGCCGTGTTCCCTTGGAACCAATTTTAACTTGCCTACAGCCAGCCCTATGTTATTATGTTAGGCCTTGGAAGCCTGTCTGCGGTCACTCCTTCCACTAGACTTCCACTGACCATACACTGCTGCCCATGTCCCCCTGGAACAAATTTAAAAGTGCCTACAGCCAGCCCAAGTTTGTTATGTTAGGCCTTCGAAGCCTGTCTGCGTCCCGTTCTTTCAACTACAACTACACTGACCAGGCCACTGATGGCCGTGTTCCCTTGGAACCAATTTTAACTTGCCTACAGCCAGCCCTATGTTATTATGTTAGGCCTTCGAAGCCTGTCTGCGTCCCGTTCTTTCAACTACAACTACACTGACCAGGCCACTGATGGCCGTGTTCCCCTGGAACCAATTTTAACTTGCCTACAGCCAGCCCAATGTTAGGCCTTTGATGCCTGTCTGCCGTCAATCCTTCCACTAGGCCTCCACTGACCTGTCTATTGCTGCCCGTGTACCCCTTGAACCAACATCATTAAATATAAAAAAAATTAATTTGATTAAAAAAAATAAGATCGTGTTGAGATCTCAAATGCAGACATTTTAACAATCAAAACAAACACACAACAAATATCTGGAACTGTACTACAAAGGTCCAACAGCTACAATTTCTTTCTCCTGCAAGAAGTTAACTGAAAGTTTTTTGGAGTTGTTAACACAGATATGGCATCCACCGAGTGTTGTCCTGTCGCGTCTCCTTTAAATTATTTCCAATAAGATGTTAAACTATTAATTTAATAAAATCAATAATTAAAAAAATAATTGAGTAAGTCAAAAGCACATTGCAAATAAACATTAATTACAAATCAAGAAGCATGGCGCGTCCGAGGGTGAGTAGATACCGAATAAGAATATAATCACCCTCGGACGCGCAATGCTTATTTACAACAGCCTTCCTTCCTAAGAATCAGCCCTTCCGTGGTGTAGAGAGAGGTTGTGTTACACTCCAAGGTGTTCCCCAGGTTGCCTTTCCTGAGCTTCGATCTTCCGGCTCTCGTTTAGTAGCTGTTGGAAACTACGCTGCATTAGGCCTACTAATTGTGTATGGGTGAAACAGTGGCGCATCTGCGGTCCCTCCTTCCACTAGGCCTCCACTGACCTGTCTACTGCGGCCCATGTACCCCTTGAACCAACCTAATAAAATATTTAAAAAATTAATTTGATTATAAAAAATAAGATCGTGTTGAGATCTCAAATGCAGACATTTTAACAATCAAAACAAACACACAACAAATATCTGGAACTGTACTACAAAGGTCCAACAGCTACAATTTCTTTCTCCTGCAAGAAGTTAACTGAAAGTTTTTTGGAGTTGTTAACACAGATATGGCATCCACCGAGTGTTGTCCTGTCGCGTCTCCTTTAAATTATTTCCAATAAGATGTTAAACTATTAATTTAATAAAATCAATAATTAAAAAAATAATTGAGTAAGTCAAAAGCACATTGCAAATAAACATTAATTACAAATCAAGAAGCATGGCGCGTCCGAGGGTGAGTAGATACCGAATAAGAATATAATCACCCTCGGACGCGCAATGCTTATTTACAACAGCCTTCCTTCCTAAGAATCAGCCCTTCCGTGGTGTAGAGAGAGGTTGTGTTACACTCCAAGGTGTTCCCCAGGTTGCCTTTCCTGAGCTTCGATCTTCCGGCTCTCGTTTAGTAGCTGTTGGAAACTACGCTGCATTAGGCCTACTAATTGTGTATGGGTGAAACAGTGGCGCATCTGCGGTCCCTCCTTCCACTAGGCCTCCACTGACCTGTCTACTGCGGCCCGTGTACCCCTTGAACCAACCTAATAAAATATTTAAAAAATTAATTTGATTATAAAAAATAAGATCGTGTTGAGATCTCAAATGCAGACATTTTAACAATCAAAACAAACACACAACAAATATCTGGAACTGTACTACAAAGGTCCAACAGCTACAATTTCTTTCTCCTGCAAGAAGTTAACTGAAAGTTTTTTGGAGTTGTTAACACAGATATGGCATCCACCGAGTGTTGTCCTGTCGCGTCTCCTTTAAATTATTTCCAATAAGATGTTAAACTATTAATTTAATAAAATCAATAATTAAAAAAATAATTGAGTAAGTCAAAAGCACATTGCAAATAAACATTAATTACAAATCAAGAAGCATGGCGCGTCCGAGGGTGAGTAGATACCGAATAAGAATATAATCACCCTCGGACGCGCAATGCTTATTTACAACAGCCTTCCTTCCTAAGAATCAGCCCTTCCGTGGTGTAGAGAGAGGTTGTGTTACACTCCAAGGTGTTCCCCAGGTTGCCTTTCCTGAGCTTCGATCTTCCGGCTCTCGTTTAGTAGCTGTTGGAAACTACGCTGCATTAGGCCTACTAATTGTGTATGGGGTGTAGAGACAGGTTGTGTTACACTCCAAGGTTTTCACCAGGTTGCCTTTCCTGAGCTTCGATCTTCATGCTCTCGTTTAGTAGGTGTCGGAAAGTAGGCTGCATTAGGCCTACAAATTGGGTATGGGGTGGAGAGAGATGGTGTGTTACACTCCAAGGTGTTCCCCAGGTTTCCTTGCCATTGCTTCGGTCTTCCGACTCTCGTTTAGTAGTTGTAGAAAAGTACACAGCATTAGGCCTACAAAATGGGTATGGGGTGGAGAGAGATGGTGTGTTACACTCCAAGGTGTTCCCCAGGTTGCCTTTCCTGAGCTTCGATCTTCATGCTCTCGTTTAGTAGGTGTCAGAAAGTAGGCTGCATTAGGCCTACAAATTGGGTATGGGGTGGAGAGAGATGGTGTGTTACACTCCAAGGTGTTCCCCAGGTTTCCTTGCCATTGCTTCGGTCTTCCGACTCTCGTTTAGTAGTTGTAGAAAAGCACACAGCATTAGGCCTACAAAATGGGTATGGGGTGGAGAGAGATGGTGTGTTACACTCCAAGGTGTTCCCCAGGTTGCCTTTCCTGAGCTTCTATCTTCAGGCTCTCATTAAATTGTGGTTAAATGGAACAACTGCATTTGGCGTACTAGTTGGTTTGGGGCCTACTATCGGTGTCTGCCACTCCTTGCTGTTCTCCTGGTTTCCTGTCCTGAAATACCATTTTCAGCCTCTCGTTAAGTAGTTGTTAATGTTAGACTGCATTTGGCCTACTAGTTGGGTTGGGCCCTACTATCGGTGTCTGCCACTCCTTGCTGTTCTCCTCCACTGAACAAAGCTGTGCCGCCTGTTTACTACGGTTGCCAATTTTGAACTGCATTTCGAGTACTTACTGATTTGGCCCTACTCTCTGTGTCAGCCTCTCATTCCAGTTGTCCTCCACTGCAATGCCCCCTGGTTATTCCTGTGTTACCAATTTTGAACTGCATTTAGCCCACTTTCTTCTTTGGGCCTATATCTGTGTTTCCACTTCATCGTGCCCATTGCCCAGCCAGTGATAGATGAGTCTGCTGGTACATTGACCCATAACGCAACATTCCCCGTGCACGCTACACAACAACATTGTGACCCTGCTGAAAGTCAGGTTGCTCTTCCCGCATACCATACCACCTTACACGGGGACAAAGAGGAAGGTGCAGATGAAAGTGCAGGTTCCTTCATCAGGTGGAGGGAGGAATACTAGTTGGCGACGTCACTGGCACAGGGCCTCTCATAGTACGCAAAAGTGTTGCTGCCGGTGGGAGGCGCCCCCGCCGTGCAAACACACCGCTGTACTTTGAGGGGCCCTGTGCCAGTGCCAATGCCAACGAGTGGGCCCCCCCTGCTTGCTCAGGTTCACAGCACTTGCAAAGTTGAAATACTTACCTCTCCCTGCTCCACTGCCGTGACGTGGTCCAGATTTCCTGGGCCCACTAATTACTTGAACCAGCCCTACCCCCCACAACTTTAGCCAAATGACCCCCAATTTCAAATGCCTTCCAATTATTATAAGGTAAATTACGCTTGACAAGCTTCATTAAGAAGAATGGATGGTTTTGACATTAAAATGGGCACTCTAGGTGTTTTCCTGGCCCCCACTCACTGCCGACTATGCTGCCCCATTGACTTGCATTGGGTTTCGTGTTTCGGTCGATCCCGACTTTACGTCATAATCGGCCGATTTCACTCGACCCGACTTTGGACATAGTCGGGTTTCGCAAAACCCGGCTCGACTCTAAAAAGGTCAAGGTCGCTCAACTCTAGTCCCTACCTATGGGGGTGACAAAGGGGGGGGTCATTTATTATTTTTTTTATTTTGATCACTGAGATATAATCTATCTTAGTGATCAAAATGCATTTTGGAACGAATCTGCCGGCCGGCAGATTCGGCGGGCGCACTGCGCATGCGCCCGCCATTTTGGAAGATGGCGGCGCCCAGGGAGAAGACGGACGGGACCCCGGCTGGATCGGTAAGTATGATGGGGTTGGGGGGACCACGGGGGGGGGATCGGAGCACGGGGGGGAATCGGAGCGCGGGAGGGGTGGAACGGAGCACGGTGGGCGTGGAACGGAGCACGGGGGGGCTGGAAAGGAGCACGGGGGGGTGGAACGGAGCACCGGGGGGGGGGGTGGATCGGAGGGCAGGGGGGGGTGATTGGAGCACGGGGGGGTGATTGGAGCACGGGGGGAGCGGACAAGAGCACGGGGGGGAGCGGAGCACTGGACGGAGGGGAGCCGGAGCAGTGTACCGGCCAGATCGGAGGGCTGGGGGGGCGATCAGAGGGGTGGGGTGGGGGCACACTAGTATTTCCAGCCATGGCCGATGATATTTCAGCATCGGCCATGGCTGGATTGTAATATTTCACCCGTTATAATAGGTGAAATATTACAAATCGCTCTGATTGGCAGTTTCACTTTCAACAGCCAATCAGAGCGATCGTAGCCACGAGGGGGTGAAGCCACCCCCCCTGGGCTAAACTACCACTCCCCCTGTCCCTGCAGATCGGGTGAAATGGGAGTTAACCCTTTCACCCGATCTGCAGGGACGCGATCTTTCCATGACGCCGCATAGGCGTCATGGGTCGGATTGGCACCGACTTTCATGACGCCTACGTGGCGTCATGGGTCGGGAAGGGGTTAATCTACAAATAAATGTGATGTTTTAATGAATTTTGCGGTTGCTGAATTTTTGCACTTTTTTCAATGTCTACATTAAAAATGACTAGAACGACCTATCATTTGCCGTAAGTACAATATGTACCTTTTTTCTTAATCTCGTGTAAGTGATGCAGTTCTTTTTAGTTTTTTGTACCTGCTCTTTCCTGGGTCTCTGATTCTCTGTATATAAATCTATGGATTATTGCACTTGGGATTTGTTTAATTTTTAGTGTTTTTCCTCTGTTTTTCATTTGTTCCATATACTTCTTTTAATTTGCATTTTTTTTGTTTGTTTTTCTCCCTTCCCTGAACTTTTTTTTGCATTTTTTTTTTGCTCTGAAAAGTCAAGAGAAAGCATAAAAACTCAAAAATATAGAGCATTTTTAAACAAAATTAATGAACAAGGAGTTGACGTTAAAAAGTCAACGAATGCTACAAGATAATGAAAGTGTCTTTAAAAAAAAAAAAGCAACTGATTAATGATGGAGACCCCACAGTCATTTTACCCAATTTGGCGTTGCCCTCAAGACCCCCACCGATGAGTTGAAAAGACCACTCTCCCTTGGTGCAAAAACTACATTTACATATAGGGAAGAGGAGGGACCTTATCTTGGTTGGAAAGTCACAAGAATAAGCAAAAGCAAAAAGAAACGAAACACCAGATTCAGAAGAACAGCGACATTTACACCAAGTAAAAAAAGTGACATATTAATGGCCAGCGATAGATCCTCTTTACATGTATCACATGACTTATTATGCACAGATCCTACATTACAGTATGCATGATACTCAAGAGCTGCATTCACAATTCTGCTTTTACTAGAAACAGCTGCCAAATTTGTCAGACTTGCCGCAGCTGAACTTCTGTAGCGTTGTGGGATTGTTGTAGCCGTTTGGGCCGATTTACTTTTTAGGCCGGGATCACACATGCGAGAAACACGTCCGTGTCTCGCATGTGAAACCCAAGCTCTGGCGCCGGCACTCCAGAGCGGAGCGTGCGGCTCCATGTGTTCCTATGCGGCCGCACGCTCTGCTCTGGAGTGCCGGCGCCACAGCTTGGGTTTCACATGCGAGACACGGACGTGTTTCTCGCATGTGTGATCCCAGCCTTACAGAGAGGATATCGCTTATGTAAGGTCGGCACAGAGATTTCGGCTCTGAAGCTTGCAGCATTTGAATACTACAATCTATAATTCAGGATAAGTGCAGCAAAATACATTATTAATTTAAAGCCATGTCCTCCTTTTTTATTATTTCTTCAGTGCAGGAAAACATCAGGCTGATCTCCAAGTAAACCATTGCTGTATATTCTGTGTTGTGTCTATGCTGGAGCGCGCCAAATTGTGTGTGACAGCTTGGTTAGGACGCGGCATAATGAATGCTAGCTTGTGACTGCAGTACACCTGAGGGGAGTTGGCGTGGCTCATATGTTCAGGCTCTAGTTTGTCATAATGCCTCTGACTAAAGTTTTATTTGGATAAACAAATGCACTCCAGAGAGGCAAATGGCATGTGACTCACAAACCTTAATTCAGATTTATAGGTGAGTGATGGGTATTGTAAGTTTTGGAGAAAGTGCTGCGATTTCCAGAGGTGTAAAAGTTGCATTAAGGTCTAAAACCGCTGTTTTTGGATGGGCCAGCCAACCATCTAATGTGAAGTGCGTTGTCCCAACTCTTGAAGGCAGATGTAGATGGAAGGATTGGGCAGTTGGGCTTCAACATGCTTGATCCATTTGTATATGCAGGACATAAACCACCACCGGAGGTGTCTGCCGATTCCCACCCCCATTGTGGCCTACCATGCTCGGCCAAGTGTCCATGTACCATGTATTTAAAGTGGGCAGACCGAGCAAGATGTATCGCAACCCTAAGGCTCATGAAGACTTCTGCATAACTCAGTCCATTCATGCACCCCAATGCTCGGACCCTCCACGGGTCTCCCGACCTGTTCTCAACGGCCTCATGCATATGAGTCTGTAGAGTTCTGGTCTGGAGACACGTAGACAGCCCTTGCATTGTGGTCCGTCTTTAAACTGAGTCTCACAGACGTCTGCATGATCGTGCAGGTGACCGTTTTCTGAACATCCAAGAAAATCGGACGATTACGCAGGTCACACTTCCGCTTTTCTCGCATGTAAAAAAAAAAATTTTCTCCACCTTCTCTATAAAATGGGCGAGCGCCTCATGATTCTCGGAAGCAATCGTGCATAGGTACGAGTGCGATCAGTCAAAACCACGGGTAGCATTTGTCAAAGTTATATGGTTGTCTGCACGAACCCTAAGGAAGGATGATGAGTTTCTTGAACAAGGTGACCACTTTAATGCTTTTCACAAAGGATGATGACTTGATGAGTATTTTCTTTTAGCTAGAGCCCAGTACCTTCCAATAAGATTCAGATGCGCCATCATCTGCTCTTGAGCTTCGTTTTTATCTGTTGCCAAACCTTTGATTTTGGAGATATTTTGGCCTTTCTTTTAAAGCAAGGAAATTCGCTCATACACAGCACTAAATCCATATGGATTATTTCGAGTTTCTTCATTAGGAAAGTTTTATTTTTTTTTCTTCTTAAAAGACCAAACTTGAGAGAAGGAGGAGGACGGGGCAGATAAAAGTGAACGCTCTGCGGGAAATATTGTGCAAGGATTGGGATCACTGATCGTGATGGCTGAATGCCTCAGTAATACTAATATCTGTAGACTAAGGCCTGTATTCATACCGTGGGCAGATTTATTCTTTAATTATTCAGTGATTTACTCTGGCATGAGACACATTTTTACAGGGTCAATGATGTATGTCTCTAAATAGCCACAATATGGCCACATCTTAACACTGCACCCCACACGTTTTTTTACCGAACTGAATGAAGATTTTTTTTCCTGTTCTAAAATGGTAGAAAACTCTGAGCACATTTCACTAATACCGTCAAGAGGTTGTTCAATTACCCATTATGATATCAGTCTTCAACATCTAAGTAAGGACAACAGAAACTGATTGTCCTTTTTCTATCTGGCTTGAGCACAAGTCACGGTAGCCATCCGATATGTCCATTTTGGAGACATTCATGCTGATGCCACAATGTTATCACTATCTAATCTAATGTTACTGTTCTCAGATCGCACCATTTAGCTTTCAGTTCTTTTTTAATGAGCTTTTAGTGCTTTTTGTCTTGTTTTGTCCGAGTGCCAGCGTATTGCCAATGTCCACATCTATGCCTGAGATCGATTGCAGTTGATATGTACCGAGGTGTCAGATATTCTGTGTAAAGTATAAGCAACGTAGAAAACCTTGACACTGGCGTCATCTTCTCCGGTACAGAGCTTGACTTGAGTATTGTAGAGGATGTCTTTCCAACGCTACTTTTTTTCCTTTGACATTCCTTTTCCCACTCATGAAATAAAGACAGACCCACCTGTTGGATTAAATTGGCCAACTCGGCCTTTATTATAACAAATCTAACAATAAATAATAATAACTTTTGGGTGAAGGAGGTTCTTGGAGCTCCAAAAATGCCTCACATTACCCAAAATATTTTTTAATCTTCTGGCATTATGCCCAACCGCAACCAATAGCTCAAGGGCACCTCCATCACCGGAAAACACTATCTCCATGTCACCGACTCCCTAGAGACCACTTCCTGAAGAGTCACAAAAATAATATCATCTATCCTGGCCCCTTTCTATTATATCCTCCATCCTGGCCTCTTTTTATAATATCCTCCATCCTGACCCCATTATCTAATAATATACCCCATCCATTACTCCTTCCTGTAATAATGTGCCTCTTCTTGTAATAATGCCCTTAATTTTGTCCTCTTTATTATATAATGTCTACCATTCTGGGTCCCTTCCTATAATAATGGAACCCAACTAAAATAATAATATCCTTCATCCTCGCCCATTTATCTACTAATGCCCCCCATCCTAGGCCACTTACGGTAATCTAATAATGTCCCCCATACTAGGCCCCTTAATCTAATCATGTCCCCCTCCTGGGTCCCTTCCTGTAATAATGCCCTCCCTCCTAGCCTCTTTATCTAATAATGTACCCCTTCATGGGCTCCTTTGTGTAATAATGCCCTCCCTCCTAGCCTCTTTATCTAATATTGTGCCCCTTTATGGGCTCCTTTCTGTAATAATGCCCCCCATCCTGGGCCCCTTGCTTCAATATTGTCCCCCATCCTATTCTCTTTACCTAATAATGTCCCCCATCCTGGACCCCTTCCTATCATAATGTTCTCCATCCTGGCCCTTTAATTAAATAGTGAAACAATGGGTGCGTTCACAGACGCGTCCCTGGTGCAATCGTCTTTTGCTGTAATTTAAAAAAAAAATAACAGCTAAAACCATGTGGTTTACTATGATCGTGAACAAAAAAAGCAGCATGTGAACGCAGCCTTACGATTGATGAAAACAGCACATACTACCTCTCACATCCTCTATATGGCCACTGATGGAGGAGCAAGTGGTGCAATCCATCAGCAGCTCCGATTGAAATGCATTGTACTTGCTTGATATCAACGTAAAGCTTAAAAAGCGCAAAGTATATTTTCCACCCCCATGAAAAAAAAAGAAAGAAAATGGTCAAATATCCTCCTATATTGATACTGAACACAGTGGTGTATTATCCACTGAAGACCGATAAGACTGGCCCTGGCCCTCCATTGCATGTTCTATCTACATTGTATAGGCATCTAACCTCCTATGGGAGCAGGAGCATGAAAGGCGGAAGCCGTGATGCTATTACAGGGAATTAAATGAGAATAAATTGCATGCAGGACTTGTTTCTTAGATAAAGTGCAGCTCCAGCCACAATTACATGTCCTAGATAATTATCATAACTGATGTGAGAGGAAACGTGGTTTCCATATGTCAGCAATGATTTTCCATTTTTTTTGTCTAATTTTATATGTCTGGCCAAAATTTCAGTGAAGTCTGACTCGTCTGTACAGTCTGAAATAATTAATAATGGAAACGACTCAATAGGTTAAAGTTGTTTCATGGTTTCATCATGAATTGCATGTTTATCGTTTATCCACCAGACCAACACTAATTCCTAAAGCAGGGGTCCCATGTTCCCTGTATGAATGGAACATGGTGGGCACATATTCGATAGAAGTGAATATGTGTGTAGAATGCTAGTCTATTCACATGTGGGTCACAGGGCCCCCAATTCTTGAGATCAGTAGTGATCACAACACCCAGACCCGACTAATCAGGCATTTATCTCCAATACTGGGCAACCTTTTTCCGCTCCAGTGCTGAAGCTTCTATGGTTTCCTCGCCGATCTTTTTGCGCATCATGTGGGTTTTTGATGTGGGTCAAAAATCAATTTTGCTCTTTCAAATTAGTGGCTCCATGAAAAATGGAAAAAACATGGCTGCCATCCATACGTCATCCAAATGCGGACTAGTTTTTACCGCTTAAAAAGGACCTGCCACCAGGTCAAGATTGGCCAGTTTTAGCTTTATTTTATTCCCATTGCTTCTATAAGTTTCCACTGTGGGTTTTTTATTTTTAAATCCACCAAATGGTTCCAGAGACAAGCCGGTCTTGCTGGAGTTCACGGTGTCAAATTCACTAAGTGGCGCATGTTGCTTATTGACTTTGACCTATCTTCTCTGTGGCGTGCGCCGCCCCAGAAATGCTATGCCAGTCAGCTAGCAATGACTATGAATGTTATGGGCAGGTGTGGCTACACCCCCCAATTTCATCGGCACTATTTCAAATTGGCGTGAAAGAGCAAAAAGTAGCCCAATTTTTGCACAGTTTCTATTATGTAAAAATTTTGCAAACTTTTCAAAGCATTTACAACAGTTTTCTGGCATAAAAGCTTTGAATTGTCCCCATGATCTTTTTATTTAATGTTCTTTTTTCTGGTTTATACCAAGAAGGCGAGGTTCACAGAAGTCTCCGGGGAAGGGGGAGTATCTTTAGGCTGCTTTGCTCTAAATAAAAAGGTTCATCTCTCTGGACCCATATGGAGCAGCTTCTTAGTACTATGTGATCTTACCCTAGCACAACTCTTTTTGGCACTGCCTTGCCGACATGATGCATTACAAAGTTATTCATTAAAGAATCAGAAGGACACACTAATAATTATTTACAGTGAGACAAATAATAACCTTCTCAAATGATCATCTTGAAGCTGTATGAGCAGATCTATTTTCCTTAGTGCCCCAGGTGCAAAAATAAAAAGAATTCTGCCAAAATGGTGTTTACACGGGGTAAATATTGCTTCAATGTGTTCCTTGGTTTTCTTCGCTGTTTGTACGCATATAGATTGCTCTCAGTGGGAAAAACAATATAATCTTGTACTTATGATACATTATTAAGGCTAGCAAAAATAAAATAAATGATGTTACAAAGCAAGCTTTCAAGACTTCTTAGGCTTCTTTCACACTTGCGTCGGTAAGGAGCCGTCGAAATGCGTCAACCCGACGTACGTTGTGCAAATTCGGCACAACGTGGGCAGCGGATGCAGTTTTTCGACGCATTCGCTGCCCATTCTAAGTCCCGGGGAAGAGGGGGCGGAGTTCCGGCTGTGCATGCTCGGTTGGAAATCGCGGATCCGACGTACGAAAAAACGTTACATTGAACGTTTTTTCGTGCCGACGGTCAGCCAAACCACGATGCATCCAGTGCACGACGGACGCGACGAATGGCCATACGTCACAATCCATCGCTAATACAAGTCTATGGGAAAAGGCAGGATCCTCAGTAGTGATGTTTATGCTGAACAGGCAAAGTTCACCACCCTCGACCATCAACGCAGGATCTGTTTTATCCCCTTTTTGGTCTCTTTTGGTTCATAAGGAAAGGTCAATGTTGTGATAGTTAGGGGACCTGTTGGAGATTTTGCACTTGCCCCCAGGCTTCAGGTTACACCACTGCTGTTAACCCTCTTCTGTTTAGACAAGGGTTACATGACTTGTTTTTTGGCTTCAAGACCAATCCCAATGGCTGAGATGAAACTTAAAGCTTGATAGGTGTGCAATGGGTTTTCCCATTTAAGACCTATTAACACTATATGCCATGTATAACTGATAAGTGAGTGGGTTCAATTTCTGGAACTTCCATTTTGGGCTCGCTCATATGACCATAGATTCTCTATCGATTATGCTAATGACACTGATCAAACTCTGATCAGAAAGAAATGGTTTCTGAGGCACCAGAGAGATAAAGGAACTAAATTATTTATCCAAAATGCATCATCAAGGCAATGTTTCGGACAACAGATGGCCTTTTTCAAGCGTAACATAGCAGATAAAATTACATTAATTTTTTATCTGCCAATTTGTCTCTGGATTTGCTGGTAACCTGATGGGAAATTGCCCAAAGAAAGCACAAAACCTGCGGAGTGGTGCATAGGGAATTACCATTACTCTGATCAGAGTTTGTTCTGAGTGTCAGCACAGTGTGATCAGATTCTCTCGGATGAGGAGAAGATGGAGAACAACATTTCTCCATCTTCTTTCTCCATTCTGTGAGTCCAAGCATGTCTTCCAAATGCGGTCCAATGTTTTCCATGCACCCATAGACTTGAATGGGTGAGTGGCATCCGATTTCAAAGTGAAATTGCTGCTAGATTTTTTTTTCTCTGACAGCATGCTGTGAAAAATTTTTCACTGACAGATTCTGTCAATGAAAAAAATCCGGCCATCATCACTGCCCCATTGAATAACATTAATCAAAGTAGTATCTGATAAAAATTGAATAGCACTCGATCGATGTATGTGCTCGTGTAAGAGAACCTTTGTCCAAAGAATGGGGCCCGCTGCTCCCCCATTTGGCACTATAGATAAAAGGAGGTTTTTTTCTAATTTTATATAATTGTATAGAAGAGTCTCCAGTATGTGACACCACTGATGGCAGGGAGCCGCAGAGAAAGGCATTGCGGGGAGCCTGCGGTTACATTCATAATTTTGCACAATTTCAATGCAATGGAATAGATGGGAACAGATGCAAAGTGTGAGCAGATCACCATCAGTGATTCTCATTCTCACAGTAATGAAGGGCATCTGGAGACAGATATTGCATGATGCGTGATGTTCGAACTGCTTGGAAAGAAAGGATCAGCATTTTAATTTAATGTTGGTTTCATACTTTATACACGAGGTGCGAGGTCCCGGTATTGCCTCAGAAGAAGGCACCCCACCTACTGCAGCTTGCACAGACTTGTTTCAGTAGCTGGGTTAATTTTCGAGTATGGATATCATGGCGCTTTATAGTCTAATAGGTGGAACGGCTTGGAAGATTATCACATTCACACATATAGAAATGACTGGGGATTTGCTGAGAATTTCTCTCTGTAGAATCCATGCATCCTTTTGGTAAAATCCTATTTTCTTCCTGTAATGCCATTTTCCGCATTTTACACCTTGGGTTACTGAAATAATGTATAATATACATGTTGTTGGTATCCTGGGATTGAAAATAAAATTGGTAGTTTATTAAATAATATAGTACACAGTCCACTAGACTCTTAAACAAAAGTGGAATTAAAAAATCACTTATTGTTTAAAAGGGTATTCCCATCTCCAAGATCCTATCCCAATATGTAGTAAGTGTAATAATAATAATATTAGTAAATACACCTAATTAGAAATGTAGTATAGTTGTTCTGATTCTCTGTGTCTCTTTCTTCATGTGCAGGCACTGCAAGACCTTATGTATCCATGGTTACGACCACTGTGATATAGTTACAGTTATCTAGTTGTTAGTGGTCGTAACCATGGACACTTAAAGTCCTGCAATGCCTGCACATGAGGAAAGAGACATAGCGAATCAGAAATACTATGCTACATTTCTAATTAGCGGTATTTGCTAATATTATCATTACACCTACTACATATTTTGATAAAATCTTGGATATGGAAATACTCTTTGAAGTTTTTTTTATAGTAAATATATTTTCAATTTTCAACATCACGACATGGATATTACATTTTTCACACTGGCTTCTAGGTCTTATATTAGTGACACTTACTGTTCTGTACAGATGACTTTTCAGCAGTCTTATTATCATCACAGACTGGATGACAGTGAAGGATAACACCTCTATACACAGTAGATAACACAGGATCCACCATTCTCAATGGATGACATCTCTGCTCACCTCCTCCTACTGAACCTATGGGAGGCATGGTCAGGATAGAAGCTCGGTAGACTTCTATACAAAAATTGGGGTTTATGTCAGTCTATTGTTGCCAATGTCCTAATGGCATTTTACAAATAAAATATCTGTAATATTGAATTGGATTAATTTTATGCTAGGTTTATATCACATTTGGAGATCATATTCACGGGGACCACAAAGCAATACTTGTTTAGCCAAGATGGAATATTAGGGATAACAATGTTGTTAGTTTCCGTCACCCTCTCCTAAAGAAGTTTTCCCGCTAAGAACATTTGACCGATTCACAAAGTCGGTGATAAATATACAACTGATGTTACGTCACTACTGAGACCTCAACCAGTTACTAAAACAGGGACTTCTGAGTCCTATATTGAATGCAGCAGCAGTGATCCCTACTCAAAGTCCTTTGGACTGATTATTTTGATGCTCTTGGTGGTTTCCATCAAAGTCCTCATGACCATAGTCTGGATTAATAGGGGACTTGGGACCCCTGATCTGGTGATTGGTTGGATTCTCAGCAGTAGGGCTGTCAACAATCCTCTATTTATCACCTAATCTGTGAATATTATTTGGCTTTTTTTCCTAGTATCACTTTAGCTGTGAATATACCAGTGCATTTTTTTGTTTTTGTTCCAGTTAGGATCTTGACCAGTGCCTCCCGGTAGAGCTGTGGCTTATCTGGATGTACTGGGAGCCAATGTCGAGTTATTTTGACAGTTAAACTTCTGATGTTTATGTCTGCAAAATAAGCAAATTCTCCGCACTTTAACGTCTGCAAAGCAGATGTTTTCTACCAGACGTTCAGAGATGACAGATTTTTGATCTTCATCTGGAAACTACTCTCTCCCTATTTTGTCTTATGTCTCTGAAAAGACTTTTTGTAATTTAAAAAATAAAATAAAATAAAATTGCATGATGGCTCAGTGCCACCATACATTGAATTATGAATCATACTTAAAACACTAGAAGTCCCAGAAATTTCGAGCTCCAAAGGTTCCAAAGGTAGAAATGTTAAATGACCCCTCTCTGGGACTTCTAGTGTTAAAGTACCCGGCCGCAACCATTATAGTTTTTACAGTCCTGCTGTGTTCCGGCAGCATTCGAGGACCACCAGCCGGCACCAGTAACAGCTAATCAACAGGGTGATGGGTATCAGACCCCCACCGATCAGATATCGATGACACATCTTAAGGATGAGCATCCAGACCTCAGTTTTCAGAACTCCTTTTTAGTAGGGCTTTCCGGTATCAGAAAATTGATGGTCTATCGTTTGGATAAGTCGTCTATATCAGATCAGTGGTGGTATGAGTCTCCGCACTCCTGCCCATCATCAGCTATTTGAAGGAGCTGCTGTTTGTTTTTCGTCAGGTGCTGCAGCCTCTTTAATGCTTCCATCATTTCATCTACTTGCATTATCTAATTAGCAGTACAGACAATAGAATACAAAAGTCTACAGGAAAAGTAAAATTTTATGAATAAAAATAACCGTAATGTGTGATTATATTTTCTAAAATGTGGTCATTCATAATACAATGCTGATGTTAAATACTGTATATAACAAAATGGAGGAGTAACAGGATTAGGTCATAAGATGCTAGTAAAATCTGGCTTCATGTTGACCTGCAGTCCATGAATGATCCATATACAATGACAATGCCATATATTATTATTATTATTATTATTATTATTATTATTTATTATTACAGCGCCATTTATTCCATGGCGCTTTACATGTGAGGAGGGGTAGACATAATAAAGACAAGTACAATAATCTTGAACAATACAAGTCACAGCTGGTACAGGAGGAGAGAGGACCCTGCCCGCGAGGGCTCACAATCTATATTTCATTCATACATGGTGACCTCTTACATTGCTAGTGCTCAAATTAGTGACTTTTGTGTTGCATATTTTTCTGTGATTTCTAAGTCAAAAGTATGACTTGGTATAGTTTTGCTTTATATACCAAGTTATGTGGCAAGCATTTTTTAAAGGGTCAATATAAGAGAGGGTGTGAGTCGATTCGCAAGACCCTTTCCATCAGCCACGTTAGTAATCTGTGGTCATTGGATGGCAGCCCTGATAACCTCTTACCTCTCGGTATCCGTGGCTCTTCTTTTGATTAGCTGACCTGGTGCGACATCATATGTGCATCATGCCACAACGATGACGTTGTGCCGAGCCAAATAATCAAAAGAAGAGCTGGTAACAGGGCAGTTCACATGCCTTCAGTCCACCTGCCACAGATTACTGGCTTGGCTGCTAGCCCAAGCCTACGAATCAATTCACACCATCTCAAGTCAATATTGACTACTAGGACTGTTAAGGTACCGTCACACTCAGCGACGCTGCAGCGATATAGACAACGAGCCGATCGCTGGAGCGTCGCTGTTTAGGTCGCTAGGAGACGTCAAACACAGCAGCTCCAGAACGATGCAGGAGCGATCCAGTGACGTAACGGCGACTCACTTATCGTTCTCGCTGGTTGTTAGATCCATGTAAAACGTTGCTGGCATCGTTGCTTTTGATGTCAAACATGACGATACACGCCGACCTGACGACAAAATAAAGTTCTGGACTTCTAGCTCTGACCAGCGATGGCACAGCGGGATCCAGATCGCTGCTGCGTGTCAAACACAACGAGATCGCTATCCAGGACGCTGCAACATCACGGATCGTTGTTGTTCTTGTTGCAAAGTTGCTGGGTGTGACGGTACCTTTACCACCAATAAAAACCCTGCTCTCTTCCTCTATGAATAGGCTAATTGCATACTTTCTTTCTCGAGGAGTATTGCATGTCCAAGTCTCTACGTCAGAATGGCAGTTTCCATAAAGATAAACTTTCTCCATTATATCATTTTCACCCAAAAAGCAAGTCTTTTACTTTTGCACTGATGAGGGTCAAGAACCCTGAAACAGCTGTCAGCAAATGGAGTTTTTTCTTTTTGAAAATATTAGAGGTTCCAGTCTAATTATTTAAACAAACTTAGCTGTAGTACGTTTTGGGGGGTTTATGCTACTGGTGGACAAAGACTAAATACAGATCTATCAATGTGTGATGTAGTGCTCAATGTAGGGTACCAGACCTTAAAATGTAGTAGAATGAAAACTTGGCGCTCAACTGCCAAATTTTCATTCAAAATGCAGATCTAAACTGAGGAAGGTTTAGACTGGACCACAGGGGAGCGGGTAAATTCCTCGGTGGGCCCCTGTGAAGGACTGCTAACGAGCAGTGCAAGAACACGTGATTCAATATTTACATGAAAAAATCAACTTCTAATCATTCATAACATAAATAACCCAAATTAATATTATATTGAAGCAAACGTAACTTTCTGTACTAAAATTAGGTTATTTTTGCAAGTAAGGGGGCCTCTAGATTCAATGTTACTGGTGGGCACTTGCCAATCCAGTCCGATACTGACAGAGGATAACCAGTTGCGGCCCGTTCATGCTTCCGGTGTCATTTTGCACTGCACTGGAATTTTCTGTGCATTTAGCATTGTATGACAAAAGCAAGCAAAGTATAGTGAGAATTCATTTACCATGAAGAATGTAAGTGCCTGTTAGGCATGGGTACATAACGAGGGGTGAGGTGACAGGCCATGTGTCCTGGGCGTGGGGTTCCAGCGGAACTAGCAGCGAAAGGGGACACGTGCTATTTTGGATCCAGACTGACTTGGCTTGCTTGATGTATCACTAGTTTAGTTTGGCAGCACTTACTAATGATCAGATCGGTGTATGCATTTCATCTTATTTCACTGGGATCTAAGAGGGCCGCCAATCAATCTTTGCACCAGCCCCAACTTTTTTTTTCCACCCTCTTGCGCTCTTTTTCTTTTTTCCTAGTTTTATTTACTTTCCTGATATGGAGATATGTCACCTTAGGATTCTGTATTTTTTCTCCTGTGTATGTGTTTTTATAGATCACTAATTTATGAAATATACAAGTTTCTCAATCACGTCACTTTTTGCATTTCACTAATGGATCTGCTGAATGTTCGAGGCATCATTGGGATTAGATTAGTTTTGTCTTGTGCTGAAGACTTTATCTAATATAAAGTCTACTCCGTACATTTTAGAACGTTAGGAAATATGAATAAGAAAATAAGAAATGCGGCTCAATCAACAATGAGAGACTAGATAAAACATTTCCTTATGTGGCATTTAAAAAAAAATCCTTGCAATGCGTGGGAGCTCCATTCCAAGCATTTCAGTGGAATAACATTATATCGGTCCAGGTGTTTCTGTAATCCTGCCTTTAACAAAGTATAGTCAGCTAAAATTGCTAAAAATGGTGTATGGGATTGTGTAACTGTTAACCCAATGGTAGAGATAAGGCCCGTGCCGCCTGATAGAGGCCCAAAGGAAGATTGCATGGTATTGTCAAAGTCAATTTAATTATTACTCTAGATCAGAGGTCCCCAACTCCAGTCCTCAAGGCCCACCAACAGGTCAACAGGATTTCCTTTGCATTGCACAGGTGATGCAATTATTACCTGGGCAAGACTAAGGAAATCCTGAAAACATGACCTGTTGGTGGGCCTTGAGGACTGGAGTTGGGGACCTCTGCTCTAGATCACCAGGACTGTTAAGGTACCGTCACACATAACGATTTCTTTAACGATATCATTGCTTTTTGTGACGTAGCAACGATATCGTTAACGAAATCATTCTGTGTGACAGCGACCAACGATCAGGCCCCTGCTGGGAGATCGTTGGTTGCTGGGAATGATCAGGACCTTTTTTTGGTCGCTGATCACCCGCTGTCATCGCTGAATCGGCGTGTGTGACGCCGATCCAGCGATGTGTTCACTTGTAACCAGGGTAAATATCGGGTTACTAAGCGCAGGGCTGCGCTTAGTAACCCGATATTTACCCTGGTTACCATTGTAAAAGTAAAAAAAAAACAGTACATACATACCAGTGTCTGTCACGTCCCCCGCCTTCAGCTTCCCGCACTGACTGTGAGCGCTGGCCGTAAAGCACAGCGGTGACGTCACCGCTGTGCTCTGCTTTATGGCCGGCGCTGACACAGTGAGTGCGGGAAGCTGACGCGGGGGGACGTGATGTGAGTATGTAGTGTTTTTTTTTTTTACATTTACAATGGTAACCAGGGTAAACATCGGGTTACTAAGCGCGGCCCTGCGCTTAGTAACCCGATGTTTACCCTGGTTACCCGGGGACTTCGGCATCGTTGGTTGCTGGAGAGCTGTCTGTGTGACATCTCTCCAGCGACCACACAACAACTTACCAACGATCACGGCCAGGTCGTATCGCTGGTCGTGATGGTTGGTAAATCGTTAAGTGTAACGGTACCTTTACAATGAACCCTGCACTGCCCCAGATAACAACGGTTGTTACCATCAATCCCTTCAATACCCCAGACCACCAGGGATGTTGTCATTAGCCCAATTACTACCTTAGACCACCAGGAATGTTATGGCGATTAAACTATTTTGGAGAGAAACTTTATTCCGGTTTCAGTAGGTGAAATGTAAATTGCAGAACCCTCAGTTGGCCACCTCCACCTTTAAGCACAACTAATATAATTTTTTTTTTTTTAAATGTCCTAGGCCAAACTATACCCGGTGATGTAAAATAGCCCAAGCCAAACTATTCCCCTCCATGCTACAATATACCCCTTTATTGTATGAACCCTTGTCAATGAGAGTGATTGTAGATGCCATTTTTTAATAACGGACTTCCCCATAGTGGGAAGGTATTTGTGTTATTAATCACGGCTGGACCACGGTGAGTCATTGGACGTGGTATATCTCGATTTTTCCAAAGCGTTTGATACCGTGCCGCACAAGAGGTTGGTACACAAAATGAGAATGCTTGGTCTGGGGGAAAATGTGTGTAAATGGGTTAGTAACTGGCTTAGTGATAGAAAGCAGAGGGTGGTTATAAATGGTATAGTCTCTAACTGGGTCTCTGTGACCAGTGGGGTACCGCAGGGGTCGGTATTGGGACCTGTTCTCTTCAACATATTCATTAATGATCTGGTAGAAGGTTTACACAGTAAAATATCGATATTTGCAGATGATACAAAACTATGTAAAGCAGTTAATACAAGAGAAGATAGTATTCTGCTACAGATGGATCTGGATAAGTTGGAAACTTGGGCTGAAAGGTGGCAGATGAGGTTTAACAATGATAAATGTAAGGTTATACACATGGGAAGAAAGAATCAATATCACCATTACACACTGAAAGGGAAACCACTGGGTAAATCTGACAGGGAGAAGGACTTGGGGATCCTAGTTAATGATAAACTTACCTGGAGCAGCCAGTGCCAGGCAGCAGCTGCCAAGGCAAACAGGATCATGGGGTGCATTAAAAGAGGTCTGGATACACATGATGAGAGCATTATACTGCCTCTGTACAAATCCCTAGTTAGACCGCACATGGAGTACTGTGTCCAGTTTTGGGCACCGGTGCTCAGGAAGGATATAATGGAACTAGAGAGAGTACAAAGGAGGGCAACAAAATTAATAAAGGGGATGGGAGAACTACAATACCCAGATAGATTAGCGAAATTAGGATTATTTAGTCTAGAAAAAAGACGACTGAGGGGCGATCTAATAACCATGTATAAGTATATAAGGGGACAATACAAATATCTCGCTGAGGATCTGTTTATACCAAGGAAGGTGACGGGCACAAGGGGGCATTCTTTGCGTCTGGAGGAGAGAAGGTTTTTCCACCAACATAGAAGAGGATTCTTTACTGTTAGGGCAGTGAGAATCTGGAATTGCTTGCCTGAGGAGGTGGTGATGGCGAACTCAGTCGAGGGGTTCAAGAGAGGCCTGGATGTCTTCCTGGAGCAGAACAATATTGTATCATACAATTAGGTTCTGTAGAAGGACGTAGATCTGGGGATTTATTATGATGGAATATAGGCTGAACTGGATGGACAAATGTCTTTTTTCGGCCTTGCTAACTATGTTACTATGTTACTATGATGAAGATTGATCTTACAATACAATGTGACTGGTAAGCGGACAGCAGTCATTACATCTGAGATTACACTATTGTCCTGTGACTTAAGGGCTTTTACCTTAGAATACAATTGTATCTTGATCCAATCACTTCACCGGTTTTCTCACGCTGCCTCTGATTGGTTACAAAGTGTGCAGAACTCATTCTATCATACTCAGACCCACAGCTGCTTGTAATGTGTAACTACTGAGAAGTGCGGCAGGATTCTGTACCCCATTACATCTTTACAGAGGTCTAATATTTGTACTGATTGAAGTTTTTTGGTTCAAGTAATAAAAGTCTAAAAAAGTCTGTGTTTAGAACTTAAAAATTTAAGTTATCTTCTCACATAACTTGCCTGACAAGCCTGAACCCAAAAATTAAGCAATTCTTGTGTATATCACTCAACACTGCTGATATCAAAGGGGGTAAAATCTGGCATGAAGGGGTATGAAATGGCCCCTGAGTATAAATTGGCCTAGACCATAATATACCCAAAGTATAATCAAGCCTAGGCCGCTTAAACCACTAGTATACTCTAGTCTGGACTCCGGGTATACTATGCCCTGTTATACCAGCGCCTATTCTTATGGTGGTGCACATACAGCTCACAGTTACATTCGGGGGCTATAGAAAGTGAAGTGACAGCCCCTGTGGGCACTTTATTGATTGTTTCCTTTTCAACATCCAGAATCAACGTAAGTATTTTTAAAAAATCTTCTATTTTTCAAATGGAAAGTCATTGAAACAGGAAACTTCTGCTTATAAAATGAATAATTAATTACGGCAAAACTTCAATACGATGACATTTTTATGATCTTTTGTTAAGATGCCACAAACCTAGCACTTTAATGTTATAAGTAGCAAAGTGCTGCTGTGGGACTAGAAGTGCCAGCATTCTACGCCAGCTGCCAGGTATATAAAAATGTTCTATTTGGACACAGAGCAAATGATAAATTGCATCTGAAAAACTTCAGAGAGGCACATGTTAAGTCTCAGGATAATTATCAATAATGGGTTGGGTAGTCCGTTGTGCTGTAGACACACCCCAACATGGCGTTGTTTGCCCTTGCTTCATGGACTTGGGGCTTGTTCCTGTTATTTACAGACCTTGTCGGAGGAGCCAGGACTCATTATACATTTTATGATAGTTGTACTTTTTCCCAACGGTGTCTAATCCTAGACACAAGCACATTAGTCGGTGAACTTGAAACTTTTCTCCAGTGTTCTTAAGACTCGCAGTGTTAACAGAAGTACAGCTTCCCACTGACACATTGGTGCGGCTGGTGCCAAGAACCCATGAATCCACCGCACAGAATTGTGAAACCTTGCATAAAACACATCAGTCTCAAACAACAAGAAAACCACATTCTCTGCCAGGAATCTTCACAATATATTGCCAGCCCGCTTGGCACCTGGGAGTCTTGGGGATGTAGGAGTTAAGTTGTGACGAGTCCTGGCAACTTCTGCTTTTCCTTATAAGAATATTGGTCTGAAATGTAGCTCTGCTAAATGGAATGTGTGAATGCAGCCAAGGAGATACTTAAAGGTGCAATGGCATATACTGTATATATCTACCCTTGTCCAGAGACCTGTATTCATTATCCACACAAATTATACAGGTTACATTATATACAGTATATATACTAGTTATTTCAGATCGTGATGTAATACCTGCCTATCACTCAATGCATTAAGTGACTCCCAGTAACAGGCAGGAATGATATATTCAGTATAAAACCCTTTAAGGGGATATATTACTTGTCATTTATATGTAATGTTTTCACCTGGTGTAAATTCCTCTGTTCTCCTGAATCTGGTGCTGTTTCTCTTTTGTTCCTGCGCCTCTCCATTCCCGAGATATGACCCTCTCTTTCCTGCATGTAAATCTAGTCTTAATAGCAAGGGGGTGTGGCCACAACTCTTCTTAATGGGAGTCTTATTGAGGGACACACCCATTTAGCTGAAAATTTTAGATTTACATTCAAGAAAGAAGGGTTTATATCTCGGGAACGGAGTGGTGTAGAAACAAAAGAAAAACAACGCCGGATTCAGGAGAAGAGGAGCAATTACACCAGGTATAATAGATTAAATATTGATGGCAAGTAACAGATCCTATGTAAACCCCAGAATTAAGACATTAAGCTTTATACTCTGGAATGCCCACAAAAGAGCCATTTTATGTGAAAATGTGCATGAGCCTGGCCCACTTGCTGTCCGGAGGACAATCCATGTCAACAAAATTGGAACTTTTATCATGGACTGCACTTGTGTCTTCTATCAGTTATTTAATAGGCATCTTTATATGCAATTCATCTATACAGATGCATGACAGTCGGGAAGGATATATTTTAATAGTAGATGTCTAAACTTAATAAAAAATGTGAGATTTAAAGCGGTTTACCTGATTAGAAAAAAAGGTAATTTTTTCCGCTTAAAACAGCGCCACTAATGTTCTCAGGTTGTGTCTGGTATTGCAAGACTGCTCCATTCACTCCAATGGATCTGGCTTACAATACAAAAGAAGAAGAAAAAACAGCAGGTTTTATTCCTATACCGCCAGTAACATAACTATGAATTTCTCTGCTGGATGAAATGGGGTTAATGTCTGTCCAGTGCTGCTGTGCGCTTGTCTGGTTTCTCTGTCCTATGGCACTCAGCCACCAGCTGAAAATTAGACTTTGCCCAGGCATCGCTTCTGCATTGTCGTAGCCTTTGCCCGTCTTCCATTTATAGCAGAACATCGTTCCTTTTCCCTAGTCATTTATTTTAATCAATCTGTGAAAAAACAACCCGAGCACATGTCAGACACAAGGCATTCTCGTAATAAAACCGTCCTCCTGCCAAATAAGTGATTATGAGCCATACGCTGCTATTGGGCGGAAGCCCAGACCTCGGAGTTACACAGAATCTGATTGGATCTTCTCTTTCTCCACCATGCGCAGATTTGGAGAGGAAATTCCCTGTTTCACTCTACAATGGCTGACTGCACTTTGCCGTAGTGTCAGTATCTAGGTTTTCCGAAAGCTAAAACTTTCCTTGTGCTTCGTAATATGCTTGTGATAAGTGTGTGCTGCTAAATAGCTTTTCTGATTGTATGTTCTGTTTCCTCTTTTTGCAGGTTGCTGAAACGTGCCTTTTTTTCCGAAGCTAACGCTGCTTGGATTTCTGTCTAGTGCTGCCTCCCTCTTTTTTTTTTCTCTTTTTTTCTTTATTTTGCTTCCTTTTTTTTTTTCTTTTTTTCCTTTTATTTGTCGTAACTTGCAGGCCAAACGCATACGGCAATTTTAGTCTTTTAATTTCAGCATTCAAGAAAAAAAAAGTATATACATCAAAATTTTATTAACCCGTCACGCCTGTGCCCATCTTCATCGCTTTAATCATCACAACAACGAAAGAAAAAAAAAAGGAAAGTTTTGCAATTGCCGAAGCCTTTTCACGACCATAACGACCATCATTAAGTTCAGAGCACGAAATTGCTTTCACGGTTTGCATTGTCTACTTACCCCTTTCCCCACTTTCAAGTCCAGAAGTGGCGTAAAGCCGACACGTTCAGACTTTGACATTTGCACTTTTTAAAGAGCTGGCCTCTGGTTAGATTTTATTTTCAATTTATCTGATAAAACTTCTATTTTATGGTTGGATTTTTATGATTTATTTGTGTCTCTAAAACAGATATAAATTGACTTTAAAAAAAAAAAAAGAACAAGAAAAACAACAAGAAAAAAAAAAACCTTAAGTGCTGACAATTTTTTTTAACCAAAGTGATTAAAATAGTTATTTTATTCATTTAAACTTGAAGTCCACTTTCCCCCGTCCCCTTGTGATAACAAGAAAACGATTGTAGTACGACAAAGGTGTCAGCTTCGTGCGGGCAAATCCTGTCTTTAACATGGCCGTTAACGTCTCCTTGGTGCGTGACACAAAATGGTTGACGCTGGAAGTATGCCGTGAATTCCAGAGAGGCACTTGTTCAAGGTCTGATGCAGAGTGCAAGTTTGCACATCCGTCACGAAGTTGCCACGTGGAAAACGGGAGAGTTATCGCCTGCTTTGATTCATTAAAGGTAGGAGAAACCTTTGATCTTTTGCTGAATTTGAAATGAATCCAATTTATCGTACTGTGCTAGGTATCAAAGTCAACCAAAAAAAAATTCTACCAGCCAATTTATAAAAAACAGCCTGTGCAAAAACATATCTTGAATTATCAGACAGATATAGAAAATATCTAACACTCAAATGTAAAGATAAAGGACCTATTGGCTTAAAGGTCTGGGGCAAGTTCTTGAACTTTTACAAAAGAGAGAAAACTGGCATATGAAAGGTGCATTATTTAGCACCCTGCATAGTTGCGCAAAAATGTTGTGACTTTTGGTATTTAAGAATCGTTTTTGGTCAATTTAAAAAAAAAATGGTCAGGTCTACTATGAGGGTGATATAAGGGCATGTCAGAGAGGGGGACACCGAACTTTGTATACATTTCCCTATCCTTGCGTGTTATTATTTTTGTATTTAATCTCAGTAATAAAATAAAAAAAAATGTAAGACATTGTTTTAAGTGGTCACCTTTGTCTACCTGGTCCCCTTGAAGTAGGGTATACCGTATATGGGTAACGAATTTTGATTCAAATCATTATTGGTGACACTATACTAATTAATGAACACTAAAGGAGTTTATGATTTTACTGAAAAGTAAGCTACAACAGCTCTAGGTATAATGTATATTTGTGATGCCTACTGACTGTATTGTTTTGATGCTTCTGTTAATTTTCTCCTCTGAACTTCCCTTCTTCATGCTCTGATGGGTTTTCCTCCTGACCTGTCGATGATTTCCTGTGCCATTGACTTGCGCCTGTGTCTTACAGTCTAAAGGATGTATTACCATGGTCATCAGTCAACGGGGGCTTCACACTGAAATCCACTAGCTATCCTATAATGTAAAAAAGTCTTGGGTCATCAAAAAAGAGACCCACTAAATCCATTCTCTACTCTAACTGAAGGTGGTCCCAAACTGGACAACCCCTTTTTTTTAAGTTTGACGAATTGAATTTGGTTTATGTTGAAAGAAATGTTGATCTACATATAGACCGCCATAGAAGGACACGTCTAATTTAGACCGCCATATAATAGAATATAATTGCCTAGAATACTACTTCCTGCAATTTGTGCCAACTTCCTGTCCGGAGCTAATGTCCGGAGCTAATGTCCGGAGCTAATGTCCGGAGATAAGTGACGTCAGCAGTGTCCAGTGTCTGATTGGTTGCCGCCTGCTGCGAGCGACCAATCAGAAACGTGCCGTACTGTGACACACTCCGCCCGCCATTTTGGTGTGATTTTTGAATTTTTACCTCGCAGCAAGTTTCTACTGCGTGGAGGCGGGCCCAGTGACGTTGCTCTTCAAGCTCCTGCCGAATTTCGTCAAAAAAATGATAATACCATTTACCAAAACTATATATATTTAGTTGTGAAGTGGTTCAGTGACATTTTCACACCAATTTTGAACTTTTGTTTGGTGTTTTCTCCATATACTGCCTATTATTCACTGACTGTTATACTGAGAGACTGCCGTTTATTAACCTCTTCTTTGTCACATTGGGTATATTGCTCTATTATTTGCCACATAAGGACATTGTCCATTATTGCCCAGCAATTTCTTAAATAAAAAGAATTGTCAAGAGCTGGTAAGTGCAGCCATTTTTTGTTCTTTCTTACTATTATTTATTAATTGTATTATTCTTACATTTGAATAAATAAAGTATATATGGATTCTAGACTCCCGATTCTTTAGAATCGGGCTGCCATCTAGTAATAGAATAAGAGTCTGGCATCTGTATTGCACAGCTTCTGTGCAGGTTCCGTCATGCCATGACAGTCAGAGGTTGGCTGGACCTGCTTGACTTGAACTTCTGAATAAGTTGCAGAATTATCCATTGCTTGAGTCGGGTCAGGCTGAGACGTGTTGTCCTACAAAATCTTATGAATCGCTTGAAAGGGCAGGAAGGATGGGAAGACTCATAATTATTGAATCAGACAGAAGCACAGGTGGTTTATTTTCTCTCTCTATCCAGATTGTTCATGGATATGTTGATGACCCTCCTCCCAGAGTCATGTTTAAACGCAAAAGAATATTCTTGTAAAGCTGCCCAAAAAAGCAGCAAACTAGACTCCCATCTCTTCCACGATGGCAGATATTTGGAAAAAACAAGGATCAGACGAGTTGGATATCAGTATGTGAAATCCTTTGTTTTTACAGGTGATAAGCCACATCCAAATAGTATGGCAGCAGCTTGCTCCCCACTCATTATCGAGAACACATAGATGCTCAGACAAGAGGAGCATGCATGTATATGGTAAAGATCTGACTGCTGTCTAATGTGTTGTGAGTTCTGTTTTTGGGCTCCCTCTGGTGGTTACTGATGGTACTGGGTGATTTGTGTTCTGCTGTCTCTGGTGTCCACCTGTTCTATTAGGATTTGGGAGTTTCCTATTTAACCGGGCTTTCTTGTCATTTCCCCGCTGGCTATCAAGGTTATCAGAGTGTTTTGTTACCTCAGCTTCTGGCTACAGTAATCTTCAGGACAAGCTAAGTTTTTGATTTTCTTGTTCCACGTTTTGCTTTATTTTTGTCTTGTCCAGCTTGCATATAATTGTCTCTTTGCTGCTGGTTGCTCTAGTGGGCTGTAATTGCTCCTCATGTTCCATGAGTTGGAACATGAGTTCAAGTAATTACAGGATGGTTTTTTGAAGGGTTTTTTGCTGACCGCGCAGTTTACTTTTGTATCCTCTGCTATCTAGTTTTAGCGGGCCTCATTTTGCTGAATCTGTTTTCATACTGTGTATGTGCCTTCCTCTCATTTCACCGTCATTATATGTGGGGGGCTGCTATTTCTGTGGGGTATTTCTCTGGAGGCAAGAGAGGTCTGTGTTTCTTCTAATAGGGGAAGTTAGATCTTCGGCTGGTGCGAGACGTCTAGGATCAACGTAGGCACGTTCTCCGACTATTGTTATTTGTGTGTTCAGGTTTAGGGTCGCGGTCAGCTCAGCTTCCATCACCCTAGAGCTCGTTGGTGCTTGTCCTTTTGTGATTCCCTGCCATTGGAATCATGACAGTATAGCCGGCCAAAATGTTTGGGCTGAAGTAGGAGGAAAAGTAGTCTGAGGAAGTTTTTTTGTTTTTTTTTCTCTCCTCTGAGGTTGCTGCCTAGCCTTAATTGCAGCCAGGCTGATTTTTTTTTTTTCCTCCTCTTAATCCTTGAATGGCTCTGACCTTAGCTGTTTATCATGGACGTCCAGAGTTTAGCTTCCAGCTTGAATAATCTTGCTGCTAAGGTTCAAAATATACAAGATTTTGTTGTACATGCTCCTATGTCTGAACCTAGAATTCCTATTCCAGAGTTCTTTGCTGGAGATAGATCTAGTTTTCTGAATTTTAGGAACAATTGCAAGCTGTTCCTTTCTTTGAAATCTCGCTCTTCGGGAGACCCTGCTCAGCAGGTTAAGATTATTATATCTTTCCTGCGCGGTGACCCTCAAAATTGGGCATTTGCATTGGCACCAGGGGATCCTGCGTTGCTTAATGTGGATGCGTTTTTTCTGGCATTGGGTTTGCTCTATGAGGAACCTAACCAGGAGATTCAGGCTGAAAAAGCTTTATTAGCTCTCTCTCAGGGACAAGATGAAGCAGAAATATATTGTCAAAAATTTCGGAAATGGTCAGTGCTTACTCAGTGGAATGAGTGCGCCCTGGCTGCAAAGTTCAGAGATGGCCTTTCTGAGGCCATTAAAGATGTTATGGTGGGGTTCCCTGCGCCTACGGGTCTGAATGAGTCTATGACTATGGCTATTCAGATTGATCGGCGTTTACGGGAGCGCAAACCTGTGCACCATTTGGCGGTGTCTTCTGAACAGGCACTTGAGACAATGCAATGTGATAGAGTTCAGTCTAGAAGTGAACAGCAAAACTATAGGCGGAAAAATGGGTTGTGCTTTTATTGTGGTGATTCAGCTCATGTTATATCAGCATGCTCTAAACGCACAAAAAAGGTTGATAAGTCTGTTGCCATTAGTACGTTACAGTCTAAGTTCATTCTGTCTGTGACTCTGATTTGCTCATTATCATCCATTTCCGTCGATGCCTATGTAGATTCAGGCGCTGCCCTGAGTCTTATGGATTGGTCATTTGCCAAGCGATGTGGGTTTAGTCTTGAGCCTCTGGAAGTCCCTATTCCTTTGAAGGGAATTGACTCTACACCTTTAGCTATGAATAAACCTCAGTACTGGACACAAGTGACCATGCGTATGACTCCCGTTCATCAGGAGGTGATTCGCTTCCTGGTATTGTATAATTTACATGATGTTCTAGTACTTGGTCTGCCATGGTTACAAACTCATAATCCAGTCCTTGACTGGAAAACAATGTCTGTGTTAAGCTGGGGATGTCAGGGGGTTCATGATGATGCACCTCCGATTTCTATCGCTTCATCTACTCCTTCTGAGGTTCCTGTATTTTTGTCTGATTATCGGGATGTTTTTGAGGAGCCTAAGCTCAGTTCGCTTCCTCCTCACAGGGATTGCGATTGTGCTATAGATTTAATTCCTGGTAGTAAATTTCCTAAAGGTCGTTTGTTCAATCTGTCAGTGCCAGAGCATACTGCTATGCGGGATTATGTTAAGGAGTCCTTGGAAAAGGGACATATCCGTCCATCTTCGTCCCCTTTTAGGCCTTGTATAGATTATCGTCTTTTGAATAAGATTACCCTAAAATATCAGTATCCTTTGCCTTTGTTGACTGATTTGTTTGCTCGCATTAAGGGGGCTAAATGGTTCACTAAGATTGATCTTCGGGGTGCGTATAATCTTATACGAATAAAGCAAGGTGATGAGTGGAAAACCGCATTTAATACGCCTGAGGGCCATTTTGAGTATTTGGTAATGCCTTTCAGACTTTCTAATGCTCCTTCAGTCTTCCAGTCCTTTATGCACAATATTTTCCGTGAATATCTGGATAAATTTATGATTGTGTATTTGGATGATATTTTGGTTTTTTCTGATGACTGGGAGTCTCATGTTCAGCAGGTCAGGAAGGTGTTTCAGGTCCTGCGGGCTAATTCCTTGTTTGTAAAGGGCTCAAAGTGTCTCTTTGGAGTCCAGAAGATTTCTTTCTTGGGGTATATTTTTTCCCCTTCTACTATTGAGATGGATCCCGTCAAGGTTCGGGCTATTTGTGACTGGACGCAGCCTGCATCTCTTAAGACTCTGCAGAAGTTCTTAGGCTTTGCTAATTTCTATCGTCGTTTTATAACTAATTTTTCTAGTGTTGTTAAGCCTTTGACGGATTTGACTAAGAAGGGTGCTGATGTTGCTGATTGGTCTCCTGCGGCTGTGGAGGCCTTTCGGGAACTTAAACGCCGGTTTTCTTCTGCTCCTGTGTTGCGTCAGCCTGATGTTTCGCTTCCTTTCCAAGTTGAGGTTGATGCTTCCGAGATTGGAGCGGGGGCGGTTTTGTCACAGAGAAGCTCCGATTGCTCGGTGATGAAGCCATGTGCGTTCTTTTCTAGAAAATTTTCGCCCGCTGAGCGGAATTATGATGTGGGTAATCGGGAACTTTTGGCCATGAAGTGGGCATTTGAGGAGTGGCGTCATTGGCTGGAGGGTGCTAGACATCGTGTGGTGGTCTTGACTGATCACAAAAATCTGATTTACCTTGAGTCTGCCAGGCGTCTGAATCCTAGACAGGCTCGTTGGTCACTGTTTTTCTCTCGTTTCAATTTTGTGGTTTCATACCTGCCAGGTTCAAAGAATGTGAAGGCGGATGCTCTTTCTAGGAGTTTTGTGCCTGACTCCCCTGGAAATTCTGAGCCCACTGGTATCCTTAGGGATGGGGTGATTTTGTCGGCCGTCTTCCCAGACTTGCGACGTGCTTTGAAGGAGTTTCAGGCAGGTAAACCTGATCGTTGTCCGCCTGAGAGACTGTTTGTTCCGGATAGTTGGACCAGTAGAGTCATCTCCGAGGTCCATTCTTCTGCGTTGGCAGGTCATCCTGGAATATTTGGTACTAGAGACTTGGTGGCCAGGTCTTTTTGGTGGCCTTCCTTGTCGAGGGATGTGCGTTCTTTTGTGCAGTCTTGTGAGGTTTGTGCTCGGGCTAAGCCTTGCTGTTCTCGAGCCAGTGGATTGTTGTCACCTTTGCCTATCCCGAAGAGGCCTTGGACGCACATTTCCATGGACTTTATTTCGGATCTCCCTGTCTCTCAAAAAATGTCTGTCATCTGGGTTGTGTGTGACCGGTTTTCTAAAATGGTTCATCTTGTACCCTTGCCTAAGTTGCCTTCCTCCTCTGAGTTGGTCCCTCTGTTTTTCCAGAACGTGGTTCGTTTGCATGGGATTCCGGAGAACATAGTTTCTGACAGGGGATCCCAGTTTGTGTCTAGATTTTGGCGGACGTTCTGTGCTAAGATGGGCATTGATTTGTCCTTTTCCTCTGCATTCCATCCTCAGACGAATGGCCAGACGGAGCGAACTAATCAGACCTTGGAAACTTATTTGAGGTGTTTTGTTTCTGCTGATCAGGATGACTGGGTTACCTTTTTGCCTCTGGCCGAGTTTGCCCTTAATAATCGGGCTAGTTCTGCTACCTTGGTTTCTCCTTTCTTTTGTAATTCGGGGTTTCATCCTCGTTTTTCCTCTGGTCAGGTGGAGCCTTCTGATTATCCTGGAGTGGACATGGTGGTGGATGGGTTGCATCGGATTTGGAGTCATGTGGTGGACAATTTGAAGTTGTCCCAGGAGAAGGCTCAGCAGTTTGCTAATCGCCGTCGCCGCGTGGGTCCTCGACTTCGTGTTGGGGACTTGGTGTGGTTGTCTTCTCGTTTTGTTCCTATGAAGGTCTCTTCTCCTAAGTTCAAGCCTCGGTTCATCGGTCCTTATAGGATCTTGGAAATTCTTAACCCTGTGTCGTTTCGTTTGGATCTCCCGGCATCGTTTGCTATTCATAATGTGTTCCATCGGTCGTTGTTGCGGAGGTATGAGGTACCTGTTGTTCCTTCGCTTGAGCTTCCTGCTCCGGTGCTGGTGGAGGGAGAATTGGAGTATGTTGTGGAGAAGATCTTGGATTCTCGTGTTTCCAGACGGAAACTCCAATATTTGGTCAAGTGGAAGGGTTATGGTCAGGAGGATAATTCTTGGGTGGTTGCCTCTGATGTTCATGCTGATGATTTGGTCCTCGCTTTTCATAGGGCTCATCCTGGTCGCCCTGGTGGTTCTCGTGAGGGTTCGGTGACCCCTCCTCAAGGGGGGGGTACTGTTGTGAGTTCTGTTTTTGGGCTCCCTCTGGTGGTTACTGATGGTACTGGGTGATTTGTGTTCTGCTGTCTCTGGTGTCCACCTGTTCTATTAGGATTTGGGAGTTTCCTATTTAACCGGGCTTTCTTGTCATTTCCCCGCCGGCTATCAAGGTTATCAGAGTGTTTTGTTACCTCAGCTTCTGGCTACAGTAATCTTCAGGACAAGCTAAGTTTTTGATTTTCTTGTTCCACGTTTTGCTTTATTTTTGTCTTGTCCAGCTTGCATATAATTGTCTCTTTGCTGCTGGTTGCTCTAGTGGGCTGTAATTGCTCCTCATGTTCCATGAGTTGGAACATGAGTAATTACAGGATGGGTTTTTGAAGGGTTTTTTGCTGACCGCGCAGTTTACTTTTGTATCCTCTGCTATCTAGTTTTAGCGGGCCTCATTTTGCTGAATCTGTTTTCATACTGTGTATGTGCCTTCCTCTCATTTCACCGTCATTATATGTGGGGGGCTGCTATTTCTGTGGGGTATTTCTCTGGAGGCAAGAGAGGTCTGTGTTTCTTCTAATAGGGGAAGTTAGATCTTCGGCTGGTGCGAGACGTCTAGGATCAACGTAGGCACGTTCCCCGGCTATTGTTATTTGTGTGTTCAGGTTTAGGGTCGCGGTCAGCTCAGGTTCCATCACCCTAGAGCTCGTTGGTGCTTGTCCTTTTGTGATTCCCTGCCATTGGAATCATGACACTAATGTGTTTGATCAGCTTAAAGAAGACCTGTCATTTGCCATAAATATGTAATTGTTTATCTGGTGTAAATGCCAACATTTTCTGCATGTTGTTTTTTTTTTTGTATTTTTCTTCCTGCACCTCTACATACCTAAAATATAGGATCCTCTTCCCCTTATATAAATCTAGTTTTGTTATCCAAGGGGGTGCGGCCCTCAACTTTCCTCCTGTGGGTTTCTCAGGATCACACCTACTTGACTAACAAGACCAGATTTATAAACAGGTAAGAGGGGGCCATATCTCAAGAATAGTGAGGGGCGGGAACAAAATGGAAAAAAACACCCCACCTCGATCAGATTCAAAACCGTGGCTTGTATACCAAGTACATATTTAATATTGGCAAGTGACTGGTCTTCTTTAAGAGCGTCAAAGCTTCAATTGCTCTAGGTACACTTGTACACAGTTTTTTAAGAATCTCGGCAGGGAGGTTGCTCCAAACATCTTGGAGAACTAACCACAGATCTTCTGTGGATGTAGACTTGCATCAATCTTTCTGTCTCTTTATGCAATCCCAGAAAGACCTTATATTGAGATTCTCTGATCATTAGACACCATTAATGCTGACCACATTCCCAACTCTATTTGTTGAAATATAGCCCGAATCTTGGAAGGGCCATAGCCTGGGCTTCACTGTTGCCTGCAGACACTCATTATTATACCTATTTCCAGCCCTTTAGCAATCACATACTTTTAAAGTCAAATATTTCAAATTAGGATTTATCAGTCCAGAGAACCTGCTGCCAATTTTCTGCACCCACTATTCTATATTTTTGTGCATAATAGGGTATCTTACCCTTGTTTTCATGTCACAAAAGCCATACCTAAAAAGACAACTTCTAGCCGGACTTCTTTAAACAGTAGATTTGTGTAGCTTAGTCTCACTGGTTGCTCCCTGTTCTGAGCTGATGGCACTGCTGGACATTTTCTTTAGACAGGAAGTGAGCATGATGGGTCTTTCATCTGCTGCACTAAGTTTCTTGCCAACAACTGCATCTACGGTCCTCACCATTGCCCATTTCTTGGTGGTTCTTCAAAAGAGCTCAATTAGCACATTTCGAAACCTCAGTCTGCTTTTAAATCTTTACCTTGGGGAGAACTCGCTGATATATCTACTGTGTGTCTTGTTGCTGTGCTCAGTCTTACCATGGTGTATGACGTGTGACCTGAAACTGTCTTCCATAATCTCACCTTTATGGCAGAGTTTGGCTGTTCCTCACACAGTTTAAAGCTGTTAAAAATATTTCTGTCTAAATTAATGATAGTTTTTCATCTACATATGAAATGATGATCATTATCACCTGTTTGGTTCAATTGGTTACTTGTACACTTGACTATAATCTTACAAAATCCCTGACTATGTGCAAGCATACCTAAAAGAATTGAATCTGTTTTGAAGGCAAAGGGCGGTCACACCTAGTATTGGTTTGCTTTAGATTTCTCTTTTGTTCATTCACTTCTGTTTTTTAAAGCATTCTTACTTTGCAGATTTTTTTTCTACACCTGCCTAAAAGTTTTGCATAGAATTGTATGGTATTTTTTTTTAGCTAAGAGGGCATGGTCCTCTTCTCTTGGAGTCTTGAGCATCTTGCCTAGTTGGCTAAAAAAAGACAAGCATTATATTTAGGGAAGATAATTCTATATGCCAGATTTGAGACTTTGGCATTTATGTAAGGTTTTTTAACTGCATACTTGGCCAATGACAGATCCTCTTTTAGGCATCCTAATTCCACTATGCAAATAGCCTAGTCAGGGACATAGAAGACTTAAACTCTAGTCACCTATTGGATGTAGCAAACCTAAAAGTCAACATTGAGACTTTAACGAGCTTTGACACATGACTTTGGATAAGAAGCCAAACCAGACACAATATTTGGAGATACGTGTTTCTGGGTATTTGCCCTCATCAGTGCAAAGCAAGAATTCTGATTTGGCTGGGTGAAAGGCCTCTGACAGGGTGTCAAAGGGGGAATGTTTCTCCTTGTAGAGAGTGTCAATCCACAGTAGGGAGACTTAAAGGCCATGCAATGCTCCTGGGAATTTTAAATATGCATATAGCTTCTTCAGAGAGGAAGAGGACTTGGAATATAGTGAGACCTGTTGAGGTAAAATCCTAATAGGCAATATCTGCTCTTTAACAAGACTTGCCACATGACTTGGGATTAAGAAGCCAATCCAGACACTCCATGTTCACACTTTAAACCAATACCCAGATATAAACTGACAAATGATAATTTGACCCTTTGTCATTGATCGTTTCGGCAGAAATATGAACAATAGTTTATTCTGGTCGCACCTCTTTTCATGGCATAAAGTAAACTTCTTAGAGTACAAATTATCACACAAATGATCCTCTGTGTAAAGCCCTCATGATGGTTGTAACTTGTAGGTAACTAGCTCTAATCAATTTGCAATATTGCCGATCGGGGCTCGTCATGTGCCTGTGTAAAGGGATTCTAGGCTTTTTTATAGACAAACCCTGGTCCATCTGATTATAATTTGATCATTATCTGATAATTATCAGAATAACCATAAGTAAGAACTGATGGAGTTGAATATTTAAAGGAAGAGACTTTTACATGCACTTCTGGTTCAATAAAGACTCGGAGACTGAACTGACCTTTTCTACATGGACCACATTGGAGCTACCAGACGATCAACCAACTTTTTAAAATGCCCACAATATAGACTATATTCTTTATGATAAAGCTGTACTTACATCCTACCTCACCGTCCTATCATGTACAAATATGGGAATACGGCATATTCATCACATTGTAAGTAACCATTTTTAGTTAAATTCTCCTTGTCTCTGTCCTACGGAATGAACATAATAATATACAGTGCCTTGTGAAAGTATTCAACTCCCTGGAACTTTTCAACCTTTTCCCACATATCATGCTTCAAACATAAAGATACCAAATGCAAATTTTTGAAGAAGAATCAACAAGTGGAACACGATTGTGAAGTTGAACAAAATTTATTGGCTATTTTAAATTTTTGTGGAAAATCAAAAACTGAAAAGTGGGGCGTGCAATATTATTCAGCCCTTTTAACTTAATACTTTGTTGCTCCACCTTTTGCTGCAATTACAGCTGCAAGTCACTTGGGTATGTTTCTATCAGTTTTGTACATCAAGAGACTGAAATTCTTGCCCATTCTTCCTTGGCAAACAGCTCGAGCTCAGTGAGGTTTGATGGAGATCGTTTGTGAACAGCAGTTTTCAGCTCTTTCCACAGATTCTCGATTGGATTGAGGTCTGGACTCTGACTTGGCCATTCTTACACCTGGATACGTTTATTTGTGAACCATTCCATTGTAGATTTTGCTTTATGTTTAGGATCATTGTCTTGTTGGAAGACAAATCTCCGTCCCAGTCTTAGGTCTTTTGCAGACTCCAACAGGTATTCTTCAAGAATTGTCCTGTATTTGGCTCCATCCATCTTCCCATCAATTTTAACCATCTTCTCTGTCCCTGCTCAAGAAAAGCAGGCCCAAACCATGATGCTGCCACCACGTTTGACAGTGGGGATGGTGTGTTTAGGGTGATGATTTGTGTTGCCTTTACGCCAAACATATCGTTTGGCATTGTTGCCAAAAAGTTTGATTTTGGTTTCATCTGACCAGAGCACCTTCTTCCACGTTTGGTGTGTCTCCCAGGTGGCTTGTTGCAAATTAATCTTTGAGAAATGGCTTTCTCCTTGCCACTCTTCCATAAAGGCCTGATTTGTGCAGTGTATGACTGATTGTTGTCCTATGGACAGACTGTCCCGCCTCAGCAGTAGATCTCTGCAGTTCATTCAGAGTGATCATGGGCCTCTTGGCTGCATCTCTGATCAGTCTTCTCCTTTTTGAGATGAAAGTTTAGAGAGACGGCCAGGTTTTGGTAGATTTGCAGTGGTATGATGCTCCTTCCATTTCAATATGATCTCTTGCACAGTGCTCCTTGGGATGTTTAAAGTTTTGGAAATCATTTTGTATCCAATTCCGGCTTTAAACTTCTCCACAACAGCATCACGGACCTACCTGTTGTGTTCCTTGGTCATCATGATGCTCTCTGTGCTTCAAACAGAACCCTGAGACTATCACAGAGCAGGTGCATTTATACCGAGACTTGATTACACACAGGTGGATTATATTTATCATCATTAGGCATTTAGGACAACATTGAATCATTCAGAGATCCGCAATGAACTTCTGGATTGAGTTTGCTGCACTGAAAGTAAAGGGACCGAATAATATTGCACGCCCCACGTCTCAGTTTTTGAATTTCCACAAAAATTTAAAATAAGCAATATATTTCATTCAACTTCACAATTGTGTTCCACTTGTTGTTGATTCTTCACCAAAAATTTACATTTGGTATCTTTATGCATGATATGTGGGAAAAGGTTGAAAAGTTCCAGGGACCTGAATATTTTTGCAAGGCACTTGTACAATCAGGTTGAGTGCAAATTTTTAGATCCTCCTCTTTCTCTTTCATCCCGAGACCTCATTGTTTGTGGTGATGTGGATTACAATACAACGCCTACCAAAATATAATTGAGAAAGAGATTGCCCACCTAACACCTTTCTCCTAAGCCGCTAATAGTACACAATGCTTTTATACAAGATTAATTCCCTTGTTGTTTGAGCAAACATGGTGTCCTGCCAGCAATTTGATTGCTAAACATTGCTGACGACTGGATGCTCTTGAGACTCGGATCCGCACAAACTCAAATATTTCCAGAGAAGGCACCGATGTGTTTACTTAAGACTTTACCAATAACTTATAAACCTGAAAGAAATAAAGCCCCTGAGATACGTAATCCTAGGGCGAAAATAGCTTGTTTCCAAGGAACATGATGAAAACCGGGGTCATAGCACATTGATCTCAGTGAATTGTGTGAGATCAATGGTCTTGGATAACTTTTCTTCTTGTGATGGGAGAATTATTTTCTTCTTGTGATGGGAGAATTATTGGCCAAGGAAAAGGGTATGCAAATTAGCTCTCCTCCACGTGGAAGAAAGCGGCTCCTTAGTGCTTCGCATTGTCAAGTTACTGCCTACAATGGGTGGCAACTTTCTTTCTTTTGGAAGCTAATTTGCATATTTTGGAAACCATGTGACAGTACTAATTATTTACAGGAAAAAAATATTTTAAATATTTTAATAAATATCAGAAGCAAATTTAGTTCCCAAGATTGAGTTTACGTTGTATAGTAAGATGAAAGATGCGTAATATATATCTCAAAACAAAAAGTAAATGAAAAAAAAAAGTATTCGATTTGTTTGTGCACATGTCAGATTTTATTTATTTTTTATTTTTTCTACTGGTTGATTGGTCCACGGAAAATATCGGAGACGTGTCTGATTTTGATCAGAGCATTGGATCAAAATCGGCATTGCAAATGTATGGCTATGTGAAAAAATCAGATCGCACTTGGATGACATCAGACATATTAGAAAATCTGATAGCAGCCAGACCACACTCTGATCCAACTCTCATACGTGAGAAAATCAGTGGCTCCGGTACGTGAGGTGACAGTTTCCTCACGTACCGGAGACACTGACTCACGTAGACACATTGAAAGCATTGTGTCACTGCACATGTCAGCGTGTTTTCACGGACCGTGTGTCCGTGTGCAAAACACGGAGACATGTCAGTGTTCGTGGGAGCGCACGGATTACACGGACCCATTAAAGTCAATGGGTCCGTGTAAAACACGTACCGCACACGGACGCTGTTCGTGTGCAGTCCGTGTGCCGTGCAGGAGACAGCGCTACTGTAAGCGCTGTCCCCCCACGTGGTACTGAAGCGGCAATTCATATCTTCTCTCCAGAAGCGTTCGCTGGAAAGAAGATATGAAAAATCCTTTTTTTTTTGTCCTCGTGTTTAAAATAAAGATCCCTGCCGCCACCCCCCTCCCAACCCCTGTGCGCCCCCCCCCCCCCCGCTGTTACTAAAATACTCACCCGGCTCCCTCGCAGCGTCCTCTCAGCGCCAGCTTCTCCTGTATGAGCGGTCATGTGGGGCCGCCGATTACAGTCATGAATATGCGGCTCCACCTCCCATGGGGGTGGAGCCGCATATTCATTACTGTAATAAGCGGCACCATGTGACCGCTCATACAGGAGATGTTGCGGCGAGGACAGGACACTGCGAGGGAGCCGGTGAGTATTTTAGTAACAGCGGGGGGGCGCACAGGAGGTGGGAGGGGGGTGGCGACAGGGATCTTTTATTTTAGGACAAAAAAAAAAAGGATTTTTCATATCTTCTTTCCAGCGAATGTTGCTGGAGAGAAGATATGAATGGCCGCTTCAGCACCAGATGCAGGGGACAGCTCTTATCTCTAGCGCTTTCTCCTGCATGCTCCGTGTGGTACCCAGTCGGCACACGGGCGGCACACGTGTGCCGCACGTTTGCCACACTGATGTACCACGGGAGCACACGGACACACGGACACGGATAATTCCAGTACCGATTTTTCCGGTACCGGAATTATCTGGATGTGTGAGACTGGCCTAAGGTTGAGAGGCTGTTGAGAGGCAATCCTCTTTAGACCCAGTGCATCAGCCGCACAGTGTATGGCTGTTTAGCTCAAGTACATTTACAGAGAGCGCTGCATAGAATTGTAGCAGTACTAGGTCAGAACTGGTTTTCCGGCTCTGGATATAGAGAAGAATGCTTTGAACTCACTGACTGCAAAAACAGTTCTTGAAAAATGGCAAAAAAGTTGAAGTAGAAAATATATTACAAAGTAGCACAACTTTGCTTTTGATTTCACAATTGTAGTATGATATACCCGAAAACATAGTAGTATAGGACCCAGAAAACCCCTTTAATTTGATATGCATAGGGATAGGGTGCAGAAAAAACCTTTAATTTGATATGGATAGGGATAGAGCCAAGAAAACCCCTTTAATTTGATGTGCATAGGGCTAACACATTGTGCCACTGAACATTCTCCTAATTTCCAATTAAAGAGAATATTAGACTTCAATGTAATGTTATTTGTATCTTGCATATTTATGGTACTAGCCTTAGTGATAATGTGATTTTAGAAATGCCGTGGTCCTCTTAGATGTTGCATTGTACAGTTATATTACCCTCCCCGGCATAATAGATCTGTGTATGTCACAGTACTGTAAGTGCATCCATTAAAAAGTCAATAAAGTTGGTCGATTTTGTTTGTTTTTAGATTGTCGTTACTAGTGGATTGTGTGAATTATAAATCATAGAGTGGGCCTGTCCCCAATTATACGATTATTCCATAGGACGGGATAGTCAGGGGACAGATCTGCTGTTCTCCCATCATATTAGGATCTTCAGTAATAGAATAAGACCAACTTCAGTATTTGCTCAGGATTTTATGTCAGTATTTGTAAGCCAAAACCAGGAGTGGGACAATCAGAGGAAAATATAATAGAAGCATTTGCACCAATTCTGTATTTATCACCCACTCCTGATTTTGGCTTACAAATACTGATGTAAAATACTGACCGAATACTGAGCGTGTGAACGTGGCCTACCTGTGAAGTTGCCGCTTCCCTCAATCATATCTGGTCTCATTTTCAGCTGGTTTCCTTTCCTGTTCGGAATTTCCATACTTCCCAGACACTTGTTTAGGAGATGAAGAACTAGCTGAGCGTGCTTAGCTTACTCTTTAATTCTCCATAGATTGTATTGAAGAATGTGGGAGGACAAGAGATCGCAATTCTTGTGATCAGTTTTCATGCCTTGCGGACACATGAGCGCCATCATTGTCATCCATAGGAAAACAATGGAAAAAAATAAAATAATAATTTTCTTTTTCTTGGAAGTTAGTAAAAAAAACTCCAGAAAAGTGAAATATGTTGTTATTGGGGGGCAAAGACACCATTACTATTTTTTTTTTCTGATGGATACAGAGTAATTCCTTCTTGGCGGTATATATATATAAAAAACTATTTCAACCACACTGATAGTAGTAGCACAAAGTTCACAGAAGGCGTGTATGTTTATTGAGGTCTGCATGGACAGGTAGACACAAGCAGAAACCTCACGGAGCTGTGGTTACCTGGCACTGCTGCCCAGCGCTGATCTGGCACAAACAGTAGGCATGGTGCCTGGTTGCTACTTTACGTCCTTGGAGTGAGAAGCTCTATGCTCAGGGCATATCTGTATGGACTGCTCACATTGGGACAAGATGCTAGGTATGGAGGAGGAATCCTAGCATGATCAAGCGGGCACAGGGCAAGGTCTACAGGGACTGGCAGCAGCTTGCCTCCCTGCATTGCACCACCTCCTTCCCTGCTTGGTTGCAAGCCTTCAGGGACAAACCTATGCAGCATACATTTCCACCATCCTTCTGTGTCCTTCACACGAGCAGATCATCAAATATTCTGAATTAAAAGAGTACTTGTACTTGATCCAAGAATGAGGTTCTGCAGTGCCCCGTCCGAATAGATCAGTATAGCATGCGCGACAACCACTTCATTCACTGCCTGTGGGACTGCTTGGTGCAATCCCCAAAAAGCCAATTCTGCACTACTCATCGCTAAAAGAAATACAGTTTTGTTTTGGAGAGGGAAATCTTGCCTAGGTTTTTGCCACACAGTTACAAAAGGAGAGATGGGGGACATTATAGCAGGAAGGGGCCCAGGATCAGGGACATTATACCAGGAAGGGGCCCATAATGGGGGACATTATTATAGGAAGGGGCCAGGAAGAGGTACATTATTATAAGTTATAGGATGGGGAACATTATACCTGGAAAGGGCTCAGGATGAGGAACATTATATCAGGAAGGGGCCCAGGATGGGGGACATCATTATATGGGGGGCAAGCACATATGTCTTTTATAGGATCTAAAAAGCTACAAGGACCCATACATCTACAAGTAAGGGCCTAGGTCAAAATTTTGCATCGGGGCCCATCAGACTGGCCCCTAAAGCAACCATACTAGCACTGTACCGGTTACTGGTAGTGTGCCTGAGAAAATAAGTTTATTCATATGCAAATGAGGCTTCTACGCACCTTTGGTCTGGCCAAGAATTTGATGGATCAGTACGCCTCCTTATTTGTGTATTGGGGCCTGATTGACCTTGATCACTTCCCAGAAGGAGTATAGTCTCAATGCTACCGGTGTGAGCGCGTTGTCCTCCCTGTCTCCTTTCATCTGACGCTGCTTGCTGCACTTTTAATGTAGTGGAAAAGGATAGGTAATGCGTGGTTGGGGTGCTGAACAGGCTCCATGTTGGCATATATACACATATAATACATTATCAGCACGGGTTGCATGCTTCCTATGGACGTGCATCTACTTGAATGCTTCCATACTTCTGCAGTGAGTCACATAGCAGCTGAGTGTTTTCCCTTGTGACCATTTTAAGTGATCTTTCTTCTGAACATCATGGAGTAAGCAATGAGACTGCAAAATCCCACATTACAAGGAATAGAAGCTGCTAAATATTTTATTCTTTTTACTTTCACCCCTTTCATGTTACATCAAAATCGTAGAAGTTGTCATTTTCCACTCGCTGCCGATATCACATGGAATATTTTGACTATTTGTTAGACCTCTCGGCCTCATGTGAGAAGATGTCGCACAGGAACGAATGACCTGACTAATGTGAAATAGTGAAGTCCATCAGGTTCAAACTATGATCTTTCATAAAAAAGGAAGTAAAAAAAACAACAACAACATATCTTTCAAGTGTTTATACCCTAAATAGGTGAGGAAATCTTTGCTGATGCTGATTTATTCCCTAATATATCTGAATAACGAATGTTGTCCCCCAATTTGTATAGAGACCAAAGTTCTGGCTTTGTTACGGGAGCTCAGACGTAAGAGCCCCCGAAGCGAAACACCAGGGGCTTCCCTCCCCACCGATACCATTGTTAGGGTTGGCGGAACGCACCGAGTATATGTATATATATGTATAAATAGGTGCGTTCGCAACCCGGGGTTCACCGTGCAGGAGAGGAACCTGCTGCTGGCAAATGGCGACGCTATATGGCGGTATAAGCGAACTCTCTTAACTCCACAGAGACACTAGAAATAAGATGTTGTGCCCTGTTAGCCTCACAGAGGAGCACAGCTAACTGCTGAGCTGGAGGCAGTCAGTGGTCACGCACCCAGAAAAGCATACAAACAGTCCTCACCGGAGGAGCCGGTATTCTAGGGGCTTATTTCAGCCGGGTCCCTGAATACATTCATGCAATACTCCTCACCGGAGGTGCCGGCATTCTAGGGGCTTATTTCAGCCGGGTCCCTGAACACACACATACAGGCGCAACCACAATTAACAAGCTCATGACATGAGGTGATACTAGTGCATGGCCATCGATTCATCAGAGACAAGTGCTAGGACCCTGTCGTGTGGTACAAAGAGTTCATATCATAGATGTGTGGTACTAAATGGTGCTCCATTTTAGGGTATGTAATACTGTATGCTACAGAAAAAATTAAAATTCAGTATATTTTTATTTTTGGAGCAAAATTGGATTTTTTGAGTAAAATGGGTTTACTAAATATATAATTTTATAGCGAGCCTCTTTAAAGGGAATCTGTCAGTAGGTTTTCCCATGTTATCTGAGAGCAGCATAATGTTGGGGCAGAGACCCTGATTCTAGTAATGTATCACTTACTGATCTTCCTGGTGTGGTTTTGCTAGAATTCTAGTTCTCTCTGCTGTAGATGTAGCACTGCTCAGATTGCTAAACTGTGTATAACCCCCCACCACCACCCCTCACTGTCAGCTTCCTGGGTACACTGTGCATTGTCAGCAAGTTGCCAGTCAGTGGTGGGGGAGGGGTTGCACAGATTAGCCTGACTGGCTTGCACTAGAGACCTTGTTCTGTAGTGATAATCTCCTCCTGATAAAACTCTGATTGTTTTGAAAATACAGCACGCAGCCTAATAAGTGACACATCCCCGGAATCAGGCTCTCTCTCACTATATTATGCTGCCCTCAGGTTAAGTAGCAAAAACCTGCTGACAGATTCTCTTTAATACAGGTTGTAAAGAGAGGTTATACAACTTTACATAAACCACAATTTATACATGTGTAATAACATATAAAATATTCCATATTGATATATATATGATATGTGATATGGTTTCTATATTTAGATACCTGTTATAATTATGTATACAATGGTATGTAGAAACTAAGTTGCATAAACGATCAGTCCAAGGGGTTTTTTTTCGTGCCATTTATCATGCAGAAATATTCCTTGCCCTTATTCCTCAGACAGGAGTGTATATATTAAACTCTGTATGACCTTATTAGAACTAATAGTCTGTCTATTAATAACCAGCAGTGTACGCAGGACATCTGCTCTAATATCAGGGAAAACTACAGCTGTTTTATTCACATTACCTCTAAACAAGGCAATGGCTGCACTTTCCTCAGTAGTTAAAGGGAATCTGTCATCAGGTTTTTGCTATGTTTTCTGAGAGCTGCATGATGTTGAGACAGAAACCCTGCCAACGATATGTAATTTACTGGGCTGCTTCCTGCAGTTTTGATAAAATCACTGTTTAGTCTGTTCTCTGAATGTTGAGCTCTGTATAACCCCTCCCACATCACCGATTGGCTGCTTTCTGCGTACACTGTGTATAGGCAGTAAGCTACCAATCAGTGGTAGGGGTGTGGTTTACAGAGATGATGAATATGGAGGACTAAACGGCAGAAGCTTTACTGTTGCTCTAGAGATAATATACAAATATAAAGCATTGCTAAAAAACAAAACTAACAATGACAGACTGATACAGAAAGGAGAGGGCCCTGCTCTGGCAGCTTACAGTCTTCAGGGTAATAAAGCATTAACCTTTTTTATTACGTGTAATCCAAAGGGAAAAAATTGTGCTCGGATATAGAAAACATAGAATACTGGATCTCCACTGCGTAGCCTGGAATGGCGCCTTGAGGCTCTGGAGATGTGAATCCAATACACCACGTAATATTCACTTGACCATGTAGTGTATGAAGAGCTCGTACTGCGCATTACTTGGCAATGAGAAGATATATTCTGTACACATTTCCCTTATGACGTCCCCTTGGCGGTTGTGTGTATATACTCACTCATAGTGAGCAACAAGTGAATGGACATTACGGGCATTGATCATACAGCGGTTCCTGGCCACATGCCTGGTCAATCATCTTTGCCAGTTGTCGACGCTCTTGAGATGATGGAGATAGATGTTATCCACTACAGCAAGGCCTGGACAAAGGGGAGTGTCTTCTTGGCCAATTCAGAAATGACAGCAACGCTAGATTATTTTCAAGCACATTTTGGCCATCACCCCCCAGAAATTACTTGAAAATGAAACCCTTTGAACACTTGGCTGAGCTTTCAGACTAGAGGTCCATGGACCACGGTGACTTGCCTTGCTGCCATAATCACAAATTCATGTCTAACCACTGCATGTGAATGGACCTCAGTGGTGCCCTGCCGCAGTCGCTTGCACATCTGGTGTTATTGGAATCCCTAAATCATTTATCTGGCCTCTTCTTCAAAATCATGGGGACTGGGGGTTCATGGTAGTCAGGCTCTCACCAGATAGTGGAAATATCCGAGAGTACCAACAACCTGGATGGATTGGATACTTGATTATGTGTCCACTATCTAGAGCCCCCAAAAAATGATATACCTCCCAGAACATGTTTTTTTGTGTGACCCTCTGTGTGGAGAATCAAAGTTTGCTGCACTTTCCTATAAGTTAAAGGGAACCTGTCAGAAATATTGTGCTGAATAACCCACACACAGTGTCAGGTTGGCACCTTGGTTGATGAAATCCGTCTTGTGGTTGTTGTGTAATCTTTATTTTCAGTTTTCAGTTAATGATAAGCTAGTGCCCCGGGGAGGTCTGTGGGGGGTCTTCATGTGGTGCTTTGATTAGGTATTCATACTGATGGCTTCTGACAGCTCACTGATCCCTCTGGCCGCCCCGGAGCACGAGCATATCATTAACTCAAAACTGAAAAAAGATTACACAACAACCACCAGACGGATTTCATCAACCCAGGTATCATTTTAATCAGTATAATGGCGCCGACCTGACACTGTCTGCGGGTTACTGTGCACAATCCTGATGACATGTTCCCTTTAATGTCAATATTCTCATAGAAATGACTTGTACCATCCAAGTAATGAACTATTACATTTTTTTTTAATTTGCAGTCTTGACAGTCTTTTTCACCGCACATAGATTGATTCACGCCCTAAAGAATCATTATAGATGCTTTGTGTCTCCATAAATAATTTTTTTTTCTTCTTTTACAAACACTCATTAAATGCAATTTTATCTGACAGGATGACTGTGTTTGATCTTGTCATGTTGTGCTGGTGCAAGAGCGGCCGGGACGTAGAATGATGGCAGACGCATTGTAAAGTGTCAATCATTAAACTGATGTAACCCTGGTGTTACGTGTGGAGGCGATGCCGTGTGACTTTCTGTACTGTGACCTAGACGTTCTCCATGGCCTGTTGTAGTTCCCAGGGGTGGATGGTGAAAGTTGTCTCTGTAACGAGTGCGGGGTGAATTGGACGGGCGGCAGCTGTTCGGGAAAGATTTCTCCAAGCTGCTCAGGATTACCAATAGTCCACTGCACTCTGAGGCAAGCAATGCAGGAGAGATGCCCAGAGTGTCATGTATTCTCAGAGTTCAGCAAAAAGATTTGAAAGGCCCTGGTCCAATCACCGTGTCTTGTCTGTTGCCGCTGAACCAACGCATTGCATAAAAATTCCGACCTCTGGCATCCTCAGCGCCCCTTCTGATTAGTAGGCCCTGTAATAACGATGTTGTGGCCTGATGGACGCCTAACATGGCATGGAACTACTAATCAGAGGAAGTGTTGCAGGGTGTACAAGGTTTACAGGGTTCGGATCGATTGGCCACGGACTACTTACACGGCTACTGGACCAGGGTCACACTAGTTTTTTCTCTACTCTAGTCCAATCCTAGGTGCCTATCTGGAAACACTAGAGTAGTACCGATAAATGGTGGCACAAAACTAGTTACAGCATTATTCTAATAACCACCAACATAATGCCAGTAGATATCGGTATCCTGCTAGCAGCATTTTAGGGTTCACATTATGACCCAAGTGGCCACATAGAGAAGTTGCACGTGCCAAACTGTTGTATATTTCCATAGTGCATGGTATGCCACCCGATAACATGGACATGCTGCCTACCTCCGCAGAGCACAGTGCCACTAATGTTGGCACCTGCTTCATCTGTATGCTGAACCTGGACTTAGGGAACCTGTCACGTGAAAAAACGCTATTAACCTGCAGATATAAGGTTAATCCGCAGGTTAATAGGGTTCTGAATCTGCCTTTCACCTGCACTTAGACCTCCGCTGCCGGGAGGAAATTAACTTTTTCTTCCAGCAACGTTAGGTTTTCAGTCACAGGGAGGCGCCAGCGCGGGTTCAGTCTCTGCTCTGTGTATAGAGAGCAGCGGCTGCAACTGCTCCCCCGGCATTGATTGCCTGCAGCTCAGCATTAGGGAGGGGCCATAAGTCAGTGCCAGAGGCGCGGTTACAGCCGCCACCCTCTACCATGACGTAAATAAAGTTAATTTCCTCCTGACATCGGGGGGTCTAAGTGCCAGCGCAGAGCAGAACGCTGTTAACCTGCAGATTAACCCCATATATGCAGGTTAATAGCTTTTTTATGTGAACCGGTTCCCTTTAAATTTCCTTAGAACTGTATAGGATCTTTCGTTTGATTCACTAGTACCATAAGTCACCCATTATCTCTAGATCACCTTTCCCTTATAAATTACTGGTGACCATTTTGCACGGACTGGCTATAAAGTAGAAAGGATCAGATATCTGAGGGGTGGCGCAGTTGCTTCTCTTTCCATCTTTTCCAGGACACGGACATATAAAACAGAAGTGTCCTTGTGTGGATTCTTCTTCCAGGCCAACTTGTGATGCCAACCAATTATCGCATTGTACGCGACAACTCAGACTACACGAAAATGCATAGCCGGGGCCTGGTGCTGGGGAGGGGCAGGCGACGGGAAGGCTGGATTTCGTGCCATTCATCCAGTAACCCTTTATTTCTGGAACTTAAGCCTGGCACAGGCTATAATCAAGCCGGGTATATTGCCTGTAGGAAGCCTGTCATTTCATGTCTCCCTGTGTCAGTGTCTGAACGTGAAATAATGATAATCACATCCATTTAGGTATTATTGAATTAATGCCAGCCAGGATCCTGCCACTTAATGCAGTTATAGAAGTGGAGACAAAGCCGTAGGAAGAAGCTTTTGTCACAGGGTTGTAATGGAGCCGGACCTTCTCCCTAATCTGCACTCTATCAGATAGCGGCAATTGTATTCAGGGGATCTCTGATATATAGAAAAAACTTATTCACTTATTGCAGGAGTGCTGACATTTTTTGCATAATATATAATATAATATTTAAATAAATATATATAATATTTTGGGTTTTACAATATCTATTTATAATATGGTTTATATATACATATATAATATATGACATATATATTTATAATACGTGTATATACGGTGTGTGTATATATATATATATATATATATATATTTATTTATTTATTTTAAAGATTTTTTTTTTCTTTTTGTCCAGCATGAACATTGCAATAAGATTAGTGTTGCACCTTATTATTCATACTTCCCTGGATTTTCTGATCTATTATTCAGTGGCGCCTCCTACTGGATTCCAGTTGTCTGCGTGTTTGGTTTTTTCAGTGTGAATGACCAGGCTCTAAGCACTCAGGAGAATAACCCCTTTAGATGGTGGGCGATGATAAGTCCAATATTCTGATGAATTCATTATTCTATAGTCTTCTGACTCAGCTCCTCCTTCAGGTTCTTTTAGGATGAAGATTTGGAATTCCCCCATTGTTAGTGCATTAATTGTATATTTCTTACTTTTGGAACTAAAAACCGTGACTTAATAGAACAGGCTAGATCACAGATCCAGCTTGAAAAAAATCAGATTTTTTGTCCTTTTTTTAATTGGGTTTTTTTTTTTTAACTCTTACAGACCAAGTCATTCATAAATTGTTCAATTCAAAGAAGATTATTTTCGATAGATCTGGGCTATCACGTCCCCAATGTCTAAAGGTGGTTTTACACCTGTCAGTTTAGATGACCACTGTTCCTCCTGTCTCCCCGTCCCCTATACGCATGTGTGCTCAGCTCTACCGAGCGTGCACGTGTTCACAGTGGAGTGAACTAATCCGCTACTAGATTTCCCATGATAACAAAGAATTGGGCATGTTGAAATCCAACATGCCCAATCATTCTTTCCCTCCCCAATATCTGATGTCGGGGAGAATCTGGACAGCCCTATATACAATAGATGGTTGGGCGTTTCTGCTTCATTAGTCCGACATTCATCTAATATGTAAACCTGTTTCCAGATATGTTTTTACTCATTCCTACTTTTTAGTTATCTGGAAAGGAAATAAAAACTGTTGGGTCTTTTAGTTCTCCCGTCGGCCCATTAAGGATAATAATTTATGTACTTATTAATTCAAATCCATCTGCAAAATGGAAAGGACTAGAACTCTAGCGCCCCCTACTGGAAGTAGCAATCCTAAAAGTCAATATTGACCCTATAACGAGCCTTGTCATATGTCTTGGGATAAAAGCCAGAACCAGAATCTCAATTTGCAGACACTGTGTTTCGGGGTGACTGCCCCTCGTCAGTGCAAAGTGTGAGATCTGATTTGGCTGGGTGAGAGGCGTCTGAATGGGATCCAAGGGGTAACGTTTCTCCTTGCACAGAGTGACATGTCAAGCATGCAGAGATGACATGTCACTCTCCGTAAGGAGAAAAGTAAACCCTTGGATCCCAAAAAGTTTTGAAAAAGTCAAGTACAAGGCATAGAGGGGGAAACAATTACCAAGTCCGTATGTTCTGGGTGACAAAACTTTTGCATCTTAATGGAGGGCGCAATTAAATAATTGCTTTGGAGCCCTCTGCGCGGCTTCCAGTGGGTGACCTACTCTGTTTGGCCATTGTGAATCTTTGATTTCGAGGATATAATAGTCCGTGTATCTGAGGTTGCAGCATGGTAATATATTCCAATAGCGGGATCTTTGTGTGCCACTGTCTAATAACGCCAATAGGTCTCATTATTAGAAAAAATGAGATAGTGCGCAGTATACAGTGCCCCGCTGTGCATGGGAATTTTCCTGGCAAATATGTCGGGTGTATAGGAAAAACGTTATTTGAACATGGCTTTATAGAGAATTCTTACACTTGCCCTGTGTTTCTCTGTGATATAATAAGTTTGTTTCTTTTTATATTTCCTATATTCTTTTTCTTTTTTCTTAGGGCCGGTGCACGAGAGAAAATTGTAAATATCTGCATCCTCCTCCGCACTTAAAAACCCAGCTAGAAATTAATGGACGGAATAACCTTATACAGCAGAAGACAGCGGCCGCAATGCTCGCACAGCAGATGCAGTTCATGCTCCCCGGCGCCCAGCTACAGCCAATCGTGAGTATATAGTCTGCGCTAATCGTCTGCTTTGTGCTACAGTTGGGTCCATGTATATTTGGACAGAGACAACATTTTTCTAATTTGGTTATAGACATTACCAAAATGAATTTTAAACAAAACAATTCAGATTTGGTTGAAGTTCAGACTTTCAGCTTTCATTTGAGGGTATCCGCATTAAAATTGGATGAAGGGTTTAGGAGTTTCAGCTCCTTAACATGTGCCACCCTGTTTTTAAAGGGACCAAAAGTAATTGGACAATTGGCTCCAAGGCTATTTCATGGTCAGGTGTGGGCAATCCCTTCGTTATGTCATTCTCAATTAAGCAGTTGATTGGAGTTGATTTGAGGTGTGGTGCTTGTATTTGGAAGGTTTTGCTGTGAAGTAAACATGCGGTCAAAGAAGCTCTCCATGCAGGTGAAACAAGCCATCCTTAAGCCGCGAAAACAGAAAAAACCCATATAACAGAACAAGATCGCTGGCGCACTACAATATACAAACTAACTAATCCAAACAAAGGGGGGGGGTGCAAGAAAGTGGCTGACAATGATATCAGTAGAAAAGAAGAAAAGAGAAGCCACTAAACAATCTGCACACCGCCAATCAAACATATCAAAAAAGGAACAACTTTATTGGTAACAAAAGTATTAAAAGCAATTAAAAACAATACACAGACAAACTCCCCCATGGGGCCTGTTCAAAAGTGATTTCTGCATAAATAGCATGAGTAACATATACGGTGCTGGGCACAATTGCAGATCACAAAGCATTACACTGCTGGGAACAATCTAAAGTGCATATATATTTATAGTACAAATATAAATACGTTTATATATGAAAGATGTACTCACTCCTAATAAAGAAATAAAGGCAGGGGCCCAGTCCCTAATCTACTGCTAATGTGCGGACATAAGTCCCAGATATAACAGAGTATAAGCCCCAATGCACGATGAAAGGATGTAACGACCGCTGCCCACGGCCGACACCGCAGCCAAGGAGACCCTGCTAAAAACACCACCCCAGCAGTGTGCAAAAAGTTACCCAATAGTCACCTACAATAAGGGTAACCCAGCGACCAATGTACAGAACAGGACCAGATGGTGGGAGAACCCAACGCGTATCGCGGTTACCAAGACCGCTTCGTCAGGGGAAGTAACTTACCGCAAGAAGCAGCATCCTTTTATGTCGCATAGTACGGTCGTAAGTGAGCACCGGTGTGTGTCCTGCCCTGGGCCGGAAACAATGAGGTCGGAAGTAAACAGTAGAAGGAGGTCAGGAACGCCAGGATAGTAGCGCCTGCGCAGAGAGCAGAAGACGCAGGAAGTGGGCAGACGTTTCTGCCCACACTGTTCCAATGCGCACGCGCCGATAATAGAGCCGGCGGTCTGTATAGAAACACAAAAGAAGGAGCCACAGGCCAGAGAGAAGGATCACCCAGGTGGGCAGCAGGTGACACATAGCCATTGTATGCATATCCACAAAGGAGGGGGGGCGGGCAGCAGGTGACACATGGCCATTGTATGCATATCCACAAAGGAGGGGGGGAGGGGGAAAGGGAGAGGAAAGGAAGAACATGGCCAGTCAAAGTGAGCCTGGAGATACGGCCCCCCTTAACTGAAAAAACCCATCCGAAAATTTGCTATAATATTAGACATTGAGACAAGCGGGGATTCCGTGTCTGGACACAAGCACAGCACCTATCAGCGTGAATAAGTCCATTCTGTGTGCCTAAACCTATCTGCGCAAATACCAGACGCAGACCATGCTGTGCCTTATATGACACTACAGTCATTCACTTTTTTCATCATAGTACGTAACTGATGAAGGTCCAGATATAGGACCGAAACGTTTTTTGGCTACTACGATTAAAATCTCACAAGCATTAAGTTGAGTGCCAGGTTCTTTCTTTTAGTCCATGAGTTCAAGACTTCAGGCAGTCATTGCCAACAAACGGTTTTCAACCAAGTACTAGAAATTAACATTTTATTTAAAATTATTTAATCTGTCCAATTACTTTTGGTCCCTTTAAAAACAGGGTGGCACATGTTAAGGAGCTGAACCTCCTAAACCCTTCATCCAATTTTAATGTGGATACCCTCAAATGAAAGCTGAGTTCTTCTCAGCTAATTTGTGACCACATCTTTGAAGTAGTCAGTGGTCAAATAAATCAGCAAAGAGGAGAAAGAGACAATAGTTATAAACTCTCCCATCAGAAGGAGCTCGCTGATAGATTCTTAGATAACTTATTCTGCACACAGCTACAGACAGAGGCTGTTAAAAGGCAAACTGGAATTTTTCATTAAACCCAACAGCAAAAATGATTTTTTAATCCAAAATACTTCCATGTGTCCCAGGTGTCTATATCCTTTAAAGTTTGACTAACTTCACGTCTTTTTTTTATCACATGCAAAAAATAAAAGGTTTCTATTAGTGAGCTTATTATGCTTTTTTAATATGCTAGATCTGTTTTTACCATGGGGTCTTATTTATTTGAATGTGTAAATTTTGATTAAACTTGGTCATGTCTCTGCAGATATATATTTATAATCCCCTTGGGACATGTCATCTACATATCCAGACCTTGGTATTATATTATTATATTGTCCGAGAGGCAGTCTCTGAAGCTTGGGTTATTGTAACTTGTCCTTGCATATCTTGAACTTTTGTAACATTCTGACTTACCGTATATTTGTGAATTTGTATACCCCAACATTTGTGTTACATTTTAAGGCTTCTACAATGTGTCGGGCTGTTTTTTAGATCAACTTGTATCTTAGACAATGACAAGACCACGCGTTTCACAAGTATTCCCCCTCCTGTTTAATATGGAAATAGAGCAGATCTACTGGGTTTTTGTGGCTTCTATCTAACGTTTGTGCAGATATATTCTACGCACCCGTTGTATTCCTGATTACGGAAATTAGAAGCGCGTAGAGATGTTGTGGCGGTATCTTTCTGTCAGAAGCAAAAGTTCCCAAAATCTAAAACATGTTAACGAGTTGTTGTAGAAACTACAAAAACTGATAACCTTGAAGATCCCTAAACGAGAGCAAAAATTGGCATCCTTCATACTTCTCTGTCCTACAGAAGGGGAAGGAGCAAAGAAGGGTGCAACATGGTGGCTTCATACATACAAGCAGATTGAGTGCCTCAATGCTTGATAGTTAGAGGTCTTACCCCCCTGGTCCACTTGCTGATCATCAGAATGGGTAAAGCTCCTTAATTTCTATCCAGGGAATAAAGCTTATCTGTTGAGGTGGTGATGACTAGTCTACGGCTCGGACTTAATTCATAATGCCGGCATCTTGGTCACTTCCTTATCATATTCAACGAGCCATCCATCGATCAAGCATTAATGGCCCATCTAGGTCTAAACCCACTTTAATCCTTAAGACACGCCTAATTAGGCCAGTCCGACTCACGTTTGAGGTCTGCATTAAGCGTATATGCCAAAAAAGCTCCTGACATATGCATTAAGTATGATCATGGATGGAGGAGTACCACAATAGGCTACTCAATATCATCCTACCGAGTCCAATGAAAGAAATGATACTGCAGTGCACACTATAGATTTTTTTTTTAAAGGGACTCTGTCACCTGAATTTTTGGGGCTATGTAAATACCCTGTGTCCGGTCCGATGGGTGGTGTTTCTTCTTTTTTCCTCCACCCCATCCTTCCCCGCTGTCTGCAATATTTTCCGGAATTGGAGTAGGTGTCGTCCAAAGTTCGCGCGTGTGCGCAATGCAATCTTGTCTTGCACACGCGCAGTATGCTTTGCCCATCTGCGGGCAAAGCCAAAAAGCATTACTGCGTATGCGCCGACGCACTATGTTCCGGAAGTATTTCTATGTGTTCCGGAACATAGTGCGCCGGCGCATGCGCAGTAATGCTTTTCGGGTTTATCCGCAGATGGGCAAAGCATACTGTGCGAGACAAGATTGAATTGCGAACGCGCAAACTATGGAGGACACCTATTCCAATTCCAGAAAATATTGCGGACAGCGGGGAAGGATGGGGTGGAGGAAAAAAAGAAGAAACACCGCCCATCAGACCGGACACAGGCCATTTACATAGCCCGCCAAATTCAGGTGGCAGAGTCCCTTTAACATGTTGGTGTATGGATGATGGATACCTCTGTATACCGTTCATCAAATGGATTTTCCATTCCATGCATCCAGTAAACATATGCCATAAAAGCCTATGGGTGAAAGACAGAGGTATAGTGTGGGTTGCCAGCTCCTGTGGCAAGGAAAGTAGTATGCCCATTTAGGGGACATTTTTATTTTTTTTAAAGGAGTACGGAGTGCCCTTTCCAAATGTAATAACGGTACCTTTATGCCACCTTCCCACACAACAAAAAGTTTATACTCTGCTAATCAGAGCGACAAAGTCAACTTCTTGCATGCCCAGAGAGAAGGTCGGCACAGGATGAGGTGTGATACAGTCACGCTGTTGTGCGTGGTCTGTGCTGATCCAGAGGCCTCCTGTTATCTGCGGTCTACATGATGGAGAATGGTCGGGCAGGGAGTCGATCTCTGCTGTACCACAGGAACCATCTGTAATGTCATCATATTGATGTTGAAACAGTTCAAAATGGCTCTTGGATGGAAATCAGTGGAACTCTGCCAGAAGTCCACATCATGTGCACAAACCCTAGTGACACCTTTTGGTTTTTGATATTTTGTGCCCAGGTCAATCACCCATGTGCTTCCTATCCACATTACGCCGCTGGTGAAAGATGCCATATAGTAGCATGTATCACCTACAAAGTACTATATCATCCATTTAATGGCTGCATCATGAAAAACTATTGGAAAGCTTGTGATGCATCAGTTAAGTGGACCAATATAGTTTACGGGCGACTATTGGTTATACGTCACAGCTTCTGTTTATCATATACCTTGGAGGCCTTTTCCATAAATGTTAAACGTGGCCAAGAAAAAAATGTGTTGAGGGTCTTATAGACATTTGCTGAGGATTGTTGCTCTTGGAAGACTTGAACATCACAATGCTATTGCTATTCTGAGCCTTGCAGTACAGGGGTCCTGGGTTCAAATCCCTCCAAGTACAACATCTACAAGGAGTTTGTATGTTCTCCCCATGTTTGGTGGGTTTCCTCTGGTTCCTCCCACACTTCAAAGACATACTGATAGGGAATTTAGATTGTGAGCTCCAATGGGGACAGTGATGACGTCTGCCAAGCTCTGTGAAATTAATTGCTCTATAAATGGGTAAAATAAATAAAATGTGCACCACACAGCACTAGTTGGTTCAGAAGAAGACATATGGATGTTGTCCCATATCTTGGTGTATCCAGGGACTTGACCTTCCTTTAAATAGGGCAGTGTTGGGCACTTAGACAGTTGATGAGTTAACAAGAGCCAACTTACGCTACTTGTGGGACTTCACAACTCAAGGAGAATCCGACATTGTGGAATTAATTTAACTTGCCAAGAAGGAAACCTAAAATGTAGGACACAAGGCTGAAGACAGTAGCTCCAAACTAATCTCTAGACCGTGGAGGTGAAGCACGGCCATAAAGTACAGCTTTATAAATGAAAGTTAATGGGAAATGTTTTGTCTGCCACCGCCGTACTCACCATGAATAATCATGCGCATGGATCCCACTTAACCTCCCAACTCATCTGGAGGCTGGCTATTACTTTTAAAGACTTGCACGCAGGCATCGGTCGAGGCCTCGTGAAAAGCATCAGGAACGGCAAATAATGTCACTAAGTGGTAAGTTCCATGTACGGAGCCGCCGTAATTAACAGATGCTGGATTAATTTAACATGAACCAGCAGAGCTCCACTTTTCATCCGTGAGATTCACATCTCTTAAGTAATGACCATTTAACTCTATCTACTCCACTGATTTACCCCTTCTTTATATCTTACTGGATGTGCATGTTGTATCTAATGAACCCAAATGGGAGCAGATTTCCTGCAGGATCGGACAATAAATGGTGGGCTGCATTACTGGAAGCGGTCATTCCAGATATTCACTGCTGTACACTAAGGCTGTGTGCACACGATGCAGATTTGGTGCAGAAAAATCTGCTGCAGTTCTGCACTAAATCTGCACATCCTGGCAGAATCTGCAGGTGCGTTTTTGATGCGTTTTTGATGCGCACAAATCTGCACGAAAAACGCATCAAAAACGCATCAAAAACGCACCTGCAGATTTCTATTATGGAGGGGTGCAGAAACGCTGCAGAACTGCACAAAAGAAGTGACATGCACTTCTTTGAAATAGAAATAGTTTAAGGCAGTGGCGTAGTGTCCCAGTACAGGGCAAGACAAGTATTGCACACTCTAACACAATAATAATGCCCGCTTTAGAAAGTATTAGTGCCCCCTTACATATTAAAGGGGTTGGCCACAACTTTTTTTTTTATTGATGGCTTATCCTTAGGTTGGAGTGGTCACACCAGCGTATATTCTCTCACGTGAGAGAATTGGATCAATTATCAATCACACTCTGATCTAACTGTGATCATAGTGTGATCTGATTCTTTTGGATGAGGAGAAGATGGAGAAAAAAATGTCTCCATCTTCTCCATTCTGTCAGTCCGAGGAAATCGGATTGCACTCAGATGTCATCCAAGTGCAGTCAGAAAGCTTCCACAGACTCATTGACTTCCATGGCAGAGTGTGATCTGAATATTGAATCAAACTCGGGTATGCTGGGATTTTTCTTTTTTATTCGAACATTACCCGTCCTAGGTAAAAATGCAATATGTGCACGGACCCTTAAAATAACATTGGTCCGAGTGCGAGACCTTACAATTGACAATCAATATCTGGTCGGGGCGGGCACCCCTGCCAATCAGCTGTTACTGGCTATGGCCAGAGGTTTTTGAATGCTGCTGAAACACTGCAGCTCTGTCATTTCTATATAGGCAGTGGCCAAGTACTGCAGATCCACCCATTATTCAAATGACCTGCAGTACCTGCCGCGGCCACTATGTCTTTGACGGAGCTGCTGTGGTTCGGTAGAGTCATAGCAGTAACAGTTGATCAGCAAGAGTGGTTGATGGGTGATGCATCCCCACCGATCAGGTATAGTTGTCTCATCCTGGGGATAGGACATCAATTAAAAAAGTAGTAGCGCCCAACCTCTTTAATGCCCCATTAGTGCCAGCTTCAGAAATAATGATGCCTCCTATGTGCCACCAGTCATAAAAACAATATTAACTATATTAAAATAGAATATTAAAAAAGGGCAGAATCACATTGTATGACTTTTACATAACTACTTTGCATTTTATTGCATGAAATAAGCATTTGATCACCTACCAACCGGCAAAAAATATGGCTCTCACAGACCTTTTAGTTTTTTTTTTAATTGGGTGGTGGGCCACTGGAGAGGCGCCAGATGTTGCATTAGGGCCAGCTGGGGAATGTAGTCCCACTGGCAGCAGATAATGATGTCACGGTAGCTGAATTGGGTCACTGGACCCCTCAACACTTCCGTGTCCACAACAGTTGTCAATAGTGGGAGGTGGCACTTGTGGATGGTATAGGACCCCCCGGGGGCACTCCTGTAGCGGTGGTGTCTGGATGCAGGTTTTGGAGCTCCCGTGGTGTTTGTGCAGTCAGACACACAGGTGAACTTGCAAACATAACAATTTTATTAAAAGAAGTAACGTGATACAGTCTCTCTCTTAAAGGCAAAGTTTACCGTATATTGTGCATATGAAAGTAATAGTTCTCTCCTCATGAGACAAGCGAGGTTATGGACTCTCAGGGTGGCTGGAGCAGAGTTCTCTTTACTTGCTATTAGAGGAAGTGTTATGTTCAGTCCAAGAAATATTACAGTGATGGAGGAACCTTCACAGATTGGCTTTCCGTGGGAACACACTAACGTGTGGAAGTACTCACAGTTTTGAGCCTACCGTTCCCTTTCATAGGGGGTAGGTTAAACAAAGTCAGTGGAATGGCAGCCATGTGGATCTGGGCCTGGCTAGAAGCAAACAGGATAACCAGCATGGTGGAGAGCACATGTACAGCGTTACCTCTCCTGAGTAGAAGATGTCACTCCTTTGTGGGGGAGATTATGTGGAGAAAGATGTCCCCTCAGCGTGGACTCGCATGGAAAACTATCATGGGGGCAGTAGTGTTTTCTCCTTCAGGCAGCTTGAACCCCTCAGAACTGGAATTTACCTCAGGAAGAAGTGTGTGTCCTGAGCTGGAATTTACCTCAGGAAGTCTGTGTGTGTCCTGAGCTGGGAGACTCCTCTCAGCTGTTTCTATGGCAGCTTGTTGTCAGGAGAATAATCACTTAACTTTCACATACACACATTGGCCAGTAGATGGCAGTAAATCACATTTGAGTCATCGGTATACAATGGAATGTATTACATTTTCTAACTCACATTTTCCAAACTAATTCTGACACACTGGAACAAATCTACTGCCACACGACAACTGCCTCATTCAGCAGCAGTAGAACGAGCATCGAAATACCACAATTGCACCTATTTTAACTCGTTACTTGCATAAAAGACACCTGTCCATTCAATCAATCAATTACACTTCAGCCTCTCCACCATGGCCGAGACCAAAGAGCTGTCTAAGGACACTAGGGACAAAATTGTAGACCTGCACAAGGCTGGGATGGGCTACAGGACAATAGGCAAGCAGGTTGGTGAGAAGGCAACAATTGCTGACACAATTAATAGAACTACAGGAAACATCTGACCTCTGTAATTGCAAACAAAGATTTATATACCAAAAATTACATTGTTTTTCTATTGTGTCAAATACTGATTTCATGCAAATTAACTATGTAAAAATCATACAATGTGATTTTATGTTTTTTCTTTTTAGATTCTGTCTCTCACGGGTGAAGTTATCTACCATAAAAATTACAGACCTCTCCATTCTTTGTAGGTGGGAAAACTTGCAAAATCGATGGTTGTCGCTCATAGCAAGTGAAGTATTCTGCTACATGCAGGCGATCTGATCATCGTCTGCTTGTAGCAGAGCCGATCAGGCTGTGGCAGCTTCTAGTCTCCCATGGAGACTATTGAAGCATGCCAAAAGTGAAAAAAGTAGGAATTAGTCCTACCGATAATGTAGTTTCCAGGAGTCCATCCTGACAGCACCACCAGGAGGTTGTCCTTCTTACCCTTGAAAGGACAGGAAACACAGAAGAGGTTAAATAGACCCTCCCACCATCACCCTTCAGTGTCTTTTCCAAGTACTACACCAGGATGGATGCAACGCTATTTATTGAATTTCCATTACAAATGTTTACACTACATCAGATAGGAAATAAACGGGAGGGAATATAAGGGGTGCTGTCAGGATGGACTCCTGGAAACTACATTACCGATAGGACTAATTCCTACTTTTCCAGGATGTCCCTCCTGACAGCACCACCAGGAGAAGTACCAAATAACTCCTATGACGGCGGGATTACTGCTTAGAGGACTTTCCTCCCAAAGGCCATCTGTTGGTTTGACAGAACGTCCAGTTTGTAATGTCTACAGAAAGTATTTATTCTGGACCAAGTTGCGGCCCTGCAAATTTGATCCATGGAAGCCCCTACACTCTCTGCCCATGAAGCCAAGACTGCTCCCAGCGAGTGAGCCTTAAGGTCCTCCGGCGGAATCTTTCCTGCCGAGGTATATGCTGTGGAAATGGATAATTTTATCCACCTAGCCAAGGTGGCTTTTGATGCCTTCTTTCCTCTATTCTTCCCTGCCATCTGGAAGAAGAGATTTGAATCTACTCTCTCTCCAGCTCTCTTTGAACTTTAGGTATTGTAGGACTGTTCTTTTAACATCCAAAGAGTGGATAAAGCGTTCCTTCTCATTTTTATGGTCCTAGCGGAAGGTAGACAATATTATTTCCTGGTTTCTATGAAAGTCAGTTACCACCTTGGGAAGGAAGGCCGGATCCAGCTTAAAGATGATACAGTCCCCCTGGATCCTCAGATATGGGTTACTTATGGAAAGAGCTTGGATCTCCCCTATACATCGAGCTGAGGTTATTGCCACCAGAAAAAACACTTTAAGTGTTACTGATCTGAGATCTGCTTGATCTTGAGGTTCATAAGGATTTTCCCGTAAATCATTCAAGACTAAATTTAGGTCCAGAGGAGGGACGGAACTCTGTATTGTAGGACTAATACGTTGAGTGGCTCTAATGAATCTTACCACTCAGGGGTGTTCTGCCAGAGAGTAATCAAAAAAGGACCCCAGAGCTGAGATTTGCACTTTTAGTGTATTGGGTTTTAGACCTTTGTCGAAGCCAGCCTGAAGAAAGTCTAGAACCTGAGGAATATTAGGTTCCCGTTTAAGAGGTATTGGGCCTGCACAATGTGAGCAAAATTTTTGTCCAGACTTTAAGATATATGGCTGAGGTGACTGGCTTTCTACTTTTTTGTAAGGTAGATACGATTGGCTCTGACAGGCCTCTCAATTTCAGGATCTCCTTCTCCTGCGTCTGTCCCTGATAGGGACAGGAAAAACACTGAAAGGTGAAGGTAGGAGGGGCTACTTAACCTCTTCTGTGTTTCCTGTCCCTATCAAGGATATGAAGAACAACCTCCTGGTGGTGCTGTGAGGAGGGACATCCTGGAAAAATGTTTTTAAAAATATGAAAAAAAATATATAAAAGTTCAAATCACCCCCCTTTCGCCCCATTCAAAATAAAACAATTAAAAAAATCAAACCTAAACATATTTGGTATCGCCACGTTCAGAATCGCCCAATCTGTCAATAAAAAAAAGTATTAACCTGATCGCTAAACGGCATAGCGAGAAAAAAAGTCAAAACACCAGAATTACGTTTTTTTTTGTCGCCGCAACATTGCATTAAAATGCAATAACGGGAGAGCAAAAGATCACATCTGCACCAAAATGGTATAATTAAAAACAGCAGCTCGGTTTTCAAAAAATAAGCCCTCACCTGACCTGAGATCACGAAAACTGGAGACGTTAAGGGTATATGGCACAATTTATTTATTTTTATTTTTTTTAACAAAGTTTGGAATTTTTTTTCACCACTTAGATAAAAAAGAACCTAGACATGTTTGGTCAGTTTTAGCATTTAGTGAACCTAGTAAAAAGGCAAAACAAAAAACTGTTGGATTGTACTTTTTTTTGCAATTTCACCGCACTTTGAATTTTTTTCCCGTTTTCCAGGACACGATATATTAAAAGCAATTATGTCGATCAAAAGTACAACTCGTCTGGCAAAAAACAAGCCCTCACATGGCCATATTGACGGAAAAATAAAAAGTTATGGCTCTGGGAAGAAGGGATGGCAAAAATCGAAGACACAAAACCAAAAATTCCTCCCGTCATGAAGGGGTTAAAAATCCATCTCAGAATGCATGTACAATCCTTTTTTGTGAACTTTTTTGACAGATCCCCTTTAAATGTGGTAGTATTTCAGAGGTTAAGGAATCTTGCTCGATCAGCGAAAAAAAAAAAAACTGCACAAAGGCTTTTCAGGATCAAAGTGGATGTAAAAGTGCTGACAGTAGATAGCATGGGTATGGCATGACCTATGAACGATTATGCATTTATTCACATCACACTGGCTCCTCGGGGGCTGGACTAAAGGGATTTTAGTGCTATTAGTTTTCAGAATGAAGACTATCCAGTACCATACGAAATAATGTAACCACTATCATAAATAACTCACATAATTTTAGATCTCCCCTTGGATATACAGTAATAAAACAGAAAATTTTCACTTGATCTCTCTTTTTTAACCTAAGGCTGCCTTGGATCAGGCATTTTAATGATTTGTAATAAAACCACACACAAGTGGAAGCATAGACTAATGAACTGTATGTGAGCCTGTGCCCCTGTTACATAGCTGCTACAATTGGCTGCTGCAAATACCTTCTAGAGTCAGGTAGTATAGGGAAAGAGGTCAGGAGCATAATTGCTGACACAGAGAAAAAAAACACAACTTGCAGTCAAGCTAGAAGAAGTATTCCCAGCTCAGCTTTTGACCTGCTGTGAATGGTGATTGCTGCATTGCAGAAAGTGTATTAATATTACATTTTGTTAAAAAATGCTAAGTATCATGTTGACTATAGGATAGAAATGTATAAATATTTAAGGCCAGGACAAAAGGTGGGAATGGTGACTGGGGTGCACTTACCTTTCCTACCTAAAGAGAGTGTCACAATGTCTCTCTGTAACAATGCTTCTGACTTGGGAGAAATATGTGGTATCACAGGAATCGTTTCTATTTAAAGTCTGATAAACCACATCACAGGAAAACTTAAATACAACCCTTGTCTGGCATAAAGTCAAACATAAAGTAACAAGTCCATACAATAGTGCTGATTAGCCAACCTGGCTTAGAGTCCAGCTTCTTAATCCTAAAGCAAAAGCATTCAGTCCAGGAGATCTGCACACTTCCATACACAGACATTAATGAGACCAACAGATATGGTGAGCATCTGTTCAGCTGCTCATAATCAACCTGTCATTGCCGATAAACCCCTTTTAGTCTTATGTGTACTAAAGCATTACTCCAGGATTGTCTCCCATCCACTATGTGTCTAACAGCCACCTTACATACCTCCCCCTCTGCCTAAAACCGTGGGCTTGGCACCTTCTATCACTAGCCACGCGGGATTTTCGAGAGGGCATTACCATATAACTCCTGGCTTTATGTTCTACATTGAAGCAGATATCCTGCAGGGCTAGAAACCAGCGAGTAACACAAGAACTTTCCCCCTTTTTCTTCCTCATCCACCTGAGTGGGCATTGGTCTGACACTAATTTAAATTCTCACCCTAAGAGATAGTATCGCAATGTATCCACCTCCCACTTAATGGCCAGGCATTCCTTTTCTACAATGGAATAATTTTTCTCACATGCCAACAGTTTCCTACTCAGGTAGATGTATCTCCTGAGAGAGGACCGCTCCTAATCCAACTTCTCAGGGTTTCGTTTGGAGTCCAAATTCATTCTTAAAGTCGGGGGCAATCAAGACTAGCTCTATACACAGAGCTACTTTCAGTTTTTGAAAGGCCGTCTCCACCTCCGAACTCCATTTGGCCATGACTGATTTTGTCCCCTTAAGGAGGTCTGTCAGGGATATGGCCACCATGGCAAAGTTTGTAATGAATCTCCTTTAGTACCCCACAATTCTCAGAAAGGTCCTAACTTGCTTTTTTGAGAGTGGTTAATGCCAGTTCTGGATTGCATCCACTTTAGTGATCTGAGGTTTGATTTCGCCCCCAACTACTACATATCCAAGGTATTTGATCTTCTCATTCCCCAGGGCACATTTTTATGAATTTATAGAGAACCTCACCTTCATGAGAGCATCAAACACTGCCTGGGCTTCTCCCAGATGACTTCCCCAATCTGGGCTGAAGATAAAGATATCTTCCAGGTATTCCACAGCATAATTCTTATGGGGTGCGAGGATCCAGTCCATGGCCCTCTGGAAGGTGGCCGGAGCTGCCTGCAGTCCGAACGACATCTGCACATATTGGAAGCATCCATTGGGCATAGAGAAAGCCGTCTTCTCCTTGGCTTCTTGTGATGTGGGGATTTTCCAATATCCCTTTGTTAGACAAAAGATGATTATGTACCTTGCCTGATCAAGTCTCACCATCTTATTAGCTCACCGACACGCGGCATCGGATACGTGTCGATCTTGGAGACCACGTTCAGCTTCCAATAATCATTACTAAATCTCCATTGGGTTTTGGAACATGGGCATTCTGGTTAGACCACCCACTCTTAGATTCTCAGTGACTCCGAGATTCAGCATACGCTTTACTTCCTTGGAGATCAGTTCTCAGTGGGCCTTTGGAATTTGGAAGGGCTTCGAATTCACCTGCACGTGGGGTTCCGCCAGAACCTCACATTCTATGACATCTGTACACCCCAGCAAATCTGAGAACAGGTCCCTGCTCTGCTGCAACAATTCCTGACATTGCTGTTTTGGGGCCTTCTACAGTGTCTTGGCTATTGTGATATCTTCAATGTCCCCTTCTCGCTTAACCAGTAAATATGGAGTTTCAATGGGGTCCCTTTCTTGCCATGCCTTGATGGGTGGCAACACGAGGGGATTTAGGAAGTGAGAGGTGGAAGCGGTTGACTGGCAGGTGAGACAGGACTTGCAATACCTTAGGATTTCCCGGTGACATCCAGGCCAAAAGATCCTCCACATGACCATTCTCGAGTTTTGTCCACCCCAAATGGCCTCATAAGACATGTGAAAGGGCAATGTCCAGCACCCTCCGTCTATAGGGTACTGGTACCAGCAATTGTTCCACTATCTCCTCCTTCATCTTAATAACCTGGTACAATAAGTCCCCAATCAACATGAAATAGGGAAACCTGGTGTGAGCCCCAACTCCTTTGCTATGCCGTTTATAGCGGTTACCTTGTTGAATGCTTCTCTTAGAGTTAGGTCCCTATATTAAGCTGACCCAAAATTTTCTCTGGTCACCCCTATCTTAAGAATGTCGGCTTCTGGGGATACTACCTCCTCATCTCTCACCATTACACAGAGGAGAAAGCCAACAGTCTCTGGGCTTGGTGAGACTTCTTTAAGGCCAACCCATCTCATACCCGAGCAATCGAGGTCTTCACCACTCCCCCGCAAGTCTCAAAACAACACAAAGTCTCGGCCTATGATAATTAGGTGCAATAAATCCTGGACAATGCCAACCTCATGGGACTCTATATCTTGGTCTCAATCGCCACTCTAGCTACCGGATTGCTTAAGCATCCCTGTGAATGCAGCAGATGCCCACCTTCTTTCCACGGGATCAATTAGAGAGGGAGTGTGGCCCTCACGAGGGTCACCAAACTCCCTAAGTCTAGTAGTCCAATCATTTATTATTATTATTATTATTATTTATTGTTATAGCGCCATTTGTTCCATGGCGCTTTACATGTGAGGAGGGGTATACATAATGAAAACAAGTACAATAATCTTAAACAATACAAGTCATAACTGGTACAGGAGGAATGAGGACCCTGCCCGCGAAGGCTCACAATCTACAATGCAGACCATTCACTTTTACAGGACAATCTTGGAGACCCTCACACATTGCAAGCCGGATATGTGTAGATTGAATACCGTTGTTCCATGCTACAGTCCATTGACAGGGGACAATGGGCAGCTATATTACTTGGGCTGTGACATCTCAAGTAAATTACATTCCCCAATGAGACCCTTGGCATGACCTCTGCCCCCTCCTTGGACTTTGGACACCCCACGCCTTTTTAGCCTCCGCCCCCTGATGTGACTCCCAGTATGGAGTGGGTTGCCTCCCCACGGAACTGTAGATCCCCTGATACATTTATACCATTCCAACAAAGTTGTCGATTTCGGGGATCACCCTGGGTCATCCAAGTCTGCATTGGGCTGGGAAGGGAGTGCATGATCTGGTTATAACTCGCTCTGCCATCTGCACTGAGGTAGAGGACTCTGACTGCAACAACTTTTGGATGAGCTGCAGCAAATCAAAAATTTGAGAGCGAGGGGGTTTGTCACCGTCATATGCCCAGGAGTGGACCCGTTGTGAACTGATGGACATTGTCACCCTCAAGCTCGCCAAAATTTCCATTTTCAATTTTTGCATATTCTTTGGCGTCCTGTAAGGCTAAATCAGCGAAACGGCACCCATCGGGCGGGAGGGAAAGCACAGCAACGTGACAAATATCCCTGACTAAGCACTATCTGTCATAATATTGCTTCATTTACCCCCACTGGTACCAACCAGGTAATGATCGATCTTTTGGAGATATATATTGCGATAGTGGTGGCTCAAAATCAGGCTGACAGATTATATATCCCTGGGTTATAACTTGTGTAATAGTCGGGATTGTTTGCTTTTACGACAGCAGGATATGGATACAACATGGTTACCAACTGGACTGTTGCGTATTTGATTATTACCATAAAATTATTTATTTATTATATTCTCGATTGATTGAGTCACATTTATATGTTTGTGGACTGTAGATGTACATTATTGAATGCTCTAGATCAATGGAGTATGTACTGTACCTTGGCCAGTTAGTGGTAATACATTTTTCATCATTATCCACCTCTTTGGTGGACTTATATTTCATAATAATACCTTTGTGTTTGTTCCACATATCCCTTATTGTTGCATTGATAATATTGTACGGAGGAAGTTTCTTTTTCCCTGTCTATCTAATGTTTTTACTAAATTATTTATAATAAAAAGTTTATGGGCTGGGTCGCATCAGTGGCTGCAGCTTATCGTGACACCTCTTATGACGAGGCGCTGAGGCTGGCCCTCTTATGACGGGGCTCTGAGGCTGACCCTCTTACAAAAAAAACTGTAACACGGTAGCAACTTGTCTTGGATGCCAAATATTGTCTTTGACTTACTACTATTTCGTCTTAGCCAGTGGTGCAAAAAGGAAATAAAACTAAACCACCAAAGACTTTGTAAAGGGAACCTGACAGCTGATAAATGCTGCTGATCTATGGGCAGCATGTACCAGATTCTGGCTGTATGATCTCAGCCAGGTATCATACAAAAACATACTTTAAAGGGAACCTGTCACCTGAATTTGGCGGGACCAGTTTTCGGTCATATGGGCGGATTTTTCAGGTGTTTGATTCACCCTTTCCTTACCCGCTGGCTGCATGCTGACCGCAATATTGGATTGAAGTTCATTCTCTGTCCTCCGTAGTACACGCCTGCGCAAGGCAAATTCAGGTGACAGGTTCCCTTTAAAAGCCGCCGGGGAATGAGACGCGCTGGAGACTAGTCGGACAGGCGGGTCCCCAGCGCTTCTACGCATCGGCTGCCCTGGATTGACAGATCTCTCTCTGTTTGTTTGTGTATAGGGAGAGGCCTTCAGTATCACTCCAGGGCAGTGACTGAGGAGAAGCCATCGGGGATCTACTTGTCCGACTAGTCTCCAGCGCAGTTCAGTCCCTCGCAGCTTTTAAATTAAGGTTTTCAGAATAATGGTATTTTAGAGTTAAACATACTTGGCGTGTCCTCTGTCAGGTTCCCTTTAATATTATTCTTACTGTTTACTTTATACTGGGGCAACATAGTCCATAACATGTGATGAATATGATACCTTTTATTGACCTTTCTTATTTATATTGGTATTACTTCTACTCCGAGCTGTAAACAAAACTTGTGAGTGTTCCCAATCATGATGCCAATTTCCACGATCAGCTGATGCTCGGCCTATGGCTGTTTTTCTCATAGGCAGAGATGCCCCCGGTTATTTAGACAAACTCATGTGATCATCGTGTGATCTGGAAGGATTTCTCTGGGATTTTTTTCAGATCTAGTGTATACATTTATTATAGTAGTGCTGGTTAATTGATCAATTTAGAACATCGCAATGTTTGAAGGGTTATTATTCACATTATTATAACTTGATGAAGCTTAGAGATGGTGCAAATTGATTTGCAGGACGCAGTCCAGCCGACAGGTCGGTGTTCACATGGGTGCCATGAGAACCACATTGCACCTCCTTGCACATTGCAAGCTTTCTTGCTACACAATATTATTTTGGGATGCTGTGAACTTCCAGAATATCTGTATAGAGTTCACACAACCAATGGACAACGATGACACAGTCTCCTTCACCCCTCAACCCACACACAAAAAAAGCATAATTGTGGAAGTAATGTTGAGTCTTCACTAGGATAATGATCGGGCCCTAATCTCCTTTTGTTCCTTCTTCGCAGACCACATTCCCTGTGACTCCATCACTTGCAACAACCCCATCCATGGCTTTTAGTCCCTACTTGAGTCATGTCTCTCCAGGCATGGGTCTTGTTCCTGCAGAGCTTCTACCAAATACACCTGTTCTGGTTTCTGGGAATCCAGCAATTACAGTACCTGGTGGCTCTGCTGGTCAGAAACTGGTGCGCACAGACAAACTGGAGGTAAGTTGCTGACTATGGGGAAGCAGCAGTCACATGCATCGGGTTACGGAATTCTTTGCTGTGGCTAGATAGATTGGTGGCTTAATGTAACAATTAGTCATCGGAAGCCATGAGCGTCCAATGTGCCGTGAGCTCGTTATATTATGACGGGTCCCACACTCAACCTCTGAAAAAACTGTAGAACATAAGTTGTTTCATAGTGAGTACGTAATATATAGAATTATTGCTTGTATGATGCCATCAGATATTTATGTGAGAAGACAATCTGAGGGACAAATTACAGTAATTGAAAACACAATGCCTAATGGATGAAAGTCATGCCAACACTTAAAGGGGTCGTCCGACCTTACAAACTTGTGAATCCTCGTATCGCACGCACACTGCACACTATGAGAATTCTCAGGCGCGTGACCGCAATTATGTGATTTGCATACATTTAGTCACATGCAGACAAGACGTGTCTGGCCTCAATGCAAGTGTGTGTTGAACACAGTCTAGTTGGATTGTGGCCGGAAAGACCCTGCTGCACTCCTGGTGCCAGAGAATCCGCACAGTCCACGTGATGTGAGGATTTTTCACATAGAGTGACTGCAGGCTTGTAAGGCCGGATAGCCCCTTTAAGATGGGAATACACTTTAATGAGGACCTATCACTGGCCATGAATGTGTGATTTTAGACCTGGTGTAAATGCCACTGTTCTCCTGAATCCCGTGCTGTTTTTTTTCCGTTGTTCTTCCTAAAAAATGGCCCCCTCTTCCCTATGTATGAATCTAGTATGATCAGCCAACTGGGTGTGGTCCTCAAGAAGACTCCCACAGAGAAGAGTGGGTAAAAAGAGTAGATTTATATACAGGTAAGAGGAGGCCATATCGCAAACATTGAAAGGAGCAGGAACAAAATGTGAGATTCTGGGGAATGGCGGCATTTACGCCAGGTAGACAAAAATAGAAGACCTGATACATGCTATTTATATGTAAAGTGTGTAAATACTAATACTATATAGTGCATAAATATTTGTTGCCAAGCCAAAATATGTCCATACGGTGCATTGTACTACCATACAATGCTGATGCATACTGACATTCAGGAGTGTTCCCATTAGAGGTATTAAAGCAATATACATTTTTGCAATTTGCAAAAAAACATCAGAAATTGGATGCATCATACAGTGGCATGTAAAAGTTTGGGCACCCCTGTTCAAAATTACTGTTATTGTGAACAGTTAAGCAAGTTGAAGATGTAAAGATCTCTAAAAGGCTTAAAGTCATAGATGACACATTTCCTTTGTATTTTAGGCCAAATATAAATATATATATATATATGTATATAGCCCCCACATAGCCTCCCATATACAGCATTATCCCCCACCTAGCATCCTATATACAGTATGAGCCCTCACATAGCCCCCTACATACAGTATGAACCACCAGACAGCCCCCTATATACAGTATGAGCCCTAACATAGCTCCCTTATACAGTATGAACCCCCACAAAGCCACCTATATACAGCATTATCCCCCCACATTGCATCCTATATATAGTATAAGCCTCTCTATATGCAATATGAGCCCTCACATAGCCCCTTACTTACAGTATGAACTCCCATATAGCACCCTATATTATACAGTATGAGCCCTCACATAGCCCCCTACATACAGTATGAACCACCACACAGCCCCTATATACAGTATGAGCCTTCACATAGCTCCCCTATATACAGTATGAACCCCCACATAGTCTCCTATATACAGTATTTGCTCTCATTTAGCACCTATATACAGTATGAGCCCCCACATAGCCTTTTTATATAGAGTATGAGACCCTACTACATACACTATCTGCACTCACATAGCCTCCTATATATAGTATGAGCCCCCACATAGGCCCTATATACTTTTTGCGACCTCACATAGCCTCCTATATACAGTATGAGCATATGAGCCCTAAAGCAGGTTACGTCCTCCACCAATTAGGTATTCACCGCTGTCTGCATCCTGAGGATGTGGATGGTGGCGACATAGGAAAGTGGGCGGCAGCAGCAGATTGGCAGCAGATGAGGGCTTTTTGCAGCCCGTGGGCCACTGTTTTCATCCCTTTGGCCACACTTTGCCCTGCTCTGAGAACAAGAGTTATAAACTCTCCCACTGGTTCATCAGACTGAACTAACTGATGGATTCTCAGTTGGCTCATTCTGCAGCCTGCAGTAGACTCTGAAACACTATACGGAGTCTACGGAAGGCAACCTATAAACATTTTTAAACAGTTTCCATGCACTCATTTCATAAAAAAATTAGCCCTATAGGTGAACAAATCGTTTTTTTTCTGCACACAAAGCAGGGAAAACACGCTAATTATTAGTGTTGAGCGATACCGTCCGATACTTGAAAGTATCGGTATCGGATAGTATCGGCCGATACCCGAAAAATATCGGATATCGCCGATACCGATATCCGATACCAATACAAGTCAATGGGACATCAAGTATCGGAAGGTATTCTCATGGTTCCCAGGGTCTGAAGGAGAGGAAACTCTCCTTCAGGCCCTGGGATCCATAGGGATGTGTAAAATAAAGAATTAAAATAAAAAATATTGATATGCTCACCTCTCCGGCGGCCCCTGGACTTCACACTGCTAACCGGGAGGCTTCTTTGTTTAAAAAGCGCGCCTTTCGGACCTGTGAATGACGCCCCGGCTTCTGATTGGTCGCGTGCCGCCCATGTGACCGGCACGCGACCAATCAGAGGCCGCGACGTCATTCGCAGGTCCTCAATTCCTAGAATTAGCAGTTTTGTGAATGAGAATGACGTCGCGGCTTCTGATTGGCCGCGTGCCGGTCACATGGGCGGCACGCGGCCAATCAGAAGCCGGGACGTCATTCACCGGTCCGAAAGGCGCGCTTTTTAAACAAAGAAGCCTCCCGGATAGCAGCGTGAAGTCCAGGGGCCACCGGAGAGGTGAGCATATCAATATTTTTTATTTTAATTCTTTATTTTCCACATCCCTATTGATTCGATACCGATACCCGATATCACAAAAATATCGGATCTCGGTATCGGAATTCCGATACCGCAAATATCGGCCAATACCCGATACTTGCGGTATCGGAATGCTCAACACTACTAATTATTTTTTATTATTAATCATAAACAGTCATGATCAGTGCTGTTAACATTTACTGTAGATCTGTTATTTTCCTGTAATCACAGCATTAATGGTAGGCATACATTATTAGCGGAGGCTTAATATAATAATAATAATGGATGGCTGGAGGAAATGATGGGGGATAAAGACAGATAATATAGTTATGGACATACGTGTAAGGTTTGTGTCCTGTCTGCACCAGTGGTCATTCAGACATGTGAACTTCGCTTCACAATATAAAACCAAGTGAATCATCTTGTATTATTAATTTTTCGGGCACATATGTAAGTATAGGAAACAAACAGGAAGTGGCCGCTGTCAGATTATCAGATATTCTAGTTGTAGCTACTATATGAAACCCTCTGTATAGAGGCATTTACCAGCTAGTCCAAAGAAACAAGAATCTCCAGCCCTACAGCCGGAAAAAACATGATCTCTTCTGTATTTCTGTATTTCAGCAGCCTAAAATCAAAATAGTCAGAGTGGAGGGAAAAAAGGAAATATATATATACAGCTCTGGCAAAAATTAAGAGACCACTATATTACTGAGTAAAATGTAAATTGTTCTTTTATTCTATAAACTTCCGACAACATGTCTCAGAAGTGCCTAGCACTACATTTTATATATATTTTCTGAAAGAGAAAAATGGTGAAAATTAAAAAAACCCAGTGCTTTCAGACACCAAATAATGCAAAAAAATAAGTTCATAATCATTTAGAAACAACATCAGTAATATTTTAACTGAGGAAGAGTTCAGAAATCAATATTTTGTGGAATAACCATGATATTTAATCACAGCTTTCATGTGTCTTGGCATGCTTTCCACCAGTCTTTCACACTCATTCTGGCTCAAAAATGTAAGCGGTTCTTCTTTGTTTGATGCCTTGTGACTATCCATCATTCTCCTGATTACATTCCAGAGGTTTTCAATGGGGTTCAGGTCTGAAGATTGGGCTGCTGCCCATGACAGGGTTTTGATGTGGCGGTCTCTTAATTTTTGCCAGAGCTGCATGTATGCATGATACCCCAATACTGAGCCGCTGCTGCAATATGCATCTCTATTACTGCACCTGCTGTGTGGTACTGTGTGTCCTCTAAATGGTAACACAAACCTTTAGAATATAGTAATGTCATGTGCACATGCCCTAGAAAACAGTGCCCACATTTTACCCCCTAGAAAGTAATAATGCCCTGTGAGCCCCTTTGACAGTCACAATATCCTGAGTTCTCCAAAAACAATAAGTGCCCAATTTACATTTAATAATGTCCTGAGTCTCCACCCCTGTACAGCTCCGCTATAGGCCGGTTTCACATGTCAGTGCCTCCGGTACGTGTAGTGACAGTTTTCTCACGTACCGGAGACACTGACACACATAGACCCATTCAAATGAATGGGTCTAAGCAGATGTCTGTGTGTTTTCACGGACCATATGTCCGTGTGCAAAACACGGAGACATGTCTGTTTTTTACCGGCAGCACGTCCCGCAATACATCTCGCACACGTGCACATGGAGAACGGTGTACACTCTCCTCCGTGCACACGGACAGCCGCAGGAGAAACAGCGCTACTGTAAGCGCTGTTCCCCTGTGTGTGGTGCTGGAGCCGGCTGTCATCCCTTCTCCCCTGCTCGGCTGAAAGCAGCGCGAGCAGGGGAGAAGGGATGAAAGAAAAACCGACGTGGGGTCCCCCCTATATTCTCAGGCTGGTAAGGGGCCATGGTAATGCCCCCCTCCCCCCCCCCCCGCCTTAAAAAAGCAGACCGCAGCTGCCCAGAAAAGGCGCATCTATTAGATGCGCCAATTCTGGAGCTTTGCCCTTTTCTTCCCACTTCCCTGTGGCATTGGCATATGGGGTAATAAGGGGTTAATGTCACCTTGGTAAGGTGACATTAAGCCGGCTTAGTAATGGAGTGGTGTCAATAAGACACCTATCCATTACTAATCCCACAGTTGTGAAAGAGTTAATAAAACACAGTAAGAAAAAAGTATTTTAATGAAATAATGAAACACACAGGTTTTTAATATCTTTTTTGCACGCTCAATGCAAGCGAAGCCCTCGTTCTTCTGTAAAAAAAATTCCAATATAAAAAAGCAACAATATCCCATACCTGTCCGCCGTACAGTCAGTCCCACACAGTAATCCATATCTGGGGGCATTTACAATTACAACTGGGAGCGCTGCTAATGCAACCGCTCAGGGCTGTAAACAACTGGGGAATGAATGAAATGGAGGAGGCAGAGCTTCGGTGACTCGCGGTGCCATCACCGAAGCTGCGCCCCCTGGCAGCATGAACTCATAAGAACTCTGTAGGGTGGGAAAATATTCAGAGACTTTCAGAGGGGGGAATGTCAACTGTATCTGCATCTAGCCAATACAGTTGAACTTGCGAATGGTGGGCGCATCCCCTTAGCCCCCGACACACGGCCCCCATAGCAGCTAGATGACTGTGCAGGGAAATAGTAGTGTATCTCCGGGTGGGCCCCTCAGAGAGCGGGGCCTTGGGCGACCGCCAACTCTGCCCCCCCCCCCCCAGTAGCTACTACGCTACTAATATCCGTATGTATGTGCATTTGTATATATACTGTATACAGTATATACCGGCAAATATAATGTGCACATTATATATATATACATGTGTATATATATATATATATACAGTATATATATATATATATATGTATATATATATATATATATACTGTATATATATATATTGTAATGATAAAACAAATATAATATTATTATTATTGTTTTATACACAGGAGGCACATGATAATTATGCATTCTGAGTAAACATACTGTTCTTTATCTTGGTAGAAGGCCTCAGAATGTTATGCTTGTGCTTGTCCGAAATGCATGATTATCCTGTTCTTTCTGTGAGCGTATGAGTGTATATGCATATTATTATTATTACTATTATTATTATTCATTTAACGGTCCACATAATAAACTGTTCTGCTGTTTGATAACTGGAAACAAATTGCCCCCTCTGCCTGCTGCGATCTGTCCTACAACTTAAGTGTTAGTAGTTTTCTAATTGCAATTCATGTGTCCTCCAGGTTTGTAGAGAATTCCAGCGTGGGAACTGCACCCGTGGTGAGAATGACTGCCGCTATGCGCATCCCATAGATATTGCCATGATTGACACCAATGAGAACACTGTAACTGTTTGCATGGATTACATCAAAGGCCGATGCTCTAGGGAAAAATGCAAGTACTTTCACCCCCCTGCACACCTGCAAGCCAAAATAAAGGCAGCTCAGCACCAGGTGAACCAAACAGCCGCAGCTGCGATGGTAAGGGCTTACCCTGTCTCCTTGTCTCTCCGGAGTCTTGGTGCCATGGGGCTAATTAAAACATACGTAACTCTTGCAGTATGTTCATGTATGTATTTGTCTTCCTAAAACATGTCTGACTTGTATATCCATCATATCATTACTAATACAGTGCGTTTTAAGATCTTCCTTATTTTCTTATAGCGGCTGCCCATAAGGCTCAGGCTGGGGTACTCGCCTGGCTATCTGAGGACCAAGCGTGCCTGGTTATGTAGTGATGCCTACATGATGCCTGCATATTGCTGATAACTAGGCAGGCTTGCCTTTCTTGGATCTAGAGAAGCTGGATTTTTAAAAATAAATTGTTGCATTTTTGTTTACATCTAAAAAATGCAACAATGGATCAATCACCCATAAAACACCCTAACGAAACCTTAGAAATATCACATAGACAGGGACAACACAATTATTCACCATGGAGGTCATATGTGACAAAAGATCTAAAAACAGTGGTGAAACATGTTGGATTTTGTTTGTATCTGTACTGTATATGGTCTATGCTCATAGTATGTTTTTTAGCTAAAAGAAAAATATATGGGATCTTACATCTTAATATTCCCATAAGTGTCCTTTCAGAGGAGAATTTATGGATATGTGAATATCATAAAATCACACTTGTGATTTTATGATATTCACATATCCATAAATTCTCCTCTGAAAGGACAATTAAGGAAAGATTATAGTATGAGACCCCATATATTTTTCTTTTAGCTAAAAAACATACTATGAGCATAGACCATATACAGTACAGATATGAGCAAAATCCAACATGTTTCACCACTGTTTTTAGATCTTTGGTCACCTATGACCTCCATGGCATCTTGTGGTGAATAGTTGAGTTGTCCACTTCTATGTAATATTTCTAAGGTTTCGTTAGGGTGTTTTATGGGTGATTGATCCATTGTTGCATTTTTCCCCCTAATGGTCTTATTAGGACCATCACCTTTCCCCAGCAAGGATGACAGGGCCCTCTTAGAAGTCATAGCAATTTATGGACCCACTCCACACAATCAAAGCAGGACCTTTCCTCCAGTACTCAAACCATTGCCCTTGCTCACAGTAGTGCTTGCCCGACCCCATCACAGCTGTGTATTATTTATTATTATTCTTCCCCATATAACGCCATTAATTTACGCAGCTCTTTACAAGCATCATCATCACTCTGCCCATTAGGGCTCACAATCCACATTCTCAATCAGTATGTCTTTGGAGTGTATGAGGAAACCGGAGAACTCGGAGGAAACCCACGCAAACATGAGAAGAACATAAAAACTCCTTGCAGATGTTGTCCTTTCGCTCCTCATTCCATATGTGTGCTGATTGGCCTGCCAAAATAATTTTTTTCCATCCTGAAAAAATTATAGATCTACTAGAAAAATCAAATGCTTCATTTTTTTTGGTTACCTATAGATCAACTGTATAGGCCATAGATGGTCCAAGTACAAGTATTGAGGGAGGACCACTGCTCCAACTCATATGCAGGGGAAATGGTAGCAATCAAATTTACCAATGGAGCTTTGGTCTCCTTACTAAATGACCGTACAGTTAAGATAAAGTCTCATAGGAGTCAATGTTAATTTTTAGACCTTAACAGTTTAATAACAAAAAAAAAAAAGTTTTGGAGGAATTTGAGATTTCTCATATGCTGGTGAATTCTTGTCCGGTAATTATGACCTTATTTTATCTCCCAGAGTATTTAATTTCTAGGGGAAAATTGTCTTAGGCTTTATGTATTTGCTAGAAATTTTTAGAAAATCCTTCTTAATAAGGTTTTATATTATTTCTCCATACATCACTTGGGTTTATAAAATGTATTGATTATGAAGAGACATTTGTGTTTTGTTCTCCATCATTCACATGGAATGTCGTCTGCACTTTTTTTGTAGCTGTTTATCGGCATAAATTGCTTTTCATGCAACATAAAGCAGCAGCCCCTAATGTTACCCGTCGCTGGAGTTATACATTATGTTAATATTCAGTCCCCAATCACTGAGTTTGAGGAGCAGTAATGAGGAGCTGCTTTATGAAGATAAGACAACCAATGAGTGTGGCCATCCCGGAGATGAGACGATTGCCGCGGGTGCCGGTACTGATAATGTTAAATTTCTGTTCTTAGGCGCTGCTTCATTTTCCTTGAAGGGAACTGAATTATTACTATGTCATACATTAATTAGACATGTCTGTCACACCAGACGATACTCTGACATATTAGTCCCGTTTTAGCTAATGGAACCGGTTTCTAAGCCGGAGGCACTGTGTATGGTCTCCATCTTCCCTAAAGGGGCATAGGGCTAGGCGTTATTTTTGAGACCTCCACCGATCACTAATACGATGGGGCAAAAACACTCAGACTTTGGGTTTGTAGTTAAAGAAAGCAAAACTCAGCTAAAACTTTGGCCTCCGAGTAAAGGTTCATTCAGACTGACATTTTTTTTTTTAACATTCGAGAAAAATTATTTTGTTCACAATTTTGAGAATGGTTGAGAAACAAAGAAAAAAATGGTTTTCTCCCTTGTCCTTGTAATCTGAATGCTGTCCGATTTTTCTTTTTCTTTTAACCCAGATTTACCGATTTGCATTGTCGATTTTGATGTGCCATTTGGTTCAATATAGGACAGGTCTCCATGATCTTTCACGGTTCACAAAAAATTGGGGATTTGAATGCCCTCATAGACTTCACTATATGTATGTGTTCTATTGACAAAAAATGGACGTCTGCATGAGCCCTTAGGCCTTGTTAAGAAAACATTATTACTTTTGTTTTGTATGAGGAAAAAATGACTGTTTTTCATCAGTATGCTGGATCCGATTTTTTTTTTCATTCTTTGTCCATGTGTCCGTTTTTACCATTAGTGTGGCATTCGTTTTTTAACTGATGAAAAAAAAGGAAATTCCTAACTGCTCCATTAAAAAGTCAAAAATGGACGGAACTCAGACGAGACATGGATGGGATCCAGTCTAGATTTTTTAATTTATTCGAATTGAATTGGGCGAGTTTGATAGGTGACTTTTTTTTTTATTTTTTTCTGCTCAGTAAATACACACATGTGACCAGCCTCATAGACTATAATTCACAATTGTTTGATCTGTGAAAAACACAGAACACGCACTTGAAAAATGGATTAGGTACTTCTGTCCCCTTAATTTAGTGACTGGTGGGGGTCTTGCCATACCAAACCAGTGATCAGAACCGCGGTCATAGGTCTCTGACATTTCAAAGGGTTTTTGTCTCTTTTTCAGGTATGTTACCACACGGCATTTTTGTTGCAGAACTCACGGTAAATATTGCTGCTAACGTTTTTGAAAAATTGGTGCACTTAAGCCACACAATTTACCCCTTGCATTGTAAAGGAGGAGAATAAAGAAGCCCTCCTCCTCCCATCAAAGTTTGTGTCTTAATATGTTGCAGTTATCATAATAAATAGCACTGTGAACTTACAGTTGCTCATTTTTCCTCTCTACCCATAATTCTTCTCTTTTCTCTGCTCTATATAGAAACAGGAAGTCTCTTGTCCCTGCATTTATCATTCCCCTTTTCAGCTTGTGACTTAGCCGCTTCCCCCCTCCTGCCATAGATTTTTGCAATGACTCATGACTTGTGCACAGAAAATTGACCTCCTGTTTCTACATAGAGCTTAGAAGGATTTAGCTAGTCAGTTATTAATCACTAGATGGTAGCCCGATTCTAACGCATCGGGTATTCTAGAATATGTATGCAGTTTATTTATGAAGATTTTAGAATAGGGCCGGCGTCACACTGGCGTATTGCATCCGATGCGAGATCATCGGATGTGATATGCTAATGACACTCGAATCCTGCTCGCAGCAGAGCAGGAGCCGTGTATCATGCGTCTGTGCTCCGATTCTCTCGCACAGGGAGGATCGGAGCACAGCTGCGGAGGAGGCGGAGAAATGAATTTCTCCATCTCCTCCATTGCTGGGGTCCGCTTATAGCGCACATCACTCGGATGATATCCGAGTGGTGTGCGCTGTCTCACTCGCACCCATAGGCTTATATGGGTGCGAGTGAGCCGAGAGTTTTCCTCGGACCGAGACAATCGCAGCATGCTACGATTGTCTCGGACCGAGGAAAACGGCCGACAAAAAGTCGGCTGCTGGGAGCTGCCCCATAGCTTAACATTGGTCCGAGTGCAATGCGATTTTTTTTATCGCATTGCACTCGGCCATTTAAAACGCCAGTGTGACGCCGGCCTAATACATTGAATACACAGGATTTGGCCGGCCGCGACCAATTAGCATAGCGTGGTTCAAATCCCGCGCCAGACTGTGCCTGTTGCTGATTGTTCACGGCCGGCCACGTAGTATATAGCACAGCCACGTAGTATATAACAGCCCACATAGTAAATAGCACAGCCACGTAGTATATTGCACAGCCACGTAGTATATTACACAGCCACGTAGTATATAGCAGAGCCACGTAGTATATAGCAGAGCCAGGTAGTATATAGCACAGCCACGTAGTATATAGCACAGCCCACGGAGTAGATAGCACAGCCCATGGAGTATATAGCACAGCCACGTAGTATATAGCACAGCCCACGGAGTGTATAACTGCCCAATAGCATATAACACAGCCACGTAGTTTATAACAGCCTACGTAGCATATAACACAGCTCACATAGTATATAACAGCCCACGCACGCTGTATATAACACAGCCCACGTAGTGTATAACACCGCCCACGTAGTGTATAACACATCCCAAGTAGTGTATAACACAGGCCACGTAGTGTATAACACAGGCCACGTAGTGTATAACACAGCCCACATAGTATATAGCACAGCCCACGTAGTATATTGCACAGCCCACATAAAATATAGCAATGTGGGCATCATATCCCTGTTAAAAAAAGAATTAAAATAAAAAATAGTTATATACTCACCCTTCGTTGGCCCCCGGATCCAGGCGAAGCGTTTACTGATGCTCCTCGCGCGCTCCGGTCTCAAGTGTGCATTGTGATCTCACGAGATGATGACATAGCGGTCTCGCGAGACCGCTACGTCATCATCTCGCGAGATCGCAATGCATGGAGCGGTCACCGGAGCGTTGCGAGGAGCGGTAAAGGCCTGTTCTGGATCCTAGGGGCCGACGAACGGTGAGTATATAACGATTTTTTATTTTCTTTATTATTGTTAACATTAGATCTTTTTACTATTGATGCTGCATAGGCAGCATTGATAGTAAAAAGTTGGTTACACAAGGTTAATAGCAGTGTTAATGAAGTGCGTTAAACCGCGGCATAATGCGGTCCGCTAACGCTGCCATTAACCCTGTGTGAGCGCTGACTGGAGGGTAGTATGGAGCAGGCACTGACTGCGGGGAGTAAGAAGCGGCCATTTTGCCGCCGGACTGTGCCCGTCGCTGATTGGTCGTGGCTGTTTTGCCGCGACCAATCAGCGACTTGGGATTTCCGTTACAGACAGACAGACAGAAAGACGGAAGTGACCCTTAGACAATTATATAGTAGATGTGATTTCATAGCCGCAATGGAAAAGAGAAGAATTATCTGGGTAGAAAGGCAAAATGAGCAACTGTAAGTACACAGTGCTATATAATATGATGATGCCAATATATTATGATAAAAACATTGATAGGAGGAGTGATGCTTTAAATCTGCGTAACATCTTCTGTGATGACTGACATGTTGCAGATATTCTTTAAATTGTTGCTACTAAAATTTGGCTGTGAATTTTACAACCCAAAATGTGATTACTCTTAAAAACTCAGGCACATAGGCATACTACTAATCTGTGGGGCACAGATTTGTTACATGATGCCCATAAAAGCTTTTACCTACCTTAATATTTTTTTATGGATGTTGTGAGAATCGACAAAAAAAAAAAAAAATGTGTGTGACTTGCTGCACTGAATCATCTACTACTACAGAAATGTTCTTCTCCAGAGCTTTGACTTCTAGTAGATACTGCAGTGTTCACAGAGCAACTTATGGCCACACACGGTTCCTACCGGCCTCAGACACACAGTTCCTACCGGTCTCAGACACATGGTTCCTACCAGCCTCAGACACACGGTTCCTACCGGCCTCAGACATAGGGTTCCTACCGCCCTCAGACACTGGGTTACTACTGGCCTCAGACTTACAGTTCCTACCGGTCTCAGACATAGGGTTCCTACCGGCCTCAGACCGGCCTCAGACACGCAGTTCCTATTGGCCTCAGACACAGGGTTCCTACTAGCCTCAGACTTACAGTTCCTACCGGTCTCAGACATAGGGTTCCTGCCGGCCTCAGACCGGCCTCAGACATGCAGTTCCTATCGGCCTCAGACACACGGTTCCTACCGGCCTCAGACACACGGTTCCTACCGTCCTCAGGCATAGGGTTCCTACCGGCCTCAGACACAGGGTTCCTACCGGCCTCAGACACAGGGTTCCTACCAGCCTCCGACACAGGGTTCCTACCAGCTTCAGACACAGGGTTCCTACCAGCCTCAGACACACGGTTCCTACCGGCCTCAGACACACGGTTCCTACCGGCCTCAGACACGCGGTTCCTACCGGCCTCAGACACGCGGTTCCTACCGGCCTCAGACACGCGGTTCCTACCGGCCTCAGACACGCGGTTCCTACCGGCCTCAGACACGCGGTTCCTACCGGCCTCAGACACGCGGTTCCTACCGGCCTCAGACACGCGTTTCCTACCGGCCTCAGACACTGGGTTACTACTGGCCTCAGACTTACAGTTCCTACCGGTCTCAGACATAGGGTTCCTACCGGCCTCAGACACGCGTTTCCTACCGCCCTCAGACACTGGGTTACTACTGGCCTCAGACTTACAGTTCCTACCGGTCTCAGACATAGGGTTCCTACCGGCCTCAGACCGGCCTCAGACACGCAGTTCCTATCGGCTTCAGACACACGGTTCCTACTGGCCTCAGACTTACAGTTCCTACCGGTCTCAGACATAGGGTTCCTACCGGCCTCAGACATGCAGTTCCTACCGGCCTCAGACACGCGGTTCCTACCGCCCTCAGACACTGGGTTACTACTGGCCTCAGACTTACAGTTCCTACCGGTCTCAGACATAGGGTTCCTACCGGCCTCAGACCGGCCTCAGACACGCAGTTCCTATCGGCTTCAGACACAGGGTTCCTACTGGCCTCAGACTTACAGTTCCTACCGGTCTCAGACATAGGGTTCCTACCGGCCTCAGACATGCAGTTCCTATCGGCCTCAGACACAGGGTTCCTACTGGCCTCAGACACATGGTTCCTACCGGCCTCAGGCATAGGGTTCCTACCGGCCTCAGACACAGGGTTCCTACCGGCCTCAGACACAGGGTTCCTACCAGCCTCAGACACAGGGTTCCTACCGGCCTCAGACACAGGGTTCCTACCAGCCTCAGACACATGGTTCCTACCGGCCTCAGACACATGGTTCCTACTGGCCTCAGACACACGGTTCCTACCGGCCTCAGACACACTGTTCCTACCGGCCTCAGACACAGGGTTCCTACCGGCCTCAGAAACACGGTTCCTACCAGCCTCAGACACACAGTTCCTGCCTGTCTTTTAGTCTCAGTATGACACTGTACGTCTTTCTGTGCTGGGGACAACTCGGGTCATCGTGCTTATCACCCTCATCACAAGCATGGCCAGTGCTGCTCAGTATATAGACGTTGATATAGGGAGTTGACATCTTCCTTCCTTCCTGTGCTCTTCAAGATCAGTAATTGGGAACTGAATTTACAGACAGTTACAATTTTGTGCTTTGGGAATCCACCACTAAAGGGTATGTCCATATTTTGACAATCATTTTTTTTCAGGCAATTTATAGAACTAATCTCCATAAAAATTTGAGTAACTTTGTTTAAATTAAAAAAAATTCCAACTATAATAAGTTAAAAATGTATTATAGTAAAGAGCTGGATTAAAAGTCCTGTCCACTACTAGGACGACCCCTTCTTGAAGTAAATGCTTCACCCCGATAAAAATAAAAAATCTATACTCACCTCCCGTGTCGGCGCCATCCCAGCGTTTGTCAACACTTGCGGTCCCGGGACTCTCGTGTGGTGTTGTAACACGTGGTGCCTGGCGCCCAATCAGTGCTGGTATCACTGTCTCCCCCCTTCTTATGGATTAAACATAAAGACGAAGTCAGAGATTAGGACTTCCTCTTCATGTTCAATTGGATTGAGGCGGAGGCGGAGACAGTGATACCAGTGCTAATTGGGCGCCACACGAGAGCTGCAGGACCGCGAGTGCTGACACCGCTGGAACGGCGCCGCCACGGGAGGTGAGTATAGGCTTTTTATTTTATCGAGGCTGAACATTTAGTTCAAGAAGAGGTTGTCCTAGTATTGAACAGCCCCCTTAACAATTCTTCAGGCTTCAGGGCTGAACTCTCAAAAAAACACGGCTTTCTGGAAAGTATAAATTTTACACACTTGGCACAGTATTTGATGTAAAACAAAAAAAATACCACTTCATTATAAAGCCATGTTCCCACAGCAGAGAACGCTGCATATTTTTTCTGTGCTGAAAACCTATTCCATTTAATATTTCAACCAAATGGTTTCATGAAAACTCATGTATTGTATAGATGTGTTTTTTTTCTTTTTTTATTTGTTTGTTTTTTGTTTTTGTGTGTGCATTTTTTTCCCATAGAATTCTATGGGGAGCCTGGAAAAAAATGCATATAAAATCACAATTGTGTTTTAAATGCAGAATCACAACATTTCTGCAACATTACTAAATAAATGCATTAAAAACCTCTGCTGAACCCGCTCACAGGAGTGCATAGATCAGACCATAATAATACCATGTTTTATCAGATAGTACACAGTCGGACCAATGTTATTCAATGGGGCAGTGCTGATGCATTATCTTTTTCACTGACAGAATCTGTCAATGTGAAATCAGAAGACTCTCACAAGACAAGTCTATGGGTCCGTGGAAAACATTGGCGTGCAGTCGGATGACATCTGAGTGCAGTTTGATTTCCGCAGACTCACAGATTGGAGAAAATAAAGAAATTCTGTTCTCCATCTTCTCCTCAGCGTGCTCTGATTTTCTTGTCCAAGAGAATGGTATCGCACAAAGCTGATCAGAGTGTGATCGGTGTCATTTGTATAATCGGCCCCAGAGAGAATCTATGGCCGTCTGACTGTAGCCTTTACACCATGCCTTAAAAAAAAAAACAAGAAATAAAAAAGAAATAATTGTTACCGATTGCTCTTGTGTATTTAGCTGTGGCCGCCTGCAGGAAAAAAAAAAAAAGCAGCATTCTCACAAGTGGGAACATGGCCTAAAAGCTCAACTAAATGATGTATGTGATAACGAGCTTGTTCGGCAGAACTATGAATACAGCTCTGAAGGATGATAATAATAAAAGCTGTAGGTCTAAATCAGAGGAAGATAAATTCACGGTGTAGTTACAAAGCTGCCCAGTTTTTTTTTGTAGATTATATTCATCGACAAACTCTTAAGTGGACATACCCTTCGGCGTAGTTTTGTCCTTTTTTGAAATCTTTATATCTTGGGTTGCTGCTTTTCATAAAGCTATAATAAAGCCTGTTGTATTGTATTCCAATGCATTAACAATAGTCGTCATCACGTGCATGTCTAGCTATTATGATACAGTATATAATGCATTCTTTTTTTTTTTTTTTCTTTTCACCTGTCCACCATGTCGCTCTTCTTATGACGCACCTCTGCTTGCTGTTTATGTTGTTGTGCTTGACCCCTTTTGGCCATTGCCATCATGTGCTCCCTGCCTGCTAATTAAGACTCAGCCAGCTGTTCCATCACTGAAGCGACCCCTCAAGGCCACCCTTGACCTGGTACTTGGACCTATGACCTTCTTGCTTTGCATGTGACCATCTTTAAGTGCATGAATTTCCCTTAACGAACATGTTATCTACACGATTATATACATTTGATAATGTCTCCTGGTTTGCAGCTTGTTTGTTTTCATTTCACAATAGTCCATAATGGTATATATGATTGTAACGTCCCATCAGTATTTGATCCGCTCACACACATTGGAGCGAAATATATATTTATCTGTCTCTAGTAATTTTCACATATTCGTTAACTATCTATTTACAGTGAATAAAAAAGTTTACGCACCCTTATTTACATACCCCCAAAAAATCAAGAAGAATACTTTCAGAATATTTTCCACCTTTTAACATCACCTATAATCTGTACAGTTCAATTGAAAAACAAACTGAAAATTTTCCGGCTGGAAAAAAAGGAAAATCAAGAACTAAAAATAATGCTCGAGCATAAATTTGTACACCACTGCACAAATACTTTGTATTTATGACCGCAATCAAGCGTTTTGGGTCTATCAGCATGGTGCATCTACGCAGAATAGACAATTTTCGCCCACTTTTCCTTGCTTTAGAGAAGCCATCCTATGGCTGAACAGGTTTTGATGCAAAATTGCCTGATATTTGGAATTGTTCAAAATTCCCTCTACCTTGATCAAAGCTCCAGTTCAAGCTGGCGAAAAACAACCCCAAAGCATAATGCTACCTCAATCATGCTTCACTGTGGGTATGGTGTTATTTTGGGGATGTGCACTATTGGCTTTACACTAAATATACCTTTTGAAATTGTGGCCAAAAAGTTCAGCCTTGGTCTTATAAGACTGTAACACATTTTCCCACATGCTTATGTCAGACTTGATATAGGTTTTGGCAAAGCATAGTGGGAACTGAATGTTTTTTTTTTGTAAAAGGTTTCTGTCTTGCCACCCTACCCCACATGCAGTATTTAATGTTGCTATAGGTCTCTTGGCAGCCTACAGGAACAATTTTTTTCTTCTCTTTCCATCAATTTTTGAGGGCCATCCGGATCTGGATATTGTCACTGTTGTGCCAAATTTAAGACACTCCTTGATCACTGTCTTCACGGTTTTTCATTGTATATCTAATGTCTTGGAAAACAATAAGCCATGGCCTCTAAACAGCTCACAACACAGCAAAAGGATCTCATTCTTGAAAATTATCAGTCAAGAGAAAGGTTATAACACCTTTCTCTTGACTGATAATTTTCAAGAATGAGATCCTTTTGCTGTGTTGTGAGCTGTTTAGAGGCCATGGCTTATGCTGTAAAATACTACTAAGAAAATAACAGGAAAATCCTACTAGAGCAGCTAAACTTTATATGTAGTTAATCAGAATCATTGTAAGTGATGGCAGCAATGTACTGATTACTATGTAACATGACTATAAATATGGATAATTCTGAACTCCTGCACATCCCTAATTATAACAGGGTGTAATATTTTAGTTTTGATATTTATATTTTCCTCCTCAACATGACTTCAGTTTGTTTCTCAATGGATTTGTATAGATTATGGGTGACATCAAGGGTAAAAAAAAAAAAAAAGTTCTGAAATGATTTCTTTTTATCTCTTTTTTTTCTTTTTTATGAAAAATAAACTGGGATTTTAGGGATGTGTAGATTTTTTATATCCACTGTAACTATTTAGTTATCCATTTCTGGAATCAGAGAGATATTATTCATTGATAGGTGTCTCAGTCTATCATAACTTATCTGATGTCTACCGATAGAGCTAAGTATCCGACATCTATCTACTGTATCTCCTTCTCTCCTCCTTTACATCTTGTTTTAAATAATTACTAAAGAATTAGAAATGCAATGTATCTGTCTCTCTTATATCTATGTACTGTATCTCATATCCATCTAGAGTATCTGTTTGTCACCCTTATATACATCTTCTGTAGCTAGTTCTGTATCTGCCATACACTTGACTGCAAACCAGGCGTTTCACCATCCGCAAGCAGTGCCCAGAGGTTTACTTTGCCCATTCCTTTCTTCATGTCATATTGTCTCTCTGTGTATTAGACTCCATTGCTTTCTATCTATTGGTCTTGCATCAAGTGATCGGCTTCATTCGCTGCTTGGTTGTCTCTTTTTGCACCAATACGGCATAATCTTTTTTTTATTTGTTTGCCCATGATCTTATGACCTCATATCTGGGCAAACATAATACTGCTAAAATCGACGGGCCAACACTATCAGCTCATTGATCTATTTTTTTTATATTAAACTGCAGCGATGTCAAACTTAGTGCATGTCCAATACAATTGTTAATCTGATAAACATATGTTTGTGGGCCACAGGATATCTACGTAATATAACAGGCTTTTTACAGGTCAATGTTTGATTATTCCATGAAACTACTATGTTATACAGCTACACATAGCATCTACTCTACATCCAAATGTATTACTGCCTAAATCATTGGCACTTCCATAATATGTACATCAAAAAAAAAGGGGGAAAGAAGCTATATGCCATAAAAAATCAGAAGTTTATTAGTATGTATTAAAATAACAATATAGTAAAATGTAAAATCAATAGGGACAACAAATGCAAAAAAGACAGCCACAAAAAGGAAACCGTGCCAGTGTAAAGTGCTGATTGCACAATAAATCACAATCCCATAACTTTGCCCTAGACCCAAAATCATGTGCAGTACAAAAAAACAAGCAGGTATATATGTTCTGAGAGGTATGGAGCAAAAGGGTTTTGCTTCCAGGTAGGGATGAATATCACCTTGAATAAATTAAAACAGTGCACTGAGGTTTGACAGTGTCCAAAAAAGGTACTGATAGCTGTAATACGTGTTGAAAAGACCAAAGGGAAGGGATAGGTGTAAGATGTATGTAAGGCACTTTACCGGCTGTGGCACCCCAACGCGCGTTTCGCGTGTAGCTTTGTCCAGGGGAAGTTAATCCATACTAATAAACTTCAGATTTTTTATGGCATATAGCTTCTTTCCCCCTTTTTTTATGTACATAGCATCTACTGCTAGAATTACAAATTTATTTGATTTTAAAAAAACAGCGCAAATGCTTGATTTCTCCTGCAGAGGCGCTGCAGGTAGATTGAAACTTTTTACTTGGCTTCCTAACAGATTGCCGTTAATGTAAACTGTGATTATGTTACCATTGAGCCACCCTCCTAGCTAAAGGGAACACAGTCCTCTAATTTTAATTCTCCTTGGATATTTTTATTTTTTTGCAAACATAGATAATGTCCTTAAAATATATAAATAAAATAAATACATTTTTTAAGGAGTGGGAATTGTTATCACCTCTAGGGATGAGAGGACCATGGAAGTTCTGGTTCTGGTACTCGACCCGAACTTAATTCCAAAGTTCGGTTCTAGAACTTGGACCAGAACTCGAACCCCACTAAAAACAATGGGGACCCAAAGTTTTGAGTTGGAAAATTCTAAATCTCCTTCCCCCGGAACTCCGAACATTGCCACGGACTTCTGGAAGAAGTCCGAGTTCGGCAATTAGCATCGGATACTGATTGTCCGGACTGAACACCAAACTTTGAAGTTCGGATTGGCTCATTTCTAATCACCGCCCCACTTAGATACCAAGGAAGCAGGAAAATCAGAGGAACATCGGAAAAGGTTATCATAAAGGGTTGTTCCCAAAGTGGTAAGCTAACTTAATTTCTGTTTTGGGTCCAACCACTTGGACCCCTAGTGATCCCGAGAAGGGGCTCTGTAATCTAGAAACGGAGCTCTGCTCAGCATACATATGTAGTGGAGATGGGCATGTTCGATCTCTGCTACTTTCAGAGAAAGCCCCGGGCGGTGCACTGCTGTTTCCGTCAGTACACAATGAACGCAGCAGAGATTGAGCATGCAAATCTATGCTCCATTCAAGACCCTGTACTTTGAATCGTTGGGGGTCCCACTGATTAAAACACCAGCAATCCCTAAGTTATCCCCTATCCTACCTATTTTAGTTCCTCGTTTGGGTCCTTATAATCAAGCTAATATTGGGCAAATGGGTTTTATGGTTTTCTAAATAACTGGAAAATGAACAAGGAGGTGATTTTCAAACCTAAGGGACCACGTACACCCAAAAAGTCCTTAAAATAGTGAACTCAGTGTGTAGCTCAGGAAATCTTGACATACTAAAAATAAACATGTTTTAGATTACGATCGGCTGAAAAAAATGTAGTGTAATCTAAAAGTACAGAAATAAAAGTATTTTTATCAATAAAACTCCTATTTAATATTTCACATTCGCTTCCAGCTTTCCTCAAGGTCAGACCAATGTTTAGTGAAAACACTGAGTTCCTCCTACGCCCATTATTCGTGTTTCCATTAAACTTGTTTACATGGGAAAGTACAGAAGAACAATAGATTGGCAAAATCCAGGTGACACACGATGCCCATACAGCCTCAAATCTGAGAAGAAGGCAGGTACTGAACGGCCTCGTCACCTTCATGGCCGTCATTTACCTACTGTAGACTTAGACAAGAGACGTTTCACCACACACTGTGGGTTCAGGTGAAGCAAAGTATTTTATTGGGCAAAGCAAACAAAGAAAACGTGTTATGGAAATGCCACAAAGTTTAACAGACGTCTCGACCCCACCTGGGTTTTTATCACAATGTCGCTGTGAAAGAAGAAAACAAGATATATACGAATGGTGCCATATAGAACATAGTGGACAAGTTTCAAAAAAGTATCACGGGTGATATATACATACCGTAAATTGTGGTAATATATAAGATATAATATATACATACTAGCTGAAGAGCCCGGCGTTGCCTGGGCATAGTAAATATCTGTGGTTAGTTATAGCACCTCACTTCTCTTATTTTCCCATCACGCCTCTCATTTTCCCAATCACATCTTTCATTTTCCCCCTCACACCTCTCATTTTCTCCCTCACTCCTCTCATTCCCCCCTAACACTTGTCATTTCAACCTCACATCTGTCATTTTCTGATCACTCCATTATTTTTCCTCACTCCTCTCATTTTGCACTCACACCTTTTCATTTTCACCTCACACCTCTCATTTTCACCTCATCACCTCAGTATATACATGTTTGTCATCTCCCTTATATATAGTATACATCTGTATGTCATCTCCTGTATATAGTATATACCTGTATGTCATCTCCCCTGTATATATTATATACCTGCTGTGTGTCATCTCCCCTATATATAGTATATACCTGAATGTCATCTCCTTCTATATATAGTATATACCTGTATGTCATCTCCTCCTGTATATAGTATATACCTGTGTGTCATCTCCCCTGTATATAGTATATATCTGTGTGTCATCTCCTCCTGTATATAGTATATACCTGCATGTCATCTTCTATATATAGCATATACCTGTATGTCATCTCCTCCTGTATATAGTATATACCTGTAGGTCATCTGCTCCTGTATATAGTATATACCTGTGTGTCATCTCCTCCTGTATATAGTATATACCTGTATGTCATCTCCTCCTGCATATATATGTACCTGTATGTCATCTCCTCCTCTATATAGTATATACCTGTGTGTCATCTCTCCTGTATATAGTATATATCTGTGTGTCATCTCCCCTGTATATAGTATATACCTGTGTGTCATCTCCTCCTGTATTAGACCTCGTTCACACGTTATTTGCTCAGTATTTTTACATCAGTATTTGTAAGCTAAATTGGCAGCCTGATAAATCCCCAGCCAACAGGAAGCCCTCCCCCTGGCAGTATATATTAGCTCACACATACACATAATAGACAGGTCATGTGACTGACAGCTGCCGTATTTCCTATATGGTACATTTGTTGTAGTTTGTCTGCTTATTATTCAGATTTTTATTTTTGAAGGATAAGACCAGACTTGTGTGTGTTTTAGGGCGAGTTTCGTTTGTCAAGTTGTGTGTGTTGAGTTGCGTGTGGCGACATGCATGTAGCGACTTTTGTGAGATGAGTTTTGTGTGGCAACATGCGTGTAGCAACTTTTTGTGTGTCGAGTTGCATGTGACAGGTTAGTGTAGCAACTTGTGTGCAGCAAGTTTTGCGCATGGCGAGTTTTGCGCGTGGCGAGTTTTGTGTGGTGCCTTTTGAGTATGTGCAAGTTTTGTGTGAGGCAAATTTTGCATGTGTTGCAACTTTTGTGCATGTGGCAATTTTTCCGCGTGTGCAAGTTTTGCGTGTGGCGAGTTTTCCATGAGGTGAGTTTTGTACTTGTGGCGAGTTTTGCAAGAGCCTAGTTTTTGCATGTGGCGAGTTCTGCACGTGGCGAGTTTTGAGCGGCGACTTTTGTGTTTCGACTTTTATGTGGCGAGGTTGGAGAATGTGTGGTGAAATGTGTGCTGAGGGTGATATGTGTTGAAGCACGTGGTAGTGTGTGGCGCATTTTGTGTGTGTGTTCATATCCCCGTGTGTGGTGAGTATCCCATGTCGGGGCCCCACCTTAGCAACTGTACGGTATATACTCTTTGGCGCCATCGCTCTCACTCTTTACGTCCCCCTTGTTCACATCTGGCAGCTGTCAATTTGCCTCCAACACTTTTCCTTTCATTTTTTCTTATTATGTAGATAGGGGCAAAATTGTTTGGTGAATTGGAAAGCGCGGAGTTAAAATCTCACCTCACAACATAGCCTATGACGCTCTCAGGGTCCGGACGTGTGACTGTGCAAAATTTTGTGGCTGTAGCTTCAACGCCTCCAACACTTTTCCTTTCACTTTTTTCCCCATTATGTAGATAGGGGCAAAATTGTTTGGTGAATTGGAACGCGCGGGGTTAAAATTTCACCTCACAATATAGCCTATGATGCTCTCGGGGTCCAGACGTGTGACTGTGCAAAATTTTGTGGCTGTAGCTGCGACGGTGCAAATGCCAATCCCGGACATACATACATACATACACACATACACACATTCAGCTTTATATATTAGATTGCATACAAGCAGAATATATTAAGGTAACAGGATTAGACCTGGCAATGGAACGTTGGCAAATTGCGCCACTGCATAGTAGATAGCATAAACATAATAGAAACAAGGGATTACACACACTTCCTGATTTGTGAAGTACAGGAAGAAGGACAAATCATTGGGGCAAATTTTGTCCACACCCCAATCCAAGCCCATTTACCATTTCTTTCTTCCCTGGCACAAGGAGTTGTCAGACGGGTGGTAGCAGTGAGGGGTATTCAGCAGACGCTCAAGACGGCAAGGTGCAGACCCAAATCTGGGACTGTCTGATGTGTCCGGGACAGTTGGGGCTAAAGAGGAGTGGATCGATTCATGGGTCTCTGGTCCAGCGTCCAGGTCAGCGGTACTTGGCGGCTAGACAGGAGGCCGCGAATCTCTAACCTTCCACATCTCCGCCGCAACTTCTGATTAGCCAGAGCTGGCGCGACGTCATCTGTGCGTCCTGCTCATCTCTTGGGACCTGTGGATTAGTTTTTGTTCCTTCATTCACAGTCCGAGCTGCAAAAACTCTCATCTTTATGTAGTTTCAGTTCATGACATCTGGCTTTTTTGTGTCCGTAAGGTCGTGTTCACATGTTGCAGAAATACTGTTTTTTGCTTTCTTCAGGATCTGCACCAAACTACCATACACAATAACAATCTTCTCCCCCTTCTAGTACATAGCAGTGTATTTATATCAGAATAATCAGTCAGAGCCTGCAGTATAGCTCAAGTATACAAAATTCTTCTAGACGACATCATCGGGGATTGCGGCTCAGTAGATTAAAGGGACACTGTCACCTGAATTTGGAGGGAAGAATCTTCAGCCATGGAGGCGGGGTTTTTGGGTGTTTGATTCACCCTTTCCTTACCCGCTGGCTGCATGCTGGCTGCAATATTGGATTGAAGTTCATTCTCTGTGCTCCGTAGTACATGCCTGCACAAGGCAATCCTCCCTTGCGCAGGCGTCTACTATGGAGGACAGAGAATGAACTTCAATCCAATATTGCAGCCAGCATGCAGCCAGCGGGTAAGGAAAGGGTGAATCAAACACCCAAAAACCCCGCCTCCATGGCTGAAGATTCTTCCCTCCAAATTCAGGTGACAGTGTCCCTTTAAGCGCCTTGTCTGTAATGTACCTTTCCGGGCACATGACAGCTTATCCATACAGCTGCCATGAGCCCGCAACAGCCGCAGGTGGAATCGCGATCCACCAGCGGCTGTTAACTAGTTAAATGCCGCTGTCAATCTATGACAGATAATCCCACCCATCGGAGACACCGCCACATGATCTGCAGCAGACCTCTATGGTTGTCATTGCCAGATTGCTCTGAGCGCCGCCCTGTGGTCGGCGCTTATAGCAAGTGATCATTTCTGCTACACACAGGAGATCTAACTATTTCAGCTTCTATTCTCCAATGGAGACTATTGAAGCATGCAAAAAGTAAAAAATGTTTTTAAAAATGAAATAAATTAATAAAAGTTCAAATCACCCCCCTTTTGCCCCACTCAAAATAAAACAATAAAAAAAAAATCAAATATACACGTTTGGTATCGCCGCATTTAGAATCGGCCGAACTATCAATATAAAAAAGAATTAACCCAATTGCTAAACAGCGTAACGAGAAAAAAATCAAAATACCAGAATTACGTTTTTTTGGTCGCCGATACATTGCTATAAATTATCAAGTATCAATAAAAATGTCAGCTAGGCGAGCAAAAAGTAAGCCCTCACCCAGCCCTAAATAACGAAAAAAGGAGACGGACATGTTTGGTGTCTGTGAACTCGTAATGACCTGGAGAATCATAATGGCAGGTCAGATTTAGCATGTAATGAACATGACAAAAAAAAAAAACAACTGTGGGATTGCACTTTTTTTTTGCAATATCACCGCACTTGGAATTTTGTTCCTGTTTTCCAGTACATGATATGTTAAAACCAATGGTGTCGTTCAAAAGTACAACTTGTCCCGCAAAAAACAAGCCCTCACATATTGATGAAAGAATACAATAGTTATGGCTCTGGGAAGAAGGGGAACAGAAATTCAAAAACTAAAATACCCCTGGTTGTTAGGCCTCTTTTACACTTCCGTTTTTTACAATCAGTCACAATCTGAAAAGACGGCTCCTGTGCAGATTGTAAAAAACGGATGCACTGGGTCTGTTTTTTTGATGGATCCGTTGAGGCTATGTGCGCACGTTGTGTATGCATCTTTGCCGCGTTTTTCCTCTGTGAAAACTCATACACAACCCAGATTAAAATAAATTTAAAAAATAAAAAATTGTGATATTCTTACCTTCTGGCGTCCCCCGCAGCCTTCCTGCGTCCTTCCCGATGCTCGCGATGCTGCCGGCAGCTCCCATTCCCAGTAATGCCTGCGGGGGACTCCGGAAGGTAAGAATATCACGATTTTTTTAAAATTATTTTTAACATTATATCTTTTTACTATTGATGCTGCATAGGCCGCATCAATAGTAAAAAGAGAGAGAGAGCGAGAGAGAATTTAACTGACTGGAAATTCTTCCGCGCATGCTCAGTTTCAAAAGATGGCATCCGTTGCTGGAATCATGCTTTTCACAGTCAGCGATGGATTCTGCGTCCATAGGCTTTCATTATAGCCAACAACAATTTTACAACGGATCCAGCGCACGACGGATTAAACATGTGGCCATCCGTCACAATCCGTCGCTAATACAAGTCTATGGGAAAAAAAACGGATCCAGCAGAAACATTTGCTGGAACCGTTTTTTTCACAAAAATGACGCATTGTGATGGAAAAAGAAAGACGGAAGTGTGAAAGAGGCCTTAACCCCTTCCCGACATGCGCCGTACTAGTACTGCTCTGTGGGAACTGAGTTCCCGCAAACCGCAGTACTAGTACGGCGGTATGATCGCACGGACTCACAGTGAGCACCGCGGCGATTGCGTGCGGGTGTCAGCTGTATGTGACAGCTGACACCCCGCAGCAATATCCACGATCAGCGCTAGTGTCGATCGTGGGCATTTAACACCTCTGATGCCGCTGTCAGTAGTGACAGCGACATAGAGGGGAATCGCGCAGGGACGGGGCTCCCTGCACTCTCCCACCAGAACAACGTGATTGCATTGTTACGGTGTTCTCGAAGGAGTCCCCGGATCCAAAATGGCTGCGGGGCTCCTCACGAGTCCTTCGCTGAGATGGCTTGCCGGCACCTGCTGAGAGCAGGCGCCAGAAAGCCTCCTGCACTGCCTGTCAGATCGCTGATCTGACACAGTGCTATGCAAAGTGTCAGATCAGCGATCTGATGTAATATAGTGATGTCCCAACCTGGGACAATGATATAAAGTTAAAAAAAGAAAAAAATAGAATATATTAAAATAAAAAATCCCCAAATAAAGGAAAAAAATTTTTTTTCCAATAAATCCATTTATTTATGCAAATAAAAAAACAATAAAAGTACACATATTTGGTATCGCCGCGTCCATAACGTCCCACTCTATAAAAATATCCTACTAGTTAACCCCTTCAGTGAACACCGCAAAAAAAAAAAAAAAACGAGGCAAAAAGCAATGCTTTGTCATCATACTGCCGAACAAAAAGTGCCATAAAATGTGATCAAAAAGACTGATATAAATAAACATGGTACTGCTGAAAACGTCATCTTGTCTCGCAAAAAAAAAGCCACCATACAGCGTCTTTAGCAGAAAAATAAAAAAGTTATAGCTCTCAGAATAAAGTGATGCAAAAACAATTATTTTTTATATAAAATAGTTTTTATTGCGTAAAAGCGCCAAAACATAAAAAAGTTATATAAATGAGGTATCGCTATAATCGTACTAACCCGAAGAATAAAGCTGCTTTATCAATTTTACCAAATGTGGAACGGTATAAACGCCCCCCTTAAAGAAATTCAGGAATTGCTGTTTTTTGTTCATTCTGCCTCCCAAAAATCGGAATAAAAAGCGATCAAAAAATGTCATGTGCCCGAAAATGGTACCAATAAAAACGTCAATTCGTCCCACAAAAAAACATGACTTCACATGACTCTGTGGGCCAAAATATGGATAAATCATAGCTCTCAAAATGTGGTGATGCAAAAAACTATTTTTTGCAATAAAAAGCGTATCTCAGCTGCCAAAAAAACCCCCGCTATAAAAACCCGCTATAAATAGTAAATCAAACCCCCTTTCATCACACCCTTAGTTAGGGAAAAATAATAAAATTTTAAAAATGTATTCATTTCCATTTTCCCGTTAGGGTTAGGGTTGCGGCTAAAGTTTGGGTTGGGGCTAAAGTTAGGGTTAGGGCTGGGGCTAAAGTGAAGGTAAGGGTTTGGACTAAAGTTAGGGTTAGGGTTGGGGCTAATGTTAGGGTTAGGGCTAAAGTTAGGGTTAGGGCTGGGGCTAAAGTTAGGGTTAGGGTTGGGGTTAAAGTTAGGGTTTGGATTATTTTTATGGTTGGGGTTGGGATTAGGGTTAGGGGTGTGTCAGGGTTAGGGGTGTGGTTAAGGTTATGGTTAGAGTTGAGATTAGGTCTGGTATTAGGGTTAGGGGTGTGTTGGGGTTAGGGGTGTGGTCAGGGTTATGGTTAGGGTTGGGATTAGGGTTAGGGGTGTGTTTGGGTTAGGGGTGTGGTTAGGGTTATGGTTGGGATTAGGCTTAAGGGTGCATTGGGGTTAGGGTTGGAGTTAGAATTGAGGGGTTTCCACAGTTTAGGCACATCAGGGGCTCTTCAAACGCGATGGCGTCCGATATTAATTCCAGCCAATTCTGCATTGAAAAAGTAAAATGGGGCTCCTTCCCTTCCGAGCTCTGCCGTGCGCCCAAACAGTGGTTTCCCACCACATATGGGGTATCAGTGTACTCAGGACAAATTGGACAACAACTTTGCAGTCCAATTTCTCCTGTCACCCTTGTGAAAATAAAAATTTGGGGGCTAAAATATCATTTTCATGGAAAAAAAATGTTTTATTTTCACGGCTCTGCATTATAAACTTTAGTGAAACACTAGGGGCTTCAAAGTTCTGACAACACATCTAGATAAGTTCCTTAGGGGGTGTAGTTTCCAATATGGGGTCACTTGTGGGGATTTCTACTGTTTAGGTACATCAGGGGTTCTGCAAACGCAAAGTGATGCCCCCAGACCATTCCATCAAAGTCTACATTCCAAAACAGCGCTCCTTCCCTTCCGAGCTCTGCCATGCGCCCAAACGGTGGTTTCCCCCACATATGGAGTATCAGGCTACTCAGGACAAATTGGACAACTTTTGGGGTCCAGCTAACATAGAAAAAACTCAGAAAAAATACATACCATGAGATACGGCCTTTCCAAAACCCTGTCTGATGACAAATGCACACATAGCAGGATGCAGCAGGCCTCCACTGATAAAGGCTAGGGGCGGCACAGGTGCAAACTACTTGATAAAAACAGCCACCCCAACCAAACATTGCAGGGTTTGGCTGCCTAGCAGAAAAAATGCACATTGATATAACTCACATAGGACGCCAGTCACACTGATAAGTGTGGTGCACAGTGTCTGGTATGCAACCTATTAATGACGCCCCTTGTATTAACAGGCGGGCTGCCCAGCACTATAATATGCAGAACACAGTGACAGACGCCCCAGAAAAACCTAGCCAACATAAAGAGGCCTGGCCACATCCTGCAAAAAGGGATATGATATAGTGCAAAAAAATGCATGCGTATGATAAACACATACACTATATGAGGTATTGGTTTAATATTTTGGCCAAAATAAAGTAAGCCCGCAACCCAACGTCAAGAGGCCCCATAATATTGCGGGTCCTACCACTAATATCAAAAAACAGCTAACATAGAAAAAACTCAGAAAAAATACATACCATGAGATACGGCCTTTCCAAAACCCTGTCTGATGACAAATGCACACATAGCAGGATGCAGCAGGCCTCCACTGATAAAGGCTAGGAGCGGCACAGGTGCAAACTACTTGATAAAAACAGCCACCCCAACCAACCATTGCAGGGTTTGGCTGCCTAGCAAAAAAAATGCACATTGATATAACTCACATAGGACGCCAGTCACACTGATAAGTGTGGTGCACAGGATGTGGCCATGCCTCTTTATGTTGTCTAGGTTTTTCTGGGGCGTCTGTCACTGTGTGCTGCATATTATTGTGCTGGGCAGCCCGCCTGTTAATACAAGGGGCGTCATTAATAGGTTGCATACAGACACTGTGCACCGCACCTATCAGTGTGACTGGCGTCCTATGTGAGTTATATCAATGTGCATTTTTTCTGCTAGGCAGCCAACCCCTGCAATGTTTGGTTGGGGTGGCTGTTTTTATCAAGTAGTTTGCACCTGTGCCGCTCCGAGCCTTTATCAGTGGAGGCCTGCTGCATCCTGCTATGTGTGCATTTGTCATCAGACAGGGTTTTGGAAAGGCCGTATCTCATGGTACAACTTTTGGGGTCCAATTTCTCCTAGTACCCTTGGGAAAATAATAATAATAATAATTTTTATTTATATAGCACCAACATATTCCGCAGCGCTTTACAAATTATAGAGGGGACTTGTACAGACAATAGACATTACAGCATAACAGAAATACAGTTCAAAACAGATACCAGGAGGAATGAGGGCCCTGCTCGCAAGCTTACAAACTATGAGGAAAAGGGGAGACACGAGAGGTGGATGGTAACAATTGCTTTAGTTATTCGGACCGGCCATAGTGTAAGGCTCGGGTGTTCATGTAAAGCTGCATGAACCAGTTAACTGCCTAAGTATGTAGCAGTACAGACACAGAGGGCTATTAACTGCATAAAGTGTATGAGAACATTCATTTTTTTTTTTTTTTTAAATAGGCCACACAGGGATCGTTACGTTAATGCATTGAGGCGGTAGGCCAGTCTGAACAAGTGAGTTTTTAGGGTACGCTTAAAACTGTGGGGATTGAGGATTAATCGTATTAACCTAGGTAGTGCATTCCAAAGAATCGGCGCAGCACGTGTAAAGTCTTGGAGACGGGAGTGGGAGGTTCTGATTATTGAGGATGCAATAAAAAATAAAAAATTGCGGGCTAAAAGATCATTTTGTGGAAAAAATAGATTTTTTAATTTTCACAGCTCTACATTCTAAACTGTAGTGAAACAATTGGGAGTTCAAAGTGCTCACCACACATCTGGATAAATTCCATAAGGGGTCTTCTTTCCAAAATTGGGTCACTTGTGGTGGGTTTCCACTGTTTAGGCACATCAGGGGTTCTCCTAACGCGACATGGGGTCCGATCTTAATTCCAGCCAATTTTGCATTGAAAAGTCAAACGGCGCTTCTTCCCTTCCGAGCTCTGCCATGCGCCCAAACAGTGGTTTACCCCCGTATATGGGGTATCACCGTACTCAGTACAAATTGAACAACAACTTTTGGGGTCCAATTTGTCCTGTTACCCTTGGGAAAATAAAAAAAATTGGATCTGAAGTAAAAATTTTGTGGAAAAAAAGTGAAATGTTCAATTTTTTTTAAACATTCCAAAAATTCCTGTGAAGCACCTGAAAGGTTAATAAACTTCTTGAATGTGGTTTTGAGTACCTTGAGGGGTGCAGTTTTTAGAATGGTGTCACTTTTGGGCATTTTCTGTCATATAGGCCCCTCAAAGTCACTTCAAGTGTGAGGTGGTCCCTAAAAAAAATGGTTTTGCAAAATTTGGTTGTAAAAATGAGAAATCACTGGTCAACGTTTAACCCTTATAACCTCCGAACAAAAAAAATTATGTTTCCAAAATTGTGCTAATGTAAAGCAGACATGTGGGTAATGTTATTTATTAACTATTTTGTATGATATGACTCTTTATTTTAAGGGCATAAAAACTAAAATGTTAAAAATTGCAAAATTTCCTTTTTTTTTCCCCAAAAAAGTCATGAATATACCCATAGGGGTGGAGTCGCATATTCATTACTGTAATAAGCGGCCCCACGTGACCGCTCATACAGTAGAAGGTGCGGCCAGGACAAGAAGCAGCAACAACCAGCGAGGGAGTCGGGTGAGTATTTTAAGAACAGCGGGGGGGCGCACAGGGGGTGGGGACATGGACCTTTATTTTAAACACGAGAAACATAAAAAAAATGGATTATTCATATCTTCTCTACAGCAAACGCTGCTGCACAGAAGATATGAATCGCGGCTTCAGCACGATGCAAGGGACAGCGCTAAACTTTAGCGCTGTCTCCTGCACGGTGCATGTGGTACCCAGTGGGCACACGGGCGGCACACGTGTGCCACACTGATGTGCCACAGAAACGCAGGGGACACGGTACCGGAATTATCTGGACGTGTGAGACTGGCCTAAGTGGAAGTGAGACACACTTATGCTACTCACCGGAAGTCACGTCATAACGGCTATGACATGGTACTAGGGTGCTGAACGTCTATGCGCATGTGCTGAGCAGTCATCATGGGAGCGGGAATGCTCACTTAGGTGGGAGGAACTATGCTATGTGTAGTAGCGGCGCCTTAATGTAAACAACTGGGGAGTTGCTATAGGAGTGAGATATGTGTGGATGGAGCTCTAATAAAGGTGTGGAGATGTATGAGGAGAAGGCCAGTGGATAAAATTGTGACCCTTAGGGCTCATTCTCACATGCGAGAAACTCGGATGAGTCCCGTACGTCAATACCCGGCGCTGCTGGCGGCACTCAGATTGGAGCGTGCGGCTGCATGTATTGCTATGCGGCCGCATGCTCCGATCCGAGTGCCGGTAGCAGCGCCGGGTATTGACGTACGAGACTCATCCGAGTTTCTCGCATGTGAGAATGAGCCCTAAAGGTACCGTCACACTAAGCGACGCTGCAGCGATCTAGACAACGATCCGGATTGCTGCAGCGTCGCTGTTTGGTCGCTGGAGAGCTGTCACACAGACAGCTCTCCAGCGACCAACGATGCCGGTAACCAGGGTAAACATCGGGTTACTAAGCGCAGGGCCACGCTTAGTAACCCAATTTTTACCCTGGTTAACCAGCGTTAAAGTAAAAAAAAAAAACACTTCATACTTACCTTCTGCTGTCTGTCCCCGGCGCTCTGCTTCTCTGCACTCCTCCTGCACTGACTGTGAGCACAGCGGCCGGAAAGCAGAGCGGTGACGTCACCCCTGTGCTTTCCGGCTGGCCGGCGCTCACAGCCAGTGCAGAGAAGCACAGCGGGGGACAGACAGCGGAAGGTAAGTATGAAGTGTTTTTTTTTTTTACTTTAACGCTGGTAACCAGGGTAAACATCGGGTTACTAAGCGCGGCCCTGCACTTAGTAACCCGATGTTTATCCTGGTTACCAGCGAAGACATCGCTGAATCGGTGTCACACACGCCGATTCAGCGATGTCTGCAGGAAGTCCAGCGATGAAATAAAGTGCTGGACTTTCTGCAGCGACAAACGACATCACAGCAGGATCCAGATCGCTGCTGTGTGTCAAACTGAACGATATCGCTAGCCAGGACGCTGCAACGTCACGGATCGCTAGCGATATCGTTCAGTGAGACGGTACCTTAAGGCCAGTCTCACACGTCCAGATAATTCCGGTACCGGAGAAACCAGTACCAGAGTTATCAGTGTCTGTGTGTCCGTGTTTGCACGTAGGCCATCTGTGTCGAATTCATGTGATGTCCGTTTTTAGGGTCCGTGTGCTGTACGTGTGTCCATGTGCTGTACGTGTGTCCGTGTCCATGTATTGAAAAATTTTTTTCAATTTTAACCCTATGACAGGAAAAACGCACACGGATCGCACACTGATTGCACACAGACGGCAACCGTGTGCGGTACGTGTTTACACGGACCTATTGGCTTTAATGGGTCCGTGTGATCCGTGCGCTCCCACGAACACTGACATGTCTCCGTGTTTTGCAAACGGACACACGGTCCGTGAAAATGTGTCTACGTGAGTCAGTGTCTCCGGTACATGAGGAAAGTGACACCACACGTACCGGAGCCACTTACATGTGAAACTGGCCTTATATGGAGACATTTTTTTTAAAACTTGTCCACTATGTTCTATATGACACCATTCTTATATCTTGTTTTCTTCTTTTACATTTTTTGGGGCCTTATGAAAGCAAAAAGTTACATTTTCCACTAAAGATGTTGCACCAAAATTTCATACATAAAATAGGTAAATAAATGTTTTTAAAAAAAATTGCAATTGTGTAAATCAGCTAAAAACATAAAAAACAACCAAACGTCATTCACAATGGCAAATGTAAATAAAACAGGCAATTATAAAATACTAGATGGCAGCCCGATTCTAAAGAATCGGGAGTCTAGAATCCATATATACTTTATTTATTCAAATGTAAGAATAATACAATTAATAAATAATAGTAAGAAAGAACAAAAATAATAGGCAGTATATGGAGAAAACACCAAACAAAAGTTCAAAATTGGTGTGAAAATGTCACTGAACCACTTCACAACTAAATATATATAGTTTTGGTAAATGGTATTATCATTTTTTTGACGAAATTCGGCAGGAGCTTGAAGAGCAACGTCACTGGGCCCGCCTCCACGCAGTAGAAACTTGCTGTGAGGTAAAAATTCAAAAATCACACCAAAATGGCGGGCGGAGTGTGTCACAGTACGGCACGTTTCTGATTGGTCGCTCGCAGCAGGCGGCAACCAATCAGACACTGGACACTGTTGACGTCACTTATCTCCGGACATTAGCTCCGGACATTAGCTCCGGACATTATCTCCGCACATTAGCTCCGGACATTAGCTCCGGACAAAGCCACGGAAGTTGGCAGAAATTGCAGGAAATAGTATTCTAGGCAATTAATCTCCGGACATTAGCTCCGGACATTAGCTCCGGACATTAGCTCCGGACAAAGCCACGGAAGTTGGCACAAATTGCAGGAAGTAGTATTCTAGGCAATTATATATTAGAAACTTTAAAACAGACACAAATTATAAGACTGCAGACTTGTAAATCTTCACGCACCGTGAGGATTTTCGAGCTCCAGGAGCAGGCGGTTATGTGACTGCAGGCAGGGCCGGCTCCAGGTTTTTGAGGGCCCTGGGCGAAAGAGTCTCAGTGGGCCCCCCCTTTAACACATACCACGATTCATGAGCGCATATATCACAGCCATGTAGTACTGTATATACCACAGCCATGTAGCATATAACACAGCCATGTAGTATATAACAGCCCACGTAGCGTATAACACAGCCACGTAATATATAGCACAGCCCACGTAGCATATAACAGCCCATATAGTATATAGAACAGCCACATATTATATAAAACAGCCCACGTAGTATATAACACAGCCCACGTAGTATATAGAACAGCCCACGTAGCATATAACAGCTCACGTAGTATATAACATGGCCCACGTAGTATATAGCACAGCCCACGTTGCATATAACAGCCCATATAGTATATAGCAAGCACAGCCACATAGTATATAACATGGTCCACGTAGTATATAGAACAGCCATGTAGTATATAGCACAGCCCACGTAGCATATAACAGCCCATATAGTATAAAGCACAGCCACATAGTATATAACATGGTCCACATGGTATATAGAACAGCCATGTAGTATATAGCACAGCCCACGTAGCATATAACAGCCCATATAGTATATAGCACAGCCCACGTAGCATATAACAGCCCATATAGCCAAGTAGAATATAACACAGCCATGTAGTATATAGCACAGACATGTAGTATATAGCACAGACATGTAATATACAGCACAGCCCCCCTCCCCCTAAGAATGGCCCCATAGTCCAGTACTCACTGTAAGGCTATATTCACACTTTGCGGATTTTGCTGCGGATCCGCAGCGGATTTGACCGCTGCGGATCCGCAGCAGTTTCCCATGAGTTTACAGAACAATGTAAACCTATGGGAAACAAAAAACGCAGTGCACTTGCTGCTGAAAAAAACATTCCGCAGCATATCACTTCTTTTCTGCGGATTTTCACCTGCTCCTATAGAAAACTGCAGATGAAAATCCGCAGAAGTAACCGCAGTAAAAACCGCGATAAATCCGCAGTAAAAACCGCGACGGGTTTTCACTGCGGATTTAGGAATTCTGCTGCGGAAAAATCCGCAGTGGAATCTGCAAAGTGTGCACATAGCCTTTTAGTTACAAAAAAAAAGAAACACTCCTCACCTCTGAATGTACCCGCGCTGCTCCCTGCTCCGGTCTCGGCGGCTGCCGCTGCACTGCCTGACACACAGGTATATAATGTCATCGCGCACCCGCAGCGGCAGTGTCAGAGGCAGAGTGGGGAATGATGGGAGAGGGAGCATCAGGTGACGCTCTGTCCTCCATCATTTGCTTTGAACTTTACCGGAAGACGCCGGTATAGTTCAATGCGGCGACGGGGGGGTTGGCACTGGCGACAGGCGGACCCCCCTGCCTCACTGAGGCCCCTTAGCGGCTGCGTGATGTGCGGCTAGCTGAGGGCCCCTGGGGGAGCGGCGGCCCTAGGCAGCTGCCTGCCCCTAACGCCGGCTCTGGATGGGCCCCCCTGTCTCGCCAGGGCCCTGGCACTTGCCCGGGTACGCTGGGTGCTGACGCCGGCCCTGACTGCAGGTATGCAATTTACATTCTTCTGGCCACATTCCGACTAGATGTGTCCAGTACATTAGCATTGAGTGAGGCCTCGCAAGTCTAGTCGACATGTGACCATATGTATGCAAATCACATTCTTGTAGTTACCAACGGCTTATGGCACCAAAGTATCCTCGCAGCGCGCAAGATCTGAGGATTCACAAGTCTGCAGTCACAAACAGTGACTGCAGACTTCTGCCGTAGGGATGGACTAACCCCTTCAAGAATAGGACTTTGTGTTGGTCTCCTGTTAGCCTGCTTTCCAAACTTTTAGTCCCCTTTTTTCTTTGCTACTTTGCTGTTGTGTAGGTCTTCCCACTAAGTTTTATACAGGTCCTTCTCAAAAAATTAGCATATAGGGTTAAATTTTATTATTTACCATAATGTAATGATTACAATTAAACTTTCATATATTATAGATTCATTATCCACCAACTGAAATTTGTCAGGTCTTTTATTGTTTTAATACTGATGATTTTGGCATACAACTCCTGATAACCCAAAAAACCTGTCTCAATAAATTAGCATATTTCACCCATCCAATCAAATAAAAGTGTTTTTTAATAACAAACAAAAAAACCAACAAATAATAATGTTCAGTTATGCACTCAATACTTGGTCGGGAATCCTTTGGCAGAAATGACTGCTTCAATGCGGCGTGGCATGGAGGCAATCAGCCTGTGACACTGCTGAGATGTTATGGAGGCCCAGGATGCTTCAATAGCGGCCTTAAGCTCATCCAGAGTGTTGGGTCTTGCGTCTCTCAACTTTCTCTTCACAATATCCCACAGATTCTCTATGGGGTTCAGGTCAGGAGAGTTGGCAGGCCAATTGAGCACAGTAATACCATGGTCAGTAAACCATTTACCAGTGGTTTTGGCACTGTGAGCAGGTGCCAGGTCGTGCTGAAAAATGAAATCTTCATCTCCATAAAGCATTTCAGCCGATGGAAGCATGAAGTGCTCCAAAATCTCCTGATAGCTAGCTGCATTGACCCTGCCCTTGATGAAACACAGTGGACCAACACCAGCAGCTGACATGGCACCCCACACCATCACTGACTGTGGGTACTTGACACTGGACTTCAGGCATTTTGGCATTTCCTTCTCCCCAGTCTTCCTCCAGACTCTGGCACCTTGATTTCCGAATGACATGCAAAATTTGCTTTCATCAGAAAAAAGTACTTGGGACCACTTAGCAACAGTCCAGTGCTGCTTCTCTGTAGCTCAAAAGTGGCTTTACCTGGGGAATGCGGCACCTGTAGCCCATTTCCTGCACACGCCTGTGCACGGTGGCTCTGGATGTTTCCACACCAGACTCAGTCCACTGCTTCCTCAGGTTCCCCAAGGTCTGGAATCGGTCCTTCTCCACAATCTTCCTCAGGGTCCGGTCTCCTCTTCTCGTTGTACAGCGTTTTCTGCCACATTGTTTCCTTCCAACAGACTTACCATTGAGGTGCCTTGATACAGCACTCTGGGAAAAGCCTATTTGTTGAGAAATTTCTTTCTGGGTCTTACCCTCTTGCTTGAGGGTGTCAATGATGGCCTTCTTGACATCTGTCAGGTCGCTAGTCTTACCCATGATGGGGGTTTTGAGTAATGAACCAGGCAGGGAGTTTATAAAAGCCTCAGGTATCTTTTGCATGTGTTTAGAGTTAATTAGTTGATTCAGAAGATTAGGGTAATAGGTCGTTTAGAGAACCTTTTCTTGATATGCTAATTTATTGAGACAGGTTTTTTGGGTTATCAGGAGTTGTATGCCAAAATCATCAGTATTAAAACAATAAAAGACCTGACAAATTTCAGTTGGTGGATAATGAATCTATAATATATGAAAGTTTAATTGTAATCATTACATTATGGTAAATAATGAAATTTAACACTATATGCTAATTTTTTGAGAAGGACCTGTATATGAGCCAAGCAGATGTGGTTGAAGATGCGATAGATGCTGCTCAGTTTGCAGTAATCTCTAAGGCCGGCTTCACACTCAGCGTATGAAAATACGGTCCGTATATTACGGCCGTAATACGCTGAAAAGTCCCGAAAATAGTGGTCCGTAGCTCCTCCGTAGGCAGGGTGTGTCAGCGTTTTTTGCGCATGGCATCCTCCGTATGTAATCCGTATGGCATCCGTACTGCGTGGTTTTCTCGCAGGCTTGCAAAACCAACATACCGCTATAGAAGTGATCCATGTGTCCCAAAAAGAAAAAAGTATATATATATATATACTGTATATATATATATATATATATATATATATATACTAGATGGCAGCCCGATTCTAAAGAATCGGGAGTCTAGAATCCATATATACTTTATTTATTCAAATGTAAGAATAATACAATTAATAAATAATAGTAAGAAAGAACAAAAATAATAGGCAGTATATGGAGAAAACACCAAACAAAAGTTCAAAATTGGTGTGAAAATGTCACTGAACCACTTCACAACTAAATATATATAGTTTTGGTAAATGGTATTATCATTTTTTTGACGAAATTCGGCAGGAGCTTGAAGAGCAACGTCACTGGGCCCGCCTCCACGCAGTAGAAACTTGCTGTGAGGTAAAAATTCAAAAATCACACCAAAATGGCGGGCGGAGTGTGTCACAGTACGGCACGTTTCTGATTGGTCGCTCGCAGCAGGCGGCAACCAATCAGACACTGGACACTGTTGACGTCACTTAGCTCCGGACATTAGCTCCGGACATTAGCTCCGGACATTAGCTCCGCACATTAGCTCCGGACAAAGCCACGGAAGTTGGCACAAATTGCAGGAAGTAGTATTCTAGGCAATTATATATTAGATATATTAATATTTATTCCAGCGCTATACAGCTTTTTCTTTCTCCTTCCTAAAACCCGACATGATTTGAGACATGGTTTTCATACAGTAAACTATGTCTTCTCTCCATTTTTTTTGCAGATTCCACACTAATAATGTCAGTAGTGTGTATCTGCAAAATTTGGCCGTTCTAGCTCTTAAAATAAAGGGTTAAATGGCGGAAAAAATTGGCGTGGGCTCCCGTGAGCTCCCAGGCTTTCTAGGAAAGTTCCCACGATCTATGAACAGCCAGCAGAGGGCGCCTCACCGCAAATGAAGCTAAATATAGATCATTGATCTATATTTAGCCTCATTCCCCGGGGTTTTGCAGCAAGGAGCAGCCTGCATTAGCGGAACTCCTTGCTGCAAAATGTTTTAACCCCTTCAGAAGGATTTACATCGTTGGATGTTACAGATCTGCGGAGGGTAAGTATATTGTTGGTTTATTATGTTTTTTCTTTCACAGAACGAGGGTCTTAAGTGACTGGATTGGGCGTAGAATAAAATACTCCAACAACCATTGTTTTTATTTCATTAAAATAATTTTAAATAATGTGTTTGTGTTTTATTTAACCCTTTACTACAATTGGATTAATAATGGATAGGTGTCATAATTGACGCCTCTCCATCATTAATTAGGCTTAATGTCACCTTACAATAGCAAGGTGGCATTAACCCTTCATTACCCCATATCCCACCGCTACACGGGAATGGGAAGAGAGTGGCCAAGTGCCAGAATAGGCGCATCTTCCAGATGTGCCTTTTCTGGGGTGGCTGGGGGCAGATGTTTTTAGCCAGGGGGGGCCAATAACCGTGGACCCTCTCCAGGCTATTAATATCTGCCCTCAGTCACTGGCTTTACTACTCTGGCGGAGAAAATTGTGCAGGAGCCCACGCCAATTTTTTCCGCCATTTAACCCTTTAATTTAGTAGATAGAACGGCCAAATTTTGCATAGACACACTACTAACATTAGTAGTGTGGAATCTGCAAAAAAAATGGAGAGAAGACATGGTTTACTGTATGTAAACCATGTCTCAAATCATGTCGGGTTTTAGGAAGGAGAAAGAAAAAGCCTGTAATTGAATTACCGGCTTTCAAGCTGTCTAGCGCTGGAATAAATATTAATATATATACATATATGTGTCTCACTGACATATATATATATATATATATATATATATACCTATTCTATGTGTACACATTTATTCTACCTATTCTTCTGTAAGCTGTCAGTGTGATTTTACTGTACACTGCAATGAATTACCGGCTTTTCTCTCTAACACCGCTGCGTATTTATCGCAAGTCACACTGCTGGTCCGTGTGTAATCCGTATTTTTCACGCTTCCATAGACTTTCATTGGCGTATTTCTTGCGCAGTACGGTGACAAACGCAGCATGCTGCGATTTTGTACGGCCGTAGAAAGCCGTATAATACTGATCAGTAAAATACGGCAGATAGGAGAAGGGGCATAGAGAATAATTGTGCCGTATTTTTTGCGAGTTTTACGGACGTAGTTTCTGCGCTCATACGTCCGTAAAACTCGCAAGTGTGAAGCCGGCCTAATACTATAGCTGTCCTTCTTACCTTTACGCTTGGCCCATTTTTGTAACCACAAACATGATTTTGCTATACTTTAAGAAGTTTACTGTGTGTGGCCACCTAGTGGTCGTATTGTGAGTTGCAGCTCGAGAAATTATACATTGAGTTTCTAATATCAGAAACTGTCTTCAGTGAAATTTGCGGAAAGGTTAACGTGATCACACATGTATGCTGTAGCGCATGCAATTCTGGTAGAGCAGTTATTTGAAAATCCTTAAATAATCATATGAAAATAACCGATTATTATCAGTAAGCGATGTCGCAATCTATAGGGTTTATTTGGAGGAGGGTGTATACTAGGGACTATCCGATATCCTGTTGTCCACAAATGCATGTCACACAAAATAACCCCTTCTGGTCTGTAATCAGCTTTGTAAACTCCCCTATATGTTTCCTGACTACGGTCCCTGGTTTTACTTCCAACATTTGTGATTTTTGTTTTAATTCTTTGGTGATGTCCTTTAAATAATTCTATTTTCTGTCTTTGAGAAATGGAACATTTGTAGGTGATTGTGTATACTGGATTGTATATCAAGCATGCAGAATATGTTTTATTTCTGGTCTTTTGCATTTTTTTTTTTTTTTGCAAATAACTCCTTCCTAATTTACAGGCGCTGCAGCCTGGAGCACTTCAACCTTTACCAAAGAGGCCGGCACTTGAAAAAAGCAATGGGGCCACCACGGTGTTTAACCCCAGCGTTTTCCACTACCAACAGGCTCTAGCAAGTATGCAGTTACAGCAACCTGCATTCATCCCGACAGGTAAGAGTCATCTCAAGAACTACAACTGCGTGCAAGTCTTGGCTGACCAAGTAGTTGTACATCTTTCAGGGCACAACACGGACATCTTGGGGTCATTAATGGTATTCCAGCAGAATTACCACTGCTTTCACCCCAAAATGGCTTTTATTCATTAACCATATTCTGGCCTAACATAATATGGCTTCTCCAGCTTGGCCAACAAATTGTTTGCCCGGTCTATGCTAACCTCTACATAAATGCTGCCCTATGTAGGAGGCTATCTTAGTATACTGGATTGATACCAAAACATTTGTGCTTCTATGTCTTAATAAAGGGATAAATAATAAATAAATACATTTCTAAGATTTTTAATTGACGGCTTTACCTTAGGGCACAGTTAGATGACAGTATAAATAGGACTGGGATCGGAACGCGGTGCTCGGACTGGCCGGCAGCTCTCCCTACCAAAGCGTGACAGCTGCATAGAAATACAGGCCGCCATGCTTGGTTCGGGAGAGCCGCCGGCCAGTCCGAGCGTGGCGTTCCCATCTCCGTCTCACTGCACCCTTAGGATGGACTAATATTATATAGCATGTATGTGTCAGACCTCCATGATCTCAGCCAGGCACAGCCACACTGATGCATATCATTTTACCTTAGTAAGCAATGAAGGGTCCATCAATCGCTGTGACCCCTTTATCCAGCTGATCAGTGGGAATCCAGATGGTAAAACCCACCAATCATATATGGATGGCTTATACTAATGATCTAAGGATAGGTATTTATCTAAAACCCCAGTTTAGGGATCACACAGAGATTACCTAGACAGAATCCAATTGTAGCAAACTCTCAGCTGTACGAACTGGATCCATTCAAACTGAATTTAGAAAAGGGCACATCCACTGCCATCTCACCCCACTCAGCAGAACAAGGTTCTGGGGACCCCTTGTAGAGATTCAATAAATATTTATTGTGGGAATACCCCTTTAAGAATCTGCTGGATCTGCGTCCCCGTTAATCTGAATGAGTCTTGTAAAAATCCATGCACGTGCTACATACACAACCCCATTCAGATGTATCGGAGGGAATATTGCAGGAATTTCTGGATCAAATCTAAATTCACCAATGTGATAATTAAAGGGAATCTGTCAGCAGGGTTTTGTTAGTTAATCTGGGGGAAGCGAAATGTAGAGCAAGTGAGCCTGATTCCAGGGGTGTGTCACTTACTAGGCGGTGTTTTGCAATTTTAGTACAATCAGGGTTTTATTAGCAGGAAATTATCACTAGAGGACTAGGTCTCAGGTGCAGAGCAGTCCAGCTTACCTGGGTAACTCCGCCCCCACCACTGATTGGCAGCTTCCTGCCTATTCACATATTAAGCTGCAAATCAGTAGTGAACTGATTCAGAGAACTGCTAGATCTATAACAGAGAAAACAGGGATTCTATTAAAACTGCACCAAACAGCTCAGTAAGTGACACATTGCTGGAATCAGGCTCTCTGCCCCTACATTATGCTGCTACAAAAAAACCTACTGACAGATTCCACTCATAGCTATATGTTTTATTCCTGACAGAATAGTCATACGTCATGTCAGTATTTAGCGAGATAAATATTATTATTTGTAGCTTTTATGTATATAATAAAAAGAAATGACATCAAGCTAAGTTCTGATCACCTGCTTATTTTCATGGTGTGTTTAATTGATAGTTTTTCCATTTGTATTACGTACATACTACATATCTCAGGCTTTGTTAAAGGGATAGTTTTATCAGAAAATAACCTATTGTTCAAATCAGATTTTTGTGTTAAATATTTATTTAGAATTTTGAATGCATTTCTTTTCATCACAATCCGTATTAAAAAAAAATCTTGACAATTTCATACTGATTCCTGGGGATGTTCTAGACTCTCTATCCCGTTCTTTCAGGAAATGCACATGCACATTAGCCTCACTCAGACTTTTATACTGAAGCATCTAATGAGTGTGTGCAAAGGTGATTTTGAAGAGAAGGGGATCGTGCGGATATGTGACCGCACTTATGAATCCAGCTTTGTTTTTAAAGATCTTACCTATCATTGTAAACCTGCCAATGATGATGAAACTGCTGAAATCTCTTCCTGAAACAACAGGAAGTAGGAATCTAAAATAGTCTTAGTGGTTAGGGTGAAAATTGCTAAATTTCTCTTTTTTGTTTTTAATGGTGATCAGAATATTGAAAAAAAAATAGCAAAAATATAAATAAAAATATATATGTAACACAAAAACCTGAGGTCATTTTCTAATGACACATTTCTTTAATTTTCCTTGCTGTAAATTATCACACATGATTGAATCAGAGGGGACACACTCCAAGCACATGTAGATACAATGCATTCTCTCATCCAAACGAACAAAATGAAACCGTTCGGTCAAAGAAATGTCTAATTCCATGATGGCTGAGGATGGTTGAGTTGAATAAAAGTTACACTGAGCTCCTTCAATGGGATTGTCCAGAACTAAGAGGGTCTGCCCTATTTCTGAAACTGTACCATGCTTGTCTATGTACGGTGCCGACTACTACAGCTTAGGCCGGTTTCACACGTCAGTGGCTCCGGTACGTGTGGTGACAGTTTCCTCACGTACCGGAGACACTGACTCATGTAGACACATTAAAATCAATGTGTGTCTGCACATATCAGCGTGTTTTCACGGACCGTGTGTCTGTTTGGAAAACACGGAGACATGTCCGTGTTCGTGGGAGCGCACGTATTACACGGACCCATTAAAGTCAATGGGTCCGTGTAAAACATGTACCGCACACGGATGTTCTCCGTGTGCAGTCCGTGTGCCGTGCAGGAGACAGCGCTACAGTAAGCGCTGTCCCCCCAGCGTGGTGCTGAAGCCGCCATTCATTTCTTCTTTCCAGCATCGTTCGCTGGAGAGAAGATATGAAAAATAAAAGATCCCTGTCCCAAACCCCCTCCCACCTCCTGTGCGCCCCTCCACCTCCCTATGGGTGGTGGAGCTGCATATTCATCACTGTACTAGGCGGCACCACGTGACCGCTCATACAGGAGAAGCTGCGGCAAGGACAGGAAGCAGCGAGGGAGCCGGGTAAGTACTTTATTAACAGCGGGGGGGCGCACAGGGGGTGGGAGGGGGTTGGGGACAGGGATCTTTTAAACAACAACAAAAAAAAAGATTTTTCATATCTTCTCTCCAGCGAACGATGCTGGAGAGAAGAAATGAATGGGGCTTCAGCACCAGATGCAGGGGACAGCGCTTAACTGTAGCGCTGTCTCCTGCACGGTGCGTGTGGTCCTCAGTCGGCACACGGGCGGCACACGGATGCCGCACATGTACCACACTGATGTGCCACATAAACACGGATAATTCCGGTACCGATTTTTCCGGTACCGGAATTATCTGGACGTGTGAGACTGGCCTTAGGCTGTTCACGTGTCCATTTTTTCTTTCCATTTTTTGATGTTTGAGAAGCATAATGAATGGCTCCTGAAATGTCCTCCACTTGCATTCTTTCCATCTCTCTATCTGCACAAAGAAAAATAATTCTACAGGAAACTATCATCTATCATCCATTGTCAACTTTTTAACAGATGCGAAAAGGAAAACTAACGTTAATCGGCTAAAAAAAAAGCCCTCCTCCTCCTTGTCCCATCAAAGTTTTCATCCTCTTAAAATATTGCAGTCATCATATTACATAGCACTGTGTATTACAATTGCTCATTGTGCCTTTCTACCTAGTTAATTCTTCTCTTTTCCATTAGTGAGTTTTACAGTGATGACTCATGCAGGGAATAGAAACTTCCTCTTTCTACATAGAGCTTAGCAGGGTTCAGCTAGTCAGTTTTTAACCATGTGATGATGAATGAGATAAGAGAAGAATGAACTGGGTAGAAAGGCAAAATGAGCAATTGTAAGTACACAGCGCACTATAATATGATGACAGCACTATAGTAAGAGGATAACATTTTTTATGTGAGGAGTGCTACTTTTAGCCGAATATATATATATATATATATATATATATATATATATATAATTATTGAACAAATCTGTGCTTTTTTTTTTTTTCTTTTTAAATAACCAATTAATTGAAAACTGGACATGGAAGGAAAGCCTTAGCCCATTCAGGAATGAGGTGCAGTACCAGATGCGGTGCATGGACCGGCATGATCATGTTTTTGTGAAAGAAAGTAATTTTTTTTTTATCCTAATAACCCCCCTAAATTTTTTCCCAGTGTAATTTTTTTGCATAGTAGTACAATAGTTATCATTTCCCAACAACAGACTCTAGAGAGCATGGTATCGTCCACCATCCCAAGGTGAATGCATTCAGCTGTGAAGTGTAGAAAGTGATATGATGTTCTGCAGATAATATAGGGAACTGCAATGCATCAATGTGGCAGACCGCCATACACGCGTACTTTGTTCCTAGAAGTATCCATTTGAGACAAGGTCAGCATCATTAAAGAAGTGATTCTTTGCAGTTACTCTCAGAATCGCCTCACATTCCCTAATCCTTTTTTTCTTTTATACAAAATAGAATAAATTATCTATATAAAAATTATTAAAGTGTAACTATAATGGCTTAACAGAGCTATTAGTTCCGGTTGCTCAAACACAAGTTTCAAAGGTTCCCTGTACACTGTAAGCACTTTGAAAGGGGATATCCGTGGCTTTGTGAAAAATAAAAAATGTGCCTAAGCAGTAACAGGCAGGTAGTTGCCTTCTTTGCTGACACGGAGCAGTCACAGACCGCTCCTGCCGGCGATTCAGCTGCCTCTGCTGATGTCACGTCGATAGAGCAGCGGCTCCTTTTCCACTCTACTCTGTTGACTCGGCGTGACTTCCGACGTCATTCTGATTGACAGTCGGCTCCACCAGTTAGGCAGCAGGAATACGGCTGTCAATCAGAATCACGTCAAAGACTCGCTCTGTCAACGGAGCGGAGCGGAAAAGAATCCACCACTCTATTGATGTGATGTCAGCAGAGGCAGCTGCATTACCGGCAGGACCAGTCTTGGACGGTGAAGAACGGCACCACACAACAGGAAGGTAAGTAGCAACTACCTGACTGTTTGTGCTTAGGCACATTTTTTGTTTTACACTAAGTTCCAGATATCTCCTTTAAACGGGTTGTCTAGGATTAGAAAAATCATGGCTGCTTTCTTTCAGAAATAATGACACCCATGACTATGGCTTGTCTGGTGTTGCAACGTGGTCCCATCGAAATTAACATCATACACCACCCACGGTAAGGGATTGAGCTGTTTTTGAAAGAAAGCTGACACATTTTACGATCCTACCAGTTTGGGCATCCCCTTCATCCTGAGGTCCAGCAGCTTCCAGCGCCAAGCAAATGTGTTTAACTCCATGCACAGTTCACACTGAACAGGCTGCAGCTTCCACACTTTACCCTGCAGCTCCAACACACAGACTGTTCAGCTTTCCTAGCTGACCCGTGCAGTTTCCATTCAGAGAGAGACCCTGCCTTGTCTCTCTGCCAGCTACAGCTCACATTTTGGCTGGTCACTCACCAGCTTGAACACACTCCACTCTGCTCAACATTCAGCAGACTGACACAAGGTGAACTCATTTACTGGTTCTTCGCCAAAGCTAGCCAGGTGTCGCTGATTAAGACCTGCAGTGCTAGCATTTAACCCAGTCCTGCCTGGCTTTGCTACTCTGTTTAAAAGCCTTTGTTATTGGCAGTGCAACAAAAGCTGCCACTCTCTCTGATCTCAATCATCACTCAGCAGCTAATGGGTGCCTGCTTTGCCTAACCCATAAATGCTGGTACTGCTTTAGCCAATAGTTGTAGATCATGAAGTGATGTCAGAGAAGAGGCCAGTATTTTAGGTAACTTCTGCTGTATAGTTCTGTTATCATCTGACAGCAGCACGATGTAGGGGCAGAGACCCTGATTCCAGTGATGTGTGACTTACTGGGCTTCTTGCAGTAGTTTTTATTAAAAGCTGTTTTATTTGCTGCAGAACTCCCAGTTCCCAGAAAGCTGAGTTCTAAATAACCCCATCCACACCAGTGCTTGTCATCTTTCTCTGTACACTGTTCATGGACTACACGGCAGCAGATTTACTGGTCTTCTAGTGATAATCTCTTGCTGATAGAATTGTTATATTATCAAAACTACAGCAAGAAGACCAGTAAGCGACATATCACAGGAATCATGGTCCATGTCTCTACATCATTCCACTCTCGGTTAAGGTGGCAAAAACCTAGTGGCAGATTCTCTTTAAGGAGCTTTAGTCTACAGAGCACCTGACAATGTACATTTTGGGGGCCACAGTAAAATAAATAAAAGCTCTAATATCACAGTGGACACTAGAAGATACATTTTATTAGTTCCAAAAAATCACCGTCAAGTTGGAAACTGAAATCTTAATTTTGCCAAACAGTAAAAAAAGGACAGCATTAAGATGCAAGGGTGTAATCACTGTGATATCTGAGGTGGGTGCTGTTTTTTTTTGTTTGTTTGTTTTTTTTCTTGGATCCATAAAGTGGGATTTTTGTTCAGTGACTCGGATCACGATTTTATGTCTCTTTTTTTTTTATCTATTTTTTGTCTGCAAAAACATAACATGTGGACAGTCCCTTTGACTACAATGGGCACGTATTAAGTCAATGAAAAATACGGATAACTTGTATGTGAAACACCAATGTCTGAATGAGGCCCGACCCAGTGGCTTCCATATTAGCCAGCTAAGGCTAAGCAACAAGCTTGGATTGCCTGTATAACACCAGTTAGTAAGTCTGCAGATTCACCTCCGAGCAGATGTAAGTGCCAGTGTTAGGACATTATGCTTGGTAGTGGTGGAGTCAGTACAGCCATTTTTCTGCTTTTCATCATCATTACAAAGATCAGTTTGCAGGATGTGCTGGGAGCTGTAGCTTGGCAATAACTGTAGGATACTAAAGTTTTTTTTCTTTTAGGCTTCTTTCACACTAGCGTCGGAATCTCCCCGTCGCAATGCGTCGGGGAGAGATTCCGACGCTAGCGTTTGCTGCATTGCACAATGGGTGCAGCGGATGCATTTTTCCGGCGCATCCGCTGCCCCATTGTAAGGTGCGGGGAGGTGGGGGCGGAGTTCCGGCCGCGCATGCGCGATTGGAAAAAGCGGTCCGTCGGGAGAAAAAAACGTTACATGTAGGGGTTTTTTCTCCCGACGGTCCGCCAAAGCACGACGCATCCGTCACAAGACGGATGCGAAGTGTGCCAATCCGTCGCAAATGCGTCGTCAATAGAAGTCTATGGGGAAAAAACGCATCCTGAAAGCACTTTTGCAGGATGCATTTTTTCTGCAAAACGACGCATTGTGACGGATTTAAAAAATCGCTAGTGTGAAATTAGCCTAATACCCATGATTGATTTCCAGTCCTGACACTGAAGACTCTGCATCTCAGGTCGCAGCTACTACTCATCCATGTTATTACAAAGCTGTGTAATCAGGATAGTCATGTGTATCTTGCCTTAGAGGTCATGTCACCAGGTGAAAGCGACCCCTTTTTGCTCTTAGTGTACTCCTGCTGCTCTCCTGAGTATTCCTTTTTTCTATCATCTGAATCTGTCATATTGTCCCAGAGATATGGACCTTTTTATTTAGTGCAAATGTTTATGGTCTTTACCAAGTAGGCGTTGCTCACAGGGTAATAATGCAGAGCAGCCTAAAGACACGCCCCACCTAAAGACACGCCCCACCTAAAGACACGCCCCATCTAAAGACACACCCCACCTAAAGACACACCCCACCTAAAGACACGCCCCACCTAAAGACACGCCCCACCTAAAGACACGCCCCACCTAAAGACACGCCCCACCTAAAGACACACCCCACCTAAAGACACGCCCCACCTAAAGACACGCCCCACCTAAAGACACGCCCCACCTAAAGGCACGCCCCACCTAAAGACACGCCCCACCTAAAGACACGCCCCACCTAAAGACACGCCCCACCTAAAGACACGCCCCACCTAAAGGCACGCCCCACCTAAAGACACGCCCCACCTAAAGACACGCCCCACCTAAAGACACGCCCCAGAGGATCTTGTGAGCCACGCCCCTTGGAGAAAAAGTAACACTGAATAAAAAGGCCTGTATGTCTGGATTTAAAAAAAGAAAAAGGGGGAATACTCAGGGAAGCAGCAGGAAGAAAATAAAAGCAAACACAGGCCACATATGACCTGGTGACAGGTCCCCTTTAAGTTAAAGGTATCATTGACACATATCATATATGTGCTTATACTTGTATTGTGTTTTGAAATGTGTTAGTTTCCTTAATTATAATTGGCTTTTCCCTTTTTTCTCTTTTTTTTTTCTTTCTTTTATAACGCTGTCTTGCTTTGCACTGTGATTGCATGCTGCTCCCGGTGTAACCTTCATGGTGATGTCACATGGCTTGCTGCTGCGATACCTACCACGCTCCTCCAAATCCACCATGTGTTGCTATGGTTACCATTAACCCTCCACCCTCCTGTATGTCGCTTCCATGGTTCCCTCCTGAAAAGTACCCATGATGCACGGTGCTACGCCCACCACTGTGTCTGCAGCAACAACACCCGCCACCAGCGTGCCCTTCGCTGCAACAGCTACAGCCAATCAGGTTTGGCCCTTTAAATAGCTTTATTTCACATGTAGAAGCCTGGCATAATGTGCAAATAGTGTAATATATGCACCTTGTGGATGGGTGGCTACTAGTGATGAGCGAGCGTTTTGGGATAAGGTGTTATATGAGCATGCTCGGGTGCTAAGCGAGTGACTTCAGTGTACTCTTAAAAAAATGTCCGAGTCTGCGTGGTTGCATGTCTGGCGGCTATTAGACAGCCACAACACATGCAGGGTTTGCCTGTTTGTTAGACAACCCCTGCATGTGTTGTGGCTGTGGAACAGCCATGAGACATGCAGCTGCGGGGACTGGAACATAATATTCAAGCACGCCGAAGACACTTGGTTAGCACTCGAGCATGCTTAGATAACACCTTATAAGAGCATGTTTGCTCATCGCTAGTGGCTATAAAAATGCGTGATTTTCATCATTGTATAGATATTTACTGATCTATAGTTGATGAATTTCTGTATATCTATACTAGAAAATACCACTTTCATTACTAAGGGTTAATGCTTCTGGAGCTCATCCTGAGGTGTATATATCTGATGACTATGACAGTTCTTTCTGCCGAGTGCAATATCTAAACTAAGAGAAGCGGCTCTCGTATACTATAACTTTAGTATTTCATCACAGGCTCAGGATCTAATCTGTTATTTGCCGAGTCCTTCTAATGACGAACTAATAAAACCCTCTATAGATCTCATAAGATAGTCACGTAGTCGTCATTTAAGTTCATTAATATCACTAATTAGTTCAAAAGTTCCATGGTTTTAGCTATAAAAAACAATAACTAACATAGGATAACGTGCCCTGCTGCTGCAGAACATCTTGATGTGATTCATGTGAGGTCTGCATGTTTTTCGGTAGGCGTCTATTTGCTGAGATATGTCATCCTATAAGAACTTGAATGTTTACAAGTAAGTCATAGTTTGGAATTGAGAATCACACCTAAAAGTGTAGGACAGGATCGCATGACAAGTTATTATAAATGGTTCTAGAATTTTTATGTTCTATGATCTAAAAAGAACAAATAAAAATCTAAAACTCCTGATAGACCTTGTTCACACAGTGCAATTTTGGTGCAGTTTTTTATTTATTTTTTTTAATTTTAAACAGAAGGAAAGTATGAAAAGACTTGAAGTGGATTTTCTGGTTCTGGAAACTAAATCTTAATATATACTTACCGTGTAATGCCTTGACATCCTGTTCCATCCAGATGTGTCCGGATCCCAGAATTCCAAGCGGCGGAAGTTCACCGACCGCCATATTGGGACACCCAAGTGGTGGGTGTCTCAATATGGAAACTGCTGGTGGTACCAGCCTCGGAACACCATTGCACTACACACATGCACGCGCACACACACACCACACACACACACATTTACACACACTGCACTGTATACACCATACGCACCACATATACACACACAAACTCTGTGTATGCCGTACGTACCACAGACCCACACACTGTATACGCCGTACGCAGCCTCTTGCACGATACCACCAGTGGAACACCGTCGTGAATACGCCGCCGCTGGGATCAGCCGAATGATTCACTGACCGCCGCCATCTTTGTACAGGAGAACCACATGCACAGTTTTAATGTGACCGCCGCTATCTGTCAGCACAAAGATGGCGGCAGTCTGATTTACTGCACCTGCGCAAATTCCGCAAATCTCTCCCCCCCTCATGTGTTTAAAATTGTCTGTCTGACCGTGTACAGAACATACCACAGCTCGTGGGCAGGGGAGAAAGCAAAAGACAACACTGACATTACAGCAGGGGATAACAGAGGATTCATTTTGTGAGGTAAAATATTTCACTGACTGTTTTTAAACAATATTTTACCTCACAACATGTATCCTCTGCGATCCCCTGCTGTAATGTCAGTATTGTCTTTTGCTTCCTCCCCTGCCCAGGAACTGTTGTATGTTCTGTACACGGTCAGACACAGACAAATTTTAAACACATGGGGGGAGATTCTCAACACTGCACAGCCTTCCCCCATCGTGAAATTAACGCCCTCCCAATGCGATAGCATCGGGCCTCCATCTAGTGTTTGTATAAATGAAAAATTCTACTATATTTGCTTTCAAATCCTCACTATTTTTGCTGTCAGTGAATGGTGACGCATTTAGAGGCTGCACATCCCATGCGCAGTGCTGATATCGGCTAAGAAGTGTATCCAGTCCATACAATGCTCCATAATTTAGCCCAGTTCACATTATGTTTTGCCCTATGTATAGTTCCTGATGAGCGCAAGAGCCCTCGATCAGCTTTTGCTAATTATTGCAGATTTGTTTTTTTTTAGTAAACCATAAACAATATACAGGTAGTGATGAGCGAACGTGTTCGGATAGCGTGGTATCCAAGCATGCTCGGGTGCTAACCGAGTGACTTCGGCGTGCTCGGATAACATGTCCGAGACCCTGCGGCTGCATGTCTCCTGGCTGTTAGACAGCCCCAACACATGCAGGGATTACCTAACAAACAGACCATCCATGCATGTGAGGCAGCTTTCTAAGGCTAGGTTCACATTGCGTTAATGGGTTAACGCTAACGGACTGCGTTGCACGGCAAAAATGTCGCAATTAACGCCGTGCAACGGGTCCGTTAGCGCACCCATTGACAGCAATGTGATTTGTGCCTGTAGCGCATCGCTAGCGCATGTCATTTTCGGCACGCGCTAGCAAGGTGCCGTTCTTTTGTGACGGACCTCGGACGCTGCTTGCAGTGTCCGAGGTGCGTCCGAGGTCCGTCCCTCGCTAGCGCAGATCGGGGATCTGCGCTAGCGGGGACGGCGAACGCGGACCCTAAATAAACATTGCGTTAGCGCAATCCGCTAGCGCTATGCGCTTAACGGATTGCCCTAACGCAATGTGAACCTAGCCTAACAGCCGCGAATCATGCAGCCGCAGGGACTCAAGCATATTATCCGCACCCAAGATACTTGGATAACATCCGAGCATGCCTGGCTAACACGTTATCCGAGCACATTCACTCATCACTGTATACAGGCAGAAACTGCACCAAAACCTGCACTGTTTGAACAAGGTCTATAGCTAATATGTATATTGGAATTTTATAAATTGCCCATCATGCAACTCTATCTATTCTGTAACCCTGGTCTAAATGTCTTTTATTGCTCTGAAAATTGTCTACATATAACCGATGACATTCCTCCTTATGTACATAAAGCAAGATGATAATGGCCCCCTTGTTTTCCATAGCGTATTATCAGATGTCACTTAATGGACGAGGTATAGAGCAAAGTACCAGCAGACGGGACCTGCGCCGTACATAGCAAGTACCGCCTTAGCAAATAGACCCCGACCTAACCTACAGATCAACGCAGGGTTGACTTAGAACTCATGCACAAGCCAAATAAATGCTTGCCTGGTTCCATTACCTAGAACCCGTCCCGCAGGAAACACGCGGCTGTGACTTGTTGCTCACAGACCCAGTTTTCCATTCACCACCATTTACGGCAATCATAAAGAGCATTCTCTCCAGGAAAAAACTTTTAATTTGAAATCTTTTCCACTGTAGATGTCCCAATTTTCACTAGATGAACTGAATAACAGCATGTATGTATCACAGATCTTACCAATAGAACAGTAAGTTTGTTTTCATCTTAACATTAACGTATTAACTGATTTCTTATATATGAAAGCATTTGATGGGACCACTCATACGATTAATGACCTAGCGCTCCGGTACAGAGCTTTTATTCTCGTTATATCTGACGATGGATCCTTTTTGAGGTCAGGCTTTGATTTCTTAGGATCAGATAACGCAGCTTCTAGGGGTTTATTCTGCACTGCTCTTACCATTGCAATAATTGGCTTCAAGGTTGCAACAGGTTTATATGCTTTTTTTTTTTTTTGCTTTTTTTTTTAGATCGTTGCTTCCATAATATGTTCCTTTTGTGTTGCTTTCCGTGTTAAAGATGGACCAGTTTTCTAGATTTTTTGTTTCATTTTTTTTTTAAACTAATTTGTTATCGAATATGTGAAATCCGAGGTTTTCTTTGTAGAGTTCGATATCCAGAATGCAAACTATGCGAAAATGTAGATGTGTTTATCGAGAGATTTTTTTAGTCCATGTTTGGTCTCAAGGGTCTTTTTTTGTATATTCTACTAAGAAAGTGTATTATTACAAGATTAGGAGCTAGAGAGATTTATATTGGTAAAGGAATTTCATGCATCTCCTAGAACTTGCATAGATGTAATGTGTCATAGACGTAAGGTTCCATTTCTAATGGCGTTAAAGGGACGGTAACGTGAAAATAGATGCACACTAGGCTCTTCAAAAAATTGAAATGTTACAAAACTGAGCTACGTTATTCCATTTTGGAATATTTCCCTGCAGTTTTTTGTAAAGGGAACTCTGCATCAGGGCCAATACCATATGTTACTTTTAGTACACAATGTACTGATTCTCTTAAAGGAAACCTGTCAGGTTCGACAACGCTATTAATCTGCAGATGTAGGGTCAATCTGTAGGCTATTAGTGTTAGGTAGGTACCTGGACGCAGTATTGAAAGTGGGACACCCAGGAGAAAATGAGCTTTATTCCTACCGGGAGCCGCCGGCTTTCAGTTATGCGATTGCAGCCATCACTCACCACACAGCCGTCTCTACAGTGTGTCGGTGCAAAGCCGGCTGTCAGTCATGCGATTGCAGTCATCACTCACCACACAGCTGACTCTACAGTGTATCAGTGCAGAGCAGGTTGTCAGTCAGTGCCCTGGCATGGTTACAGCCGCTGCTCTCTGTTTGGTGAACAATGACTGAAATCACACTGGTATGTGTGCATGACTGAAAGCTGGCAGCTCCGGGAAAAAATAAAGTTGACGTGCCGCACCTGCAGTACCGTGCCCAGGCATCTATATTAGCCTGAAGTATAACCCTTTACCTATTTGTCAATAGTGTTATCAGACCTGAGAGATTCCCTTTACGTTGGACATACACATTAAACAAATCTTGGGTGAATGTATTGATTCTGACAGCAATGGATGAGCTAATCTGTGTAAGACAGCCATAGAGTCAGCATATGGCAGAAATTGTGAAAAGTGACCATGGATTGCAACATGCCGAATCCGTTCTCCACCTAGAGAAAAGACACTCCCAAAAGTTACTTAATTTCCCCATTGAAGCTTCCCTTGCACTTCTTGTCGTCTCTCTAAAGTCAGCAAAGCCCTGCTAGGAAAATACGTAGATGACAAAAAAAATGCAATACATTAACACACAGCGAAAAAGCAAGACAAGATATGTGTGTCATTATGCAACTTATTACAATATTTCAAGTCTGAAAGGTCCTCGATCCTCCACTACTTCCCCAAGGATGCAGATCCTCAAGCAGCCAAGGTTGGATATACTGTAGGTGACTGGCAATGGATGAGAATTGATAAATTTCTCATTTTATTTAAACATCTTGTTTCCAGGCAAGGTTTTATTCTGGCCAGACAACCTCTTATCTTATTTGTTATTGTCGTATTGGTACCTCCCTGTAACTTGTGTGTTTTGTTTTTTTTGTGTGTTTCTTTTTAGTATTTTTCCTTTTTTATTTTTAGAAACTTTATTCAACTAGGCTTTATGTTTGTTTCTTTTCCACTTCCCCTCACTTGAGAAACTGAAGCAAAAATTACACAATTGCCTTTTTAATGTTAGGCAATACTTATTATTTCCTAGAATTATATATATTGTGCTGTGGGCAATGGTGCACAAACACAAAATATTCATGGAGAGGCAGAGAAGTGATGCTGATGATGCAGGAGCACCAGAACGGCCACAATTACTTCCTCACTCCTCAGCGGTTCTTCGGAGGTGTGTCGGTTCGCTGCTCTTTGCTCTAATTGGTCGAGGAGCAGCACTCTGACAATGCTCATATCCAGCTCTTCCCACCACTCCACTACTACCAGCCGCCATGAAGCTGATGACCACACACACAACCCAGTATGCCAATGCCATCCAGTAGAGTAGCGCCATCCTTCCGACCTCATTACACACTGCTGCCTCTGAGCACAGTCTCTTTACTCTTCCCCTGATCATCATGCACCGCCACTGGCCACCACTGGAGAGGGCTCCCCTACGCTCATCATCATACACACCCACCACCCAAACAGGGTCAATACAATATGCCAACTGTGAGTGCATAGTACTCATGCCAAAATATAGATGCATCGGCAAGGAAGATGCAAGACAGATGAAGATTCTTCCAAAGTGATGCATCTATGATGTCTGTGTTCTTTGCTCTGATTTATAGATCTTACTTCCACCAATCAGTGCATGCGTCTCTCAGTCCTTCCTCAATGCATTAAGAGAGAGCATTTTCCCCCTGATCCCACAGTGCGACACCATCCAGTACAGAGTGGTCACTCGTCTGCCCCTGGTAAACAGACAGTGCAAAGAGATCTAACCATAAATGACTGGCCAAAAAGTTGTAGCATTCTTCCATACGCTTCAGCCATGCTTGTGCTTCTGCGCTGCTGCCTGCGTTCTGTGCTCTGATTGGTGGCTAGCAGTCAGTGGGCAGCTGTTCCACCAATCATAGTAATGCTCTTGTCTTGCTCTCCCCACCTGTTGGCTGCAGCTGCTATGGGCATATGAGTGTGACCCATCTGCTACAACAGGAACCTTTCTAATTTAGAGATAAAACAAGACCTTGGGAGCCACCCCTCACAACCTGCCACCCTAGGCACTGGTCCTCAAGTGTCACCCCTCACAACCCGCCGCCCTAGGCACTGGTCCTCAAGTGTCACCCCTCACAAGCCACAGCCCTAGGCACTGGTCCTCAAGTGCCACCCCTCGCAACCCACCACCATAGGCACTGGTCTTCAAGTGTCACCCCTCACAACCCGCCACCCTAGGAACTGGTCCTCAAGTGCAACCCCTCACAACCTGCCGCCCTAGGCACTGGTCCTAAAGTGCCACCCTTCACTATCCGCCGCCCTAGGCACTGGTCCTCAAGTGCCACCCCTCACAATCCGCTGCCCTAGGCACTGGTCCTCAAGTGCCATCCCTCACAACCTGCCACCCTAGGCACTGGTCCTAAAGTGCCACCCCTCACAACCCGCCGCCCTAGGCACTGGTCCTCATGTGCCTCCCCTCACAACCTGCTGCCCTAGGCACTGGTCCTCAAGTGCCACCCCTCACAATCCGCCACCCTAGGCACTGGTCCTCAAGTGCCTCCCCTCACAACCCGCCGCCCTAGGCACTGGTCCTCAAGTGCCTAGTGATAAATACAGGCCTAGAAGACCTGCCTGGGCATAATATCACAAGTTGTAACTGAAATAAGCGCAGCATTCAGACTTGAACTATATTAGTAAGTTGCATAAGTTTCTAATTTAAACTACAGATATTGGTCTCCCATTTAACACAAAATAACAATGTGGATGAACTTAATCTCTCTCTCTTAATCAAAAGGAGTTGTGCTTAAGAAAGGTCATCAAAATCTGATCTTAGTGGTCTGACACACCTGACACCCTATAGATTATCTGTATTAATGGCCAGATATAAACTGAAATTAACCGTAGCTGAACAGCAGAGCTCTAAACACTATGTAGTGGCTGCTGCAGGGACCTGAAGAGTAGTCTCTTAGTAGTAGATCCCCCTGATGAGCTGGGAAAATAAAATACAGTTATTTACGTAGGAGATAAGAAAGCAGCAATGAAGTTAGTAGATAGGGTAAAGAATTGACTAGGGATAAAAAGGGAAGATGGCAACAATAGCAATGATAATAGTTGTGTTTTTTTTTCAATAAAAATATAACCTTTATTGAGTGTACATTGATATATTTCTATTTTAATATAATAATTCCTACTTAAAAAGTTAAAATAATATTCAGGACAGCAGTCTTAAAACCTATCAAAAGACAAAAAAGTAAAACTTTAAACTTTAAATTGTTGTTGAGAGAATCCATTGCTTCCAAACCTAATTTCACTGTTCACATGCAGCTATAACATTGACTCCTTTCAAGAGGACCCGTGACACGTCATTTTTACCTAGTCTAATAGCCTGTGTTCTTCCGAATCTGACACTGTTTGTCTTTTGTTCCTGCACCTCTTTAGTCCCGAGATATGGCCCCCTCTTCCCTGTATAAAAATCTAGACTTGTTAGCCAAGTTGGCATGCTCATCAACTTCTCTGTGAGGACCACACCACCTTGGCCAACAGGACTGGGTTTATGTAAATTGAAATGGGGGCGATATCTTGGGAACGGAGAGGTGCCAGAACAATAAATACCCAACGTCGGGTTTAGGAGAAACGTAATATTTACACCAGGTTAAAAACAGAAGATATTTCTGGCCAGTGACATGTCCTCTTTAAGGAGAAGCTCACCTTTATTCCATATATTGTGGACATGTAATCCTGGTTTAGATACTACATTATTGGTAATATTCCAGGTAGGGCTGCCCTCCCAGTGCCAATATTATCCAGAAGGCCTGTCTTGATGTGATCACGGCCTTGGTGACACTCTTTGCTCACCTCGCTCTATTCATGCTGCCGTAAATGGTAGTTTATAATCTGCTAACAGCAAAAAGAGGACAGACGGCTTTGCAGAATTTAATTTCCCCAACGTTATCGTCCTTATTGGCAATACATACTAGCTAGATGGGGGGGGGGGGATTTTTAATGTAGAATTTCCTAAATATCAATTATTCTTTGCCATTTGCCTAGATGTTGTTTTAGCGTTTAATAAGTCCGATCCGTGTGTTCCTCACTGTTATAACTCCCCGTCTTTGTTTTTTCTTCCGTCTCTAGTAGGCCATGTTGAAATTCTGAACAGCAGAATTGTGGAGTACCAGAATTTATCGGTGGGAAGTTACACATGGCCTTTCTGTAAATATCCATTACTGGCGTCCTCGACCACCTCGACAGTAAGCCTGCTGCAGTCTACATGTTAACCAAAAAAAAAGAGAAAAAAAAATTATGGGAATGTCTGAAAACGGCACTATGAAAAAAAAAAAAGCATTAAAGTCAACATTGCTCTCTGAAAGCGGTTATACACGTAGGATACTATACTAGACTTTTGTAACCCATTTACTTTTAACACATGTAATCATTCTGCGTGCACCATGTTAGGTGAGTGCACCCTGCCGAAGCTTGTTTTGCTGCATATTATTGGTGGATTCACATTTTTAAAGTGTTATCTTAACTGTTTTGTTTACATTGTAGTCGATTTTTCATTTTTACGCCTGTATCATTATGAGAAGTATACTCAAGACCATCTTTTTTTTTTTTTTTTGCATTGTGATTAATAATTACATGCATTGTTGTTGTTTTGTCATATTCTTAGTATTATGCCAAACAGGGACAAAGTGGTTCTTAAACAAGGTCCTTATGAAACTGGCTCAAAATAATGTTTTTTTTTTTCCCAAGATTGTAAAATCATAATTTTATTCCATTTTTGTTTCTCAAAATAACACAAGAATGACTCACTTAAAAAAAAAATCTTAATAAATATATGTATATATACAGCTCTGGAAAAAATTAAGAGACCATCACATCAAAACCTGAACCCTACTGAAAAGCTCTGGAATGTAATGAAGAGGATGATGGATAGTCACAAGCCATCAAACAAAGAAGAACTGCTTACATTTTTGCACCAGAATCCGTGTGAAAGACTGGTGGAAAGCATGCCAAGACGCATGAAAGCTGTAATTAAAAATCATGGTTATTCCACAAAATATTGATTCCTGAACTCTTCCCGAGTTAAAACATTAGTATTGTTGTTTCTAAATGATTATGAACTTGTTTTTTTTTTTTTTCATTATTTGAAAGCACTGGGTTTATTTTTTAATTTTGACCATTCTTATTTGTTAGGAAAAAAATACAAAATTAATTGCTTGGAACTTCGGAGACATGTTGTCAGAAGTTTATAGAATAATAGAACAATTTACATTTTACTCAAAAATATACCTATAATGAGAAAAGTCTGCCAAACTGAACATTTTGCAGTGGTCTCTTAATTTTTTCCAGAACTGTATATATATATATATATATATATATATATACCGTGTATATATATATATATATATACTGCATATACTATATATATATATATATATATATATATATATATATATATATATATATATATATATATATATTTACAGGGTTTTGTCAACCAAAAGACACTACTTCCACTTTTTTAAAATTACAGTAAGAGTTTTAACTGTAGAAAATGACATAACGGTAATTTTCAATAAGTAATTGACCTATTGTCTAAATCAGGTTTTTGTGTTTTAAAAAATTTAAAAAAAAACCTGTCTTTGTAATTTAAAAAAAAAATGAAATCTTATGATTTTTTACATGGTCCCTGGAGCCATTTAAGACTCATATTTTCTGTTCTTTAGTAAAGCTTTTTCAGGAGTCTCAGGCTGCCGTCACACTATCAGTATTTGGTCAGTATTTTACATCAGTATTTGTAGCCAAAACCAGGAGTGGAGCAATTAGAGGAAAAGTATAATAGAAACATATGCACCACTTCTGTATTTATCACCCACTCCTGGTTTTGGCTTACAAATACTGATGTAAAATACTGACCAGATACTGCTAGTGTGACCGCAGCCTCATTGTCATCAGAGGCAGTATTGCAATGACAGCTAACGCCCCTATACACATCCTATGACACAGGATCCGCCATTCACAAAAAGTGATGTTACGGCTGATCCTGCTTTTTCCCTTCGTAAAGACCTCTGCACACGCTCATTAGACGCTTCAATACAAAAGATGGGTTCGTTATCCTGTTGCTGCTAATGTGCATGTGAATTTCTTGAAAGAAGAGAAAGTTTGAGTTTGAAACAGCTCCAGTGGCCGACGTGAAACTTTCTTTTGTAATACAGATCATATGGGGAAAAAAAAATGACCAATGTTTTAAAAAGTAATACATTTAAGAAAGAAATATGTATTACTTTCATTATAAAACTTAAAGAAACAATACGTTAACAACTGAGATTAGAAGGAAGCCAAAAAAAAAATGGAAAATGACGTACTAAGGAACAATAGCAGTAGGTTACATCAATAATTTTAAAGAAACAGAAATTTTGGAACAAGGTTAATCATGGTAGCAGATTGTGGTGATGTTGCCTCTCTGTACACATTCATTCCATATCTAAATTACGCTAATTTGTAATATTTTGATGACTGTGTCGTAGCCCACCGGTGTGGTCTGTTTAGCACTTATTATTTATACCTGCCCCCTGTATAGGGTAGTCCTATCAAAGTGAATCGTTATCAATGACTTATAGATTAATGGACGCATTTTTGGCTCTGGTACATAGGGCCGGTGGCTTGGTCCACCCATACCTGCCAGCCAGACGTCCAGCTGACAAAATAACCTTCTTCTATGAAGTGGTAAAAGAACTATGGTAGATGATATAGCTTTAAGAAATGGTCGTTACATAGACACAAACGAGTTGCACTTGATTTTGAGCAGTGGATCTCTAACCACTTTGGTTCCTGTTTTCCAGAATACTGCCACACTTAATGTAACATGTGGACTAACGAGAGTGTTGTTTTTAATTTTTTTTTTTTTAATTTTATTTTACCTTTTTGTTAAAAACTATTTGCGTCGCCTGAATGAATTTTGCACAGCGCGTGCCAGTGCCTCATTGGTTGAGATATGTGACTGAACCAGATCTGATACATTCACAAGGTCTATGGCTTTATGGATATAGAAGTAATGATGGAACTTTCAGTGCTAAATAGTTTCTTTTTTTTCTTTTTCTTTTGTATATTCTGACACCTTATTGTAATCCTTTTTTTATGTATAAATATATACATATATTTTTAAACATCTGAGAGATGTATATAGAATGTAAACATATAGGGGGTTTATTCTTAAAATCCTTTCGAGGGTCCTTTTAACCACCTGCAGTGAATGGTAGATTTTGATTGTTAAAAAAAATACATTACTCTTTCTGCTTAGTGAACAAACGGCTTTAATTGCTAATATTATTAATCGGCATTCACCCTTTTTTGGTAAAAAGTACCTCTCAAAACTGACATCAACATTCGGTTTCCAATCTTCCCCGTTTTGGCCAATTGAGAAATATTTAGCCTTGTATGTCGGCCAATTGCCATTGATTTCAAGGGACTCCTTCACTAGGTTTTTGCCACCTTATCTGACAGGAGCATGATGTAGAGACAGAGACCCTGACTCCAGTGATTTATCACTTACTGGGCTACTTAAAGTAGTTTGGACAAAATCACTGTTTTTATCAGCAGAAGATTGTCACTTCAAGGCTAGCAAACCTGCTGCCGTGTAGTCCTCCATATTCATCAGCTCTGTATAACCCCGCCCCCGCCACTGATTGGTAGCTTTCTGCCTATGAGCATTGTACAATGAACGCTGCCAATCAGTGGTGTGGGCGGGGTTATACAGAGCTCAGCATTCGGAGAACTGCTAGATCTTTAGCAGAGAAAACTTTTTATCAAAATGACAGCAAGCAGCCCAGTAAGTGATACATCGCTGGAATCAGGGTCTCTGCCCCTATATTAAGTTGGGGTGACCAAAAACCTAATCTACTCTAACCATGTTAATGAATATATTTGTAACACTTCTTAGAGTATATGCCATAATTACCAATATATTGCTACATTAATATCAATTTACCAAGCAAATGTATCAATTCAGTAGCCCATTCATTGTACAACACTTTATTTTATGTCATCTACTGACACTATTGATACATGGACCCCCATTATTGCACAGCCGCCAACATACATTATGGGTCTGCCTAAATAATGAAACCTTATTGCAGATAGCACCACGCTACCAAATACTTATTGTCACTTTTTTTGGCTCCCTTATGCACAATCATGACTATTTTGACGCTCTTTCTAACTAAAAGGGGCTTACATACTATTGATCATGTCTTCCATGGATCAAGGGCCAACATGCCATAGAAATAGACCACTGCAATGGAGCCTCTGAGGGAGGAGGTTCAGTATCCATTTTTCTTCCTCAATGGGACAAAGGAACCTGTGGACTCTCCTCCCTAAAGAGGTGGGGAACCCAAGGATTCTCCTCCCTAAAGACGTGGGAAACCTGTGGACTCTCCTCCCTAAAGAGGTAGGAAACCTGTGGACTCTCCTCCCTAAAGAGGTAGGGAACCTGTGGACTCTCCTCCCTAAAGAGGTGGGGAACCCAAGGATTCTCCTCCCTAAAGAGGTGGGAAACCTGTGGACCCTCCTCCCTAAAGAGGTGGGAAACCTGTGGACTCTCCTCCCTAAAGAGGTAGGGAACCTGTGGACTCTCCTCCCTAAAGAGGTGAGGAACCTAAGTATTCTCCTCCCTAAAGAGGTGGGAAACCTGTGGACTCTCCTCCCTAAAGAGGTAGGGAACCTGTGGACTCTCCTCCCTAAAGAGGTGGGGAACCTAAGGATTCTCCTCCCTAAAGAGGTGGGGAACCTAAGGATTCTTCTCCCTAAAGAGGTGGGGAACCTAAGGATTCTCCTCCCTAAAGAGGTGGGTAACGTGTGGATTCTCCTCCCTAAAGAGGTGGGAAACCTGTGGACTCTCCTCCGTAAAGAGGTGGGGAACCTAAGGATTCTCCTCCCTAAAGAGTTGGGAAATTGGCCAAAGATTCATGGAAAAGGCATAGAGGGAGAAACAAACAATAAACCCATCGGACCTAGTTGGCGAAAGCCCAGCACCTTAATGGGGTCCTTTGTTCTATGCAAGGAACTTCCTTGGATCTGTCCTGCATAGGGATCTCAGGATTTTTATGTTACTTGTGAAGATCCAGACTTGCCTGTGGAGAATGCATCCAAGGTAGACCAGTTGGCCGACATTGGTCAAGTGACCGGAATATGATCATGGTACTTGGTCTATCCCAAATCTAGCAATCTATACATAAAAATTTGATAAAATTGATCTTTTATTATTAGGTTCACATTATTGTACTAGGACGGAACAGATGGGTAATGATAGGCATAGATGTAAAGACTAATCATTGACTCTAGAAGTTCTCACCCTTCCACCCAACATACCAAAACTTTCTGCTACACTTGCACTATCAGTCGTGTTTGAGCAGTAATCCACCTGAAAAATTTGGAAACTATTTTTTTTATTATAAAATTTACAATTTTACAGAATTACGTTGCCCAACACAATCAAATTATCACCAAAGACATGAAGAGATTATCGCTTCAGAAGCCTAATCCTGGTGAGATTGTTCGAATTATCTTTACATCTATGGCCACCTTCTTCTGTTTTAATCCTAATATTGTATCTATTTCTATGATTCTGAAGATATGAACAGCGGCTACTTTTATGCCATGTTATATCAATTTTAGAACTCAGAAGAATAGGAAGAAAATTTTAATTTATTGAAACCCTCAGATGTAAAAACAAAATGCAATTTTTCTCATTTCATGCAAAGCTAAATATGTTTTACTTGGCTAAAACTTAAAGGAATTGTCTGATTTGGAATATTCAGGTTTTTTTTAATTGGTAGACCGCTCCTTGACTTTAAGCTGATCATTAGGGATCAGATGTCATCTGGGGAAACTCTATGACAACTGTTGGGTTCCTCTACAGAACCTCTACTGGAGAAATGAGGCATTACACACTTCCTAATTAGATCAGTGTGCTGTCTGTGTAACGCACGTTTTTTGCAGGAGAGAGGTGCTCTCTATAGTGTCTTTCCTTGTTGGGTTTCTCTATAGTGTCTTTCCTTGTTGGGTAATATCAATCCATTAACTCAGTCAATTAGTAGGGTATTAAAAAATGGAAATTCTAAACCAGACAATCCCTACAAAACATAAATAGTTCTATATATCTCTCCAAATTAAAGAAAAAAAAATCTAAATGCGGTAGCACTATATTCTGTGTTGTGCAATGGCTCATACTTTTTTGTGTTCCTAGAAAAAAATGTCATCAGACTCTAAGTGTCCTGAAAATGATCTTATTTCCTTTTTTTTAACAGTCACGCTATTAGTGACTCTAAATAAACTCATAGGTTTTAATACTCAAAGATGAAAAAAAAATCTCAAAGTGTCCCATCATCTCCAAAAACCAGAGGAAGCCATTCTGGGAGTTCTAAAAAATAATTTTGAGGAGTTATGTGTGTGAGTTCATTAAGAACCAGTAACATCACTGGAGTGCCTTATTTCACAGTGTTGTCACCCGTTCCTAGTGACGTGATGTGCTTTTTCGGTGAATGTTGGCTTTAGACTTCAAAATGGCCTCCTCCTGGGATGACTGGGTTTTCTAGAAAAGAAGAAACATCTTTTTTCTCCTTCCGTAATTTTTTCCTTTTATTTATCCAAAGCTATTTCTGTTAGTCCATTTCAATCAGCCTTATGCAAATAATATGCAACGACGCTGAAACGTGGATGTAACGGGTCTATAGGAGGGAAAGTTTTTATACGCTTAACGTGTTAGGGTCCTAGACGTTTAGATTATTTTCTTTTGAATGATAATGTAGGTAGGTGTAAGGGAGTGAATGAAAAAAAAAATATATAAAATAATAAAAAAAAATAAGTACAGTGTTTTTTTCTCACTTGTGAAATATGATTTCATAATCAGCCATGTTATACTTTTGTTTTTGTAAATTGATTTTTACTTGCACCAATATTTTAGTATAGACTTTAAGAAAAAAAAAAATACAAATAAAACATACTAGTGTAAAGACGAATTAAGAAACTGGAGTCTTTAAAATAAAATAAAAAATCCTTACTAATTTTTTTTTCTAGAATTTAAATAAATGTTAATAGTGAACTTGTGGGATAATTTCAGTTTTCTTCTTTCTGAAGGGGTTTTACGCGCGTTCTGCGCTTTTTTTTTGTTTTTGAAGTGTTATATGAGATATATTTTGGTTTTCTGCATTTTGTTACAATTTAGTCCAAATATACGACTGACTTTTCTGTCTTAATCATATGATGTCTTAAAGGATCCCACAAATGACTTGTATCTACAGATGTATCCTACTCATTTTTAAAGGTTTTTGTTCCATTCACCTTTGTAAATGGTGCTCAGATATAATCCCAACGTTGCATTTGAGCAACAATTCGCCTCCGAAATAATAATTCTAATGTCACATTTCCAGCATTAACTATTAGATCAATATTTTAACCTATATGGCCAAACTTCCACGAGAACTTTTGTTTGGCGTTTAACCACCCGATACACGTACCCTAAATTCTATGGAAGCTGAATTTTTAGCACTGGTAATCCAGATGTTCGGGATGGGTCTAGTCCAACAAGTAAATCCAATCTAGCTCCCCGTGTCCATAACTCCCACTTTTAATACACCCCATTACATGTGCAGGTATAATTTCCATCTCTCTTCCTTTCCATTACTGACTGATGACCAGAACAGCCATCTATAAAGGCAATATGTGAGTCCACCACGGAGGATGTCAGACTGAACTGGCCAAGATCAGTCAATCACCTAATTTGAACAGGACTTTGGACTGATCCCCAATCACATATGTCAAGTGAAGGATCAGGCATATTGAATTTCATCATGCCTAATCCTTTTTTCCAAAGAAGATGTGTCGGCAGGTTATTTACTTCTGCACCGCAGACATAAAACAAGAAGCATGCCTGTTTGGCCAAGCTGACCATGCATGTTTATGGTGATGTTGGGAGATACAGCCAATGGTCAAATAGATATTGGCCAATATATGGACAAGTTAAAAGGGGAAAGAACAACAACATAAAATTAACCGGAGTGCCCTATTTCGAGAAATTAAAATTGTTTAAAGAAAACCTGACAGCTGATACCTGATGCTCCATCCAGGGGCAGCATGTATCAGATGCTGGCTGTGTGAACTCGGCCAGGAATGTTTAACTCTGAAACTGAATTTTCAGAGAAAAACATACTTTAAAAGCCACTGAGGACCAAGCCATGGCAGACTATTCTGTCAGGTGGGTCACTGGCGTCTTCCCCACCCCTATTGCTCTGGATTGGCAGGTGTCTGCCAACATGCGCATATAGGCAGAGACCCGTCAATCCAGGGAATAAGGTGAAGAGAAGCCATCAAGGACTGGGCCACACTGGAGAATAGTCGGACAGGCGGGTCCCCAGAGACTTCTCCCCGCCTTCTGTCCTGGATTGACAGGTCTTTACCTACACGTGCACATCCGCGGCTCTTGTTTTGATTTAAGCTTGATGTCATCATTGAGTCGTGACCAGCATGTAACGTCGAATTAATTAAGAGATGAGCCGCAGATGCCGTCAAGTAAGAGGCGGTGCTCCCTCTCCGATTACAGCGGTCTGTGGCCGATAGAATGGGGCATGCAGATCGATTTGCACCGGCTCTAGTGCCCTTTAATAATTTCATGCCCAAATGACCTTTGTCTCTTTCCCGTATGAATCTAATCAGCTTTCAATGGTCCTTTCAACTGTGCAATACAAAACTGAATTTTGTGGAATATTTTAGTAGTCAAGAAGAGCTGAACGATGTACTGATGTGCCACTCACTAGGAAGCCTTACGACAAGCAGATACGATGCATACACCTCAAATTCCCATGGACAAGTCAGAATTCCTGAAGAATAACACCTAGATCCTAAAGAAAACCAAAAGTAATATTTCAAAACCACTAAAAACATATAAGCCCGCGACATCCAGTGTGACGCATGGGAGAGAAATCTATTTATATAGTGGGTTTATCAAATCTGAAGACCTCGTTGCTACAGTCTGCGCCAATTCACAAATAAGCTGTACCTCTACGTCAGCGCAGACTGTGGCGGCCGTGGCCCTTTTATGATTTCCGTGTAAATATACAAACTATATTAAGTATACAGCTACATTACTGTTGGTCATCGACATGATAAATCATAGCACATACATTCTGAAAGAAGTTCTGTTTCATCATCAGTTTCAAATATTTTAGTAACTAATGAATTCGAAGGAGAAACTTTTAGGTGACATTTTCGCACATACATGCCATAATTTACTTAGTTTAGTACTAACTGTCTCCATAATGAAGCATGATGAAGATTATAATTGCTTTATAGCATCATATGCAGAATACAAGAATATTTGGATGTGAATGCCTACAATGATAGATTCATTGTTGTGTTATTATATTTAGTTGCAATGGCAACAAGAGACTACAACATGGCTACCTTTTGTACACATTGCTAAATTTTCACATGTAGAATACGGACAGAGTATCGGTATGAGGTGGATAACCGTACAGTTTATAATCATTGAAGTTAGAATTTACTTTATTGGGATGTTTGAAAGTTATCCCCTATCCAAAGGATAGAGGATAACTTTTCGATCTCTGGAGGTCCGACCTCAGTGGTCTTTAGCAATCCCAAGAAGCTCGGAGGTCTATAATGCGAAGTGCCTCTCCATTCATTCTAGAAGGAGCGTTGACGATCATCCAAGTGCCTCCCTCTCCGGCACTTCCATTAAGGCTAGGGACACACTAGTGAATTTTCTCTCGTTCGATAGTATTGGGTCAGTTATGCAAATTATATTTTGATGAAACTCTGAATATAGTGTGAGCCGATTTTCTCAGATGAGGAGAAGATGGGAAAAAAAAGTCTCCATCTTCTCCATTTTGTCAGTCCATGAATATTAAACTGCATATGTCATCTGTGTGCAGTCTGATGTTTCCCACAGACTCATTGACTTACATGGCCAAGTGCGATCCGACAATCTGATCCAACTCTGACATGCTGCAATTATTTTTTTTCCTTGTTCAGGCTCGGTGAGTAGGTGCACCATATGTTACTGTATAACATTGGTCTGAGTGCGATCCGATGTTTTGTCAGATCGCGCTCAGACCAAAATATCGGTCATCTGCACGAGCCCTATGAATGAATGGAGAGACAGCCCATGTGATCACCCTCTGTTCCCTATTCTCGGGATTGGTGGTGGCCATGGTGATCAGACCTCCAGTGATCGGAAAGTTATCACCTATCCCATGGATAGCGTAGAAATTGTAAACTTGAGAACACTCCTTTAAGATTCCGATAACCATTTGCAAGTTTGTACATTTTGGATCCATCCAAACCACTGCAGGATTAGGAATTTGAATTTTCGGCCAGTGCTGAATATTTGATATACCCTTTAGCCAAATTAAAGGGGTTGTCCCTTTTTAGAAAATGTTTGTCCACAGGCTTAATTAGCCTTTAGAATAAAAAAAAGTGCTATATCTTACCTTGCCGGAGTCCAGCCCTGTGTCTCCATCACTGTTCCACCTCTGTTTTGGCTGCAGTTAGACAGCGCTGCCGCCAATCACTGAGCTCAACAGCTCTGCAGGTGTAAACGGCCCGTGTGACTGAGCTCAGTGACTGGCTGCTGCATTGTCAACATGATGTCACCAATGCAGCCAATCAGGATGGGGCAGTGTGTCGGAGACCTGGGAAGGGTAAGCAAATCAATTTGTGTTTAAGCCAATAGAGACTGTGGACAAAACATCTACATTCATCTAGTCAATCATTATCTTCAAGCATGCTAAAGAAACCAACTGACCCTAAATATAGAATTCCTGCATGTGGTACTTTTTGACTAGCAGAGGCCAAGACATTTTATATCACTGGAACATCGGAGGTTGACTTGGCCATGTGAAGAAACATGGTTAATTGCAAGTCTAGAGACTAGCAGGATGTAGTAAAATATTTCGGCTGAAGTTAGAAGTTCTGTTATAGAACACTGGTTATACAAATGTACAGTCACACAGTGGAGGATGCTATTAGTTTATGTTGACCAGTAGAAGAGTTGACCAACATTGATGAAGGTTTTTCATCAAGTGTTCTGGATTTCAATAAAACCTCAGTTGTTCACCATTGAACACTATCTTCATCATAAGTTGTACCTTCATAAAAAATATGTAGAGGTATTGGTTTTATGTCCTTTCCCAGTGAAGCTATTTCATACTGTACTGTATAAGAGCTAAGTGAGGAACCGTCGTGTACTTATGGTTTACCCCCTCCCCACAGTATTTCGAGAGAAGAGAGTGAGGTATATTTTTAACAGGCCTTAAACCCATTTCATGTCTATAGTACGCACACTCACTTTCCAAAAAAAAGAGTTCTGCCTACAAAATGTTTTAAAAAATAAATAAATAAAAGGAAATATAAACTGCTGGGATATTTTAATACTAATTTATATAAGCAAAGTCTGTAAAAAAGTGTGGAATGACCTCCAAGCTGCATTTCATGTTACAAATCTCTTTCCCCAGCCCTACACAACATATGCTGCAGTATGATGTATTCCTAAGTAATCCCAATATGACTTTCTATGGTTCATTTCATAGTCTAAAGTAGGATAAAGCAATTTGTGGCTTCCCAACTTCTACAGAATTACAGGTCCCGTCATGCGTGTACTTGAAGCATCAAACCTGCTTGAGGACCATTTGTTGGCTTCTACTCGTCTAGTGTTTATGAAATGTAGGCTTTCGAAGATGGAAGATACCGTATGTCATCTTGATTGTCAAATTTAGTGAATTGATATTTGGGCAGTGGCATGATGGTATGAAATGCCAAAAGGAAGCTAGATAAGTTGATATGTTGATGTTAGATTCCATAGATTAAGTTCAGGAGCTATAGAAGAACAAAAGCATTGAGGAACCAAGTGGGCTTTTGAGAAACTAATATCAAGTATCTTTGAGAAGTTGGGAGTGAGGAATTTGGTGATTCAAACCATTGTTTTATCAGAGATTTAAGGACAGCTGGAGTACAGGGATGATACTTCCCCCCTACTATGGAGGTCTGAATCTCTTACCGTTCATGAACTGCACTTCCAGTAACCTATGGTTGATATGTTGAAGATGTAGTCAAGATATGGAGATGTTAAGATCTCAATCCTAGTTCCAGCAGCTCTGGATCTTCCGATGGGTCAAAGATCATTTTCTGTCGATAGTTGGTTTGAAGATGATATGGTTGAAGTGTAATGCGTTCATTATGTCCATGCTCACAGGCTATGGGGCAGTGATGGTCTTTCTTATGTTTCTTCTTTCTCCTCCCTAAGCATGATATGCTGCTTCAACAGTGTTGAAGATACAAATATGCTGCAGTTAAACTGATTCAGTAGTGTACGAATGTGTGAGACACACCTTTTTTGCACTTATGTACATAGTCCAAGAATGGAAAAAATAAGATAAAATGAAAAAAAAAAAAAAAACTTGGAACATATTTTGAATATAAAAAGTCCATAAGAAAAACACAGGAAAAGTTTGTAAAAGAGATAGGTATAAATAAAGCTTTGAAGAGACGGCATTTTGCTATAAAAATTTAAAAAAAAAATCCAAAAAGCATGATGTTGCTTTGCTATTGCAAAAGCTTTGTAGGTTGCCATAGCCTAATATTCAGCACTGGTAAACTCCAATTTGCAGCATAGAGCATTCTGTGAAATGAGTATCCTCATTCTGGAGAAGACCTCAAGGTCGAGCCATCGTTAGGGTTACACATGAAATATGCATCTCGCGAGGGTTGATATTTGTAGTTTTTATGATACGTGATTTATTGATCAATAGAACTCCTCTATAATACTCCGTTCACATTTGCCTTTTTGTTTGTGTTTTGGTTTTAACACTGGGGGTCCAAAGTTCCATAGTAAACAAAGTACAACATATGGGCTGGCGACTACGTAAGCAAGCTTCTTCTTCTTTTAAAGGCACTCCTTTATGGTGGTGTCCAGTCAACAGAAAAGCTTTAGAAAAAAAGGTGACACTCACCAGAAACATGAAAAAATAAAACTTATGGGAGGCAACACTAAATACATACATACTATGTACACGACACAGGCAACAGCTGTTTCGCGCTAGTATGTGCTTCATCAGGAGAGCACACCAGAGCAAAAATGGTTGCCTGTTGCATGCATCAACGTTGCCTTTTTCATACTAATTTGAACATATTTTCTCCAATGTCCAATTTGCCACAGAGGCGAACACACAAAGTCATATATTAGATGGGGGCTCATTTCATAAATGTTGAATTTCGGTCCTGAAGCTTCAATGTCATGAAATCAGTTGTACAATTTGCTAATTAGTCGAATGGTAACACTCCTAAAACTTAGCGTGAGCTCAGCCCTTATATCCTAGAGCTAAAACATTTGACCACCTGTAGGTACATCTAGGAGAGCTTACTACATACTGATTTATTGAGTGCAGTGTATAAACAGCATGTCATAAGCTCCTGCTCCCCTATTGGTACCTTCAAGCAAAGAATTTTATGATTTGCCTTCATGGCCATACTGAAGATCTAGGACAAACATTGAGACCCAATAAGTATAAAGAAATGCACCCATACAAAGATGGTGGCAGCAGTTGGACAATGGATCTTTCCGTGGGATGTGTAAATGACTTCCAGACAACTTTAACCATGTCTGACTGCACACATCCAGTGACCCGGCTCCTTTTTGGCGGATCATATATGGAAGCACTTAGAACTCTTCTCCAGAATGTGGTTCTTGTTCTACTGATGCCTTGATGTAGAACATGGCAGAGCAGACACGTGAAGACCGTTACCAGCCTTTTAATCAATGCTGCTGTCCTATCAAGGAAAATAGAATTGCCTGTACATTGTAAATCTACCAGAAACTGTTTTTCATTCAAAATATATTTTCCTTTTTGTAGTTTTGTCTCGGCTGCTGGTATCTCCCTGCCCAACCACTTTCTAGGTGGACATTTGTAAGAGCCTTGAAGACCAGCACGGTGTGACCAGGAAATCACACAGCAGATTTGAACTATGTAAGGAAACTCCATTATGAATAATTACCTAATACATTAGAGGGTCGCTTCACTACTTTTATTACCTATCCTAAAGATAGGGCTGCATCTGCAGTGCTCAGCAGTGGCCACTACAAGTGATGGAGCTGTGCTATTCAGTTCTGCAACTGCTAGCATTCACTGCATTCACTGTGAACAGCTAAGCATTAGAGGTGCTGGTTGTGGGACCCCAACAATTTGGTCCTTAGAATAGACCATCAGTATAATAGTAGTGTAGCAGCTAATATCCTAAAGATAGGACTGGTTCTGCAGTACTCAGCAGGGGGAACTACAGTTTATAGAGCTGTGCTATTCAGGCCACAACTGCTAACATCTGCTGGCACTGCGAATAGCTAAACAGTGGAGGTGCTGGTTGTTGGATCCCACCGGTCTGATCCTTAGAATAGATCATCAGTGTAAAAGTAGTGGAGCACCTAATATCTAAAGACTGCTGATTCTGCAGTACTCGACAGTGGCCACTACAGTTTATGGAGCTGTGCTATTCAGCTCTGCAAATGCTAACATCTGACGGCACTGCAAACAGCTAAACAGTGGAGGTGCTGGTTGTTGGATCCCACCGGTCTGATCCTTAGAATAGATCATCAGTGTAAAAGTAGTGGAGCACCTAATATCTAAAGACTGCTGATTCTGCAGTACTCGACAGTGGCCACTACAGTTTATAGAGCTGTGCTATTCAGCTCTGCAACTACTCACATCTGACGGCACTGCAAACAGCTTAACAGTGGAGGTGCTGGTTGTTGGATCCCCCCCGGTCTGATCTTTAGAATAGATCATCAATATAAAAGTAGTGGGTCAGCTAATATCCTAATGATAGGGCAGAATCTACAGTACTTGGCAGTGATCACTACACTTGATGGAGCTGTGCTATTTAGCTCTGCAACTGCTAACATCCAGCAGCTTCCGGCACTGCGAACAGCTAATCAGCGGGGGTGCTTGTTGTCTCACCAATCTGATCCTAAGGATAGGCATCAATCTAAAAGTAGTGAAGCAGCTAATATAGATGCTTGAAAATGGCTCATTATGGAATTCGCAAAGATGGAGCAGCATATGTTTTTCATACATTTCTTCAAACTCTTGGTGATTATTGCTTCAGACCACCAAAATCCGTGTATAAGCGGCTTTAGCACCAATGCTACTTCACACTCAAAAATGGCAGCCCCGCAGCGTACGTGGGCAACTGGTCCAGTAAGACATCTCTCCAAACATGGCTGTCGGTATTTGTCATGTGAAACTGAAATCTATGCAAGAAAAAGTTTAATTCTCCAATTGTTTTTTGTCTCTACATTTGGATATGGTCTGGCACTTAATGCCAAGATATAGATTTACATCCAGGCAAGTATTTTCCTTATTAGCCTGAAAGATATATTGCAGTTGTGACGAATTGCATTCCTCCACCCCCACCCCAACCATATGACAATCGTTTTGCACTATTAGCATTGTATGCATTGAAAAGCAGCCCCCTTTCTCCTTTCCTGGCGGTCTTCACTGTGCTTCTCTCCATATCTTGAAATATTGTCTATTTCTGCTTCAAAAGTTGCAGAGACCTCATATACGTATGTGAAAATTCAGCTTCAATTATAATTTTTTTTTTCTTTTTTAATTTCTTATTGTCACACCCAACAGAATGAAATAACCTGACACAAGTTCTACTGTACGTGAGAAACGGCTGTAATGTAGAGATCGGAGCCATTTGTTGCCATGGCTCCTTGTAATTTAGCAGATGAGGGGATGACTAAACCTATTGTTATCGGGAGCGTTCGTAAGACGGCATGTAGTGATGAGACTCTACTAAATCATATAATTGCATCTGTAAAATGAGCAACTGTTGAAACCATATTGTAAGTAGTCTAATAATCTAGTTCCAAATCTGCCAGAGATGCTATAAAGTACGGTACTTGCATACAAACCACCGACGCGCGTTTTTTCCCAGTGGAAGCTTATTAAAGAATGGCACGATAGGTGCACTCTATTACGTCAGACCAGTGGTAAGGTCTGGACGCTGGATAGTGGTCATCATCAGTAGGTTTGGCTTGCATCAGGGTTCATAGAGGAAAACAACATTTTAGCTGAGCAGTTAGTCTATGGAGATGGGGGTCCCAAAGTTTTATATACATATTGTGCTGCATAAACTGATGTTGGAATTTACCCTTTAATTTCTAATCATTAAAGGGGTTAACCAAGGTTAAATTATTTTCTACTGTAAGATAAAAAAAAAACTATCAGGCAGATGGTTACTAACTAGTTATCAACTACCTGCCTCTTCTGCCCAGCTCCGACTCAGAAAGGTCACTGACTGTTCCTGTCGGCGATTCAGCTGCTCCAAGTCAACAGAGTAGACCTTCTTCCGGGGCGCTCTGTTGATGGGGTGTGACATCCTGCAGTTACGCAGTGGGGAGCCGGCTGTCAGCGTGACATCAGCAGTCACACCCTGTCAGCAGAGCTGAGCGGAAGAAGAGAAGCTGCTGATCTGTCAACGTGACTTCAGATGAATGAACATACAGAATTGCCGGCAGGAGCGGTCAGTGATCACTCTGTGTAGGCAGAAATCTGCACTGTGCAGTAGTTAGCATCTACCTCCCTGTTAGTTCTTGGGCCCACAGTAAAAAAAATTAATATAGTCCTGGATAACCACTTTAAAGGGAACCTGTCACATTGAAAATGGTATCTGATCTGCAGGCAGGATGTTATAGAGCAGGAGGAGGTGACCAGATTGATAGACATTTTTGTTTCAGTAAAACATTCATTGGAATCCCTGGTGCTTGTTGGAGTCCAGTGGGCGGTCCTATCAGTGAGTGACAGTCTTCCCTGTATGACTTTGCATGCACAGATAACTGTCAATCACTAGTCAGACCGCCCACTGGACTCATACATGCAGACACCAGCGCTATCAATGAATAAAATATAATTTATGCTGAATCCTTTCCCACAAACCTATATATCCGCCGGCTCAGCTTCTCCTTCTCTGTCCTGTGCTGTCCAGAGGTTCCCTTTAATATGGCTATACAAATTGGCTGAACTTACAGATTTTAGCAAAACTATCCAAAAACATATCCCATCTGGTAAATGTTGCGTTAGAAGAAAAATAGAAAAACAAGGCATGTTGGATGTCAATATGCCTGATCCTTTATTCCAAAGACAGATGGTTGCAAATGAGCATTTTTAGAAGCATCATATTTCATATTTGTGGCCACCTTAAGATCAAATTGTTTTCATAATCCAATTTTAGACAAAATACTAATTACATGGATATATATGGACATAATTCCACATCAACGGTGGGTAAATGTAACACCGGCAGATATCTTTTAAGTAATGCACAGATATAAAACTCTTGGACCCTTTTAGAAACCTCTAAGAAGCTGCCCAGACTGTGGGTAGCTATGGTAGACCACACGGCACGCAGCCTATATGGTTGGGTCTAGGTGTCCTAATACCGGACGCCGGTGTAATACTGTGTACTGTGCGCGCAGCAGAATCGGCTACTACCTTACTACTGACACTCAGCCTTGGATTCAGACAGCTCAGATCTGTTTCTCAACTCTAGAATGTAATAAAGATCATTCCCTCAACTGTTACCAACAGGATGTACTTTTATTTTTTTTCTATTTTTAGCAAGATTATATCGCTGTAGTGCTTTGTATGTGCTTTAGAACCGTGCATAATGCTACTCATTTTAGTATGTTACTTCTATATTGTTGTTTATTTTTTGATCTTTTAATAAAGTATATAAAATTCTTGGTTACATTTCTGCTGTTGCGTTTTTAATCTTTTAATTTACTTGCAAAAAAAAAAAAGTTTTCTGCTTGCAAGTTGACTATAGTACTATTAGTGGATGGCTTGTTACAAGGGTTTGTGCTGAGGGCTCTTCCTTTTCAGGAAATGTCACCACAGTACCTTAGTGGGGATGTGCACTATTCGGACAACACTTTCTCAATCACTATGTCCTTGTAAAACACCTATACTAATCTCTGGTGCCGGCACCATTCCAACGGATATATGCCTTGGCTTAGTGTTGCTGAGCTACTGTTAAAGGGGTTATCTGAAACGTTGTTCATTTATTATTTTTTGTAAGGGACTAAGTACTTACTAGCAGGTTGTTGCTAACTACCTACCTGTTCTGCCCTGTAATGATCTGGTCTGGCACGGACCATTCTTGCCAGCGATTCTCCTGCATCTGGTGACATCTCATCAACCGAGCAGCTACTTCTCTTCCGCTCTGCTCTGTGGATAGGAGTCACTACTTACATCATGCTAACTGACAGCCGGCTCCCCGCTGCCTAACTGCAGGGAGCCAGCTGTCAATAAGCGTAATGTCAGTAATGATGCGCCGTCAATGGAGCAGAGCAGAAGAGGAAGAGCTGCTCTGTTGGCATGAGGTCAAATGAAACCAGGGAATTGCCAAGAAAGCTGGGAAAAACAGGCAGATAGTTAGCCACTGCCTGCCAGTAATGTACAAAAAAGGAAGCAATGTCCCGGATAACCCCTTTAAGGAGCAGAACACTAAGATTTCCTATATAATATTACTGTGACTCACTTCAAATTACAGGAAATTGTACAAATTAATGTAAAATGACAGAAAGGCTTCATATCCGATCACTAACACAAAGGGTCGTATCGCACACCAATTCCCAGCAGCATGCAAAAGCCATAATGCTATGAAGTATGTGGGGGATGCACAATACCTAACAGTCAGTAAGGGGTGGCTGCTTAGTATTATCCCATCCTGACCACCATTTAAAGGTTTTGTGCATAAATTACTTCATCACCGAGCCTATGGGTAGGTGAAGAATATCTGATTCCTGGTGGCCCCATTGCTGGAACCCCCAAAGATGACTAAAGTGGGGGTCTCCAACCCACTCCGCCCGGCTGCAGGCAGAATCTATGCACACTTCTGCTCCATTTATGGTCTATGGAACTGATGGAAACATCGGAGTGTTGTATTCAGTTATCTACATCAATCCCATAGACAATTAATGGAGCGTCAGCTCGCATGAGTGCCATTTATCACTTATGCATGCCATTTTTGGGTGATACATGAGGACGCTGTGTAATAAGAGACGGCACTCTACATATTAAGACACTGAAACAAGGGATGGTGCTATAGAGAAAATAACGTTACCCCCAGTCCTCCGCAGTTCATTTCCTGCACATTTGCAAAGTTATTTTCTCTGATGAAGCCCCCTTCAGAGTGCTTGGGACATCTGGAAGAGTCATTGTTCAAAGAAGGTAAAGTGAGAGGTACGATGAGTCCTTTGTCATGCCAAAACTAAAGTATCCACGGACCATTCATGAGTACCGGTAGATTTTTTTAGTTTCAACAATTTTATTGCAGATATTATCAGAATAACATGAATGACATGGAATATGTACAACGATCCCCTCGCAGGGGAAAATATATCAATGTAAATAATATTAATACAATATCTTTGACTTATTAATTTTAGCTGGAAAGAGCAAATATACATTTGTATAACATTAGCTGCATTGTATTAATAATAAAAGTAAAGGAAAAGAAAATAAAACAGACAAACAAAACAAAAAAAGAGAAGGAATGTAAAACCATTCACAATTTTGCCTAAAAACACTGCCATGAATATAGAATGGTATCTAAACGTCCTCCAAGAGCAAAGTCTCCCAACAGCCCAGGAGTAATTTGGTGATAAACAATGCTTCCAGCATGATGGAGACCATGTCACAAGGTAAAAGTGGGCTCAGTGAACAAAACATTGACAATGTTAGGTACATGGCCAAGAAAAATCCCCAGATCTCAATCCCATTGAGAACTAATGGGCAATCCTCAAAAAAGTATATAGACAAACAAAACCACAGAAATTGTGATAAACTGAAAGCACTGAATAGAAAAGAATGGGTTGTCATTAGTGTTGAGCATTCCGATACCGCAAGTATCGGGTATCGGCCGATACTTGCGGTATCGGAATTCCGATACCGAGATCCGATATTTTTGTGATATCAGGTATCGGTATCGGAAGTGTAAAATAAAGAATTAAAATAAAAAATATTGTTATATTCACCTCTCCGGCGGCCCCTGGACATCAGCGGGAGGATCCGGCGTCCGGCACGGCTTCTTTCTTCAAAATGCGCGCCTTCAGGACCTGTGGTATGATGTCCCGGCTTCTGATTGGTCGCGTGCCGCCCATGTGACCGCCACGCGACCAATCAGAAGCCGCGACGTCATTCCTCAGCTAAAGTCCTAGAATGAGCGCCTTTTAGGACCTGAGGAATGACGTCCCGGCTTCTGATTGGTCGCGTGGCAGTCACATGGGCGGCACGCGACCAATCAGAAGCCGGGACGTCATTCCACAGGTCCTGAAGGCGCGCATTTTGAAGAAAGAAGCCGTGCCGGACGCCGGATCCTCCCGCTGATGTCCAGGGGCCGCCGGAGAGGTGAATATAACAATATTTTTTATTTTAATTCTTTATTTTACACTTTAATATGGATCCCAGGGCCTGAAGGAGAGTCTCCTCTCCTTCAGACCCTGGGATCCATGAGGATACATTCCGATACTTGATGTCCCATTGACTTGTATTGGTATCGGATATCGGTATCGGCGATATCCGATATTTTTCGGGTATCGGCCGATACTATCCGATACCGATACTTTCAAGTATCGGACGGTATCGCTCAACACTAGTTGTCATCAGTCAGGATTTGGCCCAGAGGTGATATCCAGCTGTCTGGGCAAATTGATGAAGTCTTGAAGAATAAGTCAACACTGTGAGTATGGAGTTTTTCAAAAGACTTGATTTACTTCAAAATAAACGTTTAAGTACTAATGAAATGTTTGTAATTGTATTTCGGTAACCATAGAAACATCTTGTGCTCCTCTTCACTGTGATCTCCCTCCATTGTGCAGCTCTCCATTGTGCTCCTTCACTACACTGTGTTCTCACCCCAATTTGCTCCCCTCCAGTGTACACTCCCACCACTGTTCTCTCCCGTCCACTGTGCTGTCCCCCCAATTCTGCCTATTTCTACTGTGCTCTCTCCCAAATATGCTCCCATTGTGCTATGTTCCTCTTTCTGCTCTCTCACAATTTTAGCTTATCCTGTCTTTGTACTCTAGGCCCAATTATGGATTCCTTCGATGTGCTCTCCCCCAATTGTGCTCTTCCCTTCATGTTTTTCCCTCCACTCTGCTACCCCAATTGTGCTAACTCCCAATTTGAACCCCCAGCTATGCTTCCCTACATTGTGCTTTCTCCCTCATCGTGCTCTGCCCCTTATTACGTTTCTGCCCAATTGTGCTCCCCTCCAGTGTACTTACCCCAATTTGTCCCATCAACTTGGCTCTCTCCTAATTCTGCTCTAATCCATTAGGTTCTTCCCCTCTTTGTGCTCTCTTCTCCCACTGTTCTCATCCCTCATTGCACTATGTTCCTCTTCAAGCTCTCTATCCTTCATTGTGCTCTCTGCCCAAATGTGCACCACTTTATTGTGCTCACCCCCTTTATTTTGCTCTCTCCCCAGGATGCCTCCCTTCATTATTCTTTGCGCTTTTCCCTTCACTGTGCTGTACCTCAATTGTGCTTCTCTCCACTGTGCTCCAGCTGAGTTATGCTTCTCTCTACTGTGGTCTCCTCCAACTGTGCCCTTTTCCACTGAGCTCTCTCCTCACTCAGTGCTCTGTCTCTCATTATGCTCTCCCCTCCACTGTTCTTTACTCTTGTGTTCCCCTCTTTGTCTCTTCTTTGTAGAAGAAAGGAAAGGGGAATATCCAGCACGTCCATCCAGTGTAAGTAAAATATCCAAAATTTATTGAAGCATTTTAAAAAACAATATTAAAAAAGAGAGAGAGAGACTCTCTCTGCCTGACGCGTTTCTGGCGCACCACGGCGCCCTTAGTCATAGGAACTAATACCATATAGGTATAAAAGTGGAACATGATTTCTTTGCACGCATTGAGACCTTCTGGAAAACAAGCACCAAGATTGTAGATCCAGAACGCCTTACATGTCAAGAGGCGTCTCCTGATGTCTGCTCCTCTTGGAATATTCATCACCCTTTCGATGCCCAATGCTTTGAAATAATCCATGCGAATAACATGGTAAGTTATGAAATGTGTAGACGCATGGGAAAAAGTATGATGTGCACTAGTAGGAGAAGAGATGTCAGTTAAATGTTCAGAAATACGTGTTTTTAACCTCCTGGCTGTACAATCCACTTACATCTTGTTTCAATTAGCACAAACAATAATATAAAATAAATTTTGAGAATTAGTTCATAAAGTTACCCATTTTGTATTGCTGCGATCCATTATAATTCTCAAACACATGAGTGCTTGTGGAATGTTGGTAAGTTCTTCAGCAGTTACCCCCACATCTATAAAAAGTAGAAAGGTTTAACCAGGTTTTATGTATGTTATTGGAATGAAATAAACTAGGGGACAATATGTTGCCCAGAGTGGTTGCTTTCTTGGCTACAACATCCTGATTGTAGTAGCTGAGAAAGTGTAAGATCCTCATAGAGTATAGGTGTCACGCACAGTGTAGGAAAGACTAAGTGCAACACGAAGGGATGAGGGGAGGGAGCCCAACACTAGGGAAGGGGGGAGTGGGAACCCCTAGGCAGATCTAAAGTCACACTGTCTGCTCTAAATGTCCCTATATAGGTTCTGCACCTATTGCCGAGCAGGAACCTAATCCCTGCCTGACCCTGGCAATAAGCCCTGCTTAGGGAAGGACAGGGTAAGCACTAGTCCATCCCCACTACAACTAAAGACAGCTAGGATAGACAAGGGGTACACTTATCTTGAGTAGACTCAGAGAAGTAACCCAGCAGCACCAAAGAGGAAGATAGCTGACTGCTATAGCTCCAAGCCTTAACAGGGGGAAATGGAAATATCACCAGCGATTCCTAGAAGCAGACAGGAAGTCTACAAACACCCAGTCCAGGTGTGTCAATTAGAGATGGGGAGAGGTTGCCAGTCGGTGCAAAAGTCAGAAGTACTAGGAAGGCATCTGCTAAGACAGCCGCAGAGACCTTCTGCAGCCAGATGCTGTGCGATTGTCTGCAGCCTCTGACACACCCGTGACAATAGGAAGATATTTGAGAATCCTAGATTCAATATGATTGAATTGAGAGCTATAACATAGTGAAAGAAAATTCTATTTTTATTAGGTTGTATAATAGAATGATGTTTAGAAACAATAGGATCATGATTATTTTTTTAGCTCTACAAGTTTAGTTGCTCTATTTAATCTGCATTGGGAATAACCCCTCTTCCTGAGTTTGTTATCGGAATGTTCCAATTCAGTAACTAGTTTGAAGGTAACATTACAATTGCGTTTTATAAGCGTAATTTCTCCCACCGGGATGGATTTAACAGTGAGGCTAGGAAGGTTACTACGGCATGGAGGATGGTTTTGCCTGATAAGGTTTGAATAGGTGGAGGCAAAATGATTTTGTTAGGAATGCTTCCCAATTGAAGATCCAAAAAATAAATAGTGTTTAGATGGGCAATATGAGTAAATGACAAATTGCAATGATGGTTATTGAAATATTGAATGAATTCTGGTATGGCAGATACATTTTCCCTCCAGATGAAGAGGAGGTCATCTATGTATCTGCCATACCAGGATAAGTACAGTATGAGGCAAATGGATTACCATAAGAATACAAATAACATTCTTCCTAGAAACACATTACCAAATTTGCCAATGAAGGTACCGGTAAGAATTTCATGCTCATTGAGATCCCCCCAGCGCTGTAAAATATTCATTGTCATGTAGCTCAGTTAAAGAATGCCTGTATGCGTTTGAAACATGTTGCTCTGATCATTTTATGTTTCACCAATTTTATGATCATGGGATAACTTTGGAATTTTATGAGTTGGATATTTCTCTTTTTCACATTTAAAAAGGGTTGGAAGTAAATGGGGAGTGTGTGATGGATTGATGAAAAAGAAAGGGTATTCCGATCTCAGACATTTATTACATATTCACAGGAAGTAACAAACTATAAGCCTAGGAGAGAATTCACATTAGATAGGTTCCCAGCAGCGAGAATCGCCTTATCGCGGTTGCTGGGTATACATCAATTGGCCAATTTATGTGCTAAGTATTTAAAAATGTTCCTATTTTCTAGAGAAGTAATGCAATTCATATGTCATATATTTCACGTTTTCATGCTACAGCACTACAGAGTGCAACTTTATTTGTTAGTTATATATGGAGATGGCTACTCTTAGTTTGCAACTGTACATACCTGTTTTCTGTTTGGAAGTGACGGTTAGTCTTTTGTTATTTATATTCTGTCAATGAAAAGGTGGATGCATTTCTAGAAAATATATAAACTACAAAAGATGCAGCAGATACCAAAGCAGGCTCAGTTCTATGCTGCTTACATGGGTATACTTGTAGGGCATGCCATACAATGTATAATATGACATACCATGTATAATATACAATTTCCAGTATGGTCCACTCCATCTAGAACTACTTTCTGAATTTTTTGTTTTTGACTCAAGTTTTTATTTAAATACAAGAAGTACCGTACTTTCCACATCCATAAACTTTCCCTTACTTGTAATTACTTGTGAGTCAGTACAGTATAGTAAAGTCAGTAACTGCTTTGGCAACATTCTCTGCCAACCTTGTACTCAAATTTATGCTTGATTGCCTTTGCAGTATTTTCCTTTGATGAGATATGTCGGCTATGCCTATGTTACTCTTTTAAACATTCATCCAAATTATCTATTTCGAACAGCATTACATAATATATATAGCATATGTGTGAGTGTGTCTGTGCATATATATATATATATATATATACAGGTGCTTCTCACAAAATAAGGATATCAAAAAGTTTATTTATTTCAGTTCTTCAATACAAAAAGTAACACTCAAACACTCATATATTATATTAGAGTCATTAAAACAGAACAGAGTGATCTATATCAAGTGTTTATTTCTGTTCATGTTGCTGATTATGGCTTACAGCCAATGAAAACCCAAAAGTCATTATCTCAGTAAATTAGAATAATTAACAAAAATCACCTGCGAAGGCTTCCTAAGCGTTTAAAAAGGTTCAATAGTCTGTTTCAGTAGGCTCCACAATCAAGACTGAATTCACGATACCATCAATGACATGTAGCTCCCCGACACCAGAAGCACTCACGAAGCCCCACAAAAGGACTCTGCCACCACCATGCTTCACTGTAGGTATCATGCATTTCGAAAACTGAATTTGAAAAATGCAAGAGAGCTTGGCTGAGTAGATTACACAAGAAGGAAAACACACAGCAAGTCAGCAGGATCTAGGAGCAACATGGCAGATGTGACAACCTACATGGTGAGCTGCAGCATGTGCTACATGTTCACAGATCGACCAGAAGAAGAATCCAATTTCACCTGTCAGAAGTGTAGACTAGTGGCCCTTTTAGAAGAAAAGGTGCGGGGTCTGGAAGAAAGAATAGCAACTTTGAAACTCATCAAAGAGAATGAAGACTTTCTAGACAGAACAGAAGCATCTCTACTGGTCACAGAAGGTGCAAAAAGTGTCAGAGAACCTCCAAAAGCAGATGAGTGGAAGCATGTGACCAAAAGAAGCAAGAAGACCATGGAGAAATCACCAACCACACAACTGAAGAACCGATATCAAATCTTTGTAGAGGATGAAGATGGCACACCTAAGAATGAAGCAATACCAGCAAGCAAAAAAGAAAAGGGCACACAGCAACAAGTGACAGCAAAAAGTACAGCCAAGAAGCAACGAAGAGTGGTGGTGGTGGGAGACTCACTACTGAGAGGCACAGAAGCAGCCATCTGCAGACCGGACATAACTGCAAGAGAAGTATGCTGCCTTCCAGGTGCGATGATCAAGGATGTGACCGATAGGATACCAAAGCTCTTCAGCTCCAAGGACGTCCACCCATTTCTTCTGATACATGTTGGCACCAATGACACGGCAAGGAAGGACCTACCGACAATCTGCAAGGACTTTGAAGAGTTGGGGAAGAAAGTAAAGGAACTGGATGCACAGGTAGTTTTTTCTTCTATCCTTCCAGTAGATGGGCATGGCACCAGGAGATGGAACAGGATCCTTGATGCAAACAACTGGCTAAGACGATGGTGCAGACAACAAGGATTTGGATTCCTGGACCACGGTGTGAATTACTGGTATGATGGACTCCTCGCCAGAGACGGACTACACCTCAACAAACCTGGGAAACACACATTCGCCAGAAGACTCGCTACACTCATCAGGAGGGCGTTAAACTAGAAGAAGAGGGGACGGGAAGAAAAACATTAGACTCGAACAAAGACGACCCAGGAAAACATACTCAGAAGGGAGGTAAGAACATTTCTAAAACAATCCACAGTGAGGAGATTGGAACAAAACAAAATCCTCTAAACTGCATGCTCGCAAACGCCAGAAGCCTGACAAACAAGATGGAAGAACTAGAAGCAGAAATATCTACAGGTAACTTTGACATAGTGGGAATAACCGAGACATGGTTAGATGAAAGCTATGACTGGGCAGTTAACTTACAGGGTTACAGTCTGTTTAGAAAGGATCGTAAAAATCGGAGAGGAGGAGGGGTTTGTCTCTATGTAAAGTCTTGTCTAAAGTCCACTTTAAGGGAGGATATTAGCGAAGGAAATGAGGATGTCGAGTCCATATGGGTTGAAATTCATGGAGGGAAAAATGGTAACAAAATTCTCATTGGGGTCTGTTACAAACCCCCAAATATAACAGAAAGCATGGAAAGTCTACTTCTAAAGCAGATAGATGAAGCTGCAACCCATAATGAGGTCCTGGTTATGGGGGACTTTAACTACCCGGATATTAACTGGGAAACAGAAACCTGTGAAACCCATAAAGGCAACAGGTTTCTGCTAATAACCAAGAAAAATTATCTTTCACAATTGGTGCAGAATCCAACCAGAGGAGCAGCACTTTTAGACCTAATACTATCTAATAGACCTGACAGAATAACAAATCTGCAGGTGGTTGGGCATTTAGGAAATAGCGACCACAATATTGTGCAGTTTCACCTGTCTTTCACTAGGGGGACTTGTCAGGGAGTCACAAAAACATTGAACTTTAGGAAGGCAAAGTTTGAACAGCTTAGAGATGCCCTTAATCTGGTAGACTGGGACAATATCCTCAGAAATGAGAATACAGATAATAAATGGGAAATGTTTAAGAACATCCTAAATAGGCAGTGTAAGCGGTTTATACCTTGTGGGAATAAAAGGACTAGAAATAGGAAAAACCCAATGTGGCTAAACAAAGAAGTAAGACAGGCAATTAACAGTAAAAAGAAAGCATTTGCACTACTAAAGCAGGATGGCACCATTGAAGCTCTAAAAAACTATAGGGAGAAAAATACTTTATCTAAAAAACTAATTAAAGCTGCCAAAAAGGAAACAGAGAAGCACATTGCTAAGGAGAGTAAAACTAATCCCAAACTGTTCTTCAACTATATCAATAGTAAAAGAATAAAAACTGAAAATGTAGGCCCCTTAAAAAATAGTGAGGAAAGAATGGTTGTAGATGACGAGGAAAAAGCTAACATATTAAACACCTTCTTCTCCACGGTATTCACGGTGGAAAATGAAATGCTAGGTGAAATCCCAAGAAACAATGAAAACCCTATATTAAGAGTCACCAATCTAACCCAAGAAGAGGTGCGAAACCGGCTAAATAAGATTAAAATAGATAAATCTCTGGGTCCGGATGGCATACACCCACGAGTACTAAGAGAACTAAGTAATGTAATAGATAAACCATTATTTCTTATTTTTAGTGACTCTATAGCGACAGGGTCTGTTCCGCAGGACTGGCGCATAGCAAATGTGGTGCCAATATTCAAAAAGGGCTCTAAAAGTGAACCTGGAAATTATAGGCCAGTAAGTCTAACCTCTATTGTTGGTAAAATATTTGAAGGGTTTCTGAGGGATGTTATTCTGGATTATCTCAATGAGAATAACTGTTTAACTCCATATCAGCATGGGTTTATGAGAAATCGCTCCTGTCAAACCAATCTAATCAGTTTTTATGAAGAGGTAAGCTATAGACTGGACCACGGTGAGTCATTGGACGTGGTATATCTCGATTTTTCCAAAGCGTTTGATACCGTGCCGCACAAGAGGTTGGTACACAAAATGAGAATGCTTGGTCTGGGGGAAAATGTGTGTAAATGGGTTAGTAACTGGCTTAGTGATAGAAAGCAGAGGGTGGTTATAAATGGTATAGTCTCTAACTGGGTCGCTGTGACCAGTGGGGTACCGCAGGGGTCAGTATTGGGACCTGTTCTCTTCAACATATTCATTAATGATCTGGTAGAAGGTTTACACAGTAAAATATCGATATTTGCAGATGATACAAAACTATGTAAAGCAGTTAATACAAGAGAAGATAGTATTCTGCTACAGATGGATCTGGATAAGTTGGAAACTTGGGCTGAAAGGTGGCAGATGAGGTTTAACAATGATAAATGTAAGGTTATACACATGGGAAGAGGGAATCAATATCACCATTACACACTGAACGGGAAACCACTGGGTAAATCTGACAGGGAGAAGGACTTGGGGATCCTAGTTAATGATAAACTTACCTGGAGCAGCCAGTGCCAGGCAGCAGCTGCCAAGGCAAACAGGATCATGGGGTGCATTAAAAGAGGTCTGGATACACATGATGAGAGCATTATACTGCCTCTGTACAAATCCCTAGTTAGACCGCACATGGAGTACTGTGTCCAGTTTTGGGCACCGGTGCTCAGGAAGGATATAATGGAACTAGAGAGAGTACAAAGGAGGGCAACAAAATTAATAAAGGGGATGGGAGAACTACAATACCCAGATAGATTAGCGAAATTAGGATTATTTAGTCTAGAAAAAAGACGACTGAGGGGCGATCTAATAACCATGTATAAGTATATAAGGGGACAATACAAATATCTCGCTGAGGATCTGTTTATACCAAGGAAGGTGATGGGCACAAGGGGGCATTCTTTGCGTCTGGAGGAGAGAAGGTTTTTCCACCAACATAGAAGAGGATTCTTTACTGTTAGGGCAGTGAGAATCTGGAATTGCTTGCCTGAGGAGGTGGTGATGGCGAACTCAGTCGAGGGGTTCAAGAGAGGCCTGGATGTCTTCCTGGAGCAGAACAATATTGTATCATACAATTATTAGGTTCTGTAGAAGGACGTAGATCTGGGGATTTATTATGATGGAATATAGGCTGAACTGGATGGACAAATGTCTTTTTTCGGCCTTACTAACTATGTTACTATGTTACTATGGTGCCGATTGCCACGGGCTTTTATTAATAATGAAATTGAAAGAGCAAAAAAGGAAAAGTTGTGGAATTATAGAGATCATAGGATGAATAGGCATGTTAAAGAAATGGAATGATTAAAAAACGGAGGGAAATTTTTTAAGCATTGACTTCTCCAGTATCGAATATGGGCACCACACACAGAAATACCCGGTATTTATACTGTCTGCTGTAGCTTCTGCCATTTGAATACAATTGGGTATGCAAATCATCAAGATCTGCTGCTGGCAGCTCCTTTTTCAATTGCTGGCACAAATTTTTTGTGCAAAAATTTTTTGTGACTTTTGGTGTTTTTTGAACTAGCTTCATTTACTTTTTGAAACTGTAGTAGTTGCCAAGTACAGCCTGACAAACTTATCACAATTTAAAAGTTATGTAAATTATGATAGAAATACTGTCACGCTGTTAACGGTGATAAAGGGGCAGGACGGCGTACTGGGACCCGCACCTGTCCCTGCCACTATAATGGGGCCCTGGCTTTCCCTTATCTCAGGGGTACCTATGATGGTTAGGAGACATGAGCCGCAAGCGTATCCCTGTCTCCTGTGCAGACCCTATCACTGGCCCCTTCTCCCCCCGAGGGAGGTGGACTGCACCAGTGTAACAATACAACAAATAACAGGGTATACAGACAAGGTAACTAAAAGTCTCAAATTCACCAAATGCTCACACAACCACAGAGAAAACACAGAGAAGGGAAGAGAAGAAATAAACTAGGAAGAAAAACAGGTTTAACATGCAACCAAAACAGCAGACACCAATCTCTGTAAATAAATCTCCAACTCCAATACTAAGCTCCTTCAACCTCCAAGCCAGGCAGTAGAACTGATCACTGACAATAGCTGAAGTCAGGACTGGGTCTATATAGAGGATCAGATTACAAAATCCACTTCAGCTGAGAGACCCAGCTCTCAACAACTCAGCAATAAGGTTAACTCCTGCACTGCTGGCACAAAGCAGCCAGGTCAGAATACAGGTGAAGAGTTTCTGTTCACTGTGTGTGAACGAGGCCCAGAGCGCTGCGGTTCTCTGGAACCTCTCTGTCGAGGTAGCCCCGTGACAAATACACTCCAGTCCATAACTGGAGTACATTTCTGACGCCAGCACAGCTGAATGATTAAGAGATGCATGCCTCTTAATGAATTTGACACTTCTTACTGTAGCGCACCCTAAACTTAAAATGCCAGTGTTGGTGAGTCGGTCCTGATTTATTCAGATTGATATTCATTTTTGTGGGAAAAGTTTCAGTAAAACTTGCATTTTATTCATTGAAATCCATGGTGTCTAGTGGGCAATCCTATTCAGTGATTGACAGTCTTCCCAGTATGACAGTGCATGAAGACATAACTGTCAATACTGAGTAGGACCACCCACTGGACACCTACTGTATGCATACAAACCCCAAGGATGTCAATGAATAAAATACAAATTGTACTGAATCTTTTCTAACAAACCTCAATTTTCTCATCTTCTCTACACTGTGCTGTGCACAGTTCGGGCTGCATGTATAATGTGACAAGTTCCCTTAAAAGGGGTTTTACCCCCTCTGACATAGTCATGGCAAAAAAGTGTTGGGCACCCTTGAAATTGTTCCAAAAAATAAAGTATTTCTCCCAGAAAATTATTTCAATTACACGTTTTGTTATATACATTTTTATTTTCTTTTAATTCTTTCATATATCCATCCTGGCCCCTCCATATATCCATCCTTGCACCTTCATATATCTATCCTTCTCTTCCCATATATCCATCCTGACCCCCCCTCCACATATATCCATCCTACCTTCAGGGCCGGTTTTAGGCAAAGTGGGGCTCCAAGCAAAGTTTAAAATGGGGCCCCAAATGCTAACATATTGCACATCACACAGAAGCATTTCGGTTGTATTTACATGCGCTGATCTCAGGCCGCTAAACGAGTGTGATCGACAATACTGAAGTCATTGGACGCTTGTTTCCCGGCCTCTTTCCACCGTCTGAGAAAGAATGATGGGGACAGAACGATCACTAATAGATCACTAACAGATTACCATACAGTATCATGTTATCAGCAGCATATCTACAGTTTACACCGGCGATGTCCTGCTGAGAACAAGGATTTTTATTCCGGCATAAACAATCCAATCACCCAATGAATATGCAGCATTTTGCTTGTTTAGTATAATACACCCCATACTCCTCCATATATTATAATGTGCACCACAGTCCTCCATATTGTAAAATTTACACCCCATAGTCCTCCATATAATATAATGTGCCCCATAGTCCTTCATATAGTATAATACACACCTCATAGTCCTCCATGTAGTATTATACACTTCCCATAGTCCTCCATATATTATAATACACTCCTCATAGTCCTCCATATATTAAAATATACTCCTCAGTCCTCCATATGGCATAATACACTCCTCACAGTTCTCCATATAGTATAATGCACCGCCATAGTCATCCATGTAGTACAATTCACTTCCCATAGTATAATGCACCCTATAATTCTTCATATAGTGTAATGTATTCCCCATAATCCTCGATACAGTATAATTCAGCCCACATAAAGTATAATGCAGCCACCACCCCACAGAGTATAATGCAGCCACCCCACAGAGTATAATGCAGCCACCCCATATAGTATAATGTAGCCCCCTCATAGAGTATGATGCAATCACCCCTCATAGAATATAAATATAATACAGCTCTCCCATAGAATATAATGTAGCCCTGAAGAGGACATAATACAGCCCACCTCCCCATAGAATATAATGTAGCCCCATCAAAGAGTATGATGCAATCATCCCTCATAAAATCTAATAAAGCCCCCACAGAATATGCAGCTCCCCATAGTATATAACACAGCCTCCTCCATAGAATATAATGTATAATGTACCCCCCAAATATATAACACAGCCATATAGTATATAACACAGCCTCCCCATAGGATATAATATACCCCCATAGTATATAGCACAGCCCACATAGTAGTATATAGCACAGCCCACATGGTAGTATATAGCACAGCCACGTAGTATATAGCACAGCCCACACAGTAGTATATAGCGCAGCCCACACATTAGTATATAGCACAGCCCACACAGTAGTATATAGAACAGCCCACACAGTAGTATACAGCACTGCCCACACAGTAGTACACAGCACAGCCCACGCAGTAGTATACAGCACTGCCCACACAGTAGTATACAGCACAGCCCACACAGTAGTATACAGCACAGCCCACACAGTAGTATACAGCACAGCCCACATCCCCCCTTCCCTTCCCTCCTCTCCCCTCCCGAGAATAGCCCCACAGTCCAGTAAAAAAAATAAAAAAACACAAGCTCCTCACTCCTCCTCGTGCTCGCGCTGCTCCCTGCTCCTGTGTCGGCGGCTACCGCCGCACTGCCTGGCACACAGTGAGTGCGCGATGATGGGCACCCGCAGTGTCAGAGGCAGAGCGGGGAATGATGGGAGAGGGAGCGTCAGGTGATGCTCTCTCCTCCATCATTGCTTTGAATTGTATCGGCAGACGCCGGTATAGTTCAATGCGGTGGGGGAGTCGGCGCTGGCAGCAGGCAGGCCCCCCTGCCTCACAGGGGCCCCATAGCGGCTGTGTGACTTGCCACTAGCTGGGGGCCCCTGGGGGAGCGGGGGCCCCAGGCAGCTGCCTGGTCTGTCTGCCCCTAACGCCAGCCCTGCCTACCCTTCCCATATATCCATCTTGGCCTCCCATATATCCATCCTGCCCCCCACTCATAAATCCATCCTGCCCCCCTCCACATATATCCATCCTAACCCCCCTATATATCCATCCTGGCTTCCTCATATATCTATCCTGCCCTTCCCATATATCCATCCTGGCCCCTCCATATATCCATCCTTGCACCTCAATATATCCATCCTGGCTTCCCCATATATCCATCCTGGTCCCTTGTCTAGCCCCAACATATATCCTTCCTGCCCCCCAATATGTACATCCTGAGCCCCCCCCCTATATCCATCCTGGCGCCATTATATATCCTATCCATCGTGCCCCCCACCTATATATTCATTCTGACCACCTATATATAAATCCTGGGCCCCTCTATATATTCATCCTTATCCGTTGATCAGGCAGCATGCACAGATAGAAAAATAAAGATTCCTCTTATCTGCCTGTGCTCCTGGCGCCAGGCGGTGTACTTGCAGCGCCCCAGAGACCTGGTCGTTGCAGTATGACGCTCTGCCACTAAGGGGAGTGATGGTACGTCTGATGGCACTAAAGGAGTTCTCCTGACCAGGTATCACCAGAACACTTTACACTTCACACTCCGGCCACTAGGGGGAGCAAAAGGCTTTATTTATTGGGCCACTCCTCACACTGGTAAAACTAGGGGTTGGGGAAGAAGTTAGTTAGAAGATGACTGGGTTGGATTCAGGCAACATCCCGTGGCAGGGGGTGTTGCAGGGAGAAGACACAGGGGGTTCCTGTCAGGCATGGAAACTAGGCAGGTGCCTAGCGAACAGAACAGAACGTAACGGAACCGCGCCTGCACAACCCGCGGCGGTATCCAAGAGAGAGACACGAAGGGAAGGATATTGTGGAACAGAGTAAACGAGATCAAGCACAAAAGGAGTACCAGTAGGAGTCGTGCCGTGAGACCGAGGCAACATCCTACTGAGGCGCGTAGCCGGTGGCCGGAACACCGCGGGAGTAACTGACTCTAGGCCTTACTTCGAACTCCGCAGGACAGTTAATTATAGGTTGGCTGTCTCACCTAAACACCTAAGAAGACATAGGGGGCAACAGTGGGAGAGGGGCGTCTCTAGGGTCCCGGAAGACCTCCAGGCCTTCTCGTCATACGGGTGCGTCCTAGCCATAACATACCTGGGGGACGTTGAACTAGAAAGATCTGGAACCAAAGAAAGAGAGAGCTGTTGAGAACGATGAACGAGAACAGCAGTTGTGAGGACTATTCCGAATGCTCAGCAGGGTAGGACTACAACACACAGGCGCTAGTGGTAGGCAACGATTTCCATCTGCGATGGAAACTCTGGATGTGCCCATCGGACCGGCCGGTCTCAGATAGCCCTGTTAAGCGTGCTCTGGATTGAGGATCCTGAAGTCTTCAGTAAAGAGGTAAAGAGACTGCAACACTGTGTCCTCGTTATTGACTGCACCTCACACCATCACCATCACCCTTACTGGGAAGCCCTGGGGACATACTTCACCTGTGGGAAGGTATACCATCCAGCTGCCATTCCATCACCCCAGCGGACCCCACAGCAGCGTCGGTCAACCTGACCGAACACCACAGGTGGCATCACGAACCCCTGACAGACTGCACCACCTTTATTGGACGCCCCTTAGCAGGGTCGCGGACCGGGTCTAGCCACCGTGACAGCTTCAGAACCGAACCAGAGAGGCCCGGTACCGAGAACTCGTGGCCCTGTGTCTGGGGGCGCTCCAACTTGGCGTCACGAACAGGATCGTACTTAAGCCTGAAGAATCAGGTCATGTGTGCCTTGGAACTGTGATTGAAACGTGTTTGGACTGTGATTTATTGCAAAGACTGTGTATTGCTATTTGCCGCCAAGATTCCCGACAATAAAGCCGCCATTGCTGCGCCACAAGGAGCGCAGGAGAAGAAGAAGGGTGTGGAAGTGGGCGTGGACAAGCTGAAGAGCGCGAACGACAATGGCCGCCCAGTCTAAATATTTCTGTGCCTTGAGGACGTGAATGTCAGCAGCCGAGATCCGCCTCCTGATCCTCAGTGGAGGGCGGAGACAAAGAAAACGAAACCGCCCACGAAGGAGGGAGCGGGAAAAGGACATGGAGGGAGAAGAAGTGAGTCACGTGGAGGACGCCATGACAAGCCGCCCGGGACCGGAGCGTGGGGTCGGAGCCGAGGACTCCCCCAGCTACCCAGAGAGATACCGCGGCCAGGCGTCACCTGTTGGCCCCGACTTCCTGCAGGCTGGAGTGGACGAGCTCTGTTGTGAATTCTGCTTTTGTGCTCCCTCCGGTGGTTGTAGGTGGTAATGCAGTTGTCTCTGGGCTGCAGTCCTGGACAGGTGTATCTGCTAATTGCAGTTCTGACTGGGGTATTTAGGTTTGCAGGACTCATTAGTCCTTGCCAGTTGTCTATGTTTCTTGGGAAGTGTTGGATCTCTTTCTGGCTTCTCCTGCTTAGCTGCCAATTCAGCAAAGATAAGTGTCTGTTTCTTTTTCTATGGCACACAAGCTGTGTGCTTGTTTTTTGATTGTATTCCTGCTCTGAGTTTAGTAGTCTCTGGAGTTGCAGATATATATTCCACGTCTTTAGTTAGATGGAGGAATTTTTTGTATAATCTGCTGTGGATATTTTTGGAAGGGTTTTAATACTGACTGCACAGAACTCTGTCCTATCCTTTCCTATTTTAGCTAGAGTGGCCTCTTGTGCTAAATCCTGTTTTCTGACTGTGTGTGTCTTTCCTCTCCTACTCACAGCCAATATTTGTGGGGGGCTGCCTATCCTTTGGGGTTCTGCTCTGAGGCAAGGTAGTGTTAGGACTGGCGGAACGCACCAAGTATAAGGTGTAATGGTATTAGGTGCGTTCGCCGTCCGAGGTCCACCGTGCAGGTGAAAGACCCTGCTGCTAGTAAGACGGACTATATGGCGGTACTAAGTATACACACATGGGTTAACTTCACCCTGCGTAAAGGAAGCGATCCTGTTGCGTCACAGGACCGCAGTACCGCACATAAAGCGCGAGCAAGAAGTCAGCGGACTCAACCCCAACACAGGATTGAAGTCCGATTAGACACTTGCTGGCACAACACCGCAACTGGGTGTGTCAGAGGAATATAAATAATAATATAAAGGCACAAGAGTGCGTGCGGTGCCGCACTGACGGATGCCACTAACCACCCAGGCTTGGGTCAGGAAAGCGCAGAGCAAGCGCACGGCGCCGTACTGGCGGACACAGCAACTGGTAGCTGAAATGTGTGTTTTGTGCTGTTGGATAAGTCGGGCGCTAGATAGCAAACATACACCTTCCGCAAACAGACATTCAATAGGGAGGGTTATTTAAAGAGCGACTTTCACTCACAACACACACACATATTTACAAGACAATACTAGCGCATGGCCGTGCGGCCATGCGAGGCTTAAATAGCTGCAGCATGTTTAGGACCTTCCAAAGAAGGACCAATGGAGTGCTGCAGCACCTGAGCATGTGACCCTGGATCTCCACTGAGAGATCTCGCCCTGGGCATGCTCAGAGTGCAAAGCAGGATTTAGTCCTAGCAGCTACAAGGACCTTAGCTGCAGTATCTGATCATGTGACCCTCGATCTCCACTGAGAGATCTTACTCTGGGCATGCTCAGAATGTAAAAAGCAGGACTTAGCCCCAGAAACGTCTGCTCGCCACTGCCCAGCACTGACTTCAATGGGAGAAGCAGGAAACGCAGCAGTAACTCTAAGCACAGAGTCAGACTGAGCGAGACGCTGGGATCGACGTCTCTGCTGAGCAAGCTCCACTGCGGCAGGAGAAGAATGGGAGACCGCAGCGGAGATGGCCCTAGATTCCCCCTGTGCAGAGGCAGGAACTCGACCCCTAACAGGTAGTATTCCTATTTCCATCTTTAGGGGTATTTAGTCCTCCGGCTGTGACGAGGTGTCTAGGGCTTGTTAGGTACACCCCACGGCTACTTCTTGTTGCAGTGTTAAGATCAGGATTTGCGGTCAGTATAGTTACCACCTACTCCAGTGAAAGTTTTCATGCTGCTCCAAGGTCACCGGATCATAACAGTACAACTGGCCAATAATGAGTTAAATGCATCTCAGAAGAAAGGTGTTGAGCCATTTTTTTTTCTTCAGTCTGCTTTATCTTCTCTTCCCTCTTTATCTCTGGGTGGCTGAGGAGCATGGATGTTCAGGAATTAGTTTCTCGTGTAGACCAGCTAGCTGCTAGGGTACAGGGTATTTCTGATTATATTGTTCAAACTCCTGTTTTAGAGCCGAAGATTCCTACTCCTGATTTGTTTTTTGGAGACAGGTCCAAATTTTTGAGTTTTAACCCTTTCATGACCCAGCCTATTTTGACCTTAAAGACCTTGCCGTTTTTTGCAATTCTGACCAGTGTCCCTTTATGAGGTAATAACTCAGGAACGCTTCAACGGATCCTAGCGGTTCTGAGATTGTTTTTTCGTGACATATTGGGCTTCATGTTAGTGGTAACTTTAGGTCAATAAATTCTGCGTTTATTTGTGATAAAAACGGAAATTTGGCGAAAATTTTGAAAATTTCGCAATTTTCACATTTTGAATTTTTATTCTGTTAAACCAGAGAGTTATGTGACACAAAATAGTTAATAAATAACATTTCCCACATGTCTACTTTACATCAGCACAATTTTGGAAACAAAATTTTTTTTTGCTAGGAAGTTATAAGAGTTAAAATTTGACCAGCGATTTCTCATTTTTACAACGAAATTTACAAAACCATTTTTTTTAGGGACCACCTCACATTTGAAGTCAGTTTGAGGGGTCTATATGGCTGAAAATACCCAAAAGTGACACCATTCTAAAAACTGCACCCCTCAAGGTACTCAAAACCACATTCAAGAAGTTTATTAACCCTTCAGGTGCTTCACAGCAGCAGAAGCAACATGGAAGGAAAAAATGAACATTTAACTTTTTAGTCACAAAAATTATCTTTTAGCAACAATTTTTTTATTTTCCCAATGGTAAAAGGAGAAACTGAACCACGAAAGTTGCTGTCCAATTTGTCCTGAGTACGCTGATACCTCATATGTGGGGGTAAACCACTGTTTGGGCGCACGGCAGGGCTTGGAAGGGAAGGAGTCCCATTTGACTTTTTGAATGAAAAATTGGCTCCACTCTTTAGCGGACACCATGTCGCGTTTGGAGAGCCCCTGTGTGCCTAAACATTGGCGCTCCCCCACAAGTGACCCCATTTTGGAAACTAGACCCCCAAGGAACTTATCTAGATGCCTAGTGAGCACTTTAAACCCTCAGGTGCTTCACAAATTGATCTGTAAAAATGAAAAAGTACTTTTTTTTCACAAAAAAAATTTTTTCGCCTCAATTTTTTCATTTTCACATGGGCAATAAGATAAAATGGATCATAAATGTTGTTGGGCAATTTCTCCCGAGTACGCCGATACCTCATATGTGGGGGTAAACCACTGTTTGGGCACTCGGCAGGGCTCGGAAGGGAAGGCGCGCCATTTGACTTTTTGAATGGAAAATTAGCTCCAATTGTTAGCGGACACCATGTTGCGTTTGGAGAACCCCTGTGTGCCTAAACATTGGAGCTCCCCCACAAGTGACCCCATTTTGGAAACTAGACCCCCCACGGAACTTATCTAGATGCATATTGAGCACTTTAAACCCCCAGGTGCTTCACAGAAGTTTATAACGCAGAGCCATGAAAATAAAAAATAATTTTTCTTTCCTCAAAAATGATTTTTTAGCCTGGAATTTCCTATTTTGCCAAGGGTATAGGAGAAATTGGACTGCAAATGTTGTTGTACAGTTTGTCCTGAGTACGCTGATGCCCAATATGTGGGGGTAAACCACTGTTTGGGCGCACGGCAGGGCTCGGAAGGGAAGGCACACCATTTGGCTTTTTAAATGGAAAATTAGCTCCAATCATTAGCGGACACCATGTCACGTTTGGAGAGCCCTTGTGTGCCTAAACATTGGAGATCCCCCAGAAATGACCCCATTTTGGAAACTAGACCCCCAAAGGAACTAATCTAGATGTGTGGTGAGGACTTTGAACCCCCAAGTGCTTCACAGAAGTTTATAACGCAGAGCCATGAAAATAAAAAAAATAAATTATTTTCTCAAAAATGATTTTTAGCCTGCAATTATTTATTTTCCCAAGGGTAACAGGAGAAATTTGACCCCAAAAGTTGTCCAGTTTCTCCTGAGTACGCTGATACCCCATATGTGGGGGTAAACCACTGTTTGGGCACATGCCGGGGCTCGGAAGTGAAGTAGTGACGTTTTGAAATGCAGACTTTGATGGAATGCTCTGTGGGCGTCACGTTGCGTTTGCAGAGCCCCTGATGTGGCTTAACAGTAGAAACCCCCCACAAGTGACCCCATTTTGGAAACTAGACCCCGAAAGGAACTTATCTAGATGTGTGGTGAGCACTTTGAACCCCCAAGTGCTTCACAGAAGTTTATAATGCAGAGCCGTGAAAATAATAAATACGTTTTCTTTCCTCAAAAATAATTATTTAGCCCAGAATTTTTTAATTTTCCCAAGGGTAACAGGAGAAATTTGACCCCAATATTTGTTGTCCAGTTTCTCCTGAGTACGGTGATACCCCATATGTGGGGGTAAACTACTGTTTGGGCACATGCCGGGGCTCGGAATTGAAGTAGTGACGTTTTGAAATGCAGACTTTGATGGAATGCTCTGCTGGCATCACGTTACGTTTGCAGAGCCCCTGATGTGGCTAAACAGTAGAAACCCCCCAAGTGACCCCATTTTGGAAACTAGACCCCGAAAGGAACTTATCTAGATGTGTGGTGAGCACTTTGAACCCCCAAGTGCTTCACAGAAGTATATAATGCAGAGCCGTGAAAATAATAAATACATTTTCTTTCCTCAAAAATAATTATTTAGCCCAGAATTTTTTATTTTCCCAAGGGTTACAGGAGAAATTGGACCCCAAAAGTTGTTGTCCAGTTTCTCCTGAGTACGCTGATACCCCATGTGTGGGGGTAAACCACTGTTTGGGCACACGTCGGGGCTCAGAAGGGAAGTAGTGACTTTTGAAATGCAGACTTTGATGGAATGGTCTGCGGGCGTCACGTTGCGTTTGCAGAGCCCCTGGTGTGCCTAAACAGTAGAAACCCCCCACAAGTGACCCCATTTTAGAAACTAGACCCCCCAAGGAACTTATCTAGATATGTGGTGAGCACTTTGATCCCCCAAGTGCTTCACAGACGTTTACAACGCAGAGCCGTGAAAATAAAAAATCATTTTTCTTTCCTCAAAAATGATGTTTTAGCAAGCATTTTTTTATTTTCACAAGGGTAACAGGAGAAATTGGACCCCAGAAATTGTTGCGCAGTTTATCCTGAGTATGCTGGTACCCCATATGTGGGGGTAAACCACTGTTTGGGCGCACGTCGGGGCTCGGAAGTGAGGGAGCACCATTTGACTTTTTGAATACGAGATTGGCTGGAATCAATGGTGGCGCCATGTTGCGTTTGGAGACCCCTGATGTGCCTAAACAGTGGAAACCCCTCAATTCTACCTCCAACACTAACCCCAACACACCCCTAACCCTAATCCCAACTGTAGCCATAACCCTAATCACAACCCGAACCACAACCCTAATTCCAACCCTAACCCTAAGGCTATGTGCCCACGTTGCGGATTCGTGTGAGATTTTTCAGCATCATTTTTGAAAAATCCGCGGGTAAAAGGCACTGCGTTTTACCTGCGGATTTTCCGCGGATTTCCAGTGTTTTCTGTGCGGATTTCACCTGCGGATTCCTATTGAGGAACAGGTGTAAAACGCCGCGGAATCCGCACAAAGAATTGACATGCTGCTGAAAATACAACGCAGCGTTTCCTCGCGTTATTTTCCGCACCATGGGCACAGCGGATTTGGTTTTCCATAGGTTTACATGGTACTGTAAACCTGATGGAACACTGCTGCGAATCCGCAGCGGCCAATCTGCTGCGGATCCGCAGCCAAATCTGCACCGTGTGCACATAGCCTAATTCTAAAGGTATGTGCACACGCTGCGGAAAACACTACGGATCCGCAGCAGTTTCCCATGAGTTTACAGTTCAATGTAAACCTATGGGAAACAAAAATCGCTGTACACATGCTGTGGAAAAACTGCACAGAAACGCAGCGGTTTACATTCCGCAGCATGTCACTTCTTTGTGCGGATTCCGCAGTGGTTTTACAACTGCTCAAATAGAAAATCGCAGTTGTAAAACCGCAGTGAAATGCGCAGAAAAAACGCGGTAAATCCGCCATAAATCCGCAGCGGTTTAGCACTGCGGATTTATCAAATCCGCAGCGGAAAAATCTGCAGAGGACCAGAATACGTGTGCACATACCGAAACCATAACCCTAACCCTAGCCCTAACCCTAGCCCTAACCCTAACCTTAGACCTAACCCTAGACCTAACCCTAGCCCTAACCCTAGCCCTAACCCTAACCCTACCCCTAACCCTACCCCTAACCCTAGCCCTAACCCTAGCCCTAACCCTAACCCTAACCCTAACCCTAGCCCTAACCCTAGACCTAACCCTAGCCCTAACCCTAGCCCTAACCCTAACCCTACCCCTAACCCTACCCCTAACCCTACCCCTAACCCTAGCCCTAACCCTAACCCTACCCCTAACCCTAACCCTAACCCTAGCCCTAACCCTAACCCTATTCTAACATTAGTGGAAAACAAAAATTCTATATTTTTTTATTGTCCCTACCTATGGGGGTGACAAAGGGGGGGGGTCATTTATTATTTTTTTTATTTTGATCACTGAGATATAATCTATCTCAGTGATCAAAATGCACTTTGGAACGAATCTGCCGGCCGGCAGATTCGGCGGGTGCACTGCGCATGTGCCCGCCATTTTGGAAGATGGCGGCGCCCAGGGAGAAGACGGACGGACCCCGGCAGGATCGGTAAGTATGATGGGGTGGGGGGGAGCACGGGGGGGGATCGGAGCATGGGGGGGTGGATCGGAGAGCGGGAGGGGTGGAACGGAGCACGGGGGGGTGGAACGGAGCACGGGGGGGAACGGAGCACGGGGGGGTGGAACGGAGCACAGGGGGGTGGATCGGAGTGCAGGGGGGTGATTGGAGCACGGGGGGATGATTGGAGCACGGGGGTGAGCGGACAAGAGCACGGGGGGAGCGGAGCACAGGACGGAGGGGAGCCGGAGCAGTGTACCGGACAGATCGGGGGGCTAGGGGGGCGATCGGTGGGGTGGGGTGGGGGCACATTAGTGTTTCCAGCCATGGCCGATGATATTGCAGCATCGGCCATGGCTGGATTGTAATATTTCACCAGTTATAATAGGTGAAATATTACAAATCGCTCTGATTGGCAGTTTCACTTTCAACAGCCAATCAGAGCGATCGTAGCCACGGGGGGGTGAAGCCACCCCCCCTGGGATAAACTACCACTCCCCCTGTCCCTGCAGATCGGGTGAAATGGGAGTTAACCCTTTCACCCGATCTGCAGGGACGCGATCTTGGATTGGCACCGACTTTCATGACACCTACGTGGCGTCATGGGTCGGGAAGGGGTTAAAAACAACTGTAAACTATTTTTTGCTCTGAGACCTCGATCCTCTGGCGATTCCATTCAGCAGGTTAAAATCGTCATCTCCCTGCTGCGTGGCGACCCGCAGGATTGGGCGTTTTCCCTGGAATCTGGCTTTGCTTAATGTAGACTCCTTTTTTCAGGCTTTAGGATTATTATATGATGAACCTAATTCTGTGGATCAAGCTGAGAAGACCTTGTTGGCCCTGTCTCAGGGTCAAGAGGGGGCAGAATTGTATTGTCAGAAATTCAGAAAATGGTCTGTGTTGACTAAATGGAATAATGATGCTTTGGCGGCAATTTTCAGAAAGGGTCTTTCTGAATCCGTTAAAGATGTTATGGTGGGGTTTTCCACGCCTTCCGGTCTGAGTGATTCTATGTCTCTATCCATTCAGATTGACCGGCGCTTACGGAAGCGCAGAACTGTGCGCGCTGTGGCGTTGTTCTCAGAGCAGACTCCTGAGCCAATGCAGTGTGATAGGATTCTGTCTAAAACGGAACGACAAGGATTCAGACGTCAGAATAGGTTGTGTTATTATTGTGGCGACGCTTCTCATGTCATTTCAGTCTGCCCTAAGCAGACAAAGAGGATCGCTAGTTCATTTACCATCAGTACTGTACAACCTAAATTTCTGTTATCTGTGTCCTTGATCTGCTCATTGTCATCATTTTCTGTCAAGGCGTTTGTGGATTCAGGCGCCGCCTTGAACTTAATGGACTTTGAGTTTGCCAGGCGTTGTGGTTTTCCCTTGCTGCCTTATTCCTTTAAGGGGCATTGATGCTACACCCTTGGCTAAAAATAAGCCCCAGTTTTGGACACAGGTGACCATGCGCATGGCGCCAGCCCATCAGGAAGATTGTCGATTTCTGGTGTTGCATAATTTGCATGATGCTATCGTGCTGGGTTTTCCGTGGTTGCAGGTACATAATCCTGTGTTGGATTGGAAGTCCATGTCTGTGACTAGTTGAGGTTGTCAGGGGGTTCATAATGATGTTCCTTTTATGTCAATCTCCTCTTCTTCCTCTTCTGAAATTCCAGAGTTTTTGTCTGATTTTCAGGATGTATTCGATGAGCCCAAGTCCAGTTTCCTTCCACCGCACAGGGACTGCGATTGTGCTATTGACTTGATTCCAGGCTGTAAGTTTCCTATGGGTCGAATTTTCAACCTGGAGTCTTTGAAGAAAGGGCATATTCGGCCATCTTCTTCACCGTTGGGAGCGGGGGTCTTTTTTGTTGCTAAAAAAGATGGTTCCTTGAGACCCTGTATTGATTATCGCCTCTTGAATAAAATCACGGTCAAGTTTCAATACCCTTTACTTTTGCTTACCGATTTGTTGCTAGGATTAAGGGAGCTAGTTGGTTTACGAAGATTGACCTTCGGGGGGCATATAATATTGTTCGTATTAAGCAGGGTGATGAATGGAAAACTGCGTTTAAAACGCCCGAAGGCCATTTTGAATACCTTGTGATGCCATTCGGGCTCACTAATGCTCCATCTGTTTTTCAGTCCTTCATGCATGATATTTTCCGGACTTATATTGATAAGTTCTTGATTGTATATTTGGACGATATTTTGATTTTTTATGATGATTGGGAGTCTCATGTGGAACAGGTCAGGATGGTATTTCAGATTCTTCGTGACAATGCCCTGTTTGTGAAAGGGTCTAAGTGTCTTTTTGGGGTGCAGAAGGTTTCTTTTTTGGGCTTTATTTTTTCTCCCTCGTCTATAGAGATGGATCCGGTTAAGGTTCAGGCCATTCATTATTGGATTCAGCCCACATCCGTGAAGAGCCTTCAGAAAATGTTGGGTTTTGCAAATTTTTATCTCCGTTTCATTGCTAATTTTTCCAGTGTGGTTAAACCCTTGACCGATTTGACGAAGAAAGGCGCTGATGTGGCGAATTGGTCCTCTGCGGCTGTCTCTGCCTTTCAGGAGCTTAAACGTCGATTTACTTCTGCTCCGGTGTTGCGCCAACCGGATGTTTCTCTTCCGTTTCAGGTTGAGAATGACGCTTCTGAGATTGGGGCAGGGGCCGTTTTGTCTCAGAGGGATCCTGTTGGTTCCTTAATGAAACCATGTGCCTTCTTTTCCCGTAAGTTTTTGCCTGCTGAACGCAATTATGATGTCGGCAATCGGGAGTTGTTGGCTATGAAGTGGGCGTTTGAGGAGTGGCGACATTGGCTTGAGGGAGCTAAGCACCGTATTGTGGTCTTGACCGATCATAAGAATTTGATTTACCTCGAGTCTGCCAAACGGCTGAATCCTAGACAGGCTCGATGGTCCTTGTTTTTTTCCCGTTTTGATTTCGTGGTCTCGTACCTTCCGGGTTCTAAGAACATTAAGGCTGATGCCCTCTCTAGGAGTTTTTCGTCTGATTCTCCTGAGGTCTTAGAACCGGTCGGTATTCTGAAAGAAGGGGTGGTCCTTTCGGCCATTTCCCCTGATTTACGATGGGTTCTTCAGGAATTTCAGGCTGACAAACCTGACCGCTGTCCTGTGGGGAAACTGTTTGTTCCTGACAGATGGACTAATAGAGTGATTTCTGAGGTTCACTGTTCCGTGTTGGCTGGTCATCCTGGCATTTTTGGTACCATAGACTTGGTTGGTAGGTCCTTTTGGTGGCCTTCTTTGTCGCGTGATGTGCGTTCTTTTGTTCAGTCCTGTGGGACTTGTGCGCGGGCAAAGCCTTGTTGTTCCTGTGCTAGTGGGTTGCTTTTGCCATTACCGGTCCCTGAGAGGCCCTGGACGCATATTTCTATGGATTTTATTTCCGATCTTCCGGTTTCCCAGAGGATGTCGGTTATCTGGGTTGTTTGTGACCGGTTCTCTAAGATGGTTCATTTGGTGCCTTTGCCTAAATTGCCTTCCTCTTCAGATTTGGTTCCGTTGTTTTTTCAGCATGTGGTCCGTTTGCATGGTATTCCGGAGTATATTGTGTCCAACAGAGGTTCCCAGTTTGTTTCTAGATTTTGGCGGGCCTTTTGTGCTAGGCTGGGCATTGATTTGTCTTTTTCTTCTGCGTTTCATCCTCAGACAAATGGTCAGACCGAGCGAACTAATCAGACTTTGGAGACTTATTTGAGATGCTTTGTGTCTGCTGATCAGGATGATTGGGTGGCTTTCTTGCCATTGGCCGAGTTTGCCCTTAATAATCGGGCTAGTTCGGCTACTTTGGTTTCGTCTTTCTTTTGTAATTTTAACATAGTAACATAGTAACATAGTAACATAGTTAGTAAGGCCGAAAAAAGACATTTGTCCATCCAGTTCAGCCTATATTCCATCATAATAAATACCCAGATCTACGTCCTTCTACAGAACCTAATAATTGTATGATACAAAATTGTTCTGCTCCAGGAAGACATCCAGGCCTCTCTTGAACCCCTCGACTGAGTTCGCCATCACCACCTCCTCAGGCAAGCAATTCCAGATTCTCACTGCCCTAACAGTAAAGAATCCTCTTCTATGTTGGTGGAAAAACCTTCTCTCCTCCAGACGCAAAGAATGCCCCCTTGTGCCCGTCACCTTCCTTGGTATAAACAGATCCTCAGCGAGATATTTGTATTGTCCCCTTATATACTTATACATGGTTATTAGATCGCCCCTCAGTCGTCTTTTTTCTAGACTAAATAATCCTAATTTCGCTAATCTATCTGGGTATTGTAGTTCTCCCATCCCCTTTATTAATTTTGTTGCCCTCCTTTGTACTCTCTCTAGTTCCATTATATCCTTCCTGAGCACCGGTGCCCAAAACTGGACACAGTACTCCATGTGCGGTCTAACTAGGGATTTGTACAGAGGCAGTATAATGCTCTCATCATGTGTATCCAGACCTCTTTTAATGCACCCCATGATCCTGTTTGCCTTGGCAGCTGCTGCCTGGCACTGGCTGCTCCAGGTAAGTTTATCATTAACTAGGATCCCCAAGTCCTTCTCCCTGTCAGATTTACCCAGTGGTTTCCCGTTCAGTGTGTAATGGTGATATTGATTCCCTCTTCCCATGTGTATAACCTTACATTTATCATTGTTAAACCTCATCTGCCACCTTTCAGCCCAAGTTTCCAACTTATCCAGATCCATCTGTAGCAGAATACTATCTTCTCTTGTATTAACTGCTTTACATAGTTTTGTATCATCTGCAAATATCGATATTTTACTGTGTAAACCTTCTACCAGATCATTAATGAATATGTTGAAGAGAACAGGTCCCAATACTGACCCCTGCGGTACCCCACTGGCCACAGCGACCCAGTTAGAGACTATACCATTTATAACCACCCTCTGCTTTCTATCACTAAGCCAGTTACTAACCCATTTACACACATTTTCCCCCAGACCAAGCATTCTCATTTTGTGTACCAACCTTTTGTGCGGCACGGTATCAAACGCTTTGGAAAAATCGAGATATACCACGTCCAATGACTCACCGTGGTCCAGTCTATAGCTTACCTCTTCATAAAAACTGATTAGATTGGTTTGACAGGAGCGATTTCTCATAAACCCATGCTGATATGGAGTTAAACAGTTATTCTCATTGAGATAATCCAGAATAACATCCCTCAGAAACCCTTCAAATATTTTACCAACAATAGAGGTTAGACTTACTGGCCTATAATTTCCAGGTTCACTTTTAGAGCCCTTTTTGAATATTGGCACCACATTTGCTATGCGCCAGTCCTGCGGAACAGACCCTGTCGCTATAGAGTCACTAAAAATAAGAAATAATGGTTTATCTATTACATTACTTAGTTCTCTTAGTACTCGTGGGTGTATGCCATCCGGACCCAGAGATTTATCTATTTTAATCTTATTTAGCCGGTTTCGCACCTCTTCTTGGGTTAGATTGGTGACCCTTAATATAGGGTTTTCATTGTTTCTTGGGATTTCACCTAGCATTTCATTTTCCACCGTGAATACCGTGGAGAAGAAGGTGTTTAATATGTTAGCTTTTTCCTCGTCATCTACAACCATTCTTTCCTCACTATTTTTTAAGGGGCCTACATTTTCAGTTTTTATTCTTTTACTATTGATATAGTTGAAGAACAGTTTGGGATTAGTTTTACTCTCCTTAGCAATGTGCTTCTCTGTTTCCTTTTTGGCAGCTTTAATTAGTTTTTTAGATAAAGTATTTTTCTCCCTATAGTTTTTTAGAGCTTCAATGGTGCCATCCTGCTTTAGTAGTGCAAATGCTTTCTTTTTACTGTTAATTGCCTGTCTTACTTCTTTGTTTAGCCACATTGGGTTTTTCCTATTTCTAGTCCTTTTATTCCCACAAGGTATAAACCGCTTACACTGCCTATTTAGGATGTTCTTAAACATTTCCCATTTATTATCTGTATTCTCATTTCTGAGGATATTGTCCCAGTCTACCAGATTAAGGGCATCTCTAAGCTGTTCAAACTTTGCCTTCCTAAAGTTCAATGTTTTTGTGACTCCCTGACAAGTCCCCCTAGTGAAAGACAGGTGAAACTGCACAATATTGTGGTCGCTATTTCCTAAATGCCCAACCACCTGCAGATTTGTTATTCTGTCAGGTCTATTAGATAGTATTAGGTCTAAAAGTGCTGCTCCTCTGGTTGGATTCTGCACCAATTGTGAAAGATAATTTTTCTTGGTTATTAGCAGAAACCTGTTGCCTTTATGGGTTTCACAGGTTTCTGTTTCCCAGTTAATATCCGGGTAGTTAAAGTCCCCCGTAACCAGGACCTCATTATGGGTTGCAGCTTCATCTATCTGCTTTAGAAGTAGACTTTCCATGCTTTCTGTTATATTTGGGGGTTTGTAACAGACCCCAATGAGAATTTTGTTACCATTTTTCCCTCCATGAATTTCAACCCATATGGACTCGACATCCTCATTCCCTTCGCTAATATCCTCCCTTAAAGTGGACTTTAGACAAGACTTTACATAGAGACAAACCCCTCCTCCTCTCCGATTTTTACGATCCTTTCTAAACAGACTGTAACCCTGTAAGTTAACTGCCCAGTCATAGCTTTCATCTAACCATGTCTCGGTTATTCCCACTATGTCAAAGTTACCTGTAGATATTTCTGCTTCTAGTTCTTCCATCTTGTTTGTCAGGCTTCTGGCGTTTGCGAGCATGCAGTTTAGAGGATTTTGTTTTGTTCCAATCTCCTCACTGTGGATTGTTTTAGAAATGTTCTTACCTCCCTTCTGAGTATGTTTTCCTGGGTCGTCTTTGTTCGAGTCTAATGTTTTTCTTCCCGTCCCCTCTTCTTCTAGTTTAACGCCCTCCTGATGAGTGTAGCGAGTCTTCTGGCGAATGTGTGTTTCCCAGGTTTGTTGAGGTGTAGTCCGTCTCTGGCGAGGAGTCCATCATACCAGTAATTCACACCGTGGTCCAGGAATCCAAATCCTTGTTGTCTGCACCATCGTCTTAGCCAGTTGTTTGCATCAAGGATCCTGTTCCATCTCCTGGTGCCATGCCCGTCTACTGGAAGGATAGAAGAAAAAACTACCTGTGCATCCAGTTCCTTTACTTTCTTCCCCAACTCTTCAAAGTCCTTGCAGATTGTCGGTAGGTCCTTCCTTGCCGTGTCATTGGTGCCAACATGTATCAGAAGAAATGGGTGGACGTCCTTGGAGCTGAAGAGCTTTGGTATCCTATCGGCCACATCCTTGATCATCGCACCTGGAAGGCAGCATACTTCTCTTGCAGTTATGTCCGGTCTGCAGATGGCTGCTTCGGTGCCTCTCAGTAGTGAGTCTCCCACCACCACCACTCTTCGTTGCTTCTTGGCTGTACTTTTTGCTGTCACTTGTTGCTGTGTGCCCTTTTCTTTTTTGCTTGCTGGTATTGCTTCATTCTTAGGTGTGCCATCTTCATCCTCTACAAAGATTTGATATCGGTTCTTCAGTTGTGTGGTTGGTGATTTCTCCATGGTCTTCTTGCTTCTTTTGGTCACATGCTTCCACTCATCTGCTTTTGGAGGTTCTCTGACACTTTTTGCACCTTCTGTGACCAGTAGAGATGCTTCTGTTCTGTCTAGAAAGTCTTCATTCTCTTTGATGAGTTTCAAAGTTGCTATTCTTTCTTCCAGACCCCGCACCTTTTCTTCTAAAAGGGCCACTAGTCTACACTTCTGACAGGTGAAATTGGATTCTTCTTCTGGTCGATCTGTGAACATTTTGGTTTTCATCCTCGTTTTTCTTCTGGGCAGGTTGAGCCTTCTGACTGTCCTGGTGTGGATTCTGTGGTTGACAGGTTGCAGCAGATTTGGGCTCATGTGGTGGACAATTTGGTGTTGTCTCAGGAGGAGTCTCAACGTTTTGCTAACCGTCGTCGGTGTGTTGGTTCCCGGCTTTGGGTTGGGGATCTGGTCTGGTTGTCTTCCCGTCATGTTCCTATGAAGGTTTCTTCTCCTAAGTTTAAGCCTCAGTTTATTGGTCCTTATAGGATTTCTGAGATTACTAATCCGGTGTCTTTTCGACTGGCGCTTCCGGCCTCTTTTGCTATCCATAATGTCTTCCATAGATCTTTATTGCGGAAATATGTGGAGCCCGATGTTCCCTCTGTTGATCCTCCGGCCCCTGTGTTGGTTGATGGGGAGTTGGAATATGTTGTTGAGAAGATTTTGGATTCCCGTTTTTCGAGGCGGAAGCTTCAGTACCTTGTCAAATGGAAGGGTTATGGCCAGGAGGATAATTCTTGGGTTTTTGCCTCTGATGTCCATGCCGCTGATTTGGTTCGTGCCTTTCATCTGGCTCATCCTGATCGGCCTGGGGGCTCTGGTGAGGGTTCGTTGACCCCTCCTCAAGGGGGGGTACTGTTGTGAATTCTGCTTTAGGGCTCCCTCCGGTGGTTGTAGGTGGTAATGCAGTTGTCTCTGGGCTGCAGTCCTGGACAGGTGTATCTGCTGATTGCAGTTCTGACTGGGGTATTTAGGTTTGCAGGACTCATTAGTCCTTGCCAGTTGTCTATGTTTCTTGGGAAGTGTTGGATCTCTTTCTGGCTTCTCCTGCTTAGCTGCCAATTAAGCAAAGATAAGTGTCAGTTTCTTTTTCTATGGCACACAAGCTGGGTGCTTGTTTTTTTATTGTATTCCTGCTCTGAGTTTAGTAGTCTCTGGAGTTGCAGATATACGTTCCACGTCTTTAGTTAGATGGAGGAATTTTTTGTATAATCTGCTGTGGATATTTTTGGAAGGGTTTTAATACTGACCGCACAGAACTCTGACCTATCCATTCCTATTTTAGCTAGAGTGGCCTCTTGTGCTAAATCCTGTTTTCTGACTGTGTGTGTGTCTTTCCTCTCCTACTCACAGCCAATATTTGTGGGGGGCTACCTATCCTATTCCTATTTCCATCTTTAGGGGTATTTAGTCCTCCGGCTGTGACGAGGTGTCTAGGGCTTGTTAGGTACACCCCACGGCTACTTCTTGTTGCGGTGTTAAGATCAGGAATTGCGGTCAGTATAGTTACCACCTACTCCAGTGAAAGTTTTCATGCTGCTCCAAGGTCACCGGATCATAACAGAGCTCAGCGATCGACTCCGGCGGACGCAGCTGAGCTCTAAGGCCGGGTGGAAGGAGATCGTCACCAGCCAAGGAGCTAGGCGGTCCTGCATTGGGAAAGCTAGAACGGAAAGAAAAGTTGAGTTATTTATATAGTATTTTTATTGTAGGCCTTTAGTGGGTTTAGCATATACGCCCTTAAAGGAAAAGTTAACTTATTGTTCAGAGTTTGCACTTGGTAGAATACCCGGCTCGGTACTGAAAGTTATTTATAGTCAACCTGTTATTTAAAAATATTTAATTTTGTTTGTAACGTTCAAGTGTCCTTACATCCCATAAAGGGAAGCATTGTTCCATTTACTTGTTTTAGCATTTCAAAAATTTTGTATGTCTTTTGCTGCAATGTATTGTTGTTCTTCTTCCCAGTCCAGGAGTACTGGATTTAACCGGGGGGAGTGCAGCGCCCCAGAGACCTGGTCGTTGCAGTATGATGCTCTGCCACTAAGGGGAGTGATGGTACGTCTGATGGCACTAAAGGAGTTCTCCTGACCAGGTATCACCAGAACACTTTACACTTCACACTCCGGCCACTAGGGGGAGCAAAAGGCTTTATTTATTGGGCCACTCCTCACACTGGTAAAACTAGGGGTTGGGGAGGAAGTTAGTTAGAAGATGACCGGGTTGGATTCAGGCAACATCCCGTGGCAGGGGGTGTTGCAGGGAGAAGACACAGGGGGGTCCCTGTCAGGCGTGGGAACTTGGCAGGTGCCTAGCGAACAGAACAGAATGTAATGGAACCGCGCCTGCACACCCCGCGGCGGTATCCAAGAGAGAGACACGAAGGGAAGGATATTGTGGAACAGTGTAAACGAGATCAAGCACAAAGGAGTACCAGTAGGAGTCATGCCGTGAGACCGAGGCAACATCCTACTGAGGCGCGTAGCCGGTGGCCGGAACACCGCGGGAGTAACTGACTCTAGGCCTTACTTCGAACTCCGCAGAACAGTTAATTATAGGTTGGCTGTCTCACCTAAACACCTACGAAGACATAGGGGGCAACAGTGGGAGAGGGGCGTCTCTAGGGTCCCGGAAGACCTCCAAGCCTTCCCGTCATACGGGTGCGTCCTAGCCATAACATACCTGGGGGACGTTGAACTAGAAAGATCTGGAACCAAAGAAAGAGAGAGCTGTAGAGAACGACGAACGAGATCAGCAGTTGTGAGGACTATTCCGAATGCTCAGCAGGGTAGGACTACAACACACAGGCGCTAGTGGTAGGCAACGATTTCCATCTGTGAAGGAAACTCTGGATGTGCCCATCGGACCGGCCGGTCTCTAAGAGCCCTGTTAAGCGTGCTCTGGATTGAGGATCCTGAAGTCTTCAGTAAAGAGGTAAAGAGACTGCAACACTGTGTCCTCGTTATTGACTGCACCTCACACCATCACCATCACCCTTACTGGGAAGCCCTGGGGACATACTTCACCTGTGGGAAGGTATACCATCCAGCGGCCATTCCATCACCCCAGCGGACCCCACAGCAGCGTCGGTCACCCTGACCGAACACCACAGGTGGCGTCACGAACCCCTGACAGACTGCACCCCACTTTTATTGGACGCCCCTTAGCAGGGTCGCAGACCGGGTCTAGCCACCGTGACAGCTTCAGAACCGAACCAGAGAGGCCCGGTACCGAGAACTCGTGGCCCTGTGTCTGGGGGCGCTCCATACTCATACTCACTGGCGTGCTCATATTAAAATGGCCTCCGACGTAGCAGAGGTGACTTGTGTAGCGCATGACACCGACGACAGGCGCACACAGTGTTCATCAGGACGTGCCCCAGCACATACTTTGTCGGTGCTTTTAAAAGACCCATGCCCCTAAAAACAGTAGACTTTTTTTACATCTATCTGGTCCACTGCAAGGGCCCACCGGAGATTTTCCCGATACTCCGCCTGGCCAGTCCATCCCTGGTTGTATCTCAGCTTTTAAGGCTATACTCATATTTGCATCGAGACTGCTACTCACATGGGAAACCATTGTATGACAGTATGATATTGTATGACAGTTCGATGGACCCCATCGACTTATAATGGATGACCACAGAATAACTGGTCATGTTGAGCGTGGCAGATTGGGAGTTTTTATTTGCTGTGTTTCATGGATGGGTGTGTGGCAAAGTTCCCCTCTATAACAACCATATGACCTAACAGGGCCAATGGAAAGAGGCTATTCAAATAGCACAATCCCTTTAAAACCAATTATTTTTGATTAATCGTGAAGTTAAGAAAGATTCTGGGAGAATATTTTATGTTGAGAAACAAACACAAATCCTCGCTGAGATTTCACCCCATGTGGAGGATTTCGAGGAGTTGTGTCTATTACACATCCTACACTGACATCTGCTGACAAGATGTGATGCCGTTTCAGGCTGCCACTTTGCATTCTAACAATTTCTCAGTTTTACCAAAAAAAAGATACTGAGTCGTATGAAGAGAACTAAGACTTATTTACAGTAAATCCCAGCTCTGTAGACAAGTCCTCTCAGGCCGGTGTCGATTACTCTATCCTTACGGAGATCAATATGTTATTTGCTGCACATTATTACAGAAAACTTTAACCAAAAAAGAAGAGAATTAACTGTGATTGATTCTAAGCAGTCAATTAGCAAATTAAATATTCATTACCATTAGCCAAGTGACGATGCATTAGGGATCATAAATGGTGCCACATTCTTGTCCTAGCAGAGTACTGCGTGATTATGTCTGACAGTGTTTTGTCTCTCATGATTTCATTTTGATGCTTTTCCGGTATTCTAACTGCTGAACACACATTTGTTACTTTTTTTTTGCAGTTGTTCAGAGCTTGGCACTTACGCTATTTGGTTGTTCTGAGCTTGGCAGTTATACTACTGAGAGGCTTAGAGCTTGGTGGTTGCATGTTAATAGGTGCAGTTTTTGTAACCAAATCCGGCTTTAAACTTCTCCACAACAGTATCACGGACCTGCCTGTTGTGTTCCTTGGTCTTCAAAACAGAACCCTGAGACCAGGGGCGGACACAGACGATTTGGGGCCCCTGTGCAAGAAATGTGTTTGGGCCCCCCTCCTTTTATGGCTATCAATGTACAGATATATACATACCATATTTTTCGGATTATAGGACGCTCCGGATTATAAGACGCACCCCAAATTTTGAGGAGAAAAACAGGAAAAATGTTTTTTTCTTAATAAAATGGTGGTGCTTCTTATCCATGCGTCTTATTGCTTACTGGGGGTAGTAGCTGCGGTGAAACGGGGTTCCGGCGTCGCTGCTGGAGGAGGCAGGAGTGGGGTGATGCTGCAGGCCGCAGTAGGGATGAGTGTTGTGAATTCCGCTCTTGGGCTCCCTCCGGTGGTTGTAAGTAGCATTTTTGTGAGTTCTGCTCTTGGGCTCCCTCCTGTGGTTTTGAGTAGTATGGCTGCTTCTTGGATTTAGCTTCAGCAGCTGTTTTCACTGATCGTCTTTCTGGCTCGGCTATATTAGTCTGGCCTTATCCCTCATTCAATGCCAGTTGTCAATTGTTCCAGCCTGGAGTCATTGCTCTTAGGACTTTCCTGACACTCTGACCAGTTCATCAAAGCTAAGTCCTTGCTTGTCCTTTTGCGGTTCACTTATTGTGGACTTTGTTGATCAGCACTTTCTTTGTTTTTGTTCATTTGTCCAACTTTTCAGTATGGATCTATTCAGCTAAGCTGGAAGCTCTGGGCAGCAGAGTTTGCCCTCCACACCTTTAGTCAGGTGTGGAGATTTTTGCATTTCTCTGTGGTGGACTTTTTCTAGTTTTTTTTACTGACCGCACAGTGTTCTGTCCTGTACTTTTTCTATCTAGCTAGAAGTGGCCTCCTGTGCTAAATCTTGTTTCACACTACGTATGTCATTTGCTTCTCCTCTCATAGTCATTATTTGTGGGGGGCTAATCTATCCTTTGGGGATTTTCTCTGAGGCAAGATAGCTTTCCTGCTTCTATCTTTAGGAGTAGTTAGCTCTTAGGCTGTGACGAGATGCCTAGGGAGAGTTAGGAGAATCCCACGGCTACTTCTAGTGTTGTGTTGAGCTTAGGGACTGCGGTCAGTATAGTTACCACCTGCTCAGAGCTAGACGCATGTCGCTCCTTAATCACCAGATCATAACAGTACAACTGGCCAAAAATGAGCTGAATGCATCTCAAAAGAAAGAAGAGAAAAGGAGTTCTGAGCCATTTTTTTTTCTTTAGTTTGTTTTGTCTTTTTCCTTCCTCTTGATCTCTGTGTGATTCAGGATTTGGATGCGGGTATGGATGTTCAGGGGTTGTTTTCTCGTGTGGATCAGCTTGCTGCAAGAGTACAGAGTATTCAAGATTATGTTGTTCAGACTCCGGCCTTAGAGCCTAGAATTCCTACTCCGGATTTGTTTTACGGGGATAGATCTAAGTTTTTGAACTTTAAAAATAACTGCAAATTGTTTTTTGCTCTGAAACCCCGTTCCTCTGGTGACCCCATTCAGCAAGTAAAGATAGTTATTTCTCTGCTGCGTGGCGACCCTCAGGACTGGGCATTCTCACTTGAGTCAGGGAATCCGGCATTGCTTAATGTAGATGCATTTTTTCAATCGCTCAGATTATTGTATGACGAACCTAACTCTGTAGAGCATGCTGAGAAAACACTGTTGGCCCTGTGTCAGGGTCAGGAAGCGTCAGAATTATACTGCCAGAAATTTAGAAAATGGTCTGTGCTCACTAAATGGAATGAGGACGCTCTGGCAGCAATTTTCAGAAAGGGTCTTTCTGAAGCCCTTAAAGATGTTATGGTGGGGCTTCCCACGCCTGTTGGTTTGAGCGAATCTATGTCTCTGGCCATTCAGATTGATCGGCGCCTGCGCGAACGCAAAGTGGTGCACCATATGGCAGTGTCCTCTGAGCAAAGTCCTGAGCCCATTCAATGTGATAGGATTTTGACTAGAGCGGAACAGAGGGGATACAGACGTCAGAATGGGCTGTGTTCTTACTGTGGTGATTCTGCTCATGCTATTTCTGATTGCCCTAAGCGTATTAAGAGGGTCGCTAGATCTGTTACCATTAGTACTGTGCAGCCTAAGTTTCTCCTGTCTGTGACCCTGATTTGCTCATTGTCATCTTTTTCTGTCATGGCATTTGTGGATTCAGACGCTGCTCTGAACTTAATGGACTTAGAATTCGCTAGGCGCTGTGGTTTTTCTTTGCAGCCTTTGCAGAGTCCCATACCCTTGAGGGGTATTGATGCTACACCATTGGCCAAGAATAAACCTCAGTATTGGACTCAGCTGACTATGTGCATGGCTCCTGCACATCAGGAAGATTGCCGTTTTCTGGTGTTGCATAATTTACATGATGTTGTTGTACTGAGTTTTCCATGGTTGCAAGTACACAATCCAGTGCTGGATTGGAAATCAATGTCTGTGACTAGTTGGGGTTGTCAAGGGGTACATAGTGACGTTCCTTTAATGTCAATTTCCTCTTCCCCCTCTTCTGATGTTTCTGAATTTTTGTTAGATTTCCAGGATGTATTCGATGAGCCCAAGTCCAGTTCCCTTCCTCCACATAGGGACTGTGATTGTGCTATTGACTTGATTCCTGGCTGTAAGTTCCATAAGGGCCGACTTTTCAACCTGTCTGTGCTAGAGCATGCCGCCATGCGGAGCTATGTTAAGGAGTCCTTAGAGAAGAGCATATTCGGCCGTCTTCGTCACCATTGGGAGCGGGATTCTTTTTTGTTGCCAAGAAGGATGGCTCCTTAAGACCCTGTATTGATTATCGCCTTCTTAATAAGATCACGGTCAAATTCCAATACACTTTACCTTTGCTCTCTGATTTGTTTGCTAGGATTAAGGGGGCTAGTTGGTATACCAAGATTGACCTTCGAGGGGTATATAATCTTGTTCGTATTAAACAGGGTGACGAATGGAAGACTGCATTTAATACGCCCGAAGGCCATTTTGAATACCTGGTGATGCCTTTTGGGCTTTCTAATGCTCCTTCTGTATTTCAGTCCTTTATGCATGATATTTTCCACAATTATCTTGACAAATTCTTGATTGTGTATTTGGATGATATTTTGATTTTTTCCGATGATTGGGAGTCTCATGTGAAGCAGGTCAGGATGGTATTCCAGATCCTTCGTGATAATGCTCTATTTGTGAAGGGGTCTAAGTGCCTATTTGGAGTTCAGAAGGTCTCTTTTTTGTGGTTTATTTTTTCTCCTTCGTCTATAGAAATGGATCCTGTTAAGGTCCAAGCCGTTCATGACTGGATTCAACCCACATCTGTGAAGAGCCTTCAGAAATTTTTGGGCTTTGCTAATTTTTATCGCCGTTTCATTGCCAACTTCTCTAGTGTGGTTAAGCCCCTGACCGATTTGACGAAGAAAGGCGCTGATGTGACTAATTGGTCCTCTGAGGCTGTTGAGGCCTTTCAGGAGCTTAAACGCCAATTTACTTCTGCCCCTGTCTTGCGTCAGCCGGATGTTTCTCTTCCTTTTCAGGTTGAGGTTGACGCTTCTGAGATTGGGGCAGGGGCCGTTTTGTCACAGAGGAATTCTGATGGTTCCTTGATGAAGCCATGTGCCTTCTTTTCCCGAAAGTTTTCGCCTGCGGAACGCAATTATGATGTCGGCAATCGGGAGTAGTGTTGAGCATTCCGATACCGCAAGTATCGGGTATCGGCCGATACTTGCGGTATCGGAATTCCGATACCGAGATCCGATACTTTTGTGATATCGGGTATCGGTATCGGATCAATAGGGATGTGTAAAATAAAGAATTAAAATAAAAAATATTGATATGCTCACCTCTCCGGCGGCCCCTGGACATCACGCTGCTAACCGGGAGGCTTCTTTGTTTAAAATGCGCGCCTTTAGGACCTGCGAATGACGTCCCGGCTTCCGATTGGTCGCGTGCCGCCCATGTGACCGGCACGCGACCAATCAGAAGCCGTGACGTCATTCGCAGGTCCTCAATTCCTAGAATTAGGAGTTTAGTGAATGAGAATGACGTCGCGGCTTCTGATTGGTCGCGTGCCACCCATGTGACCGGCACGCGACCAATCAGAAGCCGGGACGTCATTCGCAGGTCCTAAAGGCGCGCATTTTAAACAAAGAAGCCTCCCGGTTAGCAGCGTGATGTCCAGGGGCCGCCGGAGAGGTGAGCATATCAATATTTTTTATTTTAATTCTTTATTTTACACATCCCTATGGATCCCAGGGCCTGAAGGAGAGTTTCCTCTACTTCAGACCCTGGGAACCATGAGAATACCTTCCGATACTTGATGTCCCATTGACTTGTATTGGTATCGGATATCGGTATCGGCGATATCCGATATTTTTCGGGTATCGGCCGATACTATCCGATACCGATACTTTCAAGTATCGGACGGTATCGCTCAACACTAATCGGGAGTTGTTGGCTATGAAGTGGGCATTTGAGGAGTGGCGACATTGGCTTGAGGGAGCCAAGCACCGCATTGTGGTCTTGACCGATCATAAGAATCTGATTTACCTTGAGTCGGCCAAGCGGTTGAACCCTAGACAGGCTCGGTGGTCCCTGTTTTTCTCCCGTTTTGATTTTGTGGTTTCATATCTTCCAGGATCTAAGAATTTTAAGGCGGATGCCCTCTCTAGGAGTTTTTTGCCGGATTCTCCTGGAGTCCTTGAGCCGGTTGGCATTCTTAGGGAAGGGGTGATTCTGTCTGCCATCTCCCCTGATTTGCGGCAGGCGCTTCAGGAATTTCAGGCTGATAAACCTGACCGCTGTCCTGTGGGGAAGCTGTTTGTTCCTGATAGATGGACAAGTAAGGTAATTTCTGAGGTCCATTGTTCTGTGTTGGCCGGTCATCCTGGGATTTTTGGTACCAGAGATTTGGTTGCTAGGTCCTTTTGGTGGCCTTCCTTGACGCGGGATGTGCGTCCTTTTGTGCAGTCCTGTGGGACTTGTGCCCGGGCTAAGCCTTGCTGTTCCCGCGCTAGTGGGTTGCTTTTGCCTTTGCCCGTCCCGGAGAGGCCTTGGACGCATATTTCCATGGATTTTATTTCGGATCTTCCTGTGTCCCAGAGGATGTCTGTTATCTGGGTGGTTTGTGACCAGTTCTCTAAAATGGTCCATTTGGAACCTTTGCCTAAATTGCCTTCCTCCTCTGATTTGGTTCCATTGTTTTTTCAGCATGTGGTTCGTTTGCATGGCATTCCGGAGAATATTGTGTCTGACAGAGGTTCCCAGTTTGTTTCCAGGTTTTGGCAGGCCTTTTGTGCTAGGATGGGTTTTGATTTGTCTTTTTCTTCGGCGTTCCATCATCAGACAAATGGCCAAACTGAGCGAACTAATCAGACCTTGGAAACCTATTTGAGATGCTTTGTGTCTGCTGATCAGGATGATTGGGTGACTTTCTTGCCGTTGGCCGAGTTTGCCCTTAATAATCGGGCCAGTTCGGCTACTTTGGTTTTGCCTTTCTTTTGTAATTTTGGTTTCCATCCTCGTTTTTCTTCAGGGCAGGCGGAGCCTTCTGATTGTCCTGGTGTAGATTCTGTGATGGACAGGTTACAGCAGATTTGGACTCATGTGGTAGACAATTTGACGTTGTCCCAGGAAAAGGCTCAGCGTTTTGCTAACCGCCGTCGGTGTGTTGGTCCTCGGCTTCGTGTGGGGGATTTGGTTTGGTTGTCTTCTCGTCATGTTCCTATGAAGGTTTCTTCCCCCAAGTTCAAGCCTCGGTTTATTGGTCCTTATAAGATTTCTGAGATTATCAATCCTGTGTCTTTTTGTTTGGCCCTTCCAGCCTCTTTTGCCATCCACAATGTTTTCCATAGATCTTTGTTGCAGAGATATGTGGTGCCCGTTGTTCCATCTGTTGATCCTCCTGCCCCGGTGTTGGTTGAGGGGGAGTTGGAATATGTGGTTGAGAAGATTTTGGATTCTCGTTTTTCGAGGCGGAAGCTTCAGTATCTTGTCAAGTGGAAGGGTTATGGCCAGGAGGATAATTCTTGGGTTGTTGCCTCCGATGTTCATGCCGCCAATTTGATTCGTGCTTTTCATTTGGCTCGTCCTGATCGGCCTGGGGGCTCTGTTGAGGGTTCGGTGACCCCTCCTCAAGGGGGGGTACTGTTGTGAATTCCGCTCTTGGGCTCCCTCCGGTGGTTGTAAGTAGCATTTTTGTGAGTTCTGCTCTTGGGCTCCCTCCTGTGGTTTTGAGTGGTATGGCTGCTTCTTGGATTTAGCTTCAGCAGCTGTTTTCACTGATCGTCTTTCTGGCTCGGCTAGATTAGTCTGGCCTTATCCCTCATTCAATGCCAGTTGTCAATTGTTCCAGCCTGGAGTCATTGCTCTTAGGACTTTCCTGACACTCTGACCAGTTCATCAAAGTTAAGTCCTTGCTTGTCCTTTTGCGGTTCACTTGTTGTGGACTTTGTTGTTCAGCACTTTCTTTGTTTTTGTTCATTTGTCCAGCTTTTCAGTATGGATCTATTCAGCTAAGCTGGAAGCTCTGGGCAGCAGAGTTTGCCCTCCACACCTTTAGTCAGGTGTGGAGATTTTTGCATTTCTCTGCGGTGGACTTTTTCTAGTTTTTATTACTGACCGCACAGCGTTCTGTCCTGTACTTTTTCTATCTAGCTAGAAGTGGCCTCCTGTGCTAAATCTTGTTTCATACTACGTATGTCATTTCCTTCTCCTCTCACAGTCATTATTTGTGGGGGGCTAATCTATCCTTTGGGGATTTTCTCTGAGGCAAGATAGCTTTCCTGCTTCTATCTTTAGGGGTAGTTAGCTCTTAGGCTGTGACGAGATGCCTAGGGAGAGTTAGGAGCATCCCACGGCTACTTCTAGTGTTGTGTTGAGCTTAGGGACTGCGGTCAGTATAGTTACCACCTGTTCAGAGCTAGACGCATGTCCTTAATCACCAGATCATAACAGATGAGGGGGTGTTCCGATGTGGTTGCGCCACAGCAGGTGTCCAGTGCTGCTGCAGGTGTCCGGTGGTGCTGCTGCGGGTGTCTCCGGTGCTACAGGTGTCTGGCGCTGCGGGGGTGTCCGGCGGTGCTGCTGCGGGTGATCTCCATCTGTGCATGCGCCGCCCCCAGCGCCATTTTCCTGGAGTCCACCGCACAGGAAACCATGGAACTGCTGGGGGGCTCTGGCCTTTCACAAAATGTCGGCAGAGCCCCCTGCAGCACCGGAGACCTCCTCCGCAGCAACGGGCAGCATCGCCAGACACCCTCGCAGCACCGGACACCCCTGTAGCACCGCCGGACACCCCCTCATCCCAGCCAGCGGAAAAGGTACCGGTAAGGTATATACACATTATAAGACGCACACCCATTTTCCCACCAAATTTGAGGGAAAAGTGCGTCTTATAATCCGAAAAATACGGCATATTGCATAGTCTCCTCTCATTATGTATATTGCTACCCGTTATTACACAGTCCCCTCTCTTGTTATGTGTAACGCCGTCACTTATTACACAGTGCCCTCTCGTTATGTACAGCATTGTTATTTATAGTGCCCTGGTCTTTATTTCATACTGCCCTGTTTTGTTACTTATACACTGAAATTATAACTGATGGAGCATGCTAAAGCTTTTTTTTCTGTTGGAGGAGGCTGAGGGTATGTGCAGATACAGTAGAATTCTAAATATGGTATATATTATGTGAAGAAATACAAATGCTGGATTGGAGGAAGGACCTGTTGCAAGCAGAGGACCCCGAGGAGGAGCTGCGCAGACCAAGGCAGCGGGGGTGCACTCAGCCACTCACTGAGAGGCTGAAGTTTGCAATCGAAACAAACTTTATTTAAAATGTATACACTGCCTAGCCATGCCCCTGCATGTGGAACTAGGAAGCCATGCTGTGATTCTCCTGCCTCATAGAGCCAGCAGCAGCATCAAGAGGAGAGGAAGGGGCCCCTTACAGCGTCTCCTGCAGCGTGCAGGGCCCTCTCTGACCGCAAATGACTCCGGTACCGGCCCCCTTCCTCTCCACTTAGTGGAGATGCTGCCGCTGGCTCTATGAAAGAACAAAACACTTCAACAGCTGATTGGGCCCCCTCTCCTTCGGGGCCCCTGTGCAGCCACACCGGCTGAACCGGCGGTATGTCCGCCCATGCCTGAGACGATCACAGAGCAGGTGCGTTTATACGGAGACTTGATTACACACAGGTGGATTATATTTATCATCATTAGGCATTTAGGACAACATTGGATCATTCAGAGATCCTCAATGAACTTCTGGAGTGAGTTTGCTGCACTGAAAGTAAAGGGGCCGAATAATATTGCACGCCCCACTTTTCAGTTTTTGAATTTCCATAAAAATTTAAAATAAGCAATAAATTTCGTTCAACTTCACAATTGTGTTCCACTTGTTGTTGATTCTTCACCAAAAATTTACATTTGGTATCTTTATGTTTGAAGCATATGTGGGAAAAGGTTGAAAAGTTCCAGTGGGCTGAATACTTTCGCAAGGCACTGTATTTTTTAGTCCCCTTAGGGGACTTGAGCCTGTAATGATCCGAATGCTTATACTATATACTGAGATACTGCAGTATATAGCGTAAAAAAAAAAGCCAATGATTATTCCTGCTAGAGGATACACAATCAATATATCATAATGACTAAAGGAACTATCCAAAGAATTGTTGTATCCAAATAAGAAAAATAGGAACCTGTTCTACGCAAAGTTCGTATAAGTATATAGACGTACACGTATTCTTGAACAATAATAGAAAAAAACTTTATTAAATTGTATAAAAACTGTTATAAGCATTAAAAAATAGCCAATAGTGCTAGAGTGAGCCAAAGCAAAACAGAAACGGCATCACCATAGGGTGGGTAGAGTTTTTACAAAAATACACATATGAGACTGTAGTGCAATATGTCAATACATAAACAGTAGAAATAGGGGTAGGGAATGAGATACAGACTTCATACAATCAATAGTGCCATGTTGCAAACAAAAAGACCCCTGATACTATAATCAATAGATCTTCAGTAGGTAGACAGGATATTACACACAGTGAAATGCAGAGTAAATATAAGTATAGCTTACCAAAACCCAAATGGTGATACCACAGCCCCTATGCGCATTTCGGCAGTGTACCTTCATTAGGGGGGGTCCCAGAGTATGAAGTCTGTATCTCATTCTCTACCCCTATTTCTACTGTTTATGTATTGATATATTGCACTACAGTCTCATATGTGTATTTTTGTAAAAACTCTACCCACCCTATGGTGATGCCGCTTCTGTTTTGCTTTGGCTCACTCTAGCACTATTGGCTATTTTTTAATGCTTATAACAGTTTTTATACGATTTAATAAAGTTTTTTTCTATTATTATTCAAAAATATGTGTAAGTCTATAGTATATAGCGTAAGGCTGAGCGGTGACCGACACTTCTTCATGTCGCCTCCCAAAGAAGCGCAGCGAAACGTGCGTCGGGGCAGAGGGACGCCATCATGTGCCCAGCAGTTCAGTCTGACAGGTAAAAATGTTCATATGTTAAGTATACTTACCCCTCCTCTTGGTCATAGGACTATAGATGCACACTTACTGATGTGTTATGACCTGGTGGTTAGGAGCACCAGGAATGACCTGATAGTTAAACTTCAAACAGGACAAGCTCTGGGATGTGGGAGCTCTGCTGACCGCAATCCCTAATCCTATCACACACACTAGAAATAGCCGTGGAGCGCTCCTGACGCTCCCTAGGCGCCTCGTCACAGCCTAAGAACTAGCTAGCCCTAGAGATAGAAAATAAAGCCTACCTTGCCTCAGAGAAATTTCCCCAAAGGAAAAGGCAGCCCCCCACAAATATTAACTGTGAGTTAAGATGAAAGTCACAAACACAGAAATGAAACAGGTTTTAGCACAGGGAGGCCAGACTAACTAAATAGACAGAGGATAGGAAAGGTATCTTTGCGGACAGCACAAAAAGTACAAAAGACCACGCAGAGTGTGAAAAAAGACCCCCGCACCGACTCACGGTGAGGAGGCGCCACCCTGCATCCCAGAGCTTCCAGCTAGCAAGACAAAATAATGAAAGCAAGCTGGACTAGAAAACCATGAACAGAAAATAACAAACGGGGACTTAGCTTCTTGCAGGAAGAGACAGGTCTCAGAAAGATCCAAGAGCGAACTGAAGCAATGCAGAAACATTGACAGCTGGCATGGAGTAACGATCTAAGTGGAGTTAAATAGAGCAGCAAACCAAAGGATAAACCCCGTCACCTGTGTAAGGAACCTCAGAAGCAGCAGCTCCACTCACAGCCACCAGAGGGAGCCCACGGACAGAACTCACCGAAGTACCATTCACGACCACAGGAGGGAGCTCGACAACAGAATTCACAACACTGATGTCACTTTATTACTGGGGTCTACAGCTCTGGCAAAAATTAAGAGACTTCCCCTCAGGCGTAGCAAAACTTGTACAATCAACAGGCACCCTGGCTGATCAGCCTGACCAAAGAACTGAGATTGACTTCCAGAGTCGCTGAGCGGAGATGGAAGCGATCCCACCCTACCGAGCACTTCATGCATAAAAGCAGTTCCTCGCCATCTTCAAGTCCACGCTCACTACCGCAAAACAAACTTACTTCTCATCTCTTATATCCTCCCTGTCTCACAACCCTAAACAGCTTTTCAACACTTTAAATTCTCTACTCCGCCCTCCAGCACCTCCTCCCTCTCCTCTCATTACTGCTGAAGACTTTGCCTCCTTCAATAAGCAGAAGATCGATACGATCAGAGAAAGTTTTGGTCCGCAGCCCCCAATGCACCTTTTAGCTGCTCAGCCCTGTTCCTCCAAAACCAACTTCTCCACCATGACAGAAGACCAGCTCTCCACCCTCCTGTCAAGATAACACCTCACCACTTGTATGCTTGATCCGCTCCGGTCCCACCTCATCCCTAACTTCGCCAAAGTCTTCGTCCCAACTCTAACACACCTCTTCAACCTCTCAATTACAAATGGTGTCTTTCCCTTATCCTTCAAACATGCCTTGATCACACCCATCCGCAAAAAGGCTTCCGACCGCATCACTCAATTGAAACTGCCCTAACCAAAGTCACCAATGACCTACTAACTGCCAAGAGCAAGAGACACTACTCTGTCCTCCTTCTCCTGGACCTGTCTTCTGCCTTTGACACTGTGGACCATTCCCTCCTGCTACAGATTCTGTCATCTCTTGGCATCACAGACTTGGCCCTATCCTTGATCTTGTCATATCTAACAGACTGAACATTCGATGTTCCTCAAGGCTCAGTTCTAGGACCTCTACTCTTCTCCATCTACACCTTCGGCCTGGGACAGCTCACAGAATCCCAAGGTTTGCAGTATCATCTCTACGCCGATGACACGCAGATCTACCTATCCGGACCTGACCTCACCTTACTCGCCAAAATTCCACAATGTCTGTCTGCTATCCCAGCCTTCTTTTCTGCTCACTTTGTAAAATTAAACATGGACAAAACTGAATTCATCACCTTTCACCATCTCACTCTACCCCTCCACCAGTCCTATCCATCAATGTCAATGGCTGCTCACTTTCCCCAGTCCCACACACTTGGTGCCTCGGGGTGATCTTCAACTCTGCTCTCTATTTTAAGCCACATATTCAAGCCCTTGCCTCCTCAAACTCAAAAATATTTCCCAGATCCACGCATTCCTTGACCATGACACCACAAAAACACTAGTGCACGCCCTTATCATCTCCTGCCTCGACTACTGCAACCTCCTACTCTCTGGCACTCTGGCACCACTCCAATCCATCCTACACTCTGCTGCCCGACTAATCTACCTGTGTCCCCGCTATTCCCCAGCCTCTCCCCTATGCCAAGCCCTTCACTGGCTTCCTATCGTCCAGAGACTCCATTTCAAAACCCTAACTATGACATACAAAGACATCCACAACCTGTCTCCTCCATACATCTGTGACATGGTCTCCCGGTACTTACCTACACACAACCTCCGATCCTCTCAAGATGTCATTCTCTACTCCCCTCTTAGCTCTTCTTCCCACAACTGCATACAAGACTTCTCCCGTGCTTCTTCCATATTCTGGAACTCTCTACCCCAACACATCAGACTCTCGCCTACCACGAAAACCTTCAAAAGGAACCTGAAGACCCACCTCTTCCGACAAGCCTACAGCCTGCAGTGATCCTCAATTTAGTGAACTGCCGCACAACCAGCTCTACCCTCTCCTAGTGTATCCTCACCCATCCCCTGTAGACTGAGCCCTCGCGGGCAGGGTCCTCTCTTGTTTTTGCTCATGTTTATTGAACTTGTCGATATTTGCCCCCTTTTTACATGTAAAGTGCCATGGAATAAATGGCACTATAAAAATGTATTATAATAATAATCAAAACCCTGTCATGGGCAGCCCAATCTCCAGATCTGAACCCCATTGAAAACCTCTGGAATGTAATCAAGAGGATGATGGATAGTCACAAGCCATCAAACAAAGAAGAACTGCTTAAATTTTTGCGCCAGAATCCGTGTGAAAGACTGGTGGAAAGCATGCCAAGACACATGAAAGCTGTGATTAAAAATCATGGTTATTCCACAAAATATTGATTTCTGAACTCTTCCTGAGTTATAACATTAGTATTGTTGTTTCTAAATGATTATGGACTTGTTTTCTTTTCTTTGCATTATTTGAGGTCTGAATGCACTGTTTGTTTGTTTTTTAATTTTGACCGTTTTTATTTGTCAGAAAAGAAATACAAAAATTATTGCTTGGAAATTGGGAGACATGTTGTCTGTAGTTTATAGGCTAAAAGAACAATTTACATTTTACTCAAAAATATACCTATAAAGAGAAAAATCAGACAAACTGAACATTTTGCAGTGGTCTCTTAATTTTTGCCAGAGCTGTTTATAGGTAACATATCCACCGCTTGTCAGCTCTATGTCAGTTCAGTGGAATGGATAGGACTTTTTGATACTATGCAGGAGGCAGAAGAAATAAATGTCCCCCAAAAAAATTCTTACTGTCCTGAACTGTTTAGATAGTGAATTGTGAACTGCTATTATATGCATGGCATACTTTGGAACACGTTCACTTTTTTTTCCTAGCACCTTTCTAATTTTAATGGGTTATATATATTTTGGCAAATAAATTATGTTTTAACATTGATTTTGTACTTCATTTTTTTACCTTGAGGACACTCATCTTTGGTAAATACTTGTTTATAGTCTTGGGTGTGATGTGGCTGCAGTGCAATTTAGCCCAACCTCCACCAGGGGGTGCTGGTGAGAAAAGAGAGGCCGCACACTCACAGCGCAGCAACACGGAGCAGCTGCACAGGTGTCACAGGTAATGAAAGAGTGGTCAGACAAGCAGAGTCAGAAACTGTCAGGAGCAGAAGTACCAGAGGTAACAGCATGCACAAAATCAGAGACATGCCACAAGTCAGAGCAAACGGGAGCGCAGTATTCAAAACATGAGACGTAAGATGAAGTGGGGGTACAAGCCGGAAGTCAGAGCAAACGGGAACGAGGTAGCAGAGTCGGGAAGCAAGAGGTGTGGTTCAGAGATCAGGCCGAGTCATACACTGTAAGGAAAACCATCAGACGAGCACTAAGACAGGGATACAGAATGGGTCTCACACAAATACATGAAGTCAGAGGCAGAGGGATCACCACGGTATAGGGGTCATCTGCTCTAGCCTGGAAGCATGAACTATCACTGACGCTGGCCAGCAGACAGCAGAGGACTGAAAAGGCCCAGCCAGCTCCAAAATGAGGCAGAGGGGGTTAACCCCCGCATGACCATTCTAACCCCCGCATGACCATTCCAGAGAGAGGATAGCAGAAAAACTCCGTACTGGATCATGACATTGGGATTATATTTGACTCAGATCTTTCCTTCACTCCCACATCTAATCACTCACTCACTAATGTCACCTACACCTCAAAAACATCGCTAGAATCCGACGTTTTCTTACCTTTGACTCTGCAAAATCTCTTACTATTGCTCTAATTCATTTTCGTCTGGACTACTGCAACGATCTACTGTTACTAAACTCTCCCTTCTCTAATCCGTCCTGAATTCAACAGTAAGAATCATATTCCTCACCAATCGCTACACTGATGCCTCTGCCCTGTGCCAACCATTGCACTGGTTACTCATCCGCTACAGAGTCTAATATAAACGTATCACTCTCACCCACAAAGCGCTCCACGCTTCAGCAACTCGCTACATCTCCTCCATCGTCTCAGTCCACCCTTCCCGTGCCCTCGTTCTGCTAATGATCTAAGACTATCATCCTCAATAACCCGAGCCTCCACTCTTGTCTGCTAGACTTCTCACGTGCTGTGCCAATTCTCTGGAATGCATTACCCAGGAAAAGTCGATTCATCCCAATTTTCACAGTCTTAGGCCGGCGTCACACTTAGTGTAGAGAAATACGGTCCGTTTTTTATAGGGGTAATACGCAGAAAAGTTCCTGAACAGTGATCCGTATTCAACACGAGGATGCAATGTTTTCTCTAAGAGCTCATACTCACATACAGTAAACCATTTCATATCCCTTATCTTTTTTATATATTCATCACTACTAATGTTAGAAGTGTCTGTGTGTAAAATTTGGGAGCTCTAGATGTTAAAATAAAGGGTTAAATCATGGAAAAAACTGGTGTGGGCTTCTGCGCAATTTTCTCTGCCAGAATGGTAAAGCCAGTGAATGAGGGCAGATATTAATAGCCTAGAGAGGGACCTTGGTTATTGGCCCCCCTGGCTAAAAGCATCTGCCCCCAGTCACCCCAGAAAAGGTACATCTGTAAGATGCACCTATTCTGGCACTTAGCCACTCTCTTCCCACTCCCGAGTAGTGGTGGGATGTGGGGTAATAAAGGTTTAATGTCACCTTGCTAATGTAAGGTGACATTAAGCCTGGTTAATAATGGAGAGATGTCAATAAGACACCTATCAATTATTAATCCAATAGTAGTAAAGAGTTAATAATACACACACATTATGATTAAAGTATTTTAATGAAATAAATACACATGGTGTTTTAAAATCTTTATTGTACTCTCAATCCATCTGAAGACCCTCGTTCTGTAAAAAAAAAAACATAAAAAAGCAACAATATCCCATACCTCTCCGGCGTTCAGTCATGTCCCATGCTGTAAATCCATCTGAAGGGGTTAAATAATTTTACAATCTGGAGCCTGCCAATACAGCTGTTGCTCCTGGTTGTAAAAACTGGGAAATGAATGGAATGCAGGGGAAAGTAGCATCGTACACTTGCGGTGATGCGACCCCTGCTGGCATAAACTCATATGAACTCTAGCGTGGGAATTTTTCTGAAAATTTTCTCATGCTAGTCATATGAGTTTATGCCAGCAGGGGGCACAGCACAGAAAGTCTACGATGCTACGTTCCCCTGCATTCCATTCATTCCACAGTTTTTACAACCTAGAGCAACAGCTGCATTAGCAGACTCCTGGTTGTAAAATACAGTAATTTAACACCTTCACATGGATTTACAGAGTGGGACATGACTGAACGCCGGAGAGGTATGGGATATTGTTGCTTTTTTTTATGTTTTATTTTTACAGAACGAGGGTCTTCAGGTGGATTAAGCATACAATAAAGATTTTAAAACACCATGTGCATCTATTTAATTAAAGTACTTTATTCATAATGTGTGTGTATATTATTAACCCTTTACTACTATTGGATTAATAATGGATAGGTGTCTTATTGACATCTCTCCATTATTAACCAGGCTTAATGTCACCTTACATTAGCAAGGTGACATTAACTCTTTATTACCCCATATACCACCGCTACTCGGGAGTGGGAAGAGAGAGGCTAAGTGCCAGAATAGGCGCATCTTACAGATGTGCCTTTTCTGGGGTGGCTGGGGGCAGATGTTTTTAGCCTGGGTGGGCCGATAACCATGGTCCCTCTCTAGGCTATTAATATCTGCACTCAGTCACTGGCTTTCCATCTCTGGCGGAGAAAATTGCGCAGGAGCCCACGCCAGTTTTTTCCGTGATTTAACTCTTTATTTTAACAGCTAGAGCCACCAAATTTTGCACACAGACACTTCTAACATTAGTACTTTAGTAGTGAGGAATATGTAAAAAAATACTGGAGGTAGGAGTATTTAAAACAAGAAAATTATAAGGGTGTCCATACTTATGCACCTGTCAAATTTTGTTTGAATGCAGATTGCACATTTTCTGTTACTACAATAAACCTCATTTCAAGGTAGAAACATTACTGTGTCCAACAGTTATTAGATATATGAAACTGAAATAGCTGTTGCAAAAAAAACCCAATTTTTATCAAACGTTAAGCTTAAGATTAATAGGGGTGCCCAAACTTTTTCATATAACTATATATATATATATATATATAGACTGTATATATGTTTGCACGAATATTTGAGCCCATGGATCCATTCTATGTCCATTTTGCAAGCCGGCGAGAAACTCTTGCCGTACGGATGCCATACTGATGACACACGGATAATTTTTAGAGAAAAAATCGCAAGAGATCACTGTTCGGGAACTTTTCTGCGCATTACGCCTGTAAAAAACGGACCGTATTTCCCTACGCTAAGGCTACTTTCACACATCAGGTTTTCGCTGTCAGGCTCAATCTGGCTAATATAAAAAAACGGATCTGGCGAATGTTGCCGCTGGATCCGTTTTTTTTCCCATAGACTTGTATAAGTGCCGGATTGCGCCTGATGACCTTGTGTTTCATCCGGTTTTCTCCGGATTCGGCAAATTTGCCGTTTCCAGTTTCTTGAAAAAACGTCCATGGCAACGTTTTTTTGTCTCCGGCGCTTCCGGCTGTTTGCTAGAATGGAAGTCTATGGGAGCCGGAAGATGCCGGACCCGGAAAATGACAGATTCCGGGTTTTTAATCCCTTAAGCCCCAAGGGTGGTTTGCACGTTAATGACCAGGCCAATTTTTTACAATTCTGACCACTGTTCCTTTATGAGGTTATAACTCTGGAACGCTTCAAGGGATCCTGGTGATTTTTACATTGTTTTCTCTTGATATATTGGGCTCCATGATAGTGGTAAAAAAAATTGATATTTCCTGCATTTATTTGTGAAAAAAAAACGGAAATTTGGCAAAAATTTTGAACATTTCGCAATTTTCCAACTTTGAATTATTATGCAATTAAATCACAGAGATATGTCACACAAAATACTTAATAAGTAACATTTCCCAGATGTCTACTGTACATCAGCACAATTTTGGAACCAAAATTTTTTTTTTTTTAGGGAGTTATAAGGGTTAAAAGTTGACCAGCAACTTTCATTTTTACAACACCATTTTTTTTAGGGACCACATCACATTTGAAGTCATTTGGAGGGGTCTATATGATAGAAAATAACCAAGTGTGACACCATTCCGAAAACTGCACCCCTCAAGGTGCTCAAAACCACATTCAAGAAGTTTATTAACCCTTCACAGGAATTTTTGGAATGTTTAAAAAAAATGAACATTTAACTTTTTTCACAAAAAATGTACTTCAGCTCCAATTTGTTTTATTTTACCAAGGGTAACAGGAGAAAATGGACCCCAAAAGTTGTTGTACAATTTGTCATGAGTACGCCGATACCCCATATGTGGAGGTAAACCACTATTTGGGCGCATGGGAAAGCTCGGAAGGGAAGGAGAGCCATTTGACTTTTCAATGCAAACTTGACAGGAATTGAGATGGGACCTCATGTTGCATTTGGAGAGCCCCTGATGTGCCTAAACATTGAAATCCCCCACAATTGACACAATTTTGGAAAGTAGACCCCCTAAGGAACTTATCTAGATGTGTGGTGAGCACTTTGACCAACCAAGTGCTTCACAGAAGTTTATAATGCAGAGCCATAAAAATAAAAAATCATATTTTTTCACAAAAATGATTTTTCGCCCCCAATTTTGTTTTCCCAAGGGTAAGAGAGGAAATTGGACCCCAAACATTGTTGTGCAATTTGTTCTGAGTACGCTCATACCCCATATGTGGGGGTAAACCACTGTTTGGGCGCATGGCAGAGCTCGGAAGGGAAGGAGCGCCGTTTGACTTTTCAATGCAAAATTGACTGGAATTGAGATGGGATGCCATGTTGTGTTTGGAGAGCCACTGATGTGCCTAAACATTGGCGCTCCCCCACAAGTGACCCCATTTTGGAAACTAGACCCCCAAGGAACTTATCTAGATGCCTAGTGAGCACTTTAAACCCTCAGGTGCTTCACAAATTGATCTGTAAAAATGAAAAAGTACTTTTTTTTCACAAAAAAATTCTTTTCGCCTCAATTTTTTCATTTTCACATGGGCAATAGGATAAAATGGATCATAAATGTTGTTGGGCAATTTCTCCCGAGTACGCCGATACCTCATATGTGGGGGTAAACCACTGTTTGGGCACTCGGCAGGGCTCGGAAGGGAAGGCGCGCCATTTGACTTTTTGAATGGAAAATTAGCTCCAATTGTTAGCGGACACCATGTTGCGTTTGGAGAGCCCCTGTGTGCCTAAACATTGGAGCTCCCCCACAAGTGACCCCATATCTAGATGTGTGGTGAGCACTTTGACCCACCAAGTGCTTCTCAGAAGTTTATAATGTAGAGCCGTAAAAATAAAAAATCATATTTTTTCACAAAAATTAACTTTTCGACCCCGATTTTTTATTTGCCCAAGGGTACCAGAGGAAATTGTACCCCAATAGTTGTTGTGCAATTTGTCCTGAGTACGCTGATACCCCATATGTGGGGGTAAACCACTGTTCGGGCGCATGGCAGAGCTCGGAAGGGAAAGAGCGCCGTTTGACTTTTCAATGCAAAATTGACAGGAATTGAGATGGGACGCCATGTTGCGTTTGGAGAGCCCCTGATGTGCCTAAACATTGAAACCCCCCACAATTGACACCATTTTGGAAAGTAGACCCCTAAGGAACTCATCTAGATGTGTTGTAAGAGCTTTGAACCCCCAAGTGTTTCACTACAGTTTATAACACAGAGCCGTGAAAATAAAAATTATTTTTTTTTCCACAAACATTATTTTTTAGCCCCCAGTTTTGTATTTTCCAAAGGGTAACAGGAGAAATTGGACCCCAAAAGTTGTTGTCCAATTGGTCCTGAGTACGCTGATACCCTATATGTGGGGGGGACCACCGTTTGGGCGCATGGCAGAGCTCGGAAGGGAAAGAGCGCCATTTGGAATGCAGACTTTGATTGATCTGCAGGCGTGACGTTGCATTTGCAGAGCCCCTGATGTACCTAAACAGTAGAAACCCCCACAAGTGACCCCATATTGGAAACTAGACCCCCCAAGGAACTTATCTAGATGTGTTGTGAGAACTTTGAACCCCCAAGTGTTTCACTACAGTTTATAACGCAGAGCCATGAAAATAAAGAATAATTTTTTCCCACAAAAATGTTTTTTAACCCCCCAAATTTTAATTTTCCCAAGGGTAATAAGAGAAATTGGACCCGAAAAGTTGTTGTCCAATTTGTCCTGAGTACGCTGATACCCCATATATTGGGGTAAACCCCTGTTTGGGCGCACAGGAGAGCTCAGAAGGGAAGGACTACTGTTTTACTTTTTCAACGCAGAATTGGCTGGAAACCCCCAATTCTAACTGAAACCCTAACCCAAACACACCCCTAATCCTAATCCCAACCATAACCCAAACACACCCCTAACCCTAACCCCAACCACACCCCTAACTCCAACACACCCCTAACCCTAATCCCAACCATAACCCTAACCACACCCCTAACCCTGACACACTCCTAACCCTAATCTAACCGTAAATGTAATCCAAATCCTAGCTTTAGCCCCAACCCTAACTTTAGCCCCAGCCCCAACCCTAACTGTAGCCCTAACCCTAGCCCCAACCCTAACCCTAGCCCCAACCCTAACCCTAGCCCTAACCCTAGCCCTAACCCTAATGGAAAAATGGAAATAAATAATTTTTTTTAATTTTATTATTTTTCCCTAACTAAGGGGGTGATGAAGGGGGGTTTGATTTACTTTTATAGCGGGTTTTTTAGCGGATTTTTATGATTGGCAGCCGTCACACACTGAAAGACGCTTTTTATTGCAAAAAATAGTTTTTGCGTCTCTACATTTTGAGAGCTATAATTTTTCCATATTTTGGTCCACAGAGTCATGTGAGGTCTTGTTTTTTGTGGGACGAGTTGCCGTTTTTATTGGTAACATGTTCGGGCACGTGACATTTTTTAATCGCTTTTTATTCCGATTTTTGTGAGGCAGAATGACCAAAAACCAGCTATTCATGAATTTCTATTGCGGGAGGCGTTTATACCGTTCCGCGTTTGGTAAAATTGATGAAGCAGTTTTATTCTTCGGGTCACTACGATTACAGCGATACCTCATTTATATCATTTTTTATGTTTTGGCGCTTTTATACGATAAAAACTATTTTATAGAAAAAATAATTATTTTTGCATCACTTTATTCTCAGGACTATAACTTTTTTATTTTTTTGCTGATGATGCTGTATGGCGGCTCGTTTTTTGCGGGACAAGATGGCGTTTTCAGCGATATCATGGTTATTTATATCTGTCTTTTTGATCGCGTGTTATTTCACTTTTTGTTCGGCGGTATGATAATAAAGCGTTTTTTGCCTGTTTTTGTTTTGTTTACGGTGTTCACTGAAGGGGTTAACTAGTGATACAGTTTTATGGGCCGGGTCGTTACGGACGCGGCGATACTAAATATGTGTACTATTATTGGTTTTTTTTATTTAGATAAAGAAATGTATTTATGGGAAGAATATTTTTTTTTCTTTAATTAGGAATTATTATTTATTTTTTTTTTTTACACATCTAATTTTTTTTTTTTACATTATCACATTGTCCGAGGGGGGGGGGGGGGGGCATCATGTTATAGGGTCAGATCGCTGATCTGACACTTTGCAGTGCGCTGTGCACTGATCCTGGCGCTTGTAAGCCACCTCCCTGCAGGACCCGGAAGTAGCCGCGCGGCCATTTTGGATCCGGGGCCTGCAGGGAGGAGACTTTCGATACAAGGTGAGCACATCGCCTTGTACCGAGGATCTCAGGTAAGCACACAGGGAGCCCCCTCCCTGCGCAATGCTTCCCTATGCCCTCAGAACGCTGCGATCATGTTTGATATCAGCGTTCCGGGGGTTAATGTGCCTGGAGCTGTCCGTGACCTCTCCTGGCACATAGTGCCGGATGACAGCTGCAATAGTCAGCTGACACCTGGCCGTGATTGGCTGCGCTCCCCCCGGCCGATTGCATATGACGTACTATTCCGTCACTGGGAATTAAGTCCCAGGTCACCTCGACGGGATAGTACGTCATATGGGATTAAGGGGTTAAACTGAGCATGCTCCAAATTTTTTTTTATCCAATAATCTAGATATGCTAGCCGGATCCATCGCATCAGTTTTTCACAATCTGCGCCGGATTGTGCCTGATGCAAAAAACCTGATGTGTGAAAGTAGCCTGAGTGTGACGCCGGCCGTACTCTGTAATGTCTTTATTATCTGCTCAAGTCCCCTCTGCAATGTGAAGTGCTGCGGAATATGTTGGCGCTATAGAAATAACATTATTATTATAGATTTGTTTTAAAACCTTTTTCTTACTTTTTCAGGTGCTGAGCCTGCGATCGCCCCTCCCTTATACTAAGTACAGCGATACTACATAGCACAAACCATTGTCACTTATGAGCTCCGCAGGACGGAGAGCCGATGACAGGGCCCTCAGCGGCCATGGTGCCCCATCAGCGCCATACTAGTAGGCCATATAACGGATCCGCCTTCCCATAGACTTCAATGAGGCTACTTTCACACTAGCGTCGGCCCGATGTACCGATGCAACCTGTGACAGCGCAGCACAACGGGGGCAGCGGATGCATTATTACAACGCATCCGCTGCCCCATTGTGAGTTGTAGGGAGGAGGGGGCGGAGTTCTGGCCGCGCATGCGCGGTCGGAAATGGCGGACACGACGATGCACAAAAAACGTTACATGTAACATTTTTTTGTTCCGACGGTCCGCCACAACACGACGCAACCATGTGGCAACGCGTCGCTAATGTTAGTCTGTGGGGAAAAAACGCATCCTGCAGACAACTTTGCAGGATGCCTTTTTCCACCAAAACGACGCATTGCGACGCGCGTCGTACGACGCTAGTGTGAACGTAGCCTGATCCAGTTATCATCCGTTTTTTCAGCTGCAGAATAAAGTTGTGCATAGATTGCAGCTGGAATTAATAAAACTGTTGACATTTGAGAACATTTCAGTCGCCATTCACATGAATGGATCAAAAATCGGATCATTTTCTCATTTTAACCCAATGTGGTCAAACGTAGAAGGAAAGAAGGAGCGCAGAACGGGACGCAGACGGAGCCCGTATTAATCAATGGACGCCCTCTGCGACGCGTCGCGTACAGTGTTTTCCAATCTGTGGCCCTCCGCTGTAGCAAAACTACAACTCCCATCATGCCCCACCAGCGTGATGTGAAGGAAGGCATGATGGGAGTTGTAGTTTTGGAGCCCGCTTCCGCTGTTTGAATCTCCCTCTCCGCGCTCGGAGTCCCAGAACTGTGCTGACGTATGACCACGTGATCCGTGACGTCGGCGCCTTCTGGAGGATAGGAACTAGCTGCTACCCTTCCACATCCGCTGGAGCAGCACTTTGTACTTCCGGAGCTCCGGAGGATCCGGGACCCACCCTGAGCGGAGGAGAGGTGAGATGTGCGGGATAGAGCGCCCTGTATCTGGCGGTGCTGGGGACGTGCGGCCGTACCACTGCAGTGTGCATTAGAGGGGTGGACCGTGTGTGTTGTTGCACTGTTTGGTGCGATGTCCTGTGTATTACACCCTGAAGTAGGACTGCGCTGGGGGGTGAAGTCTGCACAGTGTACAGCTGTTACACTACCCCCCCATTACTGCATTATGCACGTGTCCGAGCCCCATTGTACATATGACATGGGCCACCAGAACTGCAGTGGTTTTGGGGGGGGCCCAACAGTTATGTTCCTTTAAGTGTTATTAACCCCCCTCCCCCTTCACTCATGCACGCCATGTTTTCCTGTATAGGGAAACATGCACAGACTTTCATCAAGGAGGTAGTACACTGCTAATCCCACCCTGGATGAACTTTATTATAGTGCTGACCCTCGCAGGAGTGCACGGGGGGCTCCCAATCCCACAAATCTACAGCAAAGATCAGTGCAGATTTTGCCCCTCCGCCGGTGATCCATCATGTCGCTCCTCTAAGAAAAAGTTCTAGTGAAAAACCACGATGGGCTGTGGGATATAAAATCTTGCAAGTTTCTATGCAAAAATAAAAAATCCGGCAGTGAGATTTATCCAGATCACATGTACATGGCGAGCAGTGTACGTGCTCACAGGAAATGTACAGCGTTTCTGTCCTTTCCGGGCACTTCTCACAAAAGGGTTAAAACAGCCACGTCATGTGCGGAGGACACAGACACTTCTGCAATTTACGGATGTTAATGATCCAATGATTTCAACTTTTCTGTGAACACGACCTAACGAGGCAGAATGGCCTCTGGGAGGAGGGGGCGGCGGGAGCCTCTGGGAGGAGGGGGCGGCGGGAGTCTCGTGGCCTCTGGGAGGAGGGGGCGGCGGGAGCCTCACGGCCTCTGGGAGGAGGGGGCGGCGGGAGCCTTGCGGCCTCTGGGAGGAGGGGGCGGCGGGAGCCTCGCGGCCTCTGGGAGGAGGGGGCGGCGGGAGCCTCGCGGCCTCTGGGAGGAGGGGGCGGCGGGAGCCTCGCGGCCTCTGGGAGGAGGGGGCGGCGGGAGTCTCGCGGCCTCTGGGAGGAGGGGGCGGCGGGAGTCTCGCGGCCTCTGGGAGGAGGGGGCGGCGGGAGTCTCGCGGCCTCTGGGAGGAGGGGGCGGCGGGAGTCTCGCGGCCTCTGGGAGGAGGGGGCGGCGGGAGTCTCGCGGCCTCTGGGAGGAGGGGGCGGCGGGAGTCTCGCGGCCTCTGGGAGGAGGGGGCGGCGGGAGTCTCGCGGCCTCTGGGAGGAGGGGGCGGCGGGAGCCTCGCGGCCTCTGGGAGGAGGGGGCGGCGGGAGCCTCGCGGCCTCTGGGAGGAGGGGGCGGCGGGAGCCTCGCGGCCTCTGGGAGGAGGGGGCGGCGGGAGCCTCGCGGCCTCTGGGAGGAGGGGGCGGCGGGAGCCTCGCGGCCTCTGGGAGGAGGGGGCGGCGGGAGCCTCGCGGCCTCTGGGAGGAGGGGGCGGCGGGAGCCTCGCGGCCTCTGGGAGGAGGGGGCGGCGGGAGTCTCGCGGCCTCTGGGAGGAGGGGGCGGCGGGAGCCTCGCGGCCTCTGGGAGGAGGGGGCGGCGGGAGCCTCGCGGCCTCTGGGAGGAGGGGGCGGCGGGAGCCTCGCGGCCTCTGGGAGGAGGGGGCGGCGGGAGCCTCGCGGCCTCTGGGAGGAGGGGGCGGCGGGAGCCTCGCGGCCTCTGGGAGGAGGGGGCGGCGGGAGCCTCGCGGCCTCTGGGAGGAGGGGGCGGCGGGAGCCTCGCGGCCTCTGGGAGGAGGGGGCGGCGGGAGCCTCGCGGCCTCTGGGAGGAGGGGGCGGCGGGAGCCTCGCGGCCTCTGGGAGGAGGGGGCGGCGGGAGCCTCGCGGCCTCTGGGAGGAGGGGGCGGCGGGAGCCTCGCGGCCTCTGGGAGGAGGGGGCGGCGGGAGCCTCGCGGCCTCTGGGAGGAGGGGGCGGCGGGAGCCTCGCGGCCTCTGGGAGGAGGGGGCGGCGGGAGCCTCGCGGCCTCTGGGAGGAGGGGGCGGCGGGAGCCTCGCGGCCTCTGGGAGGAGGGGGCGGCGGGAGCCTCGCGGCCTCTGGGAGGAGGGGGCGGCGGGAGCCTCGCGGCCTCTGGGAGGAGGGGGCGGCGGGAGCCTCGCGGCCTCTGGGAGGAGGGGGCGGCGGGAGCCTCGCGGCCTCTGGGAGGAGGGGGCGGCGGGAGCCTCGCGGCCTCTGGGAGGAGGGGGAGGCGGGAGCCTCGCGGCCTCTGGGAGGAGGGGGCGGCGGGAGCCTCGCGGCCTCTGGGAGGAGGGGGCGGCGGGAGCCTCGCGGCCTCTGGGAGGAGGGGGCGGCGGGAGTCTCGCGGCCTCTGGGAGGAGGGGGCGGCGGGAGTCTCGCGGCCTCTGGGAGGAGGGGGCGGCGGGAGTCTCGCGGCCTCTGGGAGGAGGGGGCGGCGGGAGTCTCGCGGCCTCTGGGAGGAGGGGGCGGCGGGAGTCTCGCGGCCTCTGGGAGGAGGGGGGCGGCGGGAGTCTCGCGGCCTCTGGGAGGAGGGGGCGGCGGGAGTCTCGCTGCCTCTTTGGAGGAGGGGGCGGCGGGAGCCTCGCGGCCTCTGGGAGGAGGGGGCGGCGGGAGCCTCGCGGCCTCTGGGAGGAGGGGGCGGCGGGAGCCTCGCGGCCTCTGGGAGGAGGGGGCGGCGGGAGCCTCGCGGCCTCTGGGAGGAGGGGGCGGCGGGAGCCTCGCGGCCTCTGGGAGGAGGGGGCGGCGGGAGCCTCGCGGTCCCTGGGAGGTGGTGGAGGGATGGTGGCGAGAGCCTGGCGGCCTCTGATTCTTGGTCAAGTTCATACGCTGCTGATTGCAAATCTCCAGCCGTTTACAGTATAATACAAGTCCCAGTCACACATTTAAGGAAAAAAAATCTGCACAAAAACGGTTCGGGGATCTTGCGCGGATTTTCATTGTGGATTTCACCCTGTTCAGTGCTTAATGGAGTAGGGTCAAATGTGCAGTGAAATCTGCAAGTAACACGTGCAGATCCGGTCTATGGATTGGTGACCAAAGGATCTGTAGTCAGGCTGCCACAACTCGAAGTTATAGGAAAAGAATCCAGTGACCTGTTTGTACATTGCACATTAGGAGGTGAGGTTCCATTCCGAGGATCCGCTGGGATTGATCATGATGATCCCCTGCAAGATGCGTCCTATCAGTAGATGTGAGGTCCCCTGACCCTGCTTATCTCTCCGTCAGAGGGCAGCAGAGCAGGACGACCCCTCTAGCAGGGTCTTCTGTATGGAGGTGAAGACCTGACTCTTTACATAGTGATGAACGTTTCCCACATCTCGGACGAGCCTGTCGCACGCCGCTGCTGGAAAGACACAACTTACGAGGTGTCTGCATCTGCATGTTTTCTTGCATTTTGTGGGTTAATTTTCCATGTTTCACTATGTCTATCTTTTTTCTCTTTTATTCTGTCGCTTTTTTCTGTTGCAGTATTAATATCTACACAAAAATTGTAACCACTATTTTTACGTTCCGTTCTCCAATGTTGTTTTTTTCCTAGAAGCGTTACCTTGACCAGTAATGTAGCATCTGGACACAGATTTAGGTTAAAAGGAATAAATCAGCAGGTTTTTGCTATGTAATTTGACAGCAGCATGATGTAGGGGCAGAGACCCTGATTGCAGCGATTTAGTCACTTGCTGGGCTGCTTGCTGTCATTTTGATCCAAACACCGTTTTCTCTGTTGCAGATTTAGCAGTTTTCTGAGCTTTATATAAGCCCGTCCATGCCACTGATTGGCAACTTTCTGCGTACACTGTGCATAGGCAATAAGCTGCCAATCACTAGTGTGGGCGGGGTTATGCAGCAGTTGATTAGGAGACACCAGACACCTAGCCCAGTAGTGACAACCTCCGGCTGGTAAAACACTGGCTCCCGTTCAGCTGCCACAGATTGCAGACAGGGACTATTGGATCGGGTCCTGAGTGCTCCTCCCGAAATGCAGAGGGAGTTGCGTGCACATATCTTTTCCTTAATTTGTATGAGTGTTCCAAATAGTGGTGAGCTCTGCCTGCGCTGGCACCCCTCCGCTCCTGACGGCGCACCCCGGGCCACAGGTTTTGGCCTCCAGTTGTTTGATGACCACTGACTACCGTAATCTGTTTTCTGTGCAGCCCACGGCTTCCTCTTTTTCTTTGCTGACTTTGCTCAGAAATTTTTATCTGTAGAGCTGTAATTGTTTTGCAATTATTCTCTGATCGGTTTGTCAGATCTTTTGGCTAAAGGTCACTCAGGCCAGGAACCCTGCAGGCCTAGAATCTTTACGGAAGCCTAATCTAACGTTACAGAATAGTTATTATTGCCCGGCATGCCCCGAGTGAGAGATTACAAATATGTCCAGTTACCTGCACTAATATTGGGGATTTCTAGTGCCTTCATGTACGTCCTCACCATGACCATCACTGCTATAGGACCTACACGACCAAACAGAGGAGATCTCTGGAAGAGAAAATCATGGGGCCGGATACTTTCTTCTTTTTTCATTGTTGGTTGACAACTGAACCAACCCTTTGTTTTCAATTTTGTTTCTTTCTTGTTTAATGAAGTGGTTTATTGGGACAACGTTTGCTGACAATATGTTAACATAATAAAATAACTCACACTTTACATCCTGGGCTGGCGCCTCTTTGGTCTCACCACTGGTCATGCATCAGTGACCTTATGTGGATCACTCACCAGTGATTGGCTGGTCCCACGGTCATCAGATCATTGGGGGATCTAAGACCCACACCTCTGCCGATCAGCTGTACTCGGCTCTAGAAGCAGCCCCATGTAAGCCAAAGATGGAACCAGAACATCCCAACTCCCTATGATGAGTAGCGTTCTTTGTCAAGAACTGAAGATCCGATCCCATGCAAATATATAAAGATAGGTCCTCAATATTACAGGGCTGGACTACCCCTTTAGATATTGATGTGCCCATAGATTTCTACAGGTATCATCATTAAACGGGACTACAATGAGCCACAGCAAATGATGGTCGTATTCTACATTGGTTTTCTAACTTTTTTTTTTCTCTTTTCTTTGCCTGAAGTGAGTACTGGAAACCGGAGGGACCCGGCGCTGCACCTCTCCTGGTGCTAGTTGACTGAACTCGGTACACGTGGGCAACGTCATCTCTTCTCTGGCCTAATCGATCCATCTCCGCAGGACACTTTATGGTACAGGAGGATATGACCACCTTCAATTTCGGTCCAACACACTAGCGCCCTCCCTCCTATCCCCGTTGTGACGTAGTGCATGAGCGGTTCGCCTCTCTGGGTCCATGAGGGAATATAAAGTGGTGGTGTTGGGCAGCGGAGGGGTCGGGAAATCGGCCCTGACTGTACAGTTTGTTACTGGCACCTTCATTGAAAAATATGACCCCACCATTGAGGATTTCTACCGCAAAGAGATTGAGGTGGACTCTTCGCCGTCGGTGCTGGAGATCCTGGACACGGCTGGCACAGAGCAGTTTGCCTCCATGAGGGATTTATACATTAAGAACGGGCAGGGTTTCATCTTGGTGTACAGCTTGGTGAATCAGCAGTCATTCCAGGTAAGTGCACCCTCCAAACCAGACTTGTGTGTGTATATACTACAAGGAAATCTTTAGGACTAGTTCAGACGCTGCAAAAAAAAAAAAATGGGGTGGGAAAACGAATACCGCCCCATATACATTAGATGGGTATCCGTCGTACAGAAGGTTTTCTTCTAGCAATCCATCATGAAATGTGATTACAGGAGCATGTCTGTGTGATGAGCGGCCGGACTCAAGTGATGCTTTAATAATTAAAATGCTTTTCCGCATCCTCATGAAACCATGGACGTGATGTTCTCTTTAACACTGGGATCTGTGTTATGGATTTCTATGAATCATTATGTTGTGCAAACTCCTTTCAAGGCAGAAAGTCAGTCATATGAGGAAAGAGGCTAAAGTTCAGTTTTGTTTTCAAAATCGTGAAGTTAAAGGGAAGAAAAAGCCTTAAAACTGATGAAAAATGAATTATCGCACAGTGTTCACTAGCGGTTTCATACCGCCATCTCACGTGTTTTGTCAGCGTCACAGACTCGGGTTTCTACCTTTCACTATTACAGGTGACAAAAACAATGATGATAAAATCCTCAGCGTCTCTGAGGTAAATTGTCCTGCTAGACTGGTCCCAACAACCGGGGGTTTTAGCGGATTGTGTTTTGATGCGGCCTCGTAAACCTTTCATTTTTCTAATTTGCTGGGTTTGGCTGTGACGCTCCTACAACCCTCAACAGATCAAATGCACATAGAGGCCTGAGTAATGAGGCGTCATTATAGAGTCAAAAAGAAAACCTCTCGGGAGATTCTGCACACTTTGTGTTCATGGCATCTTTAGGGTATGTTCACACAGTGTTGTTTTTTTTTTTTCTGTTGGAAATGCCAACGTTGTTTTTTTGTCATCCTGAAGTGTAAGGCTATGTGCACACGTTCAGGATTTCTCGCAGAAAATTCCTGAGAAAAGCCTGAAATTTTCTGCAAGAAATCTGCATACGTTTTTGCCGCGTTTCTGCCGCTTTTTTGATGCGTTTTTTTCCGGACATTTCCCAATGTATTTTGTAGTGGGAAATCCGCAAAATTAATGAACATGCTGCGTTTTTAACCGCGATGCGTTTTTTTCTCGGAAAAAAGTGCATCATGTGCACAAAACATGCGGAATTCATTCTAAATGATGGGATGCTTATTGTATGCGTTTTTTTTGCGGTTTTATAGCGTTTTTATCGGGAAAAACCGCAACGTGTGCACACAACCTTAACCCCTTCAAGTCGCGGCCCTTTTTCATTTTTGCGTTTTCGTTTTCCACTTCCCTCCTTCTCTGAGCCATAACTTTTTTATTTTTCCGTCAATATGCTCATGTGAGGGCTTATTTTGTGCGGGACGAGTTGTACTTTTGAACGACACCATTGGTTTTACCATGTCTTTTACTAGAAAACGGGAAAAAAATTCCAAGTGCGGTGAAATTGCAAAAAAAGTGCAATCCCACACTTTTTTGTTTGGCTTTTTTGCTAGGTTCACTAAATGCTAAAACTAACCTGCCATTATGATTCTCTAGGTCATTACAAGTTCATAGACACCTAACATGTCTAGGTTATTTTTTATCCAAGTGGTGAAAAAAAATTCCAAACCTTGCTTAAAAAAAAAAAAAAAAGTGCCATTTTCCGATACCCGTAGCGTCTCCATTTTTCGTGACCTGGGGTCGGGTGAGGGCTTACTTTTTGCGTGCCGAGCTGATGTTTTTAATGATACCATTTTTGCGCAGATACGTTCTTTTGATTGCCCGTTATTGCATTTTAATGCAATGTCGCGGTGACCAAAAAAACGTAATTCTGGCGTTTCGGATTTTTTTCTCGCTACGCCGTTTAGCGATCAGGTTAATGCTTTTTTTTTAATTGATAGATCGAGCGATTCTGAACGCGGCGATACCAAATATGTGTTTGATTTTTTTTTTTTTATTGTTTCATTTAGGATGGGGTGATTTAAACTTTTATATTTTTTATATTTTTTTCATATTTTTAAAAACATTTTTTTTTACTTGTGCCATGCTTCAGTACCCTCCATGGGAGGCTAGAAGCTGGCATAGCCTGATCGGCTCTGCTACATAGCAGCAATCATCAGATCGCTGCTATGTAGCTGAAATGTAGGTGTGCTGTGAGCGCCGACCACGGGGGCGCTCACAGCAGGCCGGCATCAGTAGCTATAGAGGTCTCAAGGACCTCTATGGTTACCTTCCTGATGCATCGCTGACCCCCGATCATGTGACGCATGTAACATCATCATGTAAGTGCTGCGGAATATGTTGGCGCTATATAAATAAAAATTATTATTATGTGACAGGGGTCGGCGATGACGTCATTTCTGGCCGCCCGGCAGGATGCGGTAGTTAAATGCCGCTGTCTGTGTTTGACAGCGGCATTTAACAGGTTAATAGCGGCGGGTGAATAGCGATTTCACCCGCCGCTATTGCGCGCACATGTCAGCTGTACAAAACAGCTGACATGTCGCGACTTTGATGCGGGCTCACTGCCGGAGCCCACATCAAAGGGGGATTCACGGCATGCGCAGTACATTTCCTTGAAATTTTTGTCATTTTTCTATGGCCTTTTCTGTAAAAATAAAGTTATAATCTATTTTTAATTTATTTATTCTACATTCAGAACCCTGAAATATGAGCAACAAAGCAGTTTTACTGTAGAAATGAACAGTTTTTCAGATGTCTTTGGGAGAGGACCCGCTCCAAAAATGCCTGGAGAAAAATAGTGTGAACATAGTCTTATAGCTAGAGGTGTTCAGTTTGTTCAAGTCATTTAGAAGACCCAATTTCCTTTGTCTTAAAAAAAAAAAAAAAAAATGGAAGAAAAGTTTTCTAAACCTTGCAAATGCCAAATGGTGGTTTCACCTAGAGCATCTGACCCCACACATGCGCCCTTGGAGGAGCGCTAGTGCGTTCTCAATGGGAGAGCTTAGTAAGCCACTGTCGGGATCCTCCAGTGGTGGCTTATCTTCCGTGAAAACGACACACGGGAGAGTCTGGACACCCCCATATACATGGGATGGTTGATCGGCCATGTTGGTGGTGGGTACAGTTGATAGTTGTCCACTGAGTATGGAAAAGTTGCATCCAAGCAATATGAGACATAATTTTGGCACTTAGTGGTCTTGCAATGTTGTAAAATATTCTGTAGGGTCCGTTTCATGGCTACCTAGATTTCCGGGATTGTACTGATCCAAACTTGATCACTATAGGAACTTGGATATTTTGCTCTTATATATCTTTCTATACTGCTAATTCGTTTAACGTCATATTTTTTTTATCTTTTATCCAGGATATCAAGCCGATGAGGGACCAAATAGTCAGAGTCAAGAGATATGAAAAAGTCCCTCTTATTTTAGTCGGGAACAAGGTCGATCTGGAATCCGAGCGAGAAGTTATGTCTACAGAAGGCCGCTCTCTTGCCCAGGAGTGGGGCTGTCCATTCATGGAGACATCTGCCAAGAGCAAGACAATGGTGGACGAACTGTTTGCAGAGATCGTCAGGCAAATGAACTATGCCTCATTGCCTGAGAAACAGGATCAGTGTTGTACAACGTGCACTGTTCAATGAGAAACTCAGAGGGACCTCACACATGGCCATAAAGAGCAGGTTGGTCTGGAGAGCATTTCTTCTCATGGAAGGCTGTAGGTCATCTTGGCAGTCAGTGTGTGGCGGCTGAGTGCCCTGCAGCGGGTGGCCATATATGTTTGTAACTTGCCCATCAATAGTCAAATGTGTCTAAAGGCTGCTCTTGCGGTAAGTTCTGCTGTTGAAGCCGTGTCTACAGAACTCAGCCTAAAGCTGCGTTCACACATCCGTTATGACTAGTTTGTTTGGTTTTTTTTGTTGTTTTTTTTTTTTCAGCATATGAAAAAATCTAATCTATTTTATCCTGGTTTTCAATCACTTTTGGAGTATGTGGCATCATCCCCTGTTTTTCTCACTTCCTTCTGACCAAACTGAGACCTGGAAGAAATGAGAGCGCTTCCTCCTTTCTGATCTTCGAATGTCCGTTACATCTGAAGGAAGTGAGTGAAGCAGGCGTTGATTGACTGCAGGGCTCACATGGCATAATGTCATGGGAGCCTTGGAAGACTGCGCACCGATGTTACTGGAATCGCATCGGAGGTGAGTATAGGCTATTGGTTAATTCAGGGGTCAGTAACAATTGAGAAAGGGTTCTCTGAGTAAGTGGGCAACCCCTGTAAGAATCAGTGGTTAACTACACTTTCATGCCCACATCAAATAGGCAGATACTCCTGGAAATTATGTCCGACAGAGCACAAAGTGACTCCGTCTGCTCCACTGAGGTCAATGGCACCGTCCAAAAACATCCGAATCCCGTTTTACAGGGTTTCTGATGTGGGGGTAAAACTTGATGTTAACATAGCCTATGTTGGAGCCAAGTTCTTTGTTGCCGTCCACACACCCGAGACATGCAGACATTTTATTTAGCTTCTCTTGTCTTTGATGTTTTTTTGTGGTTGATGTAAGGAAATTTGTCTGTGAGCACCAATGGGCACAGGGACTGATGAGTGCGCGATATGTTGGCGATTCATGAGTGGTGGTAGTAAAGATATTAGATATTTAGTTTAGTTGTCAAAAATGAGTTGAGGAATACCATCAGCTTTCCTTAATTGTGCCCAATCTGCCACTTTTACACTACACCTCTGAATGAATTGAACTTTCTTAGTGTTATTATCGTCACTTTTTCATCTGCCGTTCCTTTGCCCAATCTGTCATTGTGTTAATATTCTTATCCTATAATTAAAATCTTAATTTGGCTCAGACTCCTGTAACGATCAGGAGGCACAGAAAAGAAATTATTTATTACCGCTTATACTTGTGAAATGCCGTAAGAGTTGTCGCTACTGGTGCTGAACCTTCTATTTAAATATAGGGGATACCGGCCAACAAGACCCCTCTGACTTTATCTTTTATGGCTCATTACTGAGTCATTGACAATCCCTTGAGATTGTTAACTTTTTAGGCCAGTGTTTCTCAACTCCTGTCCTCAAGACCCACCAACAGGTCATGTTTTTAGGATTTCCTTAGTATTGCATAGACGATGGAATTAATGCTTGAGCAGGTGATGAAATTATCACCTGTGCAATACTAAGGATATCCTGAAAACTTGACCTGCTGGTGGGTCTTGAGGACTGGAGTTGAGAAACACTGGTTTAGGCCATTTCTTTTTGTTAGAAGAGTCTCCCAATAGTAAGGATACTTTTTCAACAATTCAGTGGTTTAGATCAGGTCTAGAATCGTGTCATCCATGTGAACCATCCATCCTAACCCTGACACACCCCTAACCCTAATCCCAACCGTAAATGTAATCCTAACCTTAACTTTAGCCCCAGCCCTAACCCTAATTTTAGCCCTAACCCTAATGGCAAAATAGAAGTAAATACATTTTTTTTATTTTCTTATTTTTCCTTAACTAAGGGGGTGGTGAAAGGGGGTTTGATTTACTTTTATAGCGGGTTTTTTAGCGGATTTTTATGATTGGCAGCCGTCACACACTAAAAGACGCTTTTTGTTGCAAAAAATATTTTGTCTCCACATTTTGAGAGCTATAATTTTTCCATATTTTGGTCCAGTGTCATGTGAGGTCTTGTTTTTTTGCGGGACGAGTTGACGTTTTTATTGTTAACATTTTCAGGCACGTGATATTTTTCGATCGCTTTTTATTACGATTTTTGTGAGGCAGAATGACCAAAAACCAGCTATTCATGAATTTCTTTTGGGGGAGGTGTTTATACCGTTCCACGTTTGGTAAAATTGATAAAGCAGTTTTATTCTTTGGGTCAGTACGATTACAGCGATAACTCATTTATATCTTTTTTTTGTTTTGGCGCTTTTTATACGATAAAAACTATTTTATATAAAAAATAATTTATTTTTGCATCTCTTTATTCTGAGGACTATAACTTTTTTTACTTTTTGCTGATGATGCTGTATGGTGGCTCATTTTTTGCGGGACAGGATGACGTTTTCAGCGGTACTATGTTTTTCTTTTTTTTTTTTTTAAATCCACCTTTTTGATCGCGTGTTATTCCACTTTTTGTTCGGTGGTATGATAAAGCGTTTTGTTCTTTGTTTTTTTTTTTGCCTCTTTTTTTTTTTACGGTGTTCACTGAAGGGGTTAACTAGTGGGACAGTTTTATAGGTTGGGTCGTTACGGACGCGGCGATACTAAATATGTGTACTTTTATTGTTTGTTTTTTTTATTTGAATAAAGAAATGTATTTATTGGAACAAATTTTTTTTTTTTTTTTTTTATTTAGGATTTTTATGTTTTATTTTTTGTCCCAGGGTGGGACGTCACTATGTATTGTCAGATCGCTGATCTGACACTTTGCAAAGCACTGAGCAGGCGCTTGCAAGCCACCTCCCTGCAGGACCCGGAGGGAGCCCTGCGGCCATTTTGGATCTGGGGCCTGCAGGGAGGAGACGCTCAGAACAACGCGATCACATCGCGTTGTTCCGAGGGTCTCAGGGAAGCACACAGGGAGCCCCCTCCCTGCGCGATGCTTCCCTATGCCGCCGGAACGCTGCGATCATGTTTGATATCAGTGTTCCAGGGGTTAATGTGCCAGGAGCTGTCCGTGACCGCTCCTGGCACATAGTGCCAGATGTGAGCTGTGATAGCTGACACCCGGCCGCGCTCACCTTAGGGCGTAGGAATGGTGCATCTGGGATGAGGTCAGAGAACCTTTCTTTCACTTCGTAGTGATGAGGGCATGGCTTAAAGTGAGTGGTGTGACAATTTTGAAGCACATACTTTTTTTTTTAAGTGTCAACTTTGGATACCCTGTGACTCTTATGCAAACATATACATCGTCCACGATTACTGAGCCTAGATAGTCTTTGATCATATGGAGCATCATCTGGGCCATTACATTTTTGACGCAAAGTGGTCCTCACGAGTAGGATTAGGCTAGGTTCACATTGCGTCAAGTACATGGCGTCAAACGGATGCGTTAAACGCATGTACAGAAACGGAGCAAAAATATGTGAAATTCGTCGTCACGGTAACGCTAGCGTTAACGCATGTGATCGCGTTTTTTCATTTTGATGTCCGTTTACGAAGTATCCGTTTGTCTGCGTTTGTCACTGTCAATAAAGTTGTTCTTTTTTTTTTTTTTTTGGGATATTTTGAGTGGGATATTTTAATGGCCGAAGTCACATTTCCTGTCACATGACCACATGTGACCACCTTCAAAAGCTATTAAAACGTGTGGTTCTATTTGGAAATTTTTCATGATTTGCGTCTGACTGCGTTTGCCATAGCCTTCTATGGCAGAATGAACGCTTCCGTTAGTAGTGCGTTAGCTTGGCCGGACCCGAAAACGCTGCAAGCCGCGTTGAAGGTCCGTCAGAAAAAAAACGTTATGTGACAAACGCATACCAATTTAGGGATGCGTCACGATGCGTCAGACAATGCAAGTCTATGGGCGCGTTAGTATGTGCGTTACATTGCGTTTTTACTACTTAAAAACGAGTCCGTTAGACGGACACACCTAGCGCAATGTGAACCCAGCCTTAGAATATTATTTATTTATTGTTATAGCGCCATTTATTCCATAGGGCTTTACATGTGAGAAGGGGTATACATAATAAATATAAGTACAATAATCTAAATCAATACAAGTCACGACTGGTACATGAGAGGACCCTGCCCGCGAGGGCTCACAATCTACCAGGGATGGGTGAGAATACAGTAGGTTAGGATAGAGCTGGTCGTGCAGCGGTTTGGTCTATCGGTGGTTACTGCAGGTTGTAGGCTTGTCGGAAGAGGTAGGTCTTCAGGTTCTTTTTGAAGGTTTCCACGGTAGACGAGAGTCTGATATGTTGTGGTAGAGGGTTCCCGAGTATGGGGGATGCGCTGAAGAAATCTCATATGCGATTGTGGGAAGAAGAGATAAGAAGGGAATATAGAAGATCTTTTGAGGATCGAATGTAGCGTTCAGGTAAGTACCGGGAGACGAGATCACAGATGTATGGAGGAGACAGGTTGTGGATGGCTTTGTATGCCATGGTTAAGCTTTTGAACTGGAGTCTTTGGGTAATGGGTAGCCAGTGCAGGGATTGACAGAGGGGAGATTCTGGGAAATAGCGGTGGGACAGGTGGACTAGTCTGGCAGCAGACTTTAGAATGGAGGGGTGTGAGAGTGTTAGAGGGGAGGCGACAGAGCAGGAGGTTGAAGTAGTCAAGGCGGGAGATGATGAGGGCATGGACTAGAGTTTTTGCAGATTCTTGGTTGAGGAATGTACGGATCCGGGATATATTTTTGAGTTGAAGTAGTCAGGAAGTGGAAAGGGCTTGGATATGTGGTTTGAAGGAGAGATTAGTGTCAAGGATTACCCCAAGGCAGCGAGCTTGTGGGATTAGGGGAAGTGGGTAGCCATTTACTTTAATGGATGGGTCTGTTGGGGGAATCAAGTGAGATCGGGGAAAGATGATGAATTCTGTTTTGTTCATATTAAGTTTTATAAATCTAGCGGAGAAGGATGAAATAATGGACAGACATTGTGGGATTCTGGTTAGTAGGGTTGTGATATCTGGTCCAGAGATGTAGATCTGTGTGTCATCAGCATGGAGATGATGCTGAAAGCCGTGAGATTCTATGAGCTGTCCCAGGCCGAAGGTGTAAATGGAGAAGAGCAGGGGCCCTAGGACTGAACCTTGCGGGACTACGACAGACAGGGGACAAGGTGAGGAGGTGGTGTGTGAGTGGGAGGCGCTGAATGTCCGGTCTGTAAAGTATGACAAGATCCAGGATGGGGCCAAATCTGTCATGCCAAGGGATGAGAGGGTCTGTAACAATAGGGAATGGTCCACTGTGTCAAAGGCAGAGGACAGGTCCAGGAGGAAGAGGACAGAGTAGTGTTGCTTGGCCTTGGCAGTTAATAGGTCATTGGTGGCCTTAGTTATGGCAGTTTCAGTGGAGTGGTGTAACCGGAAGCCAGATTGTAAGCGGTCAAAGAGAGAGCAAGAAGATAGGTGGGAGGACAGTTCAAGATGGACGTGTTGTTCCAGTAGTTTTGAGGCATAGGGGAGAAGTGATTTAGGGCGATGGCTACACAGGATGGTTCAAAAGAGGGCTTTTTGAGGATGGGTGTGATTGAGGCATGTTTAAAGCTTGAGGGGAAGAGACCACTTGTTAGTGATAGGTTGAAGAGATGGGTTATGGTTGGGATGAAGTGGGATGGGAGCGGGTCAAGTGCACAGGTGGTGAGATGCAATCTTGAGAGTAGAGTGGAGAGTCGATCTTCTGTAATGGTGAAGAAGTTGGTTTTGGAGGAGGTGGGCTGGGCAGTTGGGAGAAAGGGCTCTGGGAGGAGTTGTTGACCAAAACTCTCTGATGTTATCAATCTTGTGCTTGAAAATGAGGCACTGTATTCGGCTGAGATGAGTGGAGGGGGTGCTGGGGGACAGAGGAGAGAATTGAAAGTGTTGAATAAATGTTTAGGGTTGTGAGATATCAGCATTCGTGTCCAGAGGATGAATTTCGCTAGTTGGATTCCTCAAATGGGGATGGTAAAGTGCGGATTTCGGAGTGGGAATTTCTTCTGTTACCAGGTACCTGGTCACATTCAGTTAAGGGTTGCAAGGGTATATGCATGTGCATATCAACCAGAAGTCTCCTTGAGACCTCTATTGTTGCTGATGCCGGCTTGCTGTGAGCGCCACCTTGTGGTCGGCGCTCATAGCAAGCCTGTAATTCAGCTACATAGGAGTGCTCTATGCATCGCTCCTATATGGCAGAGCCGATCAGGCTATGCCAGCTTCTAGCTTCCCATGGAGGCTATAGAACCATGGCAAAAGTTTTAAAAAAAAGTTTTAAATATGAAAAAAATAATAAAAAAAATTATAAAAGTTTAAATCACCCCCCCTTTCGCCCCATTCAAAATAAAAAAAAAAAAAAATCAAACCTACCCATATTTTGTATCGCCGCGTTCAGAATCGCCCGATCTATCAATAAAAAAAAAGCATTAACCTGATCGCTAATCAGCGTAGTGAGAAAAAAACTCGAAACGCCAGAATTACATTTTTAAAATGCAGTAACAGGCGATCAAAAGAACGTATCTGCACCAAAATGGTATCATTAAAAACATCAGCTCGGCATGCAAAAAATAAGCCCTGACCCCAGGTCACAAAAAATGGAGACTCTACGGGTATTGGAAAATTGCGCAATTTATTTTTTTTATTCTTTTACCACTTAGATAAAAAAGTAACCTAGACATGTTTGGTGTCTCTGAACTCGTAATGACCTGGAGAATCAAAATAGCAGTTCCGTTTTAGCATTTAGTGAACCTAGCAAAAAAGGCAAACAAAAAACTTGTGGGATTGCACTTTTTTTGCAATTTCACCGCACTTAGAATTTTTTTTCCCGTTTTCTAGAACACAACATGCTAAAACCAATGATGTCTTTCAAAAGTGCAACTCGTCCCGCAAAAAATAAGCCCTCACATGGCCATATTGACGGAAAAATAAAAAAAAGTTATGGCTCTGAGAAAGAGGGGAGCGAAAAACGAGAACGCAAAAATGGAAAAGTGCAAGGTCTTGAAGGGGTTAATGGCGGTTTTACAGTACTAAGCAATATAATCTGAGGAGGCACAACATTTTAATAGATTGTGAGCCCTCGCGGGCAGGGTCCTCTCTCCTACTGTACCAGTCGTGACTTGTATTGTTTAAGATTATTGTACTTGTTTTTACTATGTATACCCCTCCTCACATGTAAAGCGCCATGGAATAAATAGCGCTATAATAATCAATAATAATGGCATATCCCAAACTCCTTGAGGGTATCTCTACACTCCTGCAAAGTCTTTGCCCTGAGTCCATGACATTCCCTAAGTGGATATTTTGTGGATATGGCACATATGGTTGCTGTCCATTATTTTAAGAGGCAACAGCATTTGGTTTAGTGAAGGATGGTGTAGTAAGTGGATCGTCGGTCTTTCTCACTGATACTGTGCCCCTTAATTCTTTACGTTTAATGGTAACGTTATCATACCTTGCAGATAATGATGAAGCTGGTGGAGTAGGTTGAGTGAAGTCAAAGCTGGGATCATTCTTCTTCCGAGATAGATTACTGATGAAGCTGGAAAAAATGTGAAAAGGGAGGAAAGGACACATTATGCTGTCTTTTGTATCTTGAGCCGGGGTCTTCCCATTTCCCCTGCAATGCTGTATGGCAACTTGGACATTACTGGATTCACCCCTGAGCAGTGTCAAGGTATCTCGGTCTAATTTTGCCCATTCGATTTCCTTTAGCAAGTTGATTTAGATCTTGACGTTTCCGGTTGTCTTTGTTTATCTTTGGGAACTGTTTGCAGTCTCTTAAATAAGGCACACTCTATGGCTCCTGAGCTGTCGTAGGTTTTTTCCAATCTCTCCCATGCTGCAATAAGGCCTGCATCTGAATGGTCCACATGAACTGCCCTTATTGTCTTGATGCGCTCCGAACCAGTTAACAAGCAAATCCAGTTCCTTGACAGTGAGCTTAACATCTTCGATTACCGCTTGAAAGGTCTGCTTCTCGGCTGTATAGTTCACGATCATCAATCTTTGAGAGACCGGTGTTTATTAACTGTCTGCGAATCAAGTATCTAACAAAGTCAGACATGTCTGATCTTCCGGTCATAGTTGCAGGATCAGCTTGTGGTATCCCTGGGGAATGTAAGTTCTCTGGCTTATATCACTGCGACGTATCGGGACCAAATGATGTGAGGTTTAAGCTGCGGTGTAGTCCCTAGAGGTTCTGCTAGCTGTGGCCTAAATTGTGGATTAGTGCTGGAAGTTAGCTCGTCAGTAGTAGGCAGCAACATCCCTTGCCTTGTGGGTGAATTTATGTGGTATATTGAAAGTGGCGCTGGTGCAGATGGTAAATGTCTTAACACGTAGTCAGCAGTGCGATCAGCTGGGTCTTCCCCTTCTGGAATGAAGCAGTCCATATCAGCATCTTGACATTAGTGCTTGTTCAAACACTTTCAGTTTAGCGAGGACTGTTGCTGCTTCCCTTTCTGCTTGGAGTATTTTTAATTGGGTTTCCATCTCTGCTTCCTTCCTAGCAAAGGAGCTTCTAAGGTTAGCTTCCTCTGCAGTCACATGCATTTCCAGTAGCTTGTCAGACAATGTTGACTTCCTAGAGTGAGACGATCTGAAAGATCGAGGTGTGATTTTGGTCGACGTTGTACAATGTGACCTAACCTCTTGGAGGTATGTGATACAGAGTTCTGCCTTATCCTGGGCATCTCGCACTAATGCTGTCTGTTCTTGGAGAAGAGTCTCTTTCGCCAGTTCTGCTTTGGCATCCTCCGAGTCAGTTACTCAGGAATGTGATGTACGTTGCTGACAGTCTCTGGTAGTGATCATGGGCGGTAGATAAGCGATTCAATATGGTGGTTAAATCTGCTTCACTTTTTAGAACGTGGAGAAGCTGCTAAATAGTGATCAACTCTGCCCCATAAATCATTTAGGTTGCCACTTAACTTATCTCTATTAGTCTCAAAGTTCTCTCTGACCTTTGGTGTCCGCTTGGTTACATGTTTGTGATATACGCCATGTTCTGCAGTAAGCGTGGACTCTGTTCCCGATGCATCTGTGGTGTCAAGAACATGATGAAGGATCCACGGAGCTTTTCGTGGACATGCTTTAGCGAAGATGGCGGACTATCATTGATTTGCTAGCAGATGATCCATATGCATTAGACACTGCAGACTTAGGTCTCTTGTTACTATTCTGCCACAGATGTAGGTGGATGAGATGTGTCTGTGGGATGTGAGCATGAATCTGTACAAGCAATGGCAGATAATGTTACTCGCTACCCCTTCCTCCTATGCTTTGACGAGCTGCATGTGGTTGATCCAGGAAGGACGATACAGTGATTAACTTTAAACCATTTTTATTCACCGTACCTTGATGAGATGAGGTAGAATGTCAGGGAAGATGAAGATGAGGTGGAATATGGAGGCTAGAGGTAACAGGAGAATCATCTCCTCAGTCCTGATGCACATTCTACCAAGATGGCACTGACCAACAGTAAGGCTATGTTCACACTTTGCAGATTCCACTGCGGATTTTTCCGCAGCAGAATTCCAAAATCCGCAGTGAAAACCCATCGCGGTTTTTACTGCGGATTTATCGCGGTTTTTACTGCGTTTTCTTCTGCGGATTTTCATCTGCAGTTTTCTATTGGAGCAGGTGAAAATCCGCAGAAAAGAAGTGACATGCTGCGGAATGTAATCCGCAGCGTTTCCGCGCGGATTTTTCTGCAGCATGTGCACAGCGTTTTTTGTTTCCCATAGATTTACATTGTAATGTAAACTCATGGGAAACTGCTGCGGATCCGCAGCGGTCAAATCCGCTGCGGATCCGCAGCAAAATCCGCAAAGTGTGAATATAGCCTAAGAATGTGAGGAAGAAGATAGGAGGAGTTAGAGAGATGCACTGTGGGAATTACAGCTTCAGAACATAACCTATAATAGCAATGGCCAGTAGATAGCAGTAAAGCGCAACAAACACTGTAACCATAGCATCTATACAGTGGGGAAAAAAAGTATTTAGTCAGTCAGCCATAGTGCAAGTTCCACCACTTAAAAAGATGAGAGGCGTCTGTAATTTACATCATAGGTAGACCTCAACTATGGGAGACAAACTGAGAAAAAAAAATCCAGAAAATCACATTGTCTGTTTTTTAAACAATTTATTTGCATATTATGGTGGAAAATAAGTATTTGGTCAGAAACAAAATTTCATCTCAATACTTTGTAATATATCCTTTGTTGGCAATGACAGAGGTCAAACGTTTTCTGTAAGTCTTCACAAGGTTGCCACACACTGTTGTTGGTATGTTGGCCCATTCCTCCATGCAGATCTCCTCTAGAGCAGTGATGTTTTTGGCTTTTCGCTTGGCAACACGGACTTTCAACTCCCTCCAAAGGTTTTCTATAGGGTTGAGATCTGGAGACTGGCTAGGCCACTCCAGGACCTTGAAATGCTTCTTACGAAGCCACTCCTTCGTTGCCCTGGCGGTGTGCTTTGGATCATTGTCATGTTGAAAGACCCAGCCACGTTTCATCTTCAATGCCCTTGCTGATGGAAGGAGGTTTGCACTCAAAATCTCACGATACATGGCCCCATTCATTCTTTCATGTACCCGGATCAGACGTCCTGGCCCCTTTGCAGAGAAACAGCCCCAAAGCATGATGTTTCCACCACCATGCTTTACAGTAGGTATGGTGTTTGATGGATGCAACTCAGTATTCTTTTTCCTCCAAACACGACAAGTTGTGTTTCTACCAAACAGTTCCAGTTTGGCTTCATCAGACCATAGGACATTCTCCCAAAACTCCTCTGGATCATCCAAATGCTCTCTAGCAAACTTCAGACGGGCCCGGACATGTACTGGCTTAAGCAGTGGGACACGTCTGGCACTGCAGGATTTGAGTCCATGGTGGCGTAGTGTGTTACTTATGGTAGGCCTTGTTACATTGGTCCCAGCTCTCTGCAGTTCATTCACTAGGTCCCCCCGCGTGGTTCTGGGATTTTTGCTCACCGTTCTTGTGATCATTCTGACCCCACGGGGTGAGATTTTGCGTGGAGCCCCAGATCGAGGGAGATTATCAGTGGTCTTGTATGTCTTCCATTTTCTAATTCTTGCTCCCACTATTGATTTCTTCACTCCAAGCTGGTTGGCTATTGCAGATTCAGTCTTCCCAGCCTGGTGCAGGGCTACAATTTTGTTTCTGGTGTCCTTTGACAGCTCTTTGGTCTTCACCATAGTGGAGTTTGGAGTCAGACTGTTTGAGGGTGTGCACAGGTGTCTTTTTATACTGATAACAAGTTTAAACAGGTGCCATTACTACAGGTAATGAGTTGAGGAAAGAGGAGACTCTTAAAGAAGAAGTTACAGGTCTGTGAGAGCCAGAAATCTTGATTGTTTGTTTCTGACCAAATACTTATTTTCCACTATAATATGCAAATAAATTGTTAAAAAAACAGACAATGTGATTTTCTGGATTTTTTTTCTCAGTTTGTCTCCCATAGTTGAGGTCTACCTATGATGTAAATTACAGACGCCTCTCATCTTTTTAAGTGGTGGAACTTGCACTATTGCTGACTGACTAAATACTTTTTTGCCCCACTGTATATGATGGTGAATGAAGTAAACCATATAACATTAGGCAAATCTCCCTTAAAGGGCACCTGTCACCCCGAAAATCGCGGGTGAGGTAAGCCCACCGGCATCAGGGGCTTATCTACAGCATTCTGTAATGCTGTAGATAAGCCCCCGATGTTACCTGAAAAAGACGTTATATTATACTCACCCAGGGGCGGTCCCGCTGCTGGTCAGGTCGTATGGGCGTCTCCGGTCCGCTGCGGCGCCTCCTATCTTCTTTCCATGACGTCCTCTTCTGATCTTCAGCCACGGCTCCGGCGCAAGCGTACTTTGCTCTGCCCTGTTGAGGGCAGACAAAGTACTGCTGTGCGCAGGCGCCGAGCCTCTGACTTTTCCGGCGCCTGCGCACTGCAGTACTATCCTCTGCCCTCAAGAGGGCAGAGCAAAGTACGCCGGAGCCGTAAATGCATGTCACTATGGAGCGGGAAAAGTAGCTGCCAGAAATGGCTCTGGCCAAGAGAATCCGGTGCTTCCAAGTGATGGTCACTTAGGGCCATAAAATCTCGGTGTCTGGTCAGTCTCGTTTGTAGCTTTGGGAATGTCTCTCTTGATCAGGTTGGGAGTCTCTGATTTTATGAGCTGCTGGTAAATCGCACATGACAGATATGTAAATATCACACAGAATGGAAGGTGCGGTTCTGATATTTGTGGAGACGGTGTTCGCCCATCTCTGAAATGCGTAATGGCTGTGGTATAACCAGTTTGTCTCTGCCCTGCCCATGGCTGCTGCTGTTACTTGTGGCGTTCTTATATGCAAATTATATTCTAAGGTACAGATAATGGCAGTGATGGGTCAGCTCCAACCTTGTGGGTCACTAACTCTGGGATCAGCTGCTGCAGCAGATTGGTCTTATAAGCAGACCGATCACTGCCATCATCTGTGCTCCACATGACTGCATTCTGAGATTGCTGCGGCTGACAGCGGGGAAATAAACTGGGGAAACACAGCTTTGGAAGCCACTTGCATACAATTTTTTTTTTTACAGGGATAAAAACAGAAAGAAAAGGATTTGCAAAGTTTTCTGCCTTTTCAAGATAAACAAATCTAAAAAAAAAAAAGTTAATTGTTAAGCTGAACTACACGTGTTTATCGCTAAGGCTTAATAAGATTTAGTTTAGTGTTTTGCTATGTTGTACATCAGATAGCTGTCAAAGTTTTGGGCCCCAGTTCTTCTGTTTGCACCTCTCCACTGAAGGAGAAGAAGAAAATGAGCCAATACCGGACACCTCATTGGGCGGGTATCGGTGATGAAATTCTTTATGCCCCTTCCCCCATTATTCAGGCTGATGTGGATTCGATGCCGATCAGCTGGCGTTAGCGGAACCATGGCTCCCTTCACCACATAGTGGTTGTTCCTCGGTACTGCAGCTCAACTCCTCTTGAAGTGCATAAGACCTGAGCTGTAAGACTCTTTGGCTCTTCTTTCGCCATATGGTTTGTTCTGGGGTTTGTTTGTTTTTTTGCAAGAATACCTGTATAGTACAGCACACGGAATTAAAGTAAGGAGGACCTCTAGCTATTGAGTTACCGACCTGTTCAGAGCTTCCATAATATGGCCACGTGTGGGAAGCCTTGCAGTTGGCTGGACAGCTGTAGCGGAGGGGAGACATTTAGCGAAATGTATTGAAAATCGAGGTCTTCCAATATGTCTTTGCATTGGGAATTTTTTTTACCCCTATGGTGAAATGACCCAAATCCAGTGCTGGGAGTGACCACGACTGTGTATATTTAATTCTTCGTCAAGTAACTGATTTATTTTTTTTTTCCTGTTTCTCTACAGATAACTCAGAGGAAATTTGCACAGCTTCGGCTTTGAAGACTTTACAGCCCAGGTTGCAGTTCTGAGCCTTGATAAACCTGTCTGCACAACAGCACATTTGCCATACTTGTCACCGAGCGCTCGGAGGCGGCGTGCAGCCCGCACGCTCGCTCGCCATCGGCAGCTGTGCTTAGCACGTTTCCCAGAAGTCTAAAGAAAAAAACAACTTTCCGTCTCCTTTTCTATTCTCCTACGTTCCCATTAACGGCTAATATGCAACAGTTCAGTCATGTTTTTATTTTCATTTTTTTAGCAGTATAGTTTAACCATTTTCTGACACTTGTATTTATTGAATACTTTAAACTCAGTATTACCTACTTAATGCCTTTAGGACGGTTTTAACAGAGGATAATTTTGAGCCTTAATCGAACGGTTCATTTCTGTATGTTACCTCGACTCTGCTCCTAACCCCTCCAACGCCAGCCGGCCGGCAATAACATTGCTTAAGCCATCGTTACCGGACCCTCTTGCATTGAAGGCGCTCATACACTTGATTTTTTTTTTTTTTTTTTATCTTGATTTATGGGTTGTATTTGCTTTTGAGATTATGTTTACGATTTTTTGGGTATCAAGTGAAGCTGCTGAAAACTACATTGGACCTGATTCTTTTTTTATATTGTTATTATTAAAAAAGCCTACAAGGTCCAGACCTTGTTGGAAGCCGAGCTGGTAGGTGAACAAAGTCCCCGCTAAAACATCTTATATTACAGGAGGATTTTTGTTTAAAAAAAAAAAAAAAAATTGAATCCTCCTGAAAAAAACAAAAGAATTGTTCCACCTTGAACTGACAAAATTGGTAACCCTAGGGCTTAAGCGTATGGCAGAATGTGGAAATCCAGTGGTTAGGACTCAAACGTATCCTATGTATTAATTTTTGCTCTTTTTTTCTTTTTTTTTTCCCCAAAATTCCCCTCTTTTAAAAAAAACAAAAAACCATTGATCACCGTTTTTCCACTTTTTTTTTTTTTTTTATATATATATATTTTACTATTATGTAGTTATGGGTTGTTACCTCTCGTGTGTCTCTAATATTACCCAGCTTCAGACATTTTTTTTTTTTTCCACCCTGTCTTCCCACATGTGCACATAAAAATCTAATACGAATAAACTGATTTTATGTTTTCTAGTTTATTATAGTTGTGTTTTTTCATGTACTTATTGAAAGTATCTATTTTTTTGTTGACTTTACCCACACTTGTTGCTTTCTGCTGTCATTCACACTTTCCTGCCCCAAGTTACAATGTGATTTGGCCACTTTTAACTCCAGAGATTATTCGCCTAATATCCTTTTATATATAGCCAAAGCCTTTCATGGTGTTTTAACTGATTTTTTTTTTTTTTTTTACATAAATGTCGGATTACTTGAACATTAAAACTTACAATTCGATTTTGCAGAAATGTTTTTAATTTGGGAATAGCCGTTACAACTTATGCCTCTATCATGCAATTATGTTTTTTTGTTTTCCTCTTATGTCTAAAGCAAACCTTCCCCCAAAAGAAAGAAAGATCTTGCTAAATGTACTGTATTTTTAGGATTATAAGATGCACTTTTTTCCCAAAAAAATGTAGGGAGGGAAATGGGGGTGCGTATTATAATCCGAATTGTAGCTGTGGTGGAGCGGGATCCCAGTGTCGCTGCTTCTGGCGGAGGCAGGAGTTGGGCAATGGCTGGGGACCCTAGGCTGGTACAACGAGGTGTTCAGTGGTGCGGGGGCTGCTGACATTTTATGACAACCCGGAGCCTTGCTTTTCCATACTCTTCTATGCGGTGGATCAGAGAAAATGGCCACTGGAGTCGGCGAATGCGCACATGGAGATCCTAGCACTGAGATCTCATCTCTCGAGATCTCAATTGTGCGTGCGCGGCCTCCGGCGGCTATTTTCCCAGAGTCCACACATTAGAAAGCATGGAAGATGTGGGGCTCCGGCTGTCAGAAAATGTCGGTGGAGCCCCCACCGCTGAACACCTTGTTGTTCCAGCCTGGGGCCCACAGCTATGGCACGACTCCTACTGCCACCGAACACCCTGTCCTACCAGCCTGGAGCCCACAGCATTTCCTGCCACCACTGCTGCATGCCAGGTAAGCTACCGCAAAAAGCGGATTATAACAGGCACCATTTTTATTTTAAAAAAAAAATTTTTTTTTCCTCCCCAAATTTTGGAGTGCGTATTATAAACCGCAAAATACGGTATCGTAAATTAGAAATCATCATATTGACCTGCTTAATCTCTGTTCACACTAGTGTTATGGATTCTGCCAGAATACCAGCTATCCCAGTTTATTCTACATGGATATGGATTAAGCCCCATGGGTTCCATTGTTTTTAATGGAGTTTTTTTTGGGTTGTTGTATTTATGATGACCTGAAAACTGCTACAGACAACCTGGTCCGTGCACTACATACTGGAAAGCGCCAGTGATAAACGTTTACCTGCACCGGAAATTGTTGCGCACCCATAGAAATGAGAAGGATCATGCGGCAGGAATGTCTACCCCTGATCCTATTGTTTACAGGGGGATGAACTCCTTGTTTGTTCATTCCCACATTGAAACACATAATCGCTAGTGATGAGCGAATATACTCGTTACTCGAAATTTCCCGAGCACGCTCGGGTGACCTCCGAGTATTTTTAGTGCTCGGAGATTTAGTTTTCATCGCCGGAAATCTCGAGTAACGAGTATATTCGCTCATCACTAGTAATCGCTCATCCAGTCAAGCACTCATATATGGAAGTGTCAAGAATGGTGACAGGTGTTTATTTTCTCAATATAGAAGACAATCCAGTATGGTTGGGTTTCCCTCCCTCCTGAGTGGTCTTGAGGTGCTGGAGGAAAATGGATATAGGCCCTGATCCTGTAGGATTTTATAGGGCATCAGCTATTGTGCAGGATTGCTTGCTGGACCGGATCAGCGTTTTTCATCCAGTTATGGACGTTGGCCCGATTCTTGGCTTTGGTATTAGTTGCATCCCGATCAGGCATAAGACAACTGACCAGACACAACTGATTGTAAAGAGCTCGTTCAGACAAGCAGATTATACGTAGGTGTGCGGTCAGTGTTGCAGTCAGACCAATATCATTGCATAGGGCTGTTCAGGTGACTCATCTCACACGGACCAAGCGTTCAGATGGAAAAAAAAAATTTGCTAGACCTGGGCTAACTGATGCTCATTAGTGTAGACTTGCCCTCTTTTTGAATGAGTTAATTTTGCTAGAAAATATTAGCGGCCCAGAAACGCTTATCTAGGGTGTCGTGTTGGATGAAAAGACATAAATGATGGCTGTGCCCAAACGAGGATCATCTATAGGATGACGTGCATTCGCTAGTTGAATGCAAATGGTACGTATCTGAAAGAAGAAGCCCAGACTTGGTATCCATTTGCTATACACTGTGTGCAGAATTATTAGACAAGTTGTATTTTAGAGGATTATTTTTTATTAATGATCAACAACTATGTTCTCAATCAATCCAAAAAACTCAAATATCAAAGCTTAATATTTTTTGTAAGTTGGAGTGTTTTTTTTTTTTTTAGATTTGTCTATCTTAGGAGGATATCTGTTTGTGCAGGTAACTATTACTGTGCAGAATTATTAGGCAACTTAATAAAAACATATATTCCCATCTCACTTGTTTCTTTTCACCAGGTAAACCAATATAGCTGCACAAAATTTAGAAATAAACATTTCTGACATGCAAAAACAACCCCCCCCCCCCCCCCCCAAAAAAAAAAATAGTGACCAATATAGCCACCTTTCTTTATGATGACACTCCACAGCCTTCCATCCATAGATTCTGTCAGTTGCTGGATCTGTTTACGATCAACATTGCATGCAGCAGCCACCACAGCCTCCAGACACTGTTCCCAGAGGTGGACTGTTTTCCCTCCCTGTAGATCTCACATTTTAAGAGGGGATCACAGGTTCTCCATGGGGTTCAGATCAGGTGAACAAGGGGACCGTGTCATTATTTTTTTCTTCTTTGAGACCTTTACTGGCCAGCCACGCTGCGGAGTAGTTGGAGGCATGTGATGGAGCATTGTCCTGCATGAAAATCATGTTTTTCTTGAATGATACCGACTTCTTCCTGTACCACTGCTTGAAGAAGTTGTCTTCCAAAAACTGGCAGTAGGTCTGGGAGTTGATCTTCACTCCATCCTCAACCCGAAAAGGTCCCACAAGTTCATCTTTGATGATACCAGCAGATACCAGTACCCCACCTCCATGTTGCTGGCGTCTGAGTCGGAGAGGAGCTCTCTGCCCTTTACTGATCCAGCCTCTGGCCCATCCATCTGGCCCATCAAGTCACTCTCATTTCATCAGTACATAAAACCTTTGAAAAGTCAATCTTAAGATATTTCTTGGCCCAGTCTTGACGTTTTATCTTATGTTTCTTGTTCAAAGGTGGTCGTTTTTCAGCCTTCCTTACCCTGGCCATGTCCCTGAGTATCGCACACCTTGTGCTTTTTGTTACTCCAGTAACGTTGCAGCTCTGAAATATGGCAAAACTGGTGGCAAATGGCATCTTGGAATCTTCACGCTTGATTTTCCTCAATTCATGGGCAGTGATTTTGTGCCTTTTTTTACCCAACACGCTTCTTGCGACCCTGTTGGCTATTGGCCATGAAACGCTTGATTGTTCGGTGATCACGCTTCAAAAGTTTGGGAATTTCAAGACTGGTGCATCTCTCTGCAAGACATCTCACAATTTTGGACTTTTCACAGCCCGTCAAATCTCTCTTCTGACCCATTTTGCCAAAGGAAAGGAAGTTGCCTAATAATTCCGCACATCTTACATACGGATTTGATGTCATTAGACAACACCCCTCCTCATTACAGAGATGCACATCACCTGATTTACTTAATTGGTAGTTGGCTCTCAAGCCTGAACAGCTTGGAGTAGGACAACATGTATAACAAGCATCATGTGATCAAAATACAACTTGCCTAATAATTCTGCACACAGTGTAGTAGTAGCTTCATTTTGGGAACAGTATTGGGCTGGTTTGCAGATGCACAATCCCTGGAATATATTAAAGGGGGTCTTTGCTTAGGAAAATTGTATTTTTTGTTGGGATCATTTAATGATAAAATGATTGCCGGTTGTTCTGCTGCCGGGAACCCAGTGATCAACTGTGAGAGAACCAGGGTTCAAATTCCCAGCACATGAAAAAGAAGCATTATATCGTTACTTTTAAACAGTGGGGTCTTATAATGCACGGTCCTACAAGAAAGCGATGTCTTTGCACTATTCTCCGGCCCAGATAATAGAGGGTTTTTAATGGGCTGCCTAATCTTCAATCCGAACTTGTCTAATGACATTTAAAAATTACTTTAAAACAAAAAACTTTTATTAGTATATTTTAAAATTAGTCACCCGGCAAGACCGTTTTGTGTTTTTTTTTGTTTGTTTGTTTGTTTGTTTTTTGTTTGTTTTTTTGACTGCCACCTACCTCCAGCAATCATGGAAATCTACTGGGTATTGCTTATAAATACCGTAAATCAGTATCAATTGACTATCTTTCTGCTACATTGTAAGCTACAAAATGGACTTTGTAAATCGGTTTTGTTTGTTAAAATGGAAAAGGATTCTGAAAGAATTTACTTTAATTTCCCCCCCAGTTTTTATGGATAAGGAACAAAAAGCGGAAAGCTCATCTCCTTGGGGGGGGGGGGGGGGGGGGAACGATCCTCATTGTTTTTGAATGAGGCGCCTTTACTTTCTCTACAAGAATAATTAATGTAACATGGTTCCCTTGATTTTGGACATGCACTTTTATTTTCAGTTTTATATATATAATTTTTTTTTTTACTTTTGAATTCAGGGAGGTGAGAAACAATTTTTTACTTTTTAGCATTTTTTTTTCAACTTAAAAATAGAAACCCCTTAAGTTTTTTTTTGTCTATGCCGTATTATTGATTACAAGCTTTGAAATGCGGGATACAACGCATTTTTGATTTTCATTACAGTCAGGAAATAACGGTTTATTCAGCACATTGAATGGGAGATTTGGCCAAATTTTTATGCTTCCGATCAACTTGCATGTGAACGTTGCTATTACAGACAGTCTCTTCTGCAGCAGACGTGTTGTCGTAACTGTGACGCTGCGTTACAAATGAAAACTACTTGACTAAGGTCAGACTCGGACATTGTATATGTATTCCTTCATCAGGTAGTCTGTGTAATGCAAATTAAGGTATCCGGAACATCCAGACAGTTTGGGAAAATCAGAGAAATGCTCAGTTTTGTCATTTTGTAAAGCAACCGAACCATTCACCCGTTTGTAAATTTTATTTTTTTTATATATATAGATATTAAATAAATATGTATTAATGACATTGAGTATATGATTGTGGTTTATTTATATTAAAAAAAAAAAATTACTGTCAATTGAAAAACAGCTACATGAGATTACACAGTCAGTCTATGGTTTGATGGGGACCAGTCAACTTATTGAAGATGTGACTCATTACTAGTAATGATAAGCCAACGTGCTGGGATAAAGTGTTATCTGAGCACGCTCGTATGCTAACCGAGTGTCTTCAGCGTGCTTGAAAAATGTGTTTGAGTCCCTGGGCCTGCATGTCTCGTGACTGTTCAACAGCCGCAACACATGTAGGGATTGGCTAACAAATAGGTAATCTCTACATATGTTAGGGCTGTGAAACGGCTGCAAGACTTGCAGGTGCGTAGACTCGGAACATATTTTTTGAACACACCGAAGACCCTCGTTTAGCACACGAGCATGCTCGCTCATCACTAATGACTAGTCCAAGAGGCAGATCCCAAGTGTATTTTCTCAACCAATTCACCTAGATTTGATTGGTCCATGTATATGCTTCATATATATAAATATATATTTCTGGAATAAGAAGTCTGTCAACGGTTTCGGGGAAAAGCCTCTGGGGACCTGACTGGCTAGTCTCCTAGCTGTCACCACACCATACGTGTTTACAAGTATTATCCCTATAGATGATTTTGTTACAGATGAGACCAAGATGGAGCTTTTTGGTAAAGCACATAATTCTACTGTTTACAGAAAACAGAATGAAGCCTACAAAGAAAAGTACTCTGCCTACAGTCAAATATGATGGAGGTTCAAATATGCTTTGGGGTTGTCTTGATGTCTCTGGCACTGGGTGCCTTGACTGTGTGCAAGGCATCATGAAATCTGAAGATTACCAAATGATTTTGGGTTCCAATGTAGTGCCCAGTGTCAGAAAGCTGGGTTGGCGTCATTGGTCATCTAACAGGACAATGACCCCAAACATTCATCACGAAGCACTCAGAAATGGATGGAAACAAAGCTGTGAAGACTTCTGAAGTGGCCAGCATAGAGACCGGATCTAAATCCCATTGAACACCTGTAGATGGATCTTAACCCCTTCACGACATGCGCCATACAGCGCATGTCGGGTCCCCTGCTTTCATGTGGGCTCCGGCGGTGAGCCCACATCAAAGTCGCGACATGTCAGCTGTTTTGTACAGCTGACATGTGCGCGCAATAGTGGCAGGTGAAATCGCGATTCACCTGCCGCTATTAACCTGTTAAATGCCGCTGTCAAACGCTGACAGCGGCATATAACTGCCGCGTGGCCGGAAATGAGCGCATCGCCAACCCCTGTCACATGATCGGGGGTCAGCGATGCATCAGGATGGTAACCATAGAGGTCCTGGGGACCTCACTGGTTACTGATGCCGGCCTGCTGTGAGCGCCACCCTGTGGTCGGCACTAACGATCGCTGCTATGTACCTGAGCCGATCGAGTGGTGCCAGCTTCTAGCCTCCCATAGAGGCTATTGAAGCATGGCAAAAGTTAAAAAAAAAAAAAAGTTTTTAAAAATATAAAATTTTAAATCGCCCCCTTTTCGCCCCATCCAAAATAAAACCATTAAAAAAATCAAACCTACACATATTTAGTATTGCCGTTTCAGAATCGCCCGATCAATAAAAAAAAAAAAAAGCATTAACCAGATCGCTAAACGGCATAGCAAGAAAAAAATTTGAAATGCCAGAATTACGTTTTTTTGGTCGCCGCGACATTGCATTAAAATGCAATAACGGGCAATCAAAAGAACGTTTCTGCACAAAAGTGGTATTAAAATTTTTCTGGAATAATCTGGTCTATAGTCCGTATGGACTATGATCAGAATTAACAAACACCAGCAATTCATGATTCTTTTTGAGGGTTTTTTCATGCTTTTCACTGTGTGGTAAAACTGATAAGGCAGTTTTATTCTTCAGGTCAGTACGATTACAGCGATATGGATTTTTAGTGGTATGATGAAAAGGCATAGTTTTTTACTAATTTTTTTTTACTGTATTCATTGAAAGGGTTAGCTAGTGTGACCGTTTCATAGATCAGGTAGCTCCTGATGTAGCGATACTAAGTGCATGTATTTTTTTTATTATTATTATTTTTACATGTATACTTATTTATTGGTCTAATTTTTTGTGATTTTTTTTTTTTTTTTTTTTTTTTAATCGTTTTAAAAACACTTGTAACATTTTTTTTTTCTTAGTTCAAAGTTGCTGGGGTCCCTGGAGGAGTAAAAGTAGAGGGGCTTCTAATAGATAGTGTTTCATGCTGGGCGCATCCGTGGCATGCATACTGGAGTTGCTGGGGCGCACAGCATGAAAACACTATCCAGGAGAAGCCCCTCTACGTTTACCCCTCCAGGGACTCCCAGCAACTTTGGACAAGCTCAGCACATAAAGAGACTCTGTGAACAAGACCAGGGATCGGGTCGAAACGTCTAGGTCACATTCACAACCTACCGTATATGCCTAATCTGAGCATATGTTTTAGCTGTATTTTAAAATTAAAAAAATATTTGCATTCGACATAAGAGTGAGCAGTGACTTTATCTACAGTCGTCGGTTGCAAAGCAGTTAAGTTGGGGGTGCCTGGCCCATTTTTGGGATTTTGTGTGAAATTATGACCAATTTGGCTTTTTTTTCCTCTGCTTTTTTGTGTAGACACAAAGGAAGTAAATGTGCATAAAAAAATGTATAAAAGCAACAGCAGACTGAATGGCACTAGGAACACTGCCAACATTATAGGAAATTTATCACAATTGCTACCCTTTTTTTCCAATTTTCCAGGTGACATGCGGCGTTACGCCCCACTGGTGAGATGGTGCTCAGCATATATATAGAATAACTTAGTTCTCAAATCCACGACAAAAGAAAGGAATATATGCGCCACTCACCCAGCTTGTGTGAAACTGTAGTCTTTAATAGTCCAATCAGTTGGTTACAATCATTGCATGCAGTTCGGCAGAAAACGGTGATGGACCCGTAGAAGAGCAGATCGCGCGAAACGGCCGTCCCATTTACACCCCCGCACCCTCACCGTTTTCTGCCGAACTGCATGCAATGATTGTAACCAACTGATTGGACTATTAAAGACTACCGTTTCACGCAAGCTGGGTGAGTGGCGCATATATTCCTTTCTTTTGTCGTGGATTAAAAAATTTATAATTGCAATAATTTTCTGGGAGAAATACTTCATTTTTTTAAATAATTTCAAGAATTCCAACACTTTTGTCATGAATATATATATATATATATATATATATATATATATATATATATATATATATTTATAGAAACCATCCACTCAGAAGCCACAGCAGAGCGGCCTCTTCACCCGGCCTCCATCCTATAAATGGTCCAAAATATCGGCACTAAGATATAAAGAAGCTTCCAGAAGACCTGAAATACAGCGGATGCTCCACCACTTCTACAACCTTGAGTACATGCCAAACCCAGAGGGAGTGAACCAAGCAGCAAAGGACCTCAACAATATATTCTACGCAATGGCCAGACTGTCCGACCTTAAAAAAGTCGACTACAAGAGACCAAAAGAAACACAGGTCAATGGCTGGTTTGACAGAGAATGTAAAGCTGTACGGAAGACCCTGAGAACAGCCTCCAACAAGAAACACAGAGACCCCAACCACCTGGGTCTGAGGGAAGCCTATGATGCCATACAAAAGCAGTACAAAACCATCCTCAGGAGGAAGAAGCAGAGTTACATCTCTACCAAGCTCAATCAACTCCAAGACGCCCTCCAAGACAACTCCTTCTGGGAACTATGGAACCACATGGACACCAAAGACAAGAAAAACAACAACCATATCCAAAATGGCAACCTCTGGCTCCAATACTTCAGAGACCTCTATAAAGACATTCCAAAGGAAGGACTAAGCCAAGAACAGGAAAACATAATGGCGAAACTAAAAGCAATGGAGGAAAAAATCAAAAACTTCCAAAACCCGGTGGATACACCTATAACACTACAGGAAGTAACCGAGAGACTCTCCTCCATAAGAAGTAGGAAAGCCGGTGGCCTAGATGGAATCCTACCAGAAATGCTGAAGTACAGCCCACCAGAAATACAGGCTGCAATGGTTAAACTCTTCAATATTGTACTGAGTGCCGGCTACTTCCCTCGTACCTGGAACCAAGGCCTCATCACACCCATCCACAAGAGTGGGGACAGGTATGACCCAGCCAACTACAGAGGCATATGCGTCAGCAGCAACCTGGGAAAACTGTTCAACAGTATCCTGAACAAGAGGATCCTCACCGAGCACAACGTCCTCAACAAGAGCCAAGCAGGGTTCATGCCGAACCACCGCACCACTGACCACATCTATACTCTGCACAGCCTCATTCAGAGACACATCTACAATACAAAGAATGGGAAGATATATGCCTGCTTTGTGGACTTTAAAAAGGCCTTTGATTCAGTGTGGCACCCGGGCTTATTCCTGAAACTGCTGGAGAGTGGAATAGGAGGAAAGACCTACGATGTCATCAAAAGCTCCTACACCGAGAGCAGCTGCAGCGTGAGTGTGAGCGGCAAAAGAACGGCTTTTTTCCAGCAGAGCCGCGGAGTAAGACAAGGCTGCAGCCTAAGTCCAACGCTCTTCAACATCTACATCAACGAGCTGGCTACCGCCCTGGAATCCTCCTCAGCACCAGGACTCACCCTCCACGACGCTCAGGTGAAATTCCTGCTGTATGCAGATGACCTGCTGCTGCTGTCACCAACCGAGAAAGGCCTCCAGGACAACCTGAAAATCCTAGAGAAATTCAGCTCCACCTGGGCCCTACCGGTCAACCTAAAGAAAACCAACACCATGGTGTTCCAGAGGAGAAAGAGAAGATCAGACCAACACCCATCATTTATCCTCAACAACTGCGACCTCACAGGAACGGACAAATATACCTACCTGGGCCTAGAGATTCACCGGTCAGGGAACTTCAAACAAGCCATAGAGACCCTGAAAGACAAGGCCTGCAAAACCTTCTATGCCATCCGAAGGACACTCTACCATCTGAAGCCACCAGTGAGGGTCTGGCTAAAAATCTTCGACTCCATCATCGCCCCAATCCTCCTGTATGGCAGCGAAGTCTGGGGTCCTCACACCTACCCAGACTGGTCAAAGTGGGACTCCAGTCCAACAGAAATATTCCACCTGGAATTCTGCAAGCACCTTCTCCAGGTCCATCGGAGCACCTCCAACAGTGCTTGTCGGGCCGAGCTGGGCAGATTCCCTCTACACCTGACAGTTCTAAAGAGGGCGCTGTCATTCCGGGCTCACCTGCATAGGAGCAATCCAAGCTCCCATCACCATAAAGCCCTGATACATGAAGGTGAAACAGAAAAACCAGAACCCCCGGAACAGCCCAGCCAAACCCAACCGGAGCAGAACACCAATCACAACAACCTGACAAAAGCCGGAATTAGGAAGATGGCAGATGAAGGCCAGGAGAGGTATGTCAGTGACTGGAAGAATGATATCATCAGCTCACAGAAACTGACCATGTACCGGAGCCTACAGAGAGACTACAGACTGGCCCCATATCTGGAGAAACTCCCGGACCCCAGAGACCGCCAGATCCTGAGCCGATATAGACTCAGCGCCCACAGTCTGGCCATCGAATGTGGCCGACACAGGCAGAGCTACAAGCCCAGGGAGGAAAGACTGTGCCAACACTGTGACCAGGAGGCCATAGAGGACGAAACCCACTTCCTGCTACACTGCTCCAAATACTCAGCAGTGAGGGACACTCACTTCAGGAGACTCTCACATCTCTTCCCAGACTTCATCACCATGAAGGAGGAAGAGAAAACATATATCTTGCTGGGAGAAGAAGAGAGAGCGGTGGAGATAGCAGCGCGGTATGTGAGCGAATGCCATAGACTGCGAGAAAGAGAACTATGATGCCATGGACTATAGCCCCCAACCTGGATCTGTCCCATCCACCTCCCCTATGCCATGGACTATAGCCCCCACAATGGACCTGCCTCATCCACCTCCCCTATGCCATGGACTATAGCCCCCAACCTGAACCTGCCCCATCCACCTCCCCTATGCCATGGACTATAGCCCCCAACCTGGATCTGCCCCATCCACCTCCCCTATGCCATGGACTATAGCCCCCAACCTGGATCTGCCCCATCCACCTCCCCCCACAGCTCCTACCCAACATCCCCTCAGTCCCTATCCCTATTGCCTCTATACACTTGCTTTGGCAAAACTGATGTGTATTTGGTCCTGCCAATAAAGCTTCTTTGAATCTTGAATCTTGAATCTATATATATATATATATATATATATATATATATATATATATATATATATATATATATATATATATATATATATATATAAATTAAAATAAAAAAATAGTTATATACCCACCTTCCGGAGCCCCCGGATCCAAGTGAAGCGGTTACCGACGCTCGTCGTGCGCTCCAGTCTCAAGAGTACATTGCGTTCTTGCGAGATCGCAGCATGGACCGGTTACCGGAGCGTCGCGAGCGGGAAAGGCCTGTTGTGGATCCGAGGGGCCGACGGACGGTGAGTATATAACGATTTTTTATTATTTTTAACATTAGATCTTTTTACTATTGATGCCGCATAGGCAGCATCAATAGTAAAACGTTGGTCACATAGGGTTAATAGCAGCGTTAACCGAGTGCGTTACACCGCGGCATAGCGCGGTCGGTTAACGCTGCCATTAACCCTGTGTGAGCGCTGACTGGAGGGGAGGAAGGAGCGGCCATGTTGCCGCCGGAATGCGCCCACCGCTGATTGGTCGTGGCAAAACACCCACAACCATTGCCATGACCAATCAGCGACTTGGATTCCATGACAGACAGAGGCTGCAACCAATGAATATCCGTGACAGACAGAAAGATAGAAGTGACCCTTAGACAATTATATAGTGTACATACATATATATGTATATAATCTACATATAAATATATATGTATGTGTATATGTGTGTGTATATATATATATATATATATATATATGTGTGTGTATGTATATGTATGTATATATATATATATATATATATATGTATATGTATGTGTATATATATATATATATATATATATATATATATATATATATATATATATATATATATAATTTAGTACAGACCAAAAGTTTGGACACGCCTTCTCATATAAAGATTTTTTTGTATTTTCATGACTATGAGAATTGTACATTCACACTGAAGGCAGCAAAACTATGAATTAACACATGTGGAATTATATACTTAATTTCAGTTGTTTCACACTTTTTTATTATGTCTTATATTCTAGGTTGTTCAAAGTAGCCACCTTTTGCTTTGATGACTGCTTTGCACACTCTTGGCATTCTCTTGATGAGCTTCAAGAGGTAGTCACCGGGAATGGTCTTCCAACAATCTTGAAGGAGTTCCCAGAGATGCTTGGCACTTGTTGGCCATTTTGCCTTCACTCTACGGTCCAGCTCACCCCAAACCATCTCGATTGGGTTCAGGTCTGGTGACTGTGGAGGCCAGGTCATCTGGTGTAGCACCCCATCACTCTCCTTCTTGGTCAAATAGCCCTTACACAGCCTGGAGGTCATTGTCCTGTTGAAAAATAAATGATGGTCCAACTAAACGCAAACCGGATGGAATAGCATGCTGCTGCAAGATGCTGTGGTAGCCATGCTGGCTCAGTATGCCTTCAATTTTGAATAAATCCCCCACAGTGTCACCAGCAAAGCACCCCCACACCATCACACCTCCTCCTCCATGCTTCACGGTGGGAACCAGGCATGTAGAGTCCATCCGTTCACCTTTTCTGCGTCGCACAAAGACACGGTGGTTGGAACCAAAGATCTCAAATTTGGACTCATCAGACCAAAGCACAGATTTCCACTGGTCTAATGTCCATTCCTTGTGTTCTTTAGCCCAAACAAGTCTCTTCTGCTTGTTGCCTGTCCTTAGCAGTGGTTTCCTAGCAGCTATTTTATCATGAAGGCCTGCTGCACAAAGTCTCCTCTTAAAGGGAACCTGTCACCTGAATTTGGCGGGACTGGTTTTGGGTCATATGGGCGGAGTTTTTGGGTGTTTGATTCACCCTTTCCTTACCCGCTGGCTGCATGCTGGCTGCAATATTGGATTGAAGTTCATTCTCTGTCCTCCGCAGTACACGCCTGCGCAAACCAATCTTGCCTTGTGCAGGCATGTACTATGGAGGACAGAGAATGAACTTCAATCCAATATTGCAGCCAGCATGCAGCCAGCGGGTAAGGAAAGGGTGAATCAAACACCCGAAAACTCCGCCCATATGACCCAAAACCAGTCCCGCCAAATTCAGGTGACAGAGTCCCTTTAACAGTTGTTGTAGAGATGTGTCTGCTGCTAGAACTCTGTGTGGCATTGACCTGGTCTCTAATCTGAGCTGCTGTTAACCTGCGATTTCTGAGGCTAGGGACTCGGATAAACGTATCCTCAGAAGCAGAGGTGACTCTTGGTCTTCCTTTCCTGGGGCGGTCCTCATGTGAGCCAGTTTCTTTGTAGCGATTGATGGTTTTTTCAGACTGACTGACCTTCATTTCTTAAAGTAATGATGGCCACTCGTTTTCTTTATTTAGCTGCTTTTTTCTTGTCATAATACAAATTCTAACAGTCTATTCAGTAGGACTATCAGCTGTGTATCCACCAGACTTCTGCACAACACAACTGATGGTCCCAACCCCATTTATAAGGCAAGAAATTCCACTTATTAAACCTGACAGGGGACACCTATGAAGTGAAAACCATTCCCGGTGACTACCTCTTGAAGTTCGTCAAGAGAATGCCAAGAGTGTGCAAAGCAGTCATCAAAGCAAAAGGTGGCTACTTTGAAGAACCTAGAATCTAATACATAATTTCAGTTGTTTCACACTTTAAGTATATAATTCCACATGTGTTAATTCATAGTTTTGATGCCTTCAGTGTGAATGTACAATTTTCATAGTCATGAAAATACAGAAAAATCTTTAAATGAGGTGTCCAAACTTTTGGTCTATACTGTGTGTGTGTGTATGTATATATATATATATATATATATACATATATATATATATAATCACATATATAGGGATATATCACATATGTATATATAGGTATATTTCACATGTATATACAGTATATGTAGATATCACATATATGTATATATCACATATATATGTATATATGTGTATAGATCACGTGTATAGATCACATATGAGTATAGATCACGTATGTGTGTATGTATGTCATGGCAAAAGTCCTACAATTGTAATCTAGGAGGGATATGAGGTGATGTTTGCTTTGAAAAGTCTAATTGTATGAGGATAATTTCAGAACTGGATTTTCCTGTTTACAGACCTTGGCGAAAGAAAGAAGAGTGCAGGATCAGGATCATGCCAAGGTCAAGGAGCAATCTGGTCTTTTGCGACGTAAAAAAAATATGTTTCACTATTTAAGAAAAACTTGATATCACTGAAGGTGCAGTTATACTCCATGATTAATGTGAATTAGTGTTTCTGGGAAACGGTCCTGTTCTGATAATCATGCAGTGTTTACAAGCTGCTGTTTGTTCGAGAAATGAGCAAATCTCTCTATCATCAGCAAACACAGTCAAATCGGCAGTCATTTAGCTGTACATTCGACAGGTGGAAAGGCACATTTACTCGAAGACTTTACTTTTGCATTTTTTTTTAAAAAGTCCTACGTAAAAGATTGGGCTTTGTAAAGCACTCCAGTGAGGAATGGTCAATAGGAAATGCAATGGTCACCATGACCTCTTGCCAAAATGGTGTTCCACCCTGTTTGATCATTTTAAGACTTTGGGAATTCGGGAACAGTATGCATCAAATGGCTTGAACAAAATTGATTGTCTACTGTTGTATTGTCTTGGTGAAATAGACAAATATCTGCCTACAAGAAGATCTGGGCAAGTAGCTGATTAAAGGGAACCTGTCACCTGAATTTGGTGGGACCAGTTTTCGGTTGACCTTTGCCAACAGCTTCATGGGCATATATGAAGCAGCTCGCTCCGGTCAGCAGACCCGGAGGTTTTCCAATGTGAGAACGACCTTTGTTATACGGATGTGTGGAACTATCCTTAAGTGGTATCCGATTGATTTTTGGCATTGTCTTATAACTATATTTGAGGTTCCCCAAACTGTCGCTTTTTGGCAGATGCTTGACCATTACAAAGCCGAACATGCATGCCTATTAAAAAGAAAAAGAGGGGAGCATTCTGTCAAAAGATAACAAGTAGGCTTAGTTTATACCCAAAAGTGCTCAATTCACTAATGCCTAATAATTAAAATAGTCTAACATATAGGCACACAATACGTGCATATATTGATATTCACTGGGATTTTTAATCTCAATTTATTAAAAAACAAATTAACATGAAAACACATTATTGTAAAGGTGTGGACTCTATTTCCCTGTTCCTGAAGACAATAGGGTTTTGTGAATATTGTCATGCCTATCTGTGTCGTGTAATATGGTTTGGTGTAATATAAGTATTGTTAATATGGTAATGTAATGCATAATGAGCATGATATGTAGCAATGTATAATTTTGGTAGTGTACAGCATAGGGCAAAACATAGTTTAGGACCTAGGGCAGCATAAGATAACGAAAATAGGTTTATGACATACTGATCTAGCATAAGATATAGTTAATGTTTTGGGCCAGCCCACAGTGGGAGGGGTTAGTAAGTGGATTCACTTCCTGGAAGTTGGGAGATAGGGAAGTACAGTGGGCTGCCTGGGCCAACATGGAACAGTCGTTCAAGGCAATGGGAGGTTGTATTGATATCCCGTGCGGACATTCCGGCTATGTCAGGAGCCCAAAGCTCAATGTGGAGGCTGATGGGCACATCAGGTCCTCTGGTGCAGGGGTCCCCAACTCCAGTCCTCAAGGCCCACCAACATGTCATGTTTTCAGGATTTCCTTAGTCTTGCCCAGGTAATAATTGCATCACCTGTGCAATGCAAAGGAAATCCTGAAAACATGACCTGTTGGTGGGCCTTGAGGACTGGAGTTGGGGACCTCTGCTCTGGTGTACAGGGGACGATGGACCGTGTGAAGGGCAGATGACTGATCCCGGGTGCACTGCAGAACTGGATAGAAAATCCCTGGGGCTGTCGGCGTCAATGGGATTAAGGATAGTCTAGTGGGAATGAATGGTAGGTCTGAAGAGGTGTAGTGTTAAGGAAGGAAGGAATATGAAGTGTTGTGCCCTGTTCCACATGTTACACTTGATGAACTTGAAATGACCAGTCTTTGCTTTTTGCAATGAACTTGGTGTCCTCTAAATTGTGAGCGGCGGCTCCTGAGGATGAAGGTCTGGAGAACAGAGGAGGCTCGCTGCCTACAAATGAGTGCGATGTACCCCACACCATACCACAGCATACTGGGACTGGGACACAGTTTTCTTGTAAAGTGCCAGAGTGTAACTGGACAGCAGCTGGGTCATAACTACCGCTATTGGCCACATTACATTATTGTTACTGCTCATTTTACCAATAAAATATTTTGCTTTTATTTGCTAAACAAGCGCTGCTATCAAAGTTTTTATCTACTATATAATCGTCTAATTCTGTCTGTCTGTAATGGAAATCCCACGTCGCTTGGGGCTGGTGCAACCAATCAGCGACAGGTGCAGTTCTGTCAATCACAGTGCCACGTAGTTGTCACGTTTACTGAACAAGTTCTGTCAATCACAGTGCCACGTAGTTCAGTCACGTTTACTGAACACGTTCTGTCAGTCACAGTGCCACGTAGTTCAGTCACGTTTACTGAACAAGTTCTGTCAGTCACAGTGCCACGTAGTTCAGTCACGTTTACTGAACAAGTTCTGTCAGTCACAGTGCCACGTAGTTCACTCGCGTTTACTGAACAAGTTCTGTCAGTCACAGTGCCACACACAAATATAGTGTTGATGTACTTCTTTTGTCCAATAATTTAAATACAGTTAGATATTCATGTAATGGTTTATATATTTTGATGATCTGTTTAATAATTTCGTTCAGTTGTATTACGTTCTATGAGCAATAAAATTTAATGATAATGTATATACAGTACAGACCAAAAGTTTGGACACACCCCATTTAAAGATTTTTCTGTATATTCATGACTATGAAAATTGTACATTCACACTGAAGGCATCAAAACTATGAATTAACACATGTGGAATTATATACTTAACAAAAAAGTGTGAAACAACTGAAAATATGTCTTATATCCTAGGATCTTCAAAGTAGCCACCTTTTGCTTTGATGACTGCTTTGCACACTCTTGGCATTCTCTTGATGAGCTTCAAGAGGTAGTCATCGGGAATGGCTTTCACTTCACAGATGTGCCCTGTCAGGTTTAATAAGTGGGATTTCTTGCCTTATAAATGGGGTTGGGACCATGTGTTGTGCAGAAGTCTGGTGGATACACAGCCGATAGACCTACCGAATAGACTGTAAGAATTTGTATTATGGCAAGAAAAAAGCAGCTAAGTAAAGAAAAACGAGTGGCCATTACTTTAAGAAATGAAAGTCAGTCAGTCCGAAAAATTGGGAAAACTTTGAAAGTGTCCCCAAGTGCAGTGACAAAAACCATCAAGCGCTACAAAGAAACTGGCTCACATGAGGACCGCCCCAGGAAAGAAAGCATGGAGGAGGAGGTGTGATGGTGTGGGGGTGCTTTGCTGGTGACACTGTTGGGGATTTATTCAAAATTGAAGGCATACTGAACCAGCATGGCTACCACAGCATTTTGCAGCGGCATGCTATTCCATCCGGTTTGCGTTTAGTTGGACCATCATTTAATTTTCAACAGGACAATGACCCCAAACACACCTCCAGGCTGTGTAAGGGCTATTTGACCAAGAAGGAGAGTGATGGGGTGCTACGCTAGATGACCAGGCCTCCACAGTCACCAGACCTGAACCCAATCGGGATGGTTTGAGGTGAGCTGGACCGCAGAGTGAAGGCAAAAGGGCCAACAAGTGCTAAGCATCTCTGGGAACTCCTTCAAGATTGTTGGAAGACCATTCCCGGTGACTACCTCTTGAAGCTCATCAAGAGAATGCCAAGAGTGTGCAAAACAGTCATCAAAGCAAAAGGTGACTACTTTGAAGAACCTAGAATATAAGACATAATTTCAGTTGTTTCACACTTTTTTGTTAAGTATATAATTCCACATGTGTTAATTCATAGTTTTGATGCCTTCAGTGTAAATGTACAATTTTCATAGTCATGAATATACAGAAAAATCTTGAAATGAGAAGGGTGTCCAAACTTTTGGTCTGTACTGTATATTTACTCGGAAAATCCTGTGTATTAGTTGCATTATTATTAAATCTTCATAAATAAACTACATACAAATTCTAGAAAACCCGATGCATTAGAATCGGGCCACCATCTAGTCCTTAATATAGCAGTCATATTATATAGCCCTGTGTATGTACATTTGCTCATTTTCCCTTTCTACCCAGCTAATTCTTCTTTTCCATTAGGTCTATGACATCACGATTTAATAACTGACTAGCTGAATCCTTCTAAGCTCTATATAGAAACAGGAGGTCTCTTGTCCCTGTATGAGTCTCTACTGGCAGGGGGAGAAGCGGAGCAGCTGGGTCAGGAGTTGAAGAGGGGGATGATAAATGCAGGGACAAGAGACTTCCTGTTTCTACACAGAGCAGAGAAAAGAGAAGTATTAACTGAGTAGAAAAGCAAAATGTGCAATTGTAAGTACAAAGTGCTGTATAATATGATAACTGCAATAAATTTAGAGGATAAAAACTGATCGGAGGAGGGCTATTTTAATAAACAAAGTAACAGGAAGTTTCAAAGGTCTTGTCTGGGACCAACACTTCCTATAGATCATCAAAATAAGGTCGGTGGCAGTCCGACACCCAGCAGCCCCCCGAGAATCAGCTAATTTTTACTCCAGCAGTGGGGTCAATATGACCCACAGGCCATTCACAGAACTACAAATCATGCTCTTAACATCTAATATATAAAGCTGTGTGTGTGTATGTATGTCCGGGATTGGCATCTGCACCGTCGCAGCTACAGTCACAAAATTTTGCACAGTCGCACGTCTGGACCCCGAGAGCGTCATAGGCTATGTTGTGAGGTGAAATTTTAACCCCGCGCGTTCCAATTCACCAAACAATTTTGCCCCTATCTACATAATAGGGAAAAAAGTGAAAGGAAAAGTGTTGGAGGCGTCGCAGCTACAGCCACAAAATTTTGCACAGTCACACGTCTGGACCCTGAGAGCATCATAGGCTATGTTGTGAGGTGAAATTTTAACCCCGCGCTTTCCAATTCACCAAACAATTTTGCCCCTATCTACATAATAGGGAAAAAAGTGAAAGGAAAAGTGTTGGAGGCAAATTGACAGCTGCCAGATGTGAACAAGGGGGACTTAAAGAATGAGAGCGATGGCGCCAAAGAGTATATACCATGCAGTTGCTAAGGTGGGGCCCCGACATGGGATACTCACCACACACGGGGATATAAACACACATACAAAATGCGCCTCACACTACCACGTGCTTGAACACATATTACCCTCAGCACACATTTCACCACAAATACACCAACCTCGCCACATAAAAGTCGAAACACAAAAGTCGCCACTCAAAACTCGCCACGCGCAGAACTCACCACATGCAAAAACTAGGCTCTTGCAAAACTCGCCACAAGTGCAAAACTCACCTCATGGAAAACTCGCCACATGCAAAACTTGCACACGCGGAAAAACTGCCACATGCACAAAAGTTGCAAAAGTTACCTCACACAAAACTTGCACATACTCAAAAGGCACCACACACAAAACTCGCCACGCGCAAAACTCGCCATGCGCAAAACTTGCTGCACACAACTTGCTACACTAACACACATGCAATTCGACACACAAAAAGTTGCTACACGCATGTTGCCACACAAAACTCATCTCACAAAAGTTGCTACACGCATGTCGCCACACGCAACTCAACACACACAACTTGACAAACGAATCTCGCCCTAAAACACACACAAGTCTGGTATTATCCTTCAAAAATAAAAATCTGATTAATAAGCAGACAAACTACAACAAATGTACCATATAGGAAATACGGCAGCTGTCAGTCACATGACCTGTCTATTATGTGTATGTGTGAGCTAATATATACTGCCAGGGGGAGGGCTTCCTGTTGGCTGGGGATTTATCAGGCTGCCAATTTAGCTTACAAATACTGAGGTAAAAATACTGAGCAAATAACGTGTGAACGAGGTCTAATACAGGAGGAGATGACACACAGGTATATACTATATACAGGGGAGATGACACACAGATATATACTATATACAGGAGAGATGACACAGGTATATACTATATAGAGGAGGAGATGACATACAGGTACATATATATACAGGAGGAGATGACATACAGGTATATACTATATACAGGAGGAGATGACACACAGGTATATAATATATACAGGAGCAGATGACCTACAGGTATATACTATATACAGGAGGAGATGACATACAGGTATATGCTATATATAGAAGATGACATGCAGGTATATACTATATACAGGAGGAGATATCACACAGATATATACTATACACAGGGGAGATGACACAGGTATATACTATATACAGGAGGAGATGACATACAGGTATATACTATATATAGAAGGAGATGACATTCAGGTATATACTATATATAGGGGAGATGACACACAGCAGGTATATACTATATACAGGGAAGATGACATACAGGTATATACTATATACAGGAGATGACATACAGGTATATTCTATATACAGGAGATGACATACAGATGTATACTATATATAATGGAGATGACAAACATGTATATACTGAGATGATGAGGTGAAAATGAGGGGTGTGAGGTGAAAATTAAAAGGTGTGAGTGCAAAATGAGAGGAGTGAGGAAAAATAATGGAGTGATCAGAAAATGACAGATGAGAGGTTGAAATGACAAGTGTTAGGGGGGAATGAGAGGAGTGAGGGAGAAAATGAGAGGTGTGAGGGAGAAAATGAGAGATGTGATTGGGAAAATGAGAGGCGTGATGGGAAAATAAGAGACGTGAGGTGCTATAACTAACCACAGATATTTACTATGCCCAGGCAAAGCCGGGCTCTTCAGCTAGTATAAAATAAAAACACATAATACCAGATCCATCAACAGCAGCTTCTTAATGGTTTCCCATTACAGATTACTTTCCTATACTGTATAGATTGACAATAACTGAAAAAAAAAAGGTAAAGCCTATGTACAGTTCAATGAAGTAATGTGTTACTTGCAAATGCTTTTGTATATGCAGGAGGGAATGTGAAGCCCATGCTATCTGCTTCAGTGGGAGCTGGGCTAGAAAAGCCTGAGACATTACACATCCTTCCAGCCAGCTGCACTTCTTGGGAGCAGGTCACACTCTGTCTGACATCCCAGGATGCTGCACTTGAAAGTCCAATTCCTGGATGACTCTCAGAAGACCTTTGTTGTGGATGTAAGTACATTATTATATTACATAGTTTATATGCTGAGATGAGGGGTGAGATTGGAGGACACTGCGCTGTGCTGGGATCTGACATGTAGACTATTGCTCTGATCACTGCAGAGATTCATTCTAGAAGCATTGTATCCACTGCAGACACTTGTATTAATTGGTGAATTGTCTTCATAGTTGTGGTCTGTGTAGAAGCTGACGGCTGGTTTATGTAGTGGAAGAAGCTGAAAATCCCAAATATCACTGATCACTACACAGAGATTTAGATACTTCTTCAAGGAGTCATGGGATGTTCTGGACAAAGTAGAACATCAATCTGGCATTCCGTGACTTATAGGCACACAGATGTAGCAGAGCTGAATTAGGCTGATTGCCTGGGTGTATGGTCATAGAACGCGTCAGGTCTTGATGACTTAAATATTAAATAAAACTATGTTCCATCAGTCAAAATATACGTACATCGATGTATTAATAACATCAAATGTGTGTGATGAAAAGTGGCATAGCTTATCTTTATATTGTCTGTGGTTTTTACATAGGACTGCAAGTGAGACTCCTATATTATCGGAATGAACATTGTGCCGGCCTGAACAATACAGAAAAACATAGTTAAATCTCAGATTCCGCTCTGCTACATCTGTTATAGATGCGTTACCTAATTAGGGTTATACAAGAGCGTATGGGCAAATCATATCACGAGCTTGCAATCAGTCTCATAGAACTTTTGCTTTATATGTATATAATATATATTTGTGTTTAATATATATGCGTGCGTGTGTATATATATATATATATAGAGAGAGAGAGATGTGTGTGTATAGATATATATTTGTGTAAAATATATATATTCATATGTATGTGTATATAAATATTTATATTTGTGTGTAATTTATGTGTATAAATTTTTAGATTTCTGTGTAATATATAATCGTGTGTATGTACAGTATGTGTGTGTAATACATATATTCATGAGTATTATAAATATATTTGTGTGTGTAATACGTATATTTACCTATGTGTATATGAAAAGATATTTGTGTGTATATAATATATATGACACATTCACTCCAATTTCTATATGACACAGGCCTATATTCAATTGCTTTGAAGCCAGTGGTGAATGATGTTATTGTAGCTAATGGCTCCATTAGGGCTTGTCGTGCTGGTTATTCTTCCACACCATGAACACATCTGACCCTTCACTTGTAGGCATTTGATCCATTTGGTGGAGGATGCCGGACAGCATGAATGGAGCAAATGAGTTCATGGAAGATAAAATGGAGAATAGCTCAGGGCCCCATCAGCATGGGGAGGTCGCACCTGTGCATCCACTGACCGTACAAACAGCACGGGGGGATTCGGGGTACGATCACTGCTGTAAGGAGTGACATTAACCGGTGACATTAACCGGTGACATTAGGTTTTTCCATCGTCTCCTAGAGAATAAGTAGCACAGAGGAGCTTTCCTGCTATTTACACCAGTTCTCTTTTTGTTACTTTTTCGCTCATTTCTGTATCTGACGCCGATGTATAATGTGAAATCCCACTGACTCGTAATAAATCTAGGATGGAAAGTATATCCCCATGGATCATAAAGACTAATAATATCAGTGATCTAAAGAAAATCAGAACTGTGACTTAAATTCAGTATGTGAGTGCACATTTCTCTCCTTAGTAGAGCCACATTGCAGCTTGTGATATTTGTATAGTTTGTAACTTTTATTACCTCCTATTATTTTTCAATAGTAGGGGTCAATCAAGCCCTCTCGCTGACCAACAGATTTACCATCATGTAGGCCAAAATGGGCATCTAATTAAAGGGAATCTATCACCAAGTTTTTGCAATTACCTTGAGAATATCATAATGTAGAAGCAGTGACCCTGATTCCAGCGATGTGTCACTTACTCGGCTACTTGCTGTAGTTTTGTTAAGAGCACTGTTATATCAGCAGTCGATTTTCACTAGAAGACTAGTAAACCTGCTGCTGTGTAGTCCTCCATATTCATGAGCTCTGTATAACTCCTTGCCGACATCACTGATTGGGAGGTTTCTGCCTATGCACAGTGCACATAGAAAGCTGCCAATCAGGGAGGTGGATGGGGTTATACAGAGCTCGGCATTCAGAGAACTGCTAGATGTGCTTCAGATAAAACTGCGATTACATCAAAATTGCTGCAAGTAAGTGACACATTGCTGGAATCAGGGTCTCTTTCCCTACTACTCTCAGATGGGCTACCAAAACTTTGTGAGATTTTCTTTGTACTGTGAAATTGAGTCTAAAGGGCACATAATGGGCCATAGATTTATTCTTGTTCCATACTACAGATATAGCCATAACACCCATAAACCTATATACGGTAAATATATTTTTATAACTGAATGAAGCAGCGGATTTTTCGCATATCTGGGTTACTGCCCCATGTACTGGACACGTGTAGTGCACACAGATTGCAAAGCAATTCTAGGGTTTCCAACCAGTCCTTACATGGATAAGGAGGGTCTAGTATGTAGCCACACCATTATCTGTAGCTTCCGGCTCACATGTTAAGCGCCATGGAATAAATAATAATAATAATATTATAAACAGACGTCCGTCTGGCCAAACCCTTGTATGAGGGATTGGATTGTTTCTCTACATGTACAGCAAATTGATCACAAGAGATTCTGATTTCAAATCAATAGTCTAGGTCCTAGGAGATCCACTTCAGCGGTGTTTCTAACGTTTTGACCCAGTATAAATGTAAATACATATAATCCATGTCTAAGATTTTTCGGAAGCGTTTTACAGCAGGTGAAAGTGTTGGGAGTACACCACTCCTTTAGGTTTTTACTGGGGAGGCGATGTTGAGAAAGCAGCTGACTATGGTGCTTTGTGAACTGTAAGTGCAGGTGCGAATGAGCAGATTTTTGGTCCGAGTGTAATCCGATAAAACATCAGATCGCCATCGGACCAATGTTAGTCTATGGAGCCGTGCACATGTCAGAATTTCCCCTTGGACTGAGCCTGCCAGAGGAAAAAAAAAAAATTGCAGTATGCACAGATTGCATCCATAACTGGATTGCTCTCGGCCATGCAAGTCAATCGATCTCTCATAAAAATCAGACCCCACTGTGATAACATCTGAGTGCAGTCTGATTTCTATAGAGTCACAGAAAGGAGAAGATGAGAAAAAAATGTATCCATCTCCACATCCGAGAAAATCTGATCAAATACCACCCTTACAGTTTGATAAGTCTCCACTTTTTGGCCCCTCTTCTTCTTTTTTTTTTTTTGTATTTGGTAATTTTTGGGTGGTAGTGCTCATATTGCTTATAATGAAGCTACTTACACAATACAGGGGAATGAGTGAGACAGAAAGGAATCATTACTAGTGATGAGCGAATATACTCGTTACTTGAGATTTCCCGAGCACGCTCGGGGGTCCTTCGAGTATTTTTTAGTGCTCGGAGATTTAGGGTTTTTTTGCCGCAGCTGGATGATTTACAGCTACTAGCCAGCTTGATTACATGTGGGGATTCCCTAGCAACCCCCACATGTACTCAGCCTGGCTAATAGCTGTAAATCATTCAGCTGAGGCGATGAAAACTAAATCTCCGAGCACTAAAAAATACTCGGAGGACACCCGAGCATGCTCGGGAAATCTTGAGTAACGAGTATATTCGCTCATCGCTAATCATTACCTTCATTATTAGATTTCGGTGCCTGAGGGCCGGACTGTGCACTGGGTCTTCTCCTGCCGGTCTGTGATTTCTTATCCCTCCGCCTTCCTCTGTCTGATTCCCCGACCCTTCTGCTGCCTCCGGTCTGTGAATGACATTGACATTCACAGACCAAGAGACAGGCGGAGGGGTCGGGAATCGCAGACAGGAGACGACCACGTGCACAGTCCGACCTCTGTGCACCGAAATCTAACCAGCAGAAAACTTCTAATGCTGATTACAGAAGAACCACAAAGCCGATTTCTTCACCGAAGGCGTCAAAGTAATCTTTATTACAGCGCCGTTACCGCCGTGTCTTTACATTACAAAATGGTGCTGACAGGCTGTCTTTAAACAAGAAAATGTATTTATGGATGCAATAATAAGCAATATATCGGTTAAGGGGCTATTTTGATTTCTGGAAATGCTCCTTTTTTTTGGTATAATTAAAAGTCACGTAATTTTGCAATGTACTTTGTGCCTCCTGTCCTGGATTCTCGGAAACTAACCTTCATTGCTCACAACCTGAGCCATCAGAAGAACAGCCCCAATCTCTGAATTTTACATACAAGTGCACGAGAATCTCATGGCCAAGAATGATTTTCAGAATGTTGACAGTCAATGGCTATAGAGGTTGAAAATGTTTCCACAATACAATAGATAACCCCCACTCTCCATTTTTAAGAAAACACCAAAATCATAATAAACTTTGAGGAGCAATACAGCATGTGCCAATGTAGCATTTAGTCGGTTAAGACTGTTTCTTTAAAAAGTTTTGGAGAACTTGATGATGTTTGTTTGCAGCAGGTAGATAAAATGTAATTTTCCGTGCTTCATAGTAGAAGAGGTAACCTGATCTCCTATAGAGATAGGGAAAAAAAAACGCAAAGAACAAAGCAGCGCTCCAAACTTTCCAAAATGACTTTGTGGAATCATTCTACGGTGACATCATTATTTTTTTTTTTGCAGCTCTTGGCAATGTTTTAGTTTTGCCGACATCTTCACAGAACGTAGCACATGAAATGTTTAATCGGAGAGCGTTTTAATTGCTTTAATTACACGAGTCCTGCTTAACTTAGACAGGAACCAGCAGGACTGCTCGCTGCAAGCTACCATTAGACTGTCACCGAGAGAGGCTGAACACAGAGCATAGCAATTTTATCCAACAGCTCTTGATTTTTGGATACTTGCTATGCTCATTATTCCAACAAACAGCTCCTCTCCCCACCCCGATGTATCCCACCCTTCTTAGACAATGGAATTAAAGCTTCGTTCATCACATGTTCATTCCATAATCACTCCAGATTAGCATTATACCAACTATAATCCTTCTGCCTCTTAATTTGACTATTAATGGTTCTGTGATTTGCTAGATATTGGAGTATATGAACGCAGACTTGTGGGAGCCTCCAACATGTTCAAATTTACCCAAAATTTACATATTATCCTATGTGTATAATATCGCACGGTGCGAAGAGCTGCTGTGTTCCTGCACCCTGGCACCCTACAATTAAGCAGTGTCCTGATTCCCTTGTACTGTGCGTGTTGTGCAGTACACTCACGTTTCGACCTCAGTTCTCCTCTGTGTTCACAATTTCATTTGCAGGGACATCGGCACACAAGTCAGGGGACACTCGCTTCTTAACACACAGTTCAACGTTACTTAGCATCTTGAGATCAATTGCAGTTACAGCACAATAAATTTCCATGTTCTGTTTGTTCCGCCTGAGGTATCCCTTAGCCTAATGGCTCCTAGGCCCCTGAGATACTCCATTCGGCTTCACTATTTCCATGAGTCCTGTCCTGTCTCCCTCATACGTTTCCCCGTCCGGCTGCCACTATTGGAAGGGAATAAGACATGCTTCTCAGTGCCTAATTTGGGCCGTAGGCCCCCAATGTTACAGGAATGTCCACTGAAGACAGTTGCCGATGTTCTCATACTGCCCAACAGTCCGTACTTCTTGTGCCCTGTTGACCTCTGGCCTTGAACTCCTGCTAGCACTTTATCTCAGATCTAATCTCCAACTCTCATCTCTCTGACTAAAACCAGGAAGTGTTCCCCTTATTAACTGACCCTTACCCTTCCCATGCTGGGGTTGATCTCGAACATTTAACTGTATCCTAACCTGTGCAATTTACTTCCTACTTCCTATATCTAGCATGCACGCAACTGAAACTTTCCCCTTTCTAACTTAATCCCTATGTCCAATGCTATTACTTTGTCCTTTCCTTATATACTGTACATTAATCAAATTATACATTTATCACAGTACATTACATTAACCGCACATATTAGTGTCTATAAAACTCTGCACAGTTCCACATATTAATACGGTCACAAAAATACAGTAAAGTCACACACTTTGTACAAACACTGTTATGAGAGGAAGAGGCAGATGACAGCCTCTGTCCCAGTCTTACAATTTGATCTGAAATTCATTTTAGATCCAATGTTGCCCCTGTTGGCATGCACCTGACTCATACAAAGAGGTTTGGGGACTTAAGTCCAGCCAAACTTGGGCAGATGCTAGGGATCTACTTGTCATGCAAGTCCTGATCTGGTTCTGTCTGCCAAACACATTATCACTTTAAAGGGAACCTGTCACCTGAATTTGGTGGGACCAGTTTTCGGTCATATGGGCGGAGTTTTCGGGTGTTTGATTCACCCTTTCCTTACCCGCTGGCTGCATGCTGGCCGCAATATTGAATTGAAGTTCATTCTATGTCCTCCGTAGTACACGCCTGTGCGAAATGACGCATGGTGTTTATGAATTTGGTGCAAAATCAAACATTTTTCTTATTTTAGTCTTTGCCCAAATTTTGTGACTTTTTAGTTCCAAAAATTCACATATTTTCTTTAAAAAAAAACAAAACACAAAAATGCCTATATTGAAAAATCCACCTGAAACCTTATTCCAGGTGAGGATTGGTGCCAAACAAATGAGATATTTATTAAAAGTCACATTTCATGAATCTGTCTAAAACATCTGGATGAGAAACATTGTCTAGGAAAAAAAACAAAAATGATTTTAAGAAAGGAAAACAACTTTAATAGAGTCACAAAATGACACTAAAATGAGCAAATTATTCCAGAAAAGTGGAGAAACAGCATTAGCGGATAAGGGATTTGGTCTTTAAAGAAATATTCACATCAAAATGTGTATCCTCTTATATTGCAATCATCCTATTATATACAGTGGGGAAAATAAGTATTTGATACACTGCCAATTTTGCAAGTTTTCCCACCTATAAAGAATGTAGAAGTCTGTAATTTTTATCATAGGTACGCTTCCACTGTGAGAATCTAAACATAAGATCCAGAAAATCACATTGCATGTGTAATGCAACTGCAAGGCAGTTACACGCAACCTCCACCAGGGGGTGCAGGTAAGGGGAAAAAGGTAGCACTCACCGTTCAGCACCTCAGTGCAAAACAAGGAGTGCCACCAGGAGGCAGCAGAGTAGTCAGACAGGCCAGTCAGCAACAAACAGGAAGATGAAGTACCAGAAGTCACAGCAATGCACGTGGTCAGAGAAGCCAGAAATCGGAACCAGATGGGAGCGCAGGATCCAAAACGTCAGACAGAAGACGTAGTCTAGGTACGAGCCAAAGAGTCAAAGCCAGACGGAAAACGTAGTAACAAAGACAGAAAGCAGGAGGCAGGGTTCAGAATACAAGCAGAGTCATACACTGTAGAAAACCACTAAACACACACAAAGTCAGGGATAGGGAACAGGTCAGGCACAAATACGGGTAATCAGAGGAAGAAAGATCACTAGGGAATACTGGAAAGCTGCTCAAGCCAGGGATCGGAACTGTCACTGACAAATGCTACCAGGAGTGGCACCAATAAATAGCCACCCACAAACCAAAGAGAGGCAGGAAAGGTTAACCCCACCATAACCAGGCCAGGTAGGAAAAGCAAAGAAGCAAACCCCGACCTGGATCATGACAGTATGATTTTTAAATAATTAAATTGCAATTTATTACATGAAATAACTGTCTGATCACCTACCAACCAGCAAGAATTCTGTCCCTCACAGACCTGTTAGTTTTCCTTTAAGAAGCCTCCTATTCTGCACTCATTACCTGTATTCATTGCACCTGTTTGAACTCCTTACCTGTATAAAAGACACCTGTTCACACACAATCAATCACACTCCAACCTCTCCACTATGGCCAAGATCAAAGAGCTGTCTAAGCCTAGGTTCACATTTTGCATAATTGTGTACCATAACCAATGAGGTAACTTATGGCCTCGGTTTTTACAGCATATACTTCTTCTCCATCTGACTTGATGGACGACCTAATCTAATATTCATAATAAGGCAATCTAATCCCACCTGAGAGCACATTCCATCCTGCCAATCACCACCTAATGGCACCCGTTATGTTTATTATATCCACAGAGCAGGTGATCACGTTCTTGTCTGATCAACCACCATTATTTCCTTTACAAGTCTGTCAGTACGGTATGCTAATTCTTATTCCTTTTACACTGGAATTTTTTGTGTCTCCATCCGCACGCATGAGATATGCAGTTATCCCATTATGACCAAACTTTATTTATGTATATACTCTTGTTTTTTCCTTTTTTCCTTGTTTTATATGACACAAGTCTGTGTAACTTGACATAGCATTATTTTCTTTTACCCTCTTTCTTTGGATTTATTATGGTGTTTTTTTCAATTTATATTATTGTAGTAACTGAAGAAGGCCTCTTATGACCGAAACGTTTACTGGTACTATAAATAAATGTTGGGCTGCTTATACCTAAGTTGAGTGCCAGGTTCTCTTTATATTTACGTCACATGGTGTGGGAACCTACCTGTGCACCCTTTCAGTAGTGCTCATGTCATATTTCTCACATTTGCGGTTGAGGTCGCAGCGTCTTGTACGCAACCGCAAACGCATGGCAAAACACATGCAAACGCATGACAACGCTGCGTTTTTTATCCACGTCAGCTGACGCATGACGGATAAAAAACCGCAATGTTTGCACACATTTGCATGCATTTGCTTTGTTTATGCGCATGCGTTTGTTATGAAAACATTTTTCAAGGAGAATTTCCTTGACACAAGCCACGTGTGGCTCATGGGATTTCTGTATATAGACCCTTGTGCAAACACAAGCGAACGCATGTCCTTGCGTTCCCATAGACTGTAATGCGTTGTTTTGGCGCACTCTTTACGCAAGTGTCCGCATGGGTATGGTGGCGGAAATTTGACGCCAAAAAAATTCTAACATGGTGCGTCAGTCGCGCTCAGCCGCACACCGCGAAAATATGCATGCGTAAGCAAATGCATGCACCTGTGTCTACAATGTTAAAGATAGGAAATCAAGACGCATGCGGACACATGCGTCAGAAACGCTGTGGACACGACCACAAATGTGAAACCAGCCTTAGTGCACCAGGGACAAAATTGAAGACCTGCACAAGGCTGTTATGGACTACAGGACAATAGGCAAGCAGCTTGGTGAGAAGGCAACAACTGTTGGCACAATTATTAGAAAATGGAAAATGCACAATATGACTGTCAATCTTCCACTGTCTGGGGCTCCATGCAATATCTCGCCTCGTGGGGTAAGGATGATTCTGAGAAAGGTCAGGAATCAGCCCAGAACTACATGGGATGACTTGGTCAATGACCTGAAGAGAGCTGGGACCACATTCTCAAACATTACCATTAATAACATAATAGACTGTCATGGATTAAATTCCTGCACGGCACGCAACGTCCTCCTGCTCACGCTAGCACATGTCCATGCTCGTTTGAAGATTGCCAATGACCCTCTGGATAATCCAGAGGAGGCATAGGAGAAGGTCATGTGGTCAGATCAGACCAAAGTAGAACTTTTTGACATCCACTCCACTTGCCGTGTTTGGAAAAAGAAGGATGAGTACAACTCCAAGAACACCTTCCCAATCAAGAAGCATGGTGGGGGAAACATCATACTGTGGGGGTGCTTTTCTGCAAAGGGGATGGAACGACTGCAGGGAGGATGATGCGGTCATGTATTGCAAGATTTTGGCCAACAACCTCCTTCCCTCAGTAAGAGCATCGAGCATGAGACGTGGCTGGGTCTTCCAGCATAACAATGACCTGAAGCACACAGGAGTGGCTGCGTAAGAAACATTTCAAGTTTCTGGACTGGCCTAATGGGCCAATGGAAAATTTGTGGAAGCAGCTGAAACTCAGTATTGCCCAATAACAAATCTGAAAGATCCGGAGAAGATCTGTATGGAGGAGAGGGACAAACATCCTCCTGCAGTGTGTGCAAACTTGGTCAAGAACTACAGAAAACATCTGACCTCTGTACTTGCAAACAAATGTTTCTGTACCAAATGTTTTTGAATTGTATCAAACACGTATGTCATGCAATAAAATGCAAATTAATTATGTAAAAATCATGCAATGTGATATCCTGGTTATTCTTTTCAGATTCTGTCTCTCACAGTTGAAGTATACCTCCATTCTTTGTAGGTAGGAAACCTGCAAAATTTGCAGTATATCTAATACTTATTCTCCCACAATGTATACAGTGGGGCAAAAAAGTATTTAGTCAGTCAGCAATAGTGCAAGTTCCACCACTTAAAAAGATGAGAGGCGTCTGTAATTTACATCATAGGTAGACCTCAACTATGGGAGACAAACTGAGAAAAAAAAATCCAGAAAATCACATTGTCTGTTTTTTTTATCATTTTATTTGCATATTATGGTGGAAAATAAGTATTTGGTCAGAAACAAACAATCAAGATTTCTGGCTCTCACAGACTTGTAACTTCTTCTTTAAGAGTCTCCTCTTTCCTCAACTCATTACCTGTAGTAATGGCACCTGTTTAAACTTGTTATCAGTATAAAAAGACACCTGTGCACACCCTCAAACAGTCTGACTCCAAACTCCACTATGGTGAAGACCAAAGAGCTGTCAAAGGACACCTGAAACAAAATTGTAGCCCTGCACCAGGCTGGGAAGACTGAATCTGCAATAGCCAACCAGCTTGGAGTGAAGAAATCAACAGTGGGAGCAATAATTAGAAAATGGAAGACATACAAGACCACTGATAATCTCCCTCGATCTGGGGCTCCACGCAAAATCCCACCCCGTGGGGTCAGAATGATCACAAGAACGGTGAGCAAAAATCCCAGAACCACGCGGGGGGACCTAGTGAATGAACTGCAGAGAGCTGGGACCAATGTAACAAGGCCTACCATAAGTAACACACTACGCCACCATGGACTCAGATCCTACAGTGCCAGACGTGTCCCACTGCTTAAGCCAGTACATGTCCGGGCCCGTCTGAAGTTTGCTAGAGAGCATTTGGATGATCCAGAGGAGTTTTGGGAGAATGTCCCATGGTCTGATGAAACCAAACTGGAACTGTTTGGTAGAAACACAACTTGTCGTGTTTGGCGGAAAAAGAATACTGAGTTGCATCCATCAAACACCATACCTACTGTAAAGCATGGTGGTGGAAACATCATGCTTTGGGGCTGTTTCTCTGCAAAGGGGCCAGGATGACTGATCCGGGTACATGAAAGAATGAATGGGGCCATGTATCGTGAGATTTTGAGTGCAAACCTCCTTCCATCAGCAAGGGCATTGAAGATGAAACGTGGCTGGGTCTTTCAACATGACAATGATCCAAAGCACACCGCCAGGGCAACGAAGGAGTGGCTTCGTAAGAAGCATTTCAAGGTCCTGGAGTGGCCTAGCCAGTCTCCAGATCTCAACCCTATAGAAAACCTTTGGAGGGAGTTGAAAGTCCGTGTTGCCAAGCGAAAAGCCAAAAACATCACTGCTCTAGAGGAGATCTGCATGGAGGAATGGGCCAACATACCAACAACAGTGTGTGGCAACCTTGTGAAGACTTACAGAAAACGTTTGACCTCTGTCATTGCCAACAAAGGATATATTACAAAGTATTGAGATGAAATTTTGTTTCTGACCAAATACTTATTTTCCACCATAATATGCAAATAAAATGTTAAAAAAACAGACAATGTGATTTTCTGGAATTTTTTTTCTCAGTTTATCTCCCATAGTTGAGGTCTACCTATGATGTAAATTACAGACGCCTCTCATCTTTTTAAGTGGTGGAACTTGCACTATTGCTGACTGACTAAATACTTTTTTGCCCCACTGTATGTATATATATATATATATATATATATACAGTATATATATATATATATATATATATATATATAATCTCCTTATAAAACGTTATATATATTTAAGAAAATAGTTTTTATTGAGATATTAAATATTTGCCTTATGAATTTCGTATGTTATCAGAAGAATATTTTTAAAAATTGGATTTTATTTGGATTAGTTTTTTTTAGTGTTTATGCTTTTATGCGTGTAAAGCTCTGGATAAAGTTGGAGTGATATGGTTGTGTCTAAAAAGGGTTAAACCTTGGTATGGCACCCACCCAAAATTTATTTTATATGTACTGACTTTATATATATATATATATATATATATATATATATATATATATATATATAATGCACAAAGAAGTAATAGCTTATATTTAATACCTGAAGAAGACTCACAAGAGTTGAAACGCGTTGTATGCTGTATTAATAAACCTTGTTTTTGGAATATATCATCGTATCTCACCCACTGTGTTTTGGGAGCACACACCACCTGGAGAATAACTACATATGTGAAAATAATACACAGTTATCTAGAGCACTGCTTCTAGAGCACATTCCCGAATTTTTCACCAACTTCTACACTATGCCAGCTGAAGACAAAAAGTGACATAGTGCCACCCTGCACAATAACAAACCCCCTGAAACAGTATCCTCAAAAATAAAATGCATCACATCAGTAATAATATCCCTACAGTAATAATGTCCTCCTTCTGGCACCCTTGTGTCTCATTCCTGCCCCCATATATCCTCCCATCCTGGCCCCATGTGTCTCCATCCTGCTCCCATATTGTGAAAGGAAAAATGAGGAAGGTATCACTAATGCACTGCTGAGACGGAATATCCTTAAAAGTAAAACTTTTATTTAACAGGTTTATAAGTCTACGCGTTTCTGGGTCACACCGGACCTCTTGATCAGGACAAAGAAAGTGGGTCAATTTTCCCTGCATGAGTGATTAGTCACTGCAATAGTCCCTGGCAGGGAAAGCGTGGAGTAGCTGGGTCAGGAGTTGAACAGGGGAATGATAAATTCAATAACAAGAGATTTCCTGTTTCTACATAGAGCAGAGCAAAGAGAATAATTATCTCGGTAGAAAGGCAAAATGAGCAATTGTAAGTACACAGTGCCATATAATATGATGACTGCAATATTTTCAGAGGAGAAAGCCTTTGATAGGAGGAGGACTTCTTTAACTTGACGTTCATCTGCTAAGTCTAGAGACCAGGGAAGCTCCAGATAGACAAGTGTTTTGTATGGGTTTTACGAGAAGCACTTTTATGGAACAGCCAAATGCAAAAGTAAAATGCTGGAAAAATCTAAAGGTATATAGTATATCTATACATTGCTTTATTATTCACAGCAAAAAGCTCCGGGAAAAGAATTGTTCAATATGAGTTGTAGCCATCTGAACCTGACTGAGAAAGAATACTTTGGTTTGGAGTTCAAGAATCACACAGGCTACCAAGTAAGTGACAGATCTTTTGTTTTCCTTGTGCAAGTATATAGGAGAGATGAAAGAAAAGATACAATGCAACTCCTCCAGAAATCTTTACAAATTGCATTAAAAAGTTGTGAAATTGTGAAGGATTATCACAAATGCATCACCAAATGGGACAGATTGTGTTCAGAGATCGATCAGATGAAAATGCATCAGATCCATTGGTGCAATGGAATATTAATCGGGGAATTATACAGTTATATGAAAAAGTTTGGGCACCCCTATTAATCTTAAGCTTAATGTTTTATAAAAATTGTTTTTTTTGCAACAGCTATTTCAGTTTCATATCTATATACATAATTGTCTAAGGGTCACTTCCATCTGTCTGTCTGTCCTTCTGTCACAGATATTCATTGGTCGTGGCCTCTGTCTATCATGGAAATCAAAGTCGCTGATTGGTCGCCGCAAAACAGCCACGACCAATCAGCAAAGGGCACAGTCCGGAAGAAAATGGCCGCTCTATACTCCCCGCAGTCAGTGTCCCCGGCGCTCCGCTCCCCGCAGTCAGTGTCCCCGGCGCTCCGCTCCCCGCAGTCAGTGTCCCCGGCGCTCCGCTGCTTACTCCCCGCACTCAGTGTGCCCGGCGCCCGCTCCACACTCCCCTCCGGTCACCGCTAACACAGGGTTAATGCCGGCGGTAACGGACCGCGGCATGGATAACGCATTCCGTTACCGCCGCTATTAACCCTGTGTGTCCCCAACCTTTTACTATTGATGCTGCCTATGCGGCATCAATAGTAAAAGAAAGTAATGCTAAAAATAGTACAAAAACAGCGGCTCAGCAGACAACAGAGGTTTTTTGTTTTTGTACTATTTTTAACATTACTTTCTTTTACTATTGATGCCGCTTAGGCAGCATCAATAGTAAAAGGTTGGGGACACACAGGGTTAATAGCGGCGGTAACGGAATGCGTTACCACCGGCATTAACCCTGTGTTAGCGGTGACCGGAGGGGAGTATGGAGCGGGCGCCAGGGACACTGAGTGCTGGGAGTAAGCAGCGGAGCACCGGAGACACTGACTGCGGGGAGCGGAGCGCTGGGGACACTGACTGCGGGGAGCGGAGCGCTGGGGACACTGACTGCGGGGAGCGGAACGCCGGGGACACTGACTGCGGGGAGCGGAGCGCTGGGGACACTGACTGCGGGGAGCGGAGCGCCGGGGACACTGACTGCGGGGAGCGGAGCGCCGGGGACACTGACTGCGGGGAGCAGGCGCCAGCCACTGACTGTGGGGAGTATAGAGCGGCCATTTTCTTCCGGACTGTGCCCGTCGCTGATTGGTCATGGCTGTTTTGCGGCGACCAATCAGCGACTTGGATTTCCATGATAGACAGAGGCCACGACCAATGAATATCCGTGACAGAAGGACAGGCAGACAGACAGACAGACGGAAGTACCCCTTAGACAATTATGTATATAGATTGGCGCCAAAGAGTATATACCGTACAGTTGCTAAGGTGGGGCCCCGACATGGGATACTCACCACACACGGGGATATGAACACACAAAATGCGCCACACTACCACGTGCTTGAACACATATACCACCCTCAGCACACATTTCACCACACATACACCAACCTCGCCACATAAAAGTCGAAACACAAAAGTCACCGCTCAAAACTCGCCACGCGCAAAATTTGCCACATGCAAAACTCACCACATGCAAAACTAGGCTCACGCAAAACTTGCCACACGTGCAAAACTCGCCTCATGGAAAACTCGCCACACACAAAACTTGCACACGCGGAAAAATTGCCACATGCACAAAAGTTGCAACACATGCAAAAGTTGCCTCACACAAAACTTGCACATACTCAAAATGCAGCACACATAAAACTCGCCATGCGCAAAACCTGCTGCGCACAACTTGCTACACTAACCTGTCACATGCAACTTGACACACAAAAAGTTGCTACACGCATGTCGCCACACAAAATTTCTCACAAAAGTCGCTACATGCATGTCGCCGCACGCAACTCAACACACACAACTTGACACCTGAAACTCTCCCTAAAACACACACAAGTCTGGTATTATCCTTCAAAAATAAAAATCTGATTAATAAGCAGACAAACTACAAGAGCAACAAATATACCATATAGGAAATACATAGTAACATAGTAACATAGTAACATAGTTAGTAAGGCCGAAAAAAGACATTTGTCCATCCAGTTCAGCCTATATTCTATCATAATAAATCCCCAGATTTACGTCCTTCTACAGAACCTAATAATTGTATGATACAATATTGTTCTGCTCCAGGAAGACATCCAGGCCTCTCTTGAACCCCTCGACTGAGTTCGCCATCACCACATCCTCAGGCAAGCAATTCCAGATTCTCACTGCCCTAACAGTAAAGAATCCTCTTCTATGTTGGTGGAAAAACCTTCTCTCCTCCAGACGCAAAGAATGCCCCCTTGTGCCCGTCACCTTCCTTGGTATAAACAAGTCCTCAGCGAGATATTTGTATTGTCCCCTTATATACTTATACATGGTTATTAGATCGCCCCTCAGTCGTCTTTTTTCTAGACTAAATAATCCCAATTCCGCTAATCTATCTAGGTACGGCAGCGGTCAGTCACATGACCTGTCTATTATGTGTATGTGTGAGCTAATATATACTGCCAGGGGGAGGGCTTCCTGTTGGCTGGGGATTTATTAGGCTGCCAATAGCAACCAATCACAGGTCAGCTTCTATTTTGCTAAAGTTAATTAATCTGAGCTCTGATTGGTTAATATAGGCAACAAAGGACATTCTCAGTATAACAAAGCTTGTGTGAGGTAATAGCATGTCAGTTAGGGTGTGTTGGTGGAAAGGCTGATGTCAGTCACATTACCTCTATGTGAGAGGATACAGACACTGCCAGTTACAGACTATTTTTAACACAATAATGTCTCATAAGAAAAAGAATTTCATGGCACGAATGTCAGCTGATGCGAAAAGAAAAGCAGTTGGAATTGATTTTCAATCTCCATGCTTTTCTCATGGTCAACTTTGTGGCCTATTCAAGAGTTGGAACAGCCAAAAATCTGTTCGTCTTTGCACCTGACGGAAAAAACTAAGAATGTCGTTTATCAAAAGGCTCTCGAATAAGTGGTAGAAGATTACTCCACATTACTTTGCCAATTTAGTTAAATCTGTGTGGAATATCTCTGGTGTTGAAATATATGTTGTGAAATGCTTCTATTAGCTTACTGTTTGCCTTTTAATAATTACATTTCTATTTGTTTTATCATTTTTGTTTGCACAATAAATTTTTGTTAACACATTCTATTTTGCCAACAGCAGTTATTAACCCGGGCGAAGCCGGGTACTGCAGCTAGTTTTATCTATATTTGTCTGCCATCACCTCGATGGATCCAGCGCAGGCCACTTCAATGGTGTACACTGTCACTGAAAATGACGACATTACTGTTCGCCTGTTAAAAGACTGCTACAGTCTGTGATTGGCTGCAACGGTCAGGCACCTTAAACAGTGCATCATCAGAGAGCCCTACCATGACTTGATGTTCAAGTCACCTGAACACTGCAGCCAATCTCAGGGCACAGCAGTCTGATGACAATTTAAGACATCACTTCCTGAGTGGGTACAGGCCACTGGAGCATTCTGCGTTGTAGCCGTAAAGGTGATAGCCGGTGAGTGTCGGAAAGTTTATTTTCAGAGAAGCCTTAATGTCTGTGGATATTAATATATTTCTCACATATAACCAACCATTCTGCAGCGTCTCCTTTATGCCCCTACATTAAACTGTTCCTCTTTCTCCTGAATTTGACAACTAGCCATTAGAATTCCCCTTGTTCGGCCTCATTCAGACATCAGGTTTTCACATACAAGTTCTATCCGTATTTTCCTGTTAGTCTATGAGGCTGTTCACATGTCCGTGTATTCTTGCAGATTGAGTGGTCCACACAAAATCACAGAGACTTGTCCAGTAGTGATCCGAGTCACAGATTAAACCCTACGCCCTAAGTCTATGGGGCCTGGAAAAATCTTAGATAGCTCTTGGAAGCCATTTGTGTGCGCTCTATTTTTCTTAGTTTGCTAAGAGCAGATTGAGAAACCTCCAACATAAAAAAAAGAGAAACTGATGAAATTCTGATGGTAAAAAATGATATGCTGAGCAAACACTGATGAGTCAGAAAACAATTACAGATGAAGCTTGTAGTGCTTTTTGCTTACGAGAAAGATCATTGACATCTGCATGAGCCCCTAGATGTGTCTGTACACAGTTGGACATCACTAGGGCTGACCTGATGCTTTGCTACAAGGTATTACAGGTTATGTAAGTAAAATACATGCGGTATATAAATACAACTTGGCCTTTTGACATTGCAGGTTTGGCTGGGTCTTCTTAAACCAATAACCAAGCAAGTGAAAAGTAAGTCCTAATACTGCAGTGTATAAAAGTGGCGATAGAGTAACACAACTGCCTGTATAAGAAAATCCTGTGATTATATCATATCATTAGTGATGAGCAAATGTGCTTGGATAACGTCTTATCCGAACAAGCTCGGGTGTTATTCCAACATCTGGGCGTGTTCGTATATTATGTTCAAGTTTCTGCGGCTGCATGATTTGCGGCTGTTAGACAGTCTGGACATGTGGGGATTCCCTAACAATCAGGCAATCCCCGCATGTGTTCAGGCTGTCTACCAACCACAAATCATGCAGCTGCAGGGACTCGAACATAATATAAAGAGCACGCCTAGATGAATGGATAACACCCAAGCATGCTCAGATACGATGTAATCTGAGCACGTTTGCTCATCACTAATAGGCATCATATGATGTGACTATGTCCTACGTCCCGGCCTCTTTCCACTGTCTGAGAAAGAATGAAGGGGACAGAATGATCACTAATAAATCATGAACAGATCACCATACAGTATCATGTTATCAGCAGCATATCTACAGTTAACACCGGCGATGTGCTGCTGAGAACAATGATTTTTGTTCCGGCATAAACAATTTAATCACTCAATGAATATGCAGCATTTTGCTTGTTTAGTATAATACACCCCATAGTCCTCCCCATAGTATAATGTGCACCACAGTCCTCCATATTGTAAAATGCACAACCCATAGTCCTCCATATAGTATAATACATTCCTCAGTCTTCCATATAGTATAATACACTTCTCAATCCTCCATATAGTATTATACACTTCCCATAGTCCTCCATATAGTATAATACACTCCTCATAGTCCTCCATATATTAAAATACACTGCTCAGTCCTCCACATAGTATAATACACTCCTCATCGTGCCCCATATAGTAAAATGCACCGCCATAGTCATCCATGATGTACAATTCACTTCCCATAGTATAATGCACCGCCATAGTCATCTATGATGTACAATTCACTTCCCATAGTATAATGCACCCCATAGTTCTTCATATAGTATAATGTATTTCTTGATACAGTATAATGCAGCCCACATATAGTATAATGCAGCCACCCCATAGAGCATAATGCAGCCACCCCACAGAGTATAATGTAACCCCATAGAATATAATGCAGCCCCCCTCATATAGTATAATGCAGCCCCCTCATAGAGTATGATGCAATCACCCCTCATAGAATATAAATATAATACAGCCCCCATAGAATATAATGTAGCCTCGAATAGAATATAATACAGCCCACCTCCCCATAGAATATAATGTAGCCCCATCAAAGAGTATGATGCAATCCTCCCTCATAAAATCTAATACAGCCCCCCATAGAATATAATGTAGTCCCCCATAGAACATAATATGCCCAACTCCTCATAGTATATTATGTAGCCCCCCATAAAATATAATGCAGCCCCCATATTATATAACACAGCCCACATAGTATATAACACAGCCCGCATAGTATATAGCACAGCCCATATAGTATATAGTATAGCCCACATAGTATATAACACAGCCCGCATAGTATATAACACAGCCCGCATAGTATATAACACAGCCCGCATAGTATATAACACAGCCCGCATAGTATATAGCACAACTCACATAGTATATAGCACAACTCGCATAGTATATAGCACAGCCCACACAGTATATAGCACAGCCCACACAGTATATAGCACAGCCTGCACAGTATATAGCACAGCCCGCACAGTATATAGCACAGCCCGCATAGTATATAGCACAGCTCACATAGTATATAGCACAGCCCACATAGTATATAGCACAGCCCACATCTCCCCCCTCCGAGAATGGCCCCACAGTCCAGTACTCACTGTTATAGTAAAAAAAAACACACTCCTCATCTCTCCTCATGCCCGCTCTGCTCCCTGCTCCTGTCTCAGCGGCTGCACTGCCTGGCACACAGTGAGTGCGCAATGATATCATCACGCACCCACAGTGTCAGAGGCAGAGCAGGGAATGATGGGAGAGGGAGAGTCAGCTGACACTCTCTCCTCCAACATTGCTTTGAACTGTACCGGCAAACGCTGGTATAGTTTAATGTGGCGGGGGAGTTGGTGCTGGTGGCAGGCGAGCCCCCTTGCCTCACAGGGGCCCCATAGCGGCTGCATGATGTGCCGCTAGCTGGGGGCCCCTGAGGGAGCGTGGGCCCTAGGCAACTGCCTGGTCTGCCTGCCCCTAACACCAGCCCTGATGGGCAGATGGGTTTGCAGGACTCTAGTCCACCATCCAGGTCAGAACATTCTGGCGGCTGCACAGGAGATCTGTGATTCTCTTATTTTCCTGGATCTCCAGGGCAGCTTTTGGTTAGCTGGATTGGTGAGACAACTTCTGTACATCACGTCACAGTAACCATAGGATAGGCTATCAATATGAGATTCTGGGGTCAAAAACGCAACGTCCCAATCAATCAGCTGAAAAATGTTCTTACAGCGGCCAGAGCCAAGCAATGTATGCGATGAAGTGTAGCCTTCCCATACATTGCTTAGTGGCTGTTACAATGTACTGTTGTAGTGCAGTACTCTCAAAAGTATACTTACTGGCCCCCCACCATTCCTCAGTACTGCTGCCCATGCCCCGGTATGGTCTCTTTGCTTTCTCTTCCAGTGGGGGATGTCACATAGCTGCCCCTGTCATCATCCAAACCGGAAGAAATGCCCACTAGCCCTCTCTAATGGCTCAGATGTAACCTGATTTTGCATGTGAAACAATTGACTGCAGCAGGAGCCTCTCCCCTCTGCTTTATCGGCCATAAATAATGCTGAGACCTCCTTTTTGACTGAGATCAACATATTTTCTATTTTCTAACTAAAAAGGCCATGATGGGGTTATAAATAGGTTGCAGTTTTGCAATTCAATTTGATTAAAAAAAGTACCGTAATGTTTATTTTAGCATATATTGTACATATCATTTTTGTGTGGATTTCTATATAAATAATGTATTGTTTTCTTGATTTTTGAGACCCTAAAGAATCTATCTTCAAATTCATGGTGAAATTCTTCCCAGTGGACCCCGGTCAGCTGCGAGGAGAGCTCACGAGGTTATCAATCCTTCATTCTGTAAATTCCATTCAGTATATCAAGATATAAGTGATAGATATAATAGATTCATATGTGATGAAAAGTTCAGCTAATGTTAACCCCTTAAAGGCCTTCATTTGCATTCTTTTTTTTCTGCCTAAATGTATGTATTTTTGATAGTGATGAGCGAGCAGTAAACTGCTTGAATGCTCAGTACTCGAAACAATCCCATCAAACAGCTCGGGAGCTCAACAGGAGTACCAAGCATAATGTAAGTTAATGAAGGAGTCAAACATTTTTCCAGGAGACCTGTATTCCATGGCCACGTAGGAGAGAGAAAGAAAGATGCTCCGGGCCCTGTAATAAGCTCATTTGAATCTGAGCCATGCGCTGCACTGATGCCGGGAATACCACTGCTGGGAGCGTAGGGTCACCTGTCAACCAGACTCTCTGTGAGCTCTCTCATCTATATCAACCAATCATATGTACTCAGTCCCCTCCTGGGACCCAGCCACAGCAGCACAGAGGAGGTCAGGAGAGCCAGCCACAGCAGCACAGAGGATGCCAGGGGAGCCAGTCACAGCAGAATAGAAGATGTCAGGAGAGCCAGCCACAGCAGCGCAGAGGATGTCAGGAGAGCTCTGTGCTCTGAGGCTGGCTCTTCTAGCATCCTCTGTGCTGCTGTGGCTGGCTCTCCTGACATCCTCTGTGCTGCTGTGGCTGGCTCTCCTGACATCCTCTGTGCTGCTGTGGCTGGCTCCCCTGACATCCTCTGTGCTGCTGAGGCTGGCACTCTTGACATGACAAGCTCTGTGCTGCTGTGGCTGGCTCTCCTGACATCCTCTGTGCTGCTGTGGCTGACTCCCCTGACATCCTCTGTGCTGCTGAGGCTGGCTCTCCTGGCATCTTCTGTGCTGCTGTGGCTGGCTCCCCTGACATGCTCTGTGCTGCTGAGGCTGGCACTCCTGAAATGCTCTGTGCTGCTGAGGCTGGCTCCCCTGACATCCTCTGTGCTGCTGAGGGTGGCACTCCTGACATGCTCTGTGCTGCTGTGGCTGGCTCTCCTGACATCCTCTGTGCTGCTGTGGCTGGCTCCCCTGACATCCTCTGTTCTGCCGAGTCTGGCACTCCTGACATGCTCTGTGCTGCTGTAGCTGCCTCTCCTGACATGCTCTGTGCTGCTGTGGCTGGCTCCCCTGACATCCTCTGTGCTGCTGTGGCTGGCTCCCCTGACATCCTCTGTGCTGCTGTGGCTGGCTCTCCTGGCATCCTCTGTGCTGCTGAGGCTGGCACTCCTGACATGCTATGTGCTGCTGTGACTGGCTCTCCTGACATCCTCTGTGCTGCTGTGGCTGGCTCCCATGACATGCTCTGTGCTGCTGTGGCTGCCTCTCCTGACATGCTCTGTGCTGCTGTGGCTGACACTCCTGACAGGACATGGTCTGTGCTGCTGTGGCTGGCTCTCCTGACATCCTCTGTGCTGCTGAGGCTGGCTCTTCTGTGCTGCTGTGGCTGGCTCTCCTGACATCCTCTGTGCTGCTGTGGCTGGCTCTTCTGACATCCACTGTGCTGCTGAGGCTGGCACTCCTGACATGCTCTGTGCTGCTGAGGCTGGCTCCCCTGGCATCCTCTGTGCTGCTGTGGCTGGCTCCCCTGGCATCCTCTCTGCTACTGAGGTTGGCTCTCCTGGCATCCTGTGTGCTGCTGAGGCTGGCTCTCCTGGCATCCTCTATGCTGCTGTGGCTGGCTCTCCTGGCATCCTCTATGCTGCTGTGGCTGGCTCTCCTGACATCCTGTGTGCTGCTGAGGCTGGCTCTCCTGGCATCCTCTATGCTGCTGTGGATGGCTCTCCTGGCATTCTTTATGCTGCTGAGGCTGGCTCTCCTGGCATCCTCTATGCTGCTGTGGATGGCTCTCCTGGCATTCTTTATGCTGCTGAGGCTGGCTCCCTTGACATCCTCTGTGCTACTGAGGTTGGCTCTCCGGCATCCTCTGTACTGCTGGGGCTGGCTCTCCTGGCATCCTCTGTGCTGCTGTGGCTAGCAACCCTGGCATCCTCTGTGCTGCTGAGACTGGCTACCCTGGCATCCTCTCTGCTGCTGAAGCTGGCTCTCCTGGCATCCTCTGTGCTGCTGGGCTGGCTACCGTGGCATCTTCTGTGCTGCTGAGGCTGGCACTCCTGACATGCTCTGTGCTGCTGAGGCTGGCTCTCCTGGCATCCTCTGTGCTGCTGTGGCCCCCCAGGAGTCCGGTTGCCACAGTGGCATTGCCTGCCTCACGGGGGTGGGGTAGGGGGGCGATGTCATGCCTGGAGGTAAGGAGGGATTCCCTTAGCAGGTAACAAAAACATAAAACACCTTCCTGACTGCAGTCCAGAAGGGGGAGCTCTAAACCCGGTTTCAGGGGAACTTCTCTGAGGTTAACTAGGGGGGAAGGAACATGTCCGGATCCAGCGGTGGCCGCAGCCACAACTCCCGTAATGCCGTTATCAGGGGTGTAACTACAACAGGTGCAGTTCCCTTGGCCTATAGAAAAAGACTATTGCTTACAATATTTGGGGACCCCGTTGGAGCTTTTGCATCGGGACTCATGGGTTTCAAGTTACGCCACTGGCCGTTATCAATGCCGTATATACCAGGAGCGGCCTGGTTACCGCAGTACTCAGGAAAATCACACACCCTGAGCGATTTTAAGGAGAGACTCTGCAGTTTGTTTGAAGTGTACCCCCGTCTGAAAAGGTCAGCATCCTCACTGGCCAGCTAACTGGTGCAACTCAGAGGGAGGTAAAGTCCTGGCTGGACACTGATAAAAGAACTGTTTAACAAATCTTGGCCAGGCTGAAGGACACCTTTGACACCCGCACTGCAGCAGAGATAAAGATGAGATTCTTTGGGTGCAAACAAAGGGTGCAGGACAGTATACGGGACTATGTTCTTAATCTCCAGGAGGCGCTGTGGGCCATTAAGCAAGTTGACCTCGACATCTTGCAAGATGGGGGCAGATTGTTAAAGGAGCAATTTATTGAGGGACTCCTGTCCAGCACCCACAGGACACAACTGCACATCTTGGCCCTACAAAACCCTGTAAATTCTTACAATTGTTCACCTGTTGACATGTTTTCTTTTTGTTTCCTCAGTCCGGGACTACTGAATGGTACTAGGGGGGAATGTGGCACCCCAGGAGTCCAGTTGCCACAATGGCATTGCCTGCCTCATGGGGGGTGATGTAATGCCTGGAGGTAAGGAGGGATCCCCTTAGCAGGTAACACAAACATACAACAAGCAAAAAAAGAATATCCAGCTCAACGAGACAGTGAAAAGTAAAAACTTGGTACTTTATTCACTTCATATAGAAGCAGAGGATAAAAACATCAGCACAATAAGGATAAAAACACTATCTATCTACGCGTTTCAGGTGGCAAAGCACCCTTAATCATGATAACACAAACATACAACACCTTCCTGACTCCAGTCCAGAAGGGGGAGCTCTAAACCCCGGTTGCAGGGGAACTTCCCTATAAGTTCTGGTCTGGAGGCGGTGTTAGAGAGTAGTGTTAGACAGTGAAGGGAAAGGAAGGATGTGAGGAGAGAGACTGGGAGTGGAGCTGTGATTGAGCTTTTCACAGGATTAAGTGCAAAAGACACCGGAGTCCGTGGTTGTGTAAGGGTAGGGCAGGGTGGTAGTCGTGGCTGAGGTAAAAGTCTCTTGCACACCCTGACCTCCCGTCAAATACACTCCATGACTCTCAGTCAGCATACCTGCTGCTTCTTTAGTAAGTGTACCTGTGTCTCCAGGTCCAACCCCTTCAGAGTCTCCTCTCTTCTGCAGGGGACTCTCTTCAGTCGATTTCACACAAACAGAGACACAGTCCATTGCAACTTTCAACTGAACAACTTTACTGACTTCAGGACACAGCACATCCATTACTGTTACAGCATTAATAATATGTTCTAAGCAATACACGTCTTCCTCTTTCCCTGCACTATTCTTCCTGTCACACAGCACGTACCCGGGTCGTACCGTACCGCACAGTTTCTCAGAGTCTTCCCTGTTCAGCTCTATCACGGTCAGGCGTCCTGTAATCTGTATCTCCCCAGACACAAGCCCTTCAGCCCCCAAGTCAGCTGCAAACAGGCGAGAGACCTGCCCTTCCGTCCTGGCTTTTTCCTCAGCCTCTGTTCAAATACTGCTGTATCCTATTGCTGTGGAGGGCCTGGTCCTTGCCTAAATCATTACGTGGTCACTGCTATGGCTGCTGTCACTGCTGCAATCTTCCCCACTGACCCTGGATAGCTGGGCTTGTTCTTAAACGTTACGGGGCCCTTCTTCTCTCTCGGCTGGCCTTCCTGGCCCTGATGCTGCCTGACTGGACCTTAGACTTCTGCAGAGCTGACTGCCCTGACAGGGCGCTCCCGCCCAGCTGATTCAAATTCTCAGCTGCTCTGAACCCGTCACTAGCTCCTCCCACTTAACTATTTACAGGCTGAGTAACTCTCCACTCCCATCTAGTGGGCCAACTTGGGTACTACGTTCTCCCTAATACATATTAGAAGCAATACAATATTTTAAAGCATAAATAAATATTAAATATTCATAACATTTCATGACTTTAGTCAACCCCCTTACAGTTGCACGGGTACCAAGGGCCCAGCAACTAGAGCCGGGGGGCAGGAGATAGCAGGTCTCCTGGCCCATTTGACACCTGGAGGCACCACAGCAGGTTCTGAGCCTGGGGCTGCCAGTGAGAACACGGTGCCCATGAAAGGCTCTTGCTGTTAACCATACAGGTCATGAGTAAGAGACACTGAGAGGAACTTGTGTAAAGCTTCAGGCAGCAAGGGACAGAGTATACAGCGCAAAAGGAAGGCCTCCGAACCCACCTGGCTGGGTGGATCCCAAGTTACTCCCAGGCTGCCCGGACCCCATCAACACCGGTAACCTGTGCCCCGGACTGCACCTGCAATTCACCAGTAAAAGGTAAAGGAAACTGCAATCCCTGTGTTCTCCAATTATTTCCTGTACCCTCAGTCCTGCACCCCGTCTATCATCCCTTACCAACTGCATCGGTAGCCCTGGGTCTCCCGCTCCACCTGTGGGGCGCAAAATCATCCTTGCTGCATTACCATCTGCCGCAGTGGTCCCTTTAAGTAGCGTCGACCACAGGTGGCGTCACGAATTGTCCCCCATAGATTTTATTTTCCACTCCCCCCCCCCCCATCCTTTTTGTTGGATACCCAGGGCCACGGACCGTGTCACCGCTTCCGTGACCACTCCTTTAAGTACCGCTGGACCTGGCCTGAGTACCCCACGGTCCTGGCGGGTGTTGCACTGCTGTGGCTGGCTCTCCTGACATCCTCTGTGCTGCTGTGGCTGGGTACATTTAATTGGTTGATATAGATGCGAGAGCTCACAAAGAGTCCAGCTGACCGAGGGTCCCTGCACTCCCTGCAGTGGTATTCCCAGCATCAGTGCGATCTGCGACTCAGATTCAAATGAGCTTATTACAAGGACCCGAGCACCATGCAATACTCTGCACTGCTTGGTACTTGATTGAGCGCCCAAATGCTTGAGTATGGAGCAGTGCCGAGCACATTCGTCCATCACTAATTTTTTTTCAGTAAAAATGATTCTTGCCAGTAGACTTAATTGCAATATTTTGCACTATTTGCCTTCCATCGCTTCTGTCAGGGAGCTCTGATAGGAAGAGCAGCTCAAAAGAAGGAAGACAAGCACAAGCTCACTGATGGATTCTCAGCTAACTCATTCGGCAGCCAGCAGTAGATGCTGCAACCCAGAGACTCTGGAGGGCAAACAGTACTACATTTTTAATTAAACTCATTTTAGCCAAAAATACACACATTTATAAAGGACTTTTCCCCAGGTCAAAAGTGGCTAAATTTGACAATTTTGCCCTTATTTTATTACAACTGCTCTTTTTACTTTTTTATTTATTGTTAATTTTTGTGGTCTTTACCAAGAGGATGAGGCTCACAGGATTCTCTGGGGGAGTGTGTTTAGACTACGGTACATACTTACCTTGTGAGCAACGCCCCTGTGGAAAAGGCCATAAAAATTAGCACCTAAATAAAAAGGCCAATGTCTTTGGAACCTAATGGTGGCAAGTAATAAAAAATAAATAAATAAATAATAATCAGTTGACCACTGGGAATAAATTAAGAGTAAAAACTGGCCACTTTCGACCAAGTCCTCTCTAGATAAAAAAAAAAAAAAAGAAAAAAATGCCCTGGAGAGTGTCCATATATTTTCATGACCAGAGTGTTCTTGTGGTTTTGCCCACATGTTTTTTTTCTAATTGATCATGACACATAGGATTGTTTTTTTAACCCTTTAATGTGTACAGAATGTTAAATAGAATTTTTTGCATTTTTGGTTTACTTTATTGGACATTTTAACAAATAAAATAAAGTATCAGTTCCTTATTTTGTTTCAGATAGACTATGTATAGAAATCCTATATAGAAAAGAAATACCAAATAATATTCAAAATATAACCAATTTAGTAAATATTACTCATAAGTAATATACCCCCAAAAATATTTACCGACAAACCAATCGTTGAATTTTAATCAAATTATTTTATTTTTAAAAAGGACATAACACAACAAATAACACTTTTTTATTATAAAAATTAATATATATCAATGTTGATTATTAAAATTAAGAATGAATAAAAATGTAACAAGTATGTGAGGGGGCTAGGGCACACTAGGACTGATTGGTAAAAAGTATAAAATGTTACATCAATTAAGTATACATAATCAAAGAAGAAACCTATATAATCAATACAATAATTGCACGGCTGACAAGACAAATTAATATATATTCTCACAATGAAATACAGTAAAATTATAAATAATATTAAATAAATAATATTTCATGTGATGATACAAAAATCAATATCTATATAAATCTATACACCTGATCACTGCCAATGAGTATCATATAGTTGGTGACATGATGTGAGGAGATAATATCCTTAGAAAAATAAAAAATAAAATATATAAAAAAATAAATAAATAATAATAAATAAAAAAAATAATAAATAAAAAAATAAAAGAAAAAATAAAAATTACTAATTAAATAAAAGATATGTATATATATATGTGTATGTGTATAAGGTGATAAAAAATAGTGTAAAATGATTATGTGAACAAAATTAATAAATATATATGTGCAAAACTAACAATATATAAAAAGTGATAAATATACATATAAATGTGTGATAAAAAATTAATAACAATAAGTGAATGGAGTGAAAATAAAATAAATAATAAATAATTGATTATATGAAAAATAAATAAATAAAAAGATTATTATATATTGTGCAATATTAGACTGAGATATCAGACAAATGTGCAAACAATGCAATGAAAATGGCAAGAAAATAAAGTAAATATGTAAAGATGTAAACCATGTGACCAATTATATATCTGCAATTTAAATTAGAATATGGATACAGGTTGATTGAATAGAGAATCCTACAGATGCTGAGATCAGGTGTTTAGACCAAATGTGACCAATTCATAAGCTATAAAAACGGGCACATAATATACCTAAGATATGAGCATAAAAACAGCCATGAATAACAACCAGAGATGCGTGCCGCAGTCCCCGCACACACCACTCCAACGCACGTTTCGCAACCGCTTCGTCACTATGTATAGTCCTGAATTACGGGCTGACTATGGCGACAGTTTTTGCTGGTGTGGATAGAGACGGTTATTTTTTTTATTTATAGCTGTATTTTATCCAAACACTAAAAACATATGTTTACTAATATTTCAATATTTTCAGGTATCTGTTCGCTCTACAAATAAAAAAGGATTTGGCATCTGGGAAATTACCTTGTAATGATAACAGCGGCGCCTTAATGACTTCATATGTACTTCAGGGTAAGCAAAATACTATGTCTTTGTAGATCATGTCCAAACATGAAGGTTACATGTGTCTGTAAAATTAAAAAGTAAGACTTGTCACCCGGGGCATATGTCCGACAGAAACAGGCTACGTTACTACCAAAAAGGCTGCAGTTAGGAGAGCCCCAGTAGGGGCGGACAAACAATTGGTGCATCCTGTGCAGCTGGATAGGGGCCCAAGAGATTTCTAACTCCAAAACAGGAGCAATTGTGCATTATGATGAGCTATTGGAGTGCAAGGGGCCCATTTACTATTCTTGCACAGGGGCCCTCTCCTGTCTGTGGCCGCCAGTTGAAGCCTTGAAACATGCAACCGCGGAGACTCGAACATATTTTTAAGAGCATGTTCGCTCATCGCTACTGATGAACCTGCAAACATAGTCACAGTCCATCCTCCATCGTGGCATTATCACCTGCCTAAATTATATATATATATATATATATATATATATATATATATATATATTAATATTGTTGCATTGTATAACAAAAAATGTTGTTGACAGTACACAACAGATTGTTGTACATGATGGGAATAGCATAATGCGTTTAATAAACCTGCTATAACCTTTCAATGACATGGAGAATGAAAAATATCTAGTATTTTTTTTATATTGTAGCAGAATTGGGCGATTATGAGGAAGAGACGGCCAGAAAACATGTGGAACAGAATCAGTACTTGCCAAATCAGGAATATCTGGACAACAAGATCCTCAAGTATTACCAGCGGCACGTGTAAGTAACTTTTTGAAAAGGAACTGTCCTCAGAAAATGATCTATTGTTTGAATCCGATGTTGCATTAATTACTTAAATTTTTTTTTAACATGTTTTTCCCTAAAAATCACAATCGCTATAAAAATAAAAATTAGAATTGGAAACCTTGTCATTTTTTTACACTGGTTACTGGGGCTTTTTTAGACTCTTAACTTCCTGTTGTTTCAGGAAACAATACATGTACATAGCCACAATGCACAGACTCTGACCCTGTGTAATGAGCGTTTGCGAACGTCATTGTAGAGGAAGGGGAGCAGGGTCAGCTGTGATGCGCCCAATTGTGAATGGTGTATCCTGTCTTACCAGCTGCGTATAGAAGTATACATTTTCATTGCAATCTTGACTGGGGTTGACCATCAGATATTAAAGATGGTGTTGTGTTAACATCCGTATACAGTCTCCTCTTCTATGCGGCATTATCACAGCCTGATGACACTAACTCTGTATTACAGGGGGAAATCTCCAGCAGAATCAGACATGCAGCTGCTGGACATAGCGCGAAAGTTGGACATGTTTGGAATACGACCGCACCAGGCTATTGATGGAGAGAACATGCAAATCAACCTTGCGGTGGCTCATATGGGTGTTCTGGTTTTACGGGTCAGTAATGTAAAAAAAAAAAAAAAATGTAAAAAAGAAATGACATGCAAGTGCCATGTTAAACAGTAATGAAAAAGGACGTGTCTGTTTTTTATTTTTCATTTTTTTTTAATGTGGACTGAATTCCAAAAATTCCTGTGAAGCACTGAGCCATCTCTATATGAGATTGCATACTGTTAATCTTTGTGTTTAGATTTCCCATTGTACTTGTTTAGAGAGGAGACCAGAGCCTGTGTGCTAATCTGGCACAAAGGACAGCTTCAGATGAAAAAGTAAAAGATTGATAGCTGCCATATCTGCTGTGGGTTCAGATATTTCCACGGAACTTTTTTGCAAATTTTACAGTAGTTGTCCAACTTTTGGGACAAGATGGACAATTTTTTGGTTTTACAGAAATACATGTCTTTGGGACTAGAAAGCATTTTTGCAATTGAGTTTTTAATTAAAAACTTTGTACTGCTTCGCTTTTACGGTCTTTTTATTTTTCTGCACATTCAATTTTGATGTGGTTTGAGGTCATAAATCAAGAAAAAAAACACAAAGTGTACAAAGCCTCCTATAAGACTGTCAGAAGGCGCTCACCGATGACTTCTCTTCGTTAACTCATTCTGAAGCTAGAAACACAGAAGCTACAGAAGGCAAATGGTGCATGATTTTTAATGAAACCCAATAGTAAAAACAACAGGTGAAACTAAAAGAAAAAAATTCCCCAAAAGTGGACAACCTTTTCTAAATTATAAGGTTGAACGACAAATCACTGTGTCTTGTTGGTTAGCAAAAAATACTGACTCTAGTGATTGGTTGCCTATAAACTGAAATGTTGGAAGACTTCCATGTATGAGGCTTGAATCACCTTGCATTAAAAAAAACAGCTGGGCCTTCTCGCATTTCCGTGAATGATCCTGATTGTACATCCTCCACTGTCACAATGTAATGTATGTTGGGGCACTCTGATGCCCTCTGCACAGTATCAATCGACTGGCAGGGAAGGATGTCAAGGATTTAATTTCATTCTTTCCGGTAAAATGAATCTGAGCTCTGTGCGGTCAGTAAAGGTAATGAGGAATGATATTTAGAAATACTTCACAAATGTTATCGCCCAACTCGCATCAGAGTTTGCTTGTTAATCCTTGGAGAGAGCACGAGCTCCTCAGTGTCTTGGAAACAACTTCAACAACATATATATCAACAGTCCAACATGTCCGTAAAATCCAAACTTTATTGTAGAGCAAGCCTTTAAAATGTTAATACACAAAACGATTGATGTGAAAAACAATTCAACATGCGACGCGTTTTGGACCTCATTGGTTCTTTGTATGTTATGCTGTAACCAATTGCATTCATGCTATTATAGAAGCCTTCTAACATCAATACTGAACCAAAGCACTTGATGCAAGAGGATGCGGACCCTAGTTAACCCTTAAATCACAAAGATAAAAATGGTTGGGATAAAAATAGCACACAAATATGCCGCTATTGCTAACCATCTAAATAAAAAGCTCAAAAATACATAGTAAGGGTAGGCACTATAGTAGCACCATAAACACAAATCGAAGTTATAAACATGAACAGGCACAATAAGTCGGGGCTGGGAATAGCAAGAACACTAAGGGTATGTTTTCACGGTCAGTAAATGCTGCGGGTTTGACGCTGCATTCATACGCAGCGTCAAACTCACACGGCCAGATGTAACAGCATAGTGGATGGGATTTGAAAAAAATCCCATCTCCAGTACGGGTGCAGGGATACCTCCATCTTCTCTGCGGAGACAGACATGCGGCGCATCTTTCCAGACCGCAGCATGTCTATTTATCTTGCGAAGACGCTCCGTCTCCACAAGATTAATTTCCCGTCCAATGTATTGGGCGCGGTGATTCCGCACGGTTCAGTGAACAGAGGAGTCAGCTGCGTTCAAAAGCAGGCAGCCCTTTGGACGCAGCGGACATGTGCTGCGTCCAAAGCGCTGCCGGTTCCTGACCGTAGAAACATACCCAGTAGTGTATAAGCGGGTGGTTTCGTCAAACTCAATCTGACAGGTGCCCCGCCCCTATCAAAGTGTATCAAAGTGTGTAACCCCTCCCCTCCCCTTGTTTGACGGCTGGTATCCAGCTGTCCCTCCTTGTTTGATTTCCCCTTTTGATATAGTTTAATATAGTTTAATTTGTTGTAGTTTTGATATTATTCCCGTATTTTGTGGAATAACACATGTTTATAATTATAGCCTAGTCGTGTATTTATTTTACACGTGGTTTATAACACCTTTCTCATTTGTTTTATATTAGATTTTATACGTAGCCCGAGACTGGTGTTTCTGTATGCAATCCTACATCCTGTTATGTGAAAAGTATTCTCATATTATACCAGTATTTCTTTTTATATTTTATTCACAGTGTATCCATATAGTGAATAGGGCTGATGTTTCTGTATGCAATCCTACATCCTGTTATGTGAAAAGTATTCTCAAACACTAACTAAATGGTGAACATTACCTAAATTAGGTTAACTGTGGGTCAGAGGTTTATAGCACCTAGGTCAAGCAATTGTTGTTGTATTTGCGTACCCCATAAATGTTTATTTCCACAAACAGAAAAGTTATTGTGTCCTGAAGATGGCATCTGAGGTTATTTGTTTTTTGTATTAGCTTTCTCAGAAAACAGCTGTGTTATCTGAGGGTCAGATATTTTTGTACAAACTCATGCTGTTTGGTGATCTTTGTGAAGCAGAACTTTGTTTTATAACACATTTGTACTTGTATTGTACCTGAATTGATATTTGCTTTCTCTTTTTTGTGTCCTGAAGAATCACATTGTAGCAGATTTTCCCCTTGTGGCTGCCTTATATACACAGAAGCGATATGCAACAATGTCACAACACAAGTTATAATATGACCCAATGTTACAACACAAGTAAAACCAAAGACACGATATTGTAAAAAATTTAAAAAGATTTATTTCTCACAATAAAACAGCATCTCAAAGACATTTCATTACTATAAAAATTCATACAGAATATAAAAAGTAAAAACATTAAAATAGTACAATGAACATTCATCATTACACTTCTTACAAAATAATTAATATAGAGTTACAAGGCGAGTACAGCATTTTAGCCAGTACATTCTTTACATCGTGAGCCACATGGTTTGCAGCATCGGTAGAGACCTTTTTTTAGGTAGCAGAGTTCCACGTGTGGTACCTAATGACGGGGAATGTAAAGATTGAATTGTACGGGGAACCGCCGCTAACTTCAGCGGTGTAGATACAGAGCGTGTCTCACTGTTGGTAATTTTTAATTCATCTAAAAGATTCCTAGTAGCGGTGTTACCCACAACTGTAGACGGCATATTTAGTTCGGCCATAGCCTGCATAAATGAATCCCAACCCGGGGGTAAATTTCTACTGTTCAGAGCATGGCTCTGCGTTGTACTACGTACCAAATCCAGTAAGTTAGACCCTGGTATTACGGATCCTTTGAAAATAAATTCAGCATTATTATTCCATGCTGTGACATTTTTATTCTGCAGCAGCCTGCTTAGTAAAAATTCAGCATTCTTTTTATATCTCTGGTTTATATGGCTGACAATTTCAGCGATCTCATGATTTTTATCAGAGTCGGTATGATTTTTATCAGAGTCGGTATTTGGCAATTGATATATATATATATATATATATATAATATGACCCAATGTTACAACACAAGCAAGTAAGAAGCGGTATGTTTTATACGAATAAAAAAACCAAAGACACGATATTGTAAAAATATAAAAAGATTTATTTCTCACAATAAAACAACAGCTCAAATTTTAACATGAAATAGACATTTAGGACTTATTTATGTTATTATCTTTATGCACGTTGCCTGTGCTGTCTATAATTTGACTCTATCCTTGTTTTGTTGAAAATAACTGGACATACATAAGAAACCGGGCAATATATCTTTATAGAAATAACACTTCTGCACTCTTTGTGCATTTCTATCAGTTTTATTCATGCATTTATAACACACCATGTTTGATATTGGTAATTTGATTCTGGGAACACATTTTAAGTTACTTCTGCACATGTATTACTGTTTTTTAGGCCATATAAATAGAAAATTATGTAGAAACCCAAAGTTTTGATAAGTGTATGAAAATACACCAATATTAACTATTTGTGCTATTTTAGGCGTAAATTTGTGCTATATGTATAGCAGTCAGGAGTTGGGGCGATGAAATATGTGTTACAAGCGTAGTGAATTGCAGATATATTCTACAGTGTATGTCATTTTGAGAAATGTGTTGCATAACCAATGTATACAGTAACAGGCGGAATGACTGAGTGTAATATTGCACTCAATACTGTGCAAAGGGTCTGAATACTTATGACCGTGTGATATTTCAGTTTTCTTTTTAATAAATTCGCAAAAAATCTACATTTCTGTTTTGTTCAGGCATGATGGCGTGCAGAGTGTACATTAATATATATATATATCTCAGAATGTAACTGAATAGTATTGCTAATTAGGCCATATAAATAGAAAATTATGTAGAAACCCAAAGTTTTGATAAGTGTATGAAAATACACCAATATTAACTATTTGTGCTATTTTAGGCGTAAATTTGTCCTATATGTATAGCAGTCAGGAGTTGGGGCGATGAAATATGTGTTACAAGCGTAGTGAATTGCAGATATATTCTACAGTGTATGTCATTTTGAGAAATGTGGGGCATAACTAATTACCTATTACGGACACATTTCTATGCAGTGTATTTTAGAACCAGTGTTTCTGGCTGCAGACTGTAATGTGTAAGGTATTCTCATTTTTATATATTGTATTTTATAACACACCATGCCGTTTATATAATAATCACAGTTGTGTCTCTACAGGACAACGTGGCTTACAAAGACATTTCATTAATATAAGTGTGAAACTGACAGACAAGCACAGCTGTGTCTCTACAGGACATGCTGGTCACTAGACAGCCAGAGTTTCTGTGGGGGAGATATACTAACAGAGGTTCTGTTGACCCAATAAACCGGTGTAGAACGTACACAGAGAGCAACTTACAATATTTACTAAGGTAGCGGAAATGAGTTTACTGCAGTTATCAGAGCATTGTATTTTATTTGACAGCCACAAGTCACACAGGTCATGATGATAGTGTATCTGCAGCATGTTATTTGGAAATAAAGAAGCCTTTTTTGTATTCGCCCGCATTTTATATAAAATCTGCATAAAAAAAAATCTTCTTGGCTACACCAAAACACGTAAGAAACAAATGTATAACTTTTAGATCTACCGCATCCACAGATATTATTTCAGCGTTCTTTAATTCTACATTATTTTAGCACATATTAATTTCACAACTTTTATATGATATTTATAACACTCATTTTATATGAGTTTTCTAACACATTCTCACGGGAATATTATATATATATATTTTGTGTTTTGCGCAATTATTTGACACTGTAATTCGCATTTTATATAAAATATGCATAAAAAAATCTTCACATTCTCACGGGAATATTATATATATATTTTGTGCTCTGCATCATTATTTGACACTGTAATTCGCATTTTATATAAAATCTGCATAAAAAATCTTCTTGGCTGCACCAAAACACGTAAGAAACAAATGTATAACTTTTAGCGCTGTCGCATCCGCAGATATTATTCCAGCGTTCTTTAATTCTATATTATTTTATCACATATTCATTTCACAACTTTTATATGATATTTATAACACATTCTCATTTATAAGGGATTTATAACACAATATTGTAAAATCATTTATTGGTTCGCGGCCTTACTAATATCCTTTGAAAATAAATTCAGCATTATTATTCCATGCTGTAACATTTCTATTCTGCAGCCTCCTGTTTAGTAAAAATTCAGCATTCTTTTTATATCTTTGGTTTATATTATATTAGCTTTTTGATAATCCCGGGAGTGCCATCTATCTAGCCCTAGTATTTTTGTTATCTCAAAAGGGTGTGACACAGTCCCATATATTATTCCAGCATTCTTTAATTCTACATTATTTTAGCACATATTAATTTCACAACTTTTATATGATATTTATAACACTCATTTTATATGAGTTTTCTAACACATTCTCACGGGGATATTATATATATATATATATATATATATTTTGTGTTATGCACCATTATTTGACACTGTAATTCGCATTTTATATGCCGCTGCTTTATCTTGTTTTTTGTGTAAAAATCTCTGGCAGACAGGCACAGCTGTATCTCTACAAGACATGCGGGACACATCAGAGACATTGGAAATTGGGGGTTATAATGTCGAATTCAGAAAATAACCATTTTATATTGAATGACTAATGATTTCTATAGGCCTACTTTACTATGAAATTATGCATAAAAAATCTTCTTGGTTAACCCAAAACCATAAGAAACAAACGCATAACTTTTAGCTCGAGCACATCAGCATATATTATTACAGTTTTTTGCTGAATTAAAAATTATACAGTTATTTCATATTTTTGGGGCTTCATGACAGGAGAAATTATTGATAGAAACCCAGAGTTTTGATACGTGTATGAAAATACACCAATATTAACTATTTGTGCTATTTTAGGCACAAATTTGGTCTATATGCATAACAGGCAGGAGTTGGGGCGAAGAAATATGTGTTACATGCGTAGTGAATTGCAAATATATTCTGAAGTGTATGGCATTTTGAGAAATGTGTAGCATAACCAATTACCTATCACGGTCACTAGATGGCAGAATATCATATTAATTATACATTGGGGTTTACTTTTGGAAGCTTATAAAGGCGGTGTGTATGTGCACAGGATGACTTATTTTGTTTTTATAGTCACTAATATCCATATTAAATGACTCTTTAGCTTTATGAGTAAGAGACAACATACAAATAGAATCCTTTTCCCTAGTAGTTTTATATTCTATGTCTGATATATTTCTACACAAAGCTACAAAACTATTTTGTAGTTTATAATGTATCACAGTAGTTTCATGTGAAGTTACATCTTAGGGTCTGTTCAGACTATTGTAATATCTATAGCTTAAAATAGAGCCAAATAGCTACTTTCAAACACGGACATACACCATTGATTTTCGTCACAAATGGAGCCAATATATCTCGTGTCACGGTTTATTTTTACCGCGTTGCGGTTTAAAGTTATAAGCATTTAAATAATAATTTTCTCATTAGACATGTGACTCGAGATATTTATTTGCTTAGGTTAGATCATTTTCAGTTTAACAATACATTTTATCACAAAAATGACCTTATCTGGGGCCCTAGAAACAACATAGCAGCATTAGTAAGCCCCTTTCTTTTTAGATTATCAAGAATCCTTGGGTTAAGATAACGTAAGTTTATATGCATAAAGCATTTAATATAGTGCACCAAACATGATATGGTTTTTGATTTCTATGAACTGTCGCGAACAAATCATATAAGGTTAAAAATATGAATATTATTGAATATAATGTTTTACTATTGTTTACAGTATTTTATTTTCCGGGTGTTACTTTTGTTCATGTACTACTGGTTTCTTCCTCAGTTGTGATTTTTACCTTTTCTATATAAATATGGGTAAATGAATTGGCCATTATAGATTTATGGCGCTGTAAAGAGAGAGGAGAATTACAGAAAGGAGATGGCTGCAGGCAAACACACACACACAACAAACACACATAACATACAGAAAACACACAACACATACAACAAACATACATACACAACATACAGAACACACACACACACACAACACAGAACCCACACACCACAAACACACATAACATACAAAACACACACACACAACACATACAACAAACATACATACACAACATACAGAACACACACACACACACACACAACATACAGAACACACACACACACACACACAACAAACACACATAACATACAACAAACATACATACACAACATACAGAACACACACACACACACACAACACAGAACCCACACACCACAAGCACACATAACATACAAAACACACACACACACAACACATACAACAAACATACATACACAACATACAGAACACTATTATTGAATATAATGTTTTACTATTGTTTACAGTATTTTATTTTCCGGGTGTTACTTTTGTTCATGTACTACTGGTTTCTTCCTCAGTTGTGATTTTTACCTTTTCTATATAAATATGGGTAAATGAATTGGCCATTATAGATTTATGGCGCTGTAAAGAGAGAGGAGAATTACAGAAAGGAGATGGCTGCAGGCAAACACACACACACAACAAACACACATAACATACAGAAAACACACAACACATACAACAAACATACATACACAACATACAGAACACACACACACACACAACACAGAACCCACACACCACAAACACACATAACATACAAAACACACACACAACACATACATACACAACATACAGAACACACACACACACACAACATACAGAACACACACACACACACACAACAAACACACATAACATACAACAAACATACATACACAACATACAGAACACACACACACACACACAACACAGAACCCACACACCACAAGTACACATAACATACAAAACACACACACACACAACACATACAACAAACATACATACACAACATACAGAACACACACACACACAACAAACACACATAACATACAAAACACACACAACACATACAACACACACGACAAACATACACACACACACACACAACACACAGAACACATACAACACATGCATCACACACACAACACACATAGTGTATAGTGCGATTACATTTTAGACCGCGACAGTTCATAGAAATCAAAAACCATATCATGTTTGGTGCACTATATTAAATGCTTTATGCATATAAACTTACGTTATCTTAACCCAAGGATTCTTGATAATCTAAAAAGAAAGGGGCTTACTAATGCTGCTATGTTGTTTCTAGGGCCCCAGATAAGGTCATTTTTGTGATAAAATGTATTGTTAAACTGAAAATGATCTAACCTAAGCAAATAAATATCGCGAGTCACATGTCTAATGAGAAAATTATTATTTAAATGCTTATAACTTTAAACCGCAACGCGGTAAAAATAAACCGTGACACGAGATATATTGGCTCCATTTGTGACGAAAATCAATGGTGTATGTCCGTGTTTGAAAGTAGCTATTTGGCTCTATTTTAAGCTATAGATATTACAATAGTCTGAACAGACCCTAAGATGTAACTTCACATGAAACTTCTGTGATACATTATAAACTACAAAATAGTTTTGTAGCTTTGTGTAGAAATATATCAGACATAGAATATAAAACTACTAGGGAAAAGGATTCTATTTGTATGTTGTCTCTTACTCATAAAGCTAAAGAGTCATTTAATATGGATATTAGTGACTATAAAAACAAAATAAGTCATCCTGTGCACATACACACCGCCTTTATAAGCTTCCAAAAGTAAACCCCAATGTATAATTAATATGATATTCTGCCATCTAGTGACCGTGATAGGTAATTGGTTATGCTACACATTTCTCAAAATGCCATACACTTCAGAATATATTTGCAATTCACTACGCATGTAACACATATTTCTTCGCCCCAACTCCTGCCTGTTATGCATATAGACCAAATTTGTGCCTAAAATAGCACAAATAGTTAATATTGGTGTATTTTCATACACGTATCAAAACTCTGGGTTTCTATCAATAATTTCTCCTGTCATGAAGCCCCAAAAATATGAAATAACTGTATAATTTTTAATTCAGCAAAAAACTGTAATAATATATGCTGATGTGCTCGAGCTAAAAGTTATGCGTTTGTTTCTTACGGTTTTGGGTTAACCAAGAAGATTTTTTATGCATAATTTCATAGTAAAGTAGGCCTATAGAAATCATTAGTCATTCAATATAAAATGGTTATTTTCTGAATTCGACATTATAACCCCCAATTTCCAATGTCTCTGATGTGTCCCGCATGTCTTGTAGAGATACAGCTGTGCCTGTCTGCCAGAGATTTTTACACAAAAAACAAGAAAAAGCAGCGGCATATAAAATGCGAATTACAGTGTCAAATAATGGTGCATAACACAAAATATATATATATATATATATATATATATAATATCCCCGTGAGAATGTGTTAGAAAACTCATATAAAATGAGTGTTATAAATATCATATAAAAGTTGTGAAATTAATATGTGCTAAAATAATGTAGAATTAAAGAATGCTGGAATAATATATGGGACTGTGTCACACCCTTTTGAGATAACAAAAATACTAGGGCTAGATAGATGGCACTCCCGGGATTATCAAAAAGCTAATATAATATAAACCAAAGATATAAAAAGAATGCTGAATTTTTACTAAACAGGAGGCTGCAGAATAGAAATGTTACAGCATGGAATAATAATGCTGAATTTATTTTCAAAGGATATTAGTAAGGCCGCGAACCAATAAATGATTTTACAATATTGTGTTATAAATCCCTTATAAATGAGAATGTGTTATAAATATCATATAAAAGTTGTGAAATGAATATGTGATAAAATAATATAGAATTAAAGAACGCTGGAATAATATCTGCGGATGCGACAGCGCTAAAAGTTATACATTTGTTTCTTACGTGTTTTGGTGCAGCCAAGAAGATTTTTTATGCAGATTTTATATAAAATGCGAATTACAGTGTCAAATAATGATGCAGAGCACAAAATATATATATAATATTCCCGTGAGAATGTGAAGATTTTTTTATGCATATTTTATATAAAATGCGAATTACAGTGTCAAATAATTGCGCAAAACACAAAATATATATATATAATATCCCCGTGAGAATGTGTTAGAAAACTCATATAAAATGAGTGTTATAAATATCATATAAAAGTTGTGAAATTAATATGTGTTAAAATAATGTAGAATTAAAGAACGCTGAAATAATATCTGCGGATGCGGTAGATCTAAAAGTTATACATTTGTTTCTTACGTGTTTTGGTGTAGCCAAGAAGATTTTTTTATGCAGATTTTATATAAAATGCGGGCGAATACAAAAAAGGATTCTTTATTTCCAAATAACATGCTGCAGATACACTATCATCATGACCTGTGTGACTTGTGGCTGTCAAATAAAATACAATGCTCTGATAACTGCAGTAAACTCATTTCCGCTACCTTAGTAAATATTGTAAGTTGCTCTCTGTGTACGTTCTACACCGGTTTTTTGGGTCAACAGACCCTCTGTTACTAGTATATCTCCCCCACAGAAACTCTGGCTGTCTAGTGACCAGCATGTCCTGTAGAGACACAGCTGTGCTTGTCTGTCAGTTTCACACTTATATTATTGAAATGTCTTTGTAAGCCACGTTGTCCTGTAGAGACACAACTGTGATTATTATATAAACGGCATGGTGTGTTATAAAATACAATATATAATAATGAGAATACCTTACACATTACAGTCTGCAGCCAGAAACACTGGTTCTAAAATACACTGCATAGAAATGTGGCCGTGATAGGTAATTGGTTATGCCCCACATTTCTCAAAATGACATACACTGTAGAATATATCTGCAATTCACTACGCTTGTAACACATATTTCATCGCCCCAACTCCTGTCTGCTATACATATAGGCCAATTTTACGCCTAAAATAGCACAAATAGTTAATATTGGTGTATTTTCATACACTTATCAAAACTTTGGGTTTCTACATAATTTTCTATTTATATGGCCTAATTAGCAATACTATTCAGCTGCATTCTGAGATATATATATATATATTAATGTACACCCTGCACGCCGTCATGCCTGAACAAAACAGAAATGTAGATTTTTTGCGAATTTATTAAAAAGAAAACTGAAATATCACACGGTCATAAGTATTCAGACCCTTTGCACAGTATTGCGTGCAATATTACACTCAGTCATTCCGCCTGTTACTGTATACATGCTGTAATCCACATATAGTCTGTAAAAGTGCGAATTACAGCGCCATGTAAATACACGCCTAAGGTATAAGCATAATTATAGGAATTTGTAAGTTTCCAAAAGTAAACCCCAATGTATAATTAATATGATATTCTGCCATCTAGTGGCCGTAATAGGTAATTGTTATGCCACACATTTCTCAAAATGACATACACTGTAGAATATATCTGCAATTCACTACGCTTGTAACACATATTTCATCGCCCCAACTCCTGACTGCTATACATATAGGACAAATTTACGCCTAAAATAGCACAAATAGTTAATATTGGTGTATTTTCATACTTATCAAAACTTTGGGTTTCTACATAATTTTCTATTTATATGGGCTAATTAGCAATACTAACAACACCTGACATTACCGCGGAACTGCGTGCTTTCAAACTAAATCACCCCTGACAAATCTAGCTAAAGTCTTTTAAATCACATACAATGGTTGTCATTTTTCATATGGTCAGCATATTAATAAAGTGCAAAAACATGATAACATAAGTCCTAAATGCCTAATAATCGCATATTAATCATAAATAAGTTCTAAATGTCTATTTCTTGTGTGTTGTATATTAATAAAGTGCAAAAATCACTGACCTATGTGGCCTGCATATTAATAAAGTGCAAAAATCACTGACCAATGTGGCCCGCATATTAATAAAGTGCAAAAATCCCTGACCTATGTGTTCAGCATATTAATAAAGTGCAAAAACATGATAACATAAGTCCTAAATGACTAATAACCGCATATTAATAAAGTGCAAAAAACATAACATAAGTCCTAAATGACTAATAACCGCATATTAATAAAGTGCAAAAACATGATAACATAAGTCCTAAATGACTAATAACCGCATATTAATAAAGTGCAAAAAAATCCCTGACCTATGACAAAAAGCTAATATAATATAAACCAAAGATATAAAAAGAATGCTGAATTTTTACTAAACAGGTTGCTGCAGAATAAAAATGTCACAGCATGGAATAATAATGCTGAATTTATTTTCAAAGGATCCGTAATACCAGGGTCTAACTTACTGGATTTGGTACGTAGTACAACGCAGAGCCATGCTCTGAACAGTAGAAATTTACCGCCGGGTTGGGATTCATAGTATTGAAATGTCTTTGAGATGCTGTTTTATTGTGAGAAATAAATCTTTTTAAATTTTTTACAATATCGTGTCTTTGGTTTTTATTCGTATAAAACACGCCGCTTCTTACTTGTGTTGTAACATTGGGTCATATTATAACTTGTGTTGTGACATTGGTGCATATCTCTTCTGTGTATATAAGGCAGCCACAAGGATAAAACCTGCTACAATGTGAATAAACACAACTTGCAATGGCCTCAGTAGATAACAAATAACTTTGCAGATGCCATCTTCAGGACTAGAGTTGAGCGACCTTGACCTTTTTAGAGTCGAGCCGGGTTTTGCGAAACCCGACTATGTCCAAAGTCGGGTCGAGTGAAATCGGCCGATTATGACGTAAAGTCGGGATCGACCGAAACACGAAACCCAATGCAAGTCAATGGGGCAGCATAGTCGGCAGTGAGTGGGGGCCAGGAAAACACCTAGAGTGGCCATTTTAATGTCAAAACCATCCATTCTTCTTAATGAAGCTTGTCAAGCGTAATTTACCTTATAATAATTGGAAGGCATTTGAAATTGGGGGTCATTTGGCTAAAGTTGTGGGGGGTAGGGCTGGTTCAAGTAATTAGTGGGCCCAGGAAATCTGGACCACGTCACGGCAGTGGAGCAGGGAGAGGTAAGTATTTCAACTTTGCAAGTGCTGTGAACCTGAGCAAGCAGGGGGGGCCCACTCGTTGGCATTGGCACTGGCACAGGGCCCCTCAAAGTACAGCGGTGTGTTTGCACGGCGGGGGCGCCTCCCACCGGCAGCAACACTTTTGCGTACTATGAGAGGCCCTGTGCCAGTGACGTCGCCAACTAGTATTCCTCCCCCCACCTGATGAAGGAACCTGCACTTTCATCTGCACCTTCCTCTTTGTCCCCGTGTAAGGTGGTATGGTATGCGGGAAGAGCAACCTGACTTTCAGCAGGGTCACAATGTTGTTGTGTAGCGTGCACGGGGAATGTTGCGTTATGGGTCAATGTACCAGCAGACTCATCTATCACTGGCTGGGCAATGGGCACGATGAAGTGGAAACACAGATATAGGCCCAAAGAAGAAAGTGGGCTAAATGCAGTTCAAAATTGGTAACACAGGAATAACCAGGGGGCATTGCAGTGGAGGACAACTGGAATGAGAGGCTGACACAGAGAGTAGGGCCAAATCAGTAAGTAGTCGAAATGCAGTTCAAAATTGGCAACCGTAGTAAACAGGCGGCACAGCTTTGTTCAGTGGAGGAGAACAGCAAGGAGTGGCAGACACCGATAGTAGGCCCCAAACCAACTAGTACGCCAAATGCAGTTGTTCCATTTAACCACAATTTAATGAGAGCCTGAAGATAGAAGCTCAGGAAAGGCAACCTGGGGAACACCTTGGAGTGTAACACACCATCTCTCTCCACCCCATACCCATTTTGTATGGCCTAATGCAGTGTACTTTTCTACAACTACTAAACGAGAGTCGGAAGACCGAAGCAATGGCAAGGAAACCTGGGGAACACCTTAGAGTGTAACACACCCTCTCTCTACACCCCATACCCAATTTGAAGGCCTAATGCAGTGTAGTTTCCAAGAACTACTAAACGAGAGCCGGAAGATCGAAGCTCAGGAAAGGCAACCTGGGGAACACCTTGGAGTGTAACACACCCTCTCGCTACACCCCATACCCAATTTGAAGGCCTAATGCAGCGTAGTTTCCAACAACTACTAAACGAGAGCCGGAAGATCGAAGCTCAGGAAAGGCAACCTGGGGAACACCTTGGAGTGGAACACACCATCTCTCTACACCCCATACCCAATTTGAAGGCCTAATGCAGAGTAGTTTCCAAGAACTACTAAACGAGAGCCGGAAGATCGAAGCTCAGGAAAGGCAACCTGGGGAACACCTTGGAGTGTAACACAACGTCTCTCTACACGACGGAAGGGCTGATTCTTAGGAAGGAAGGCTGTTGGAAATAAGCATTGCGCGTCCGAGGGTGATTATATTCTTATTAGGTATATACTCACCCTCGGACGCGCCCTGCTTCTTTATTTGGAATGAATGTTTATTTGCAATGTGGTGTTGACTTTCTCTATTATTTTGGTAATTAATGATTTTATTATTTTCATTATTTTGCATCTTCTCGGCAATAATATAAAGAAGACGCGACAGGACAACACTCGGTGGATGCCATATGTGTGTTTTCAATTTAAAAAAACTTTCAGTTAACTACTTGCAGGAGAAAGTAATTGTAGCTGGTGGCCATTTTTAGTACTGTACCAGATTAGAGTTGTGTGTTTGTTTTTAATGTTAAAATGTCTGCATTTGATATCTCACCAGTATTTTCTTTTTTATAAGCAAAATACTTATTTTTATATTTTCTGATGTTGGTTCCAGGGGTACACGGCCAGCAGTGCCCTGGTCAGTGTAGTAGTAGTTGAAAGAATGGACCGCAGACAGGCATCGAAGGCCTAAAATAATAACACATGGCTGTAGGCAATTTTAAATTGGTTCCAGGGGTACACGGACAGCAGTGGTGTGGTCAGTGGAGGCCTAGTGGAAGGAGTGACCGCAGACAGGCATCGAAGGCCTAACATAACAAACTTGGGCTGGCTGTAGGCACTTTTAAATTGGTTCCAGGGGTACACGGGCAGCAGTGGTCTGGTCAGTGGAAGTCTAGTGGAAGGAGTGACCGCAGACAGGCATCGAAGGCCTAAAATAATAACACATGGCTGTAGGCAATTTTAAATTGGTTCCAGGGGTACACGGACAGCAGTGGTGTGGTCAGTGGAGGCCTAGTGGAAGGAGTGACCGCAGACAGGCATCGAAGGCCTAAAATAATAACACATGGCTGTAGGCAATTTTAAATTGGTTCCAGGGGTACACGGACAGCAGTGGTGTGGTCAGTGGAGGCCTAGTGGAAGGAGTGACCGCAGACAGGCATCGAAGGCCTAAAATAATAACACATGGCTGTAGGCAATTTTAAATTGGTTCCAGGGGTACACGGGCAGCAGTGACCTGGTCAGTGTAGTAGTAGTTGAAAGAATGGACCGCAGACAGGCATCGAAGGCCTAAAATAAAAAAATTGGGCTGGCTGTAGGCAATTTTAAATTGGTTCCAGGGGTACACGGCCAGCAGTGCCCTGGTCAGTGTAGTAGTAGTTGAAAGAATGGACCGCAGACAGGCATCGAAGGCCTAAAATAATAACACATGGCTGTAGGCAATTTTAAATTGGTTCCAGGGGTACACGGACAGCAGTGGTGTGGTCAGTGGAGGCCTAGTGGAAGGAGTGACCGCAGACAGGCATCGAAGGCCTAAAATAATAACACATGGCTGTAGGCAATTTTAAATTGGTTCCAGGGGTACACGGACAGCAGTGGTGTGGTCAGTGGAGGCCTAGTGGAAGGAGTGACCGCAGACAGGCATCGAAGGCCTAAAATAATAACACATGGCTGTAGGCAATTTTAAATTGGTTCCAGGGGTACACGGGCAGCAGTGACCTGGTCAGTGTAGTAGTAGTTGAAAGAATGGACCGCAGACAGGCATCGAAGGCCTAAAATAAAAAAATTGGGCTGGCTGTAGGCAATTTTAAATTGGTTCCAGGGGTACACGGCCAGCAGTGCCCTGGTCAGTGTAGTAGTAGTTGAAAGAATGGACCGCAGACAGGCATCGAAGGCCTAAAATAATAACACATGGCTGTAGGCAATTTTAAATTGGTTCCAGGGGTACACGGACAGCAGTGGTGTGGTCAGTGGAGGCCTAGTGGAAGGAGTGACCGCAGACAGGCATCGAAGGCCTAAAATAATAACACATGGCTGTAGGCAATTTTAAATTGGTTCCAGGGGTACACGGACAGCAGTGGTGTGGTCAGTGGAGGCCTAGTGGAAGGAGTGACCGCAGACAGGCATCGAAGGCCTAAAATAATAACACATGGCTGTAGGCAATTTTAAATTGGTTCCAGGGGTACACGGGCAGCAGTGACCTGGTCAGTGTAGTAGTAGTTGAAAGAATGGACCGCAGACAGGCATCGAAGGCCTAAAATAAAAAAATTGGGCTGGCTGTAGGCAATTTTAAATTGGTTCCAGGGGTACACGGGCAGCAGTGACCTGGTCAGTGTAGTAGTAGTTGAAAGAATGGACCGCAGACAGGCATCGAAGGCCTAAAATAAAAAAATTGGGCTGGCTGTAGGCAATTTTAAATTGGTTCCAGGGGTACACGGGCAGCAGTGGTGTGGTCAGTGGAGGCCTAGTGGAAGGAGTGACCGCAGACAGGCATCGAAGGCCTAACATAACAAACTTGGGCTGGCTGTAGGCACTTTTAAATTGGTTCCAGGGGTACACGGGCAGCAGTGGTCTGGTCAGTGGAAGTCTAGTGGAAGGAGTGACCGCAGACAGGCATCGAAGGCCTAAAATAATAACACATGGCTGTAGGCAATTTTAAATTGGTTCCAGGGGTACACGGACAGCAGTGGTGTGGTCAGTGGAGGCCTAGTGGAAGGAGTGACCGCAGACAGGCATCGAAGGCCTAAAATAATAACACATGGCTGTAGGCAATTTTAAATTGGTTCCAGGGGTACACGGACAGCAGTGGTGTGGTCAGTGGAGGCCTAGTGGAAGGAGTGACCGCAGACAGGCATCGAAGGCCTAAAATAATAACACATGGCTGTAGGCAATTTTAAATTGGTTCCAGGGGTACACGGACAGCAGTGGTGTGGTCAGTGGAGGCCTAGTGGAAGGAGTGACCGCAGACAGGCATCGAAGGCCTAAAATAATAACACATGGCTGTAGGCAATTTTAAATTGGTTCCAGGGGTACACGGGCAGCAGTGACCTGGTCAGTGTAGTAGTAGTTGAAAGAATGGACCGCAGACAGGCATCGAAGGCCTAAAATAAAAAAATTGGGCTGGCTGTAGGCAATTTTAAATTGGTTCCAGGGGTACACGGGCAGCAGTGACCTGGTCAGTGTAGTAGTAGTTGAAAGAATGGACCGCAGACAGGCATCGAAGGCCTAAAATAAAAAAATTGGGCTGGCTGTAGGCAATTTTAAATTGGTTCCAGGGGTACACGGGCAGCAGTGACCTGGTCAGTGTAGTAGTAGTTGAAAGAATGGACCGCAGACAGGCATCGAAGGCCTAAAATAAAAAAATTGGGCTGGCTGTAGGCAATTTTAAATTGGTTCCAGGGGTACACGGGCAGCAGTGACCTGGTCAGTGTAGTAGTAGTTGAAAGAATGGACCGCAGACAGGCATCGAAGGCCTAAAATAAAAAAATTGGGCTGGCTGTAGGCAATTTTAAATTGGTTCCAGGGGTACACGGGCAGCAGTGGTGTGGTCAGTGGAGGCCTAGTGGAAGGAGTGACCGCAGACAGGCATCGAAGGCCTAAAATAATAACACATGGCTGTAGGCAATTTTAAATTGGTTCCAGGGGTACACGGGCAGCAGTGACCTGGTCAGTGTAGTAGTAGTTGAAAGAATGGACCGCAGACAGGCATCGAAGGCCTAAAATAAAAAAATTGGGCTGGCTGTAGGCAATTTTAAATTGGTTCCAGGGGTACACGGGCAGCAGTGACCTGGTCAGTGTAGTAGTAGTTGAAAGAATGGACCGCAGACAGGCATCGAAGGCCTAACATAACAAACTTGGGCTGGCTGTAGGCACTTTTAAATTGGTTCCAGGGGTACACGGGCAGCAGTGACCTGGTCAGTGTAGTAGTAGTTGAAAGAATGGACCGCAGACAGGCATCGAAGGCCTAAAATAAAAAAATTGGGCTGGCTGTAGGCAATTTTAAATTGGTTCCAGGGGTACACGGGCAGCAGTGACCTGGTCAGTGTAGTAGTAGTTGAAAGAATGGACCGCAGACAGGCATCGAAGGCCTAAAATAAAAAAATTGGGCTGGCTGTAGGCAATTTTAAATTGGTTCCAGGGGTACACGGGCAGCAGTGGTGTGGTCAGTGGAGGCCTAGTGGAAGGAGTGACCGCAGACAGGCATCGAAGGCCTAAAATAATAACACATGGCTGTAGGCAATTTTAAATTGGTTCCAGGGGTACACGGGCAGCAGTGACCTGGTCAGTGTAGTAGTAGTTGAAAGAATGGACCGCAGACAGGCATCGAAGGCCTAAAATAAAAAAATTGGGCTGGCTGTAGGCAATTTTAAATTGGTTCCAGGGGTACACGGGCAGCAGTGACCTGGTCAGTGTAGTAGTAGTTGAAAGAATGGACCGCAGACAGGCATCGAAGGCCTAAAATAAAAAAATTGGGCTGGCTGTAGGCAATTTTAAATTGGTTCCAGGGGTACACGGGCAGCAGTGACCTGGTCAGTGTAGTAGTAGTTGAAAGAATGGACCGCAGACAGGCATCGAAGGCCTAAAATAAAAAAATTGGGCTGGCTGTAGGCAATTTTAAATTGGTTCCAGGGGTACACGGGCAGCAGTGGTGTGGTCAGTGGAGGCCTAGTGGAAGGAGTGACCGCAGACAGGCATCGAAGGCCTAAAATAATAACACATGGCTGTAGGCACTTTTAAATTGGTTCCAGGGGTACACGGGCAGCAGTGGTCTGGTCAGTGGAAGTCTAGTGGAAGGAGTGACCGCAGACAGGCTTCGAAGGCCTAACATAACAAAATTGGGCTGGCTGTAGGCACTTTAAATTGGTTCCAGGGGTACATGGGCAGCAGTGTATGGTCAGTGGAAGTCTAGTGGAAGGAGTGACGGCAGACAGTCTTCGAAGGCCTAACATAACAAAATTGGGCTGACTGTAGGCACTTTTAAATTGGTTCCAGGGTAACACGGCCAGCAGTGGCCTGGTCAGTGTAGTAGTTGTAGAAAGAAGGGACCGCAGACAGGCTTCGAAGGCCTAACATAACAAAAATGTCAAAACAATGGTATTGTCAGTGCCAGGCATTGAAGGATGTCAGCGGCTAGACTACACATTGGTGAAGCTGTGAGAGATAATTTTGCTAGTGGTAGAGCACTGTTTGAGCTGGGGGGGGGAACTGTCTTGTGGCCGGCGGTACAGGCACAGGGCCCCTCATATTACAACGGTGTGTCTGACGTTGGGTGCGCACCACCACCGCCAGAGACACTTTATTGTACTATGAGGGACCCAGTGGCAGTGCCGTCGACCAAAAGCGGCCACACCCACCTCTTCAGACAAACAGCACTCTCAAGGGTCCAAGCGCAAAGTGGCGATAGCACGGCCCCGTGTGGGGAGTTTGGCCATTTCGTGAGGTGGAAACATGTCGTATGCTGGACAATCAGGTGAAGAAAATTACGAGATTGGAAAAGTCATTCAGAATAGTCCACAGGCAAGACCTTTTCATAGGAAAGCTAGGTGTCAGCCGGGCAGGGTGGGGCAAAAGATTTTGAAATCCAGTTGTGGTTCATTTTAATGAAGGTTAGATCATCTACATTTTGGGTAGCCAGACGAGTCCTTTTTTCTGTTAGTATTGAACCTGCAGCACTGAATACTCTTTCTGATAGGACACTAGCTGCCGGGCAAGCAAGCTCCTGCAATGCATATTCTGCCAATTCTGGCCAGGTGTCTAATTTGGATGCCCAGTAATCAAATGGGAATGACGGTTGAGGGAGAACGTCGATAAGGGATGAAAAATAGTTTGTAACCATACTGGACAAATGTTGTCTCCTGTCACTTTGAATTGATGCTGCAGTACCTGTCCTGTCTGCGGTCATAGAAAAATCACTCCACAACCTGGTCAGAAAACCCCTCTGTCCAACGCCACTTCTGATTTCTGCCCCTCTAACACCTCTGGTCTGCTGGCCCCTGGAGCTCGTGTGAGAACGATCACGGGCGCTGTGTGCAGGGAATGCCAGAAGCAAACGGTCAACAAGAGTTGATTGTTTTGTTGCTAATATTAGTTCCAAGTTCTCATGTGGCATAATATTTTGCAATTTGCCTTTATAGCGAGGATCAAGGAGGCAGGCCAACCAGTAATCGTCATCGTTCATCATTTTTGTAATGCGTGTGTCCCTTTTGAGGATACGCAAGGCATAATCCGCCATGTGGGCCAAAGTTCCCGTTGTCAAATCTGCGGTTGTGCTTGGTTGAGGGGCAGTTGCAGGCAAATCTACGTCACTTGTGTCCCTCAAAAAACCAGAACCCGGCCTTGCCACGCCACCAATTTCCCGTGCCCCCGGGAAAGCTTCCTCATTAAAAATATACTCATCCCCATCATCCTCCTCATCCTCCACCTCCTCTTCGCCCGGTACCTCGTCATGTACACTGCCCTGACCAGACAATCGCTGACTGTCATCAAGGCTTTCCTCTTCCTCTGGTGCAGACGCCTGATCCTTTATGTGCGTCAAACTTTGCATCAGCAGACGCATTAGGGGGATGCTCATGCTTATTATGGCGTTGTCTGCACTAACCAGCCGTGTGCATTCCTCAAAACACTGAAGGACTTGACACATGTCTTGAATCTTCGACCACTGCACACCTGACAACTCCATGTCTGCCATCCTACTGCCTGCCCGTGTATGTGTATCCTCCCACAAAAACATAACAGCCCGCCTCTGTTCGCACAGTCTCTGAAGCATGTGCAGTGTTGAGTTCCACCTTGTTGCAACGTCTATGATTAGGCGATGCTGGGGAAGGTTCAAAGAACGCTGATAGGTCTGCATACGGCTGGAGTGTACAGGCGAACGGCGGATATGTGCGCAAAGTCCACGCACTTTGAGGAGCAGGTCGGATAACCCCGGATAACTTTTCAGGAAGCACTGCACCACCAGGTTTAAGGTGTGAGCCAGGCAAGGAATGTGTTTCAGTTGGGAAAGGGAGATGGCAGCCATGAAATTCCTTCCGTTATCACTCACTACCTTGCCTGCCTCAAGATCTACAGTGCCCAGCCACGACTGCGTTTCTTGCTGCAAGAACTCGGACAGAACTTCCGCGGTGTGTCTATTGTCGCCCAAACACTTCATAGCCAATACAGCCTGCTGACGTATGCCAGTAGCTGCCCCATAATGGGAGACCTGGTGTGCAACAGTGGCAGGTGCGGATGGAGTGTTTGTGCGACTGCGGTCTGTGGACGAGCTCTTGCTTCTGCAGGAGGACGAGGAGGAGGAGGAGGAGGGGGTGCGAACGGCTACAGACAACTGTTTACTAGACCGTGGGCTAGGCAGAACTGTCCCAAACTTGCTGTCCCCTGTGGACCCTGAATCCACCACATTTACCCAGTGTGCCGTGATGGACACGTAACGTCCCTGGCCATGCCTACTGGTCCATGCATCTGTTGTCAGGTGCACCTTTGTGCTCACAGATTGCCTGAGTGCATGGACGATGCGCTCTTTAACATGCTGGTGGAGGGCTGGGATGGCTTTTCTGGAAAAAAAGTGTCGACTGGGTAGCTCGTAGCGTGGTACAGCGTAGTCCATCAGGTCTTTGAAAGCTTCGCTTTCAACTAACCGGTAGGGCATCATCTCTAACGAGATTAGTCTAGCTATGTGGGCGTTCAAACCCTGTGTACGCGGATGCGAGGCTAAGTATTTCCTTTTTCTAACCATAGTCTCATGTAGGGTGAGCTGGACTGGAGAGCTGGAGATCGTGGAACTAGCGGGGGTGCCGGTGGACATGGCAGACTGAGAGACGGTGGGAGATGGTATTGTTGCCGCCGGTGCCCTAGATGCAGTGTTTCCTACTACGAAACTGGTGATTCCCTGACCCTGACTGCTTTGGCCTGGCAAAGATACCTGCACAGATACAGCAGGTGGTGCGCTAAATGGTGGTCCTACACTGCCGGAAGGGATGTTGCGTTGATGACTAGCTTCATTGGCCGAGGGTGCAACAACCTTAAGGGACGTTTGGTAGTTAGTCCAAGCTTTCAAATGCATGGTGGTTAAATGTCTATGCATGCAACTAGTATTGAGACTTTTCAGATTCTGACCTCTGCTTAAGGAAGTAGAACATTTTTGACAGATGACTTTGCGCTGATCAATTGGATGTTGTTTAAAAAAATGCCAGACTGCACTCTTTCTAGCATCGGATACCTTTTCAGGCATTGCAGACTGAGCTTTAACCGGATGGCCACGCTGTCCTCCACCAGGTTTTGGCTTTGCCACGCGTTTTGGGCAAGATACGGGCCCGGCAGATGGAACCTGTGGCGATGTTGATGCCTGCTGCGGCCCCTCCTCCTCCTCTGCTTCAGAACTGCTGCCGCCTGCACCCTGTTCCCCCAATGGCTGCCAATCGGGGTCAAGAACTGGGTCATCTAATAACTCTTCTTGTACCTCCTGCGCAACTTCGTCTGTGTCACCGTGTCGTTCGGTGGTATAGCGTTCGTGATGGGGCAACATAGTCTCATCAGGGTCTGATTCTTGATCAGCACCCTGCGAGGGCAATGTTGTGGTCTGAGTCAAAGGACCAGCATAGTAGTCTGGCTGTGGCTGTGCGTCAGTGCACTCCATGTCAGATTCAATTTGTAATGGGCATGGACTGTTAACTGCTTCACTTTCTAAGCCAGGGACGGTATGTGTAAAGAGCTCCATGGAGTAACCCGTTGTGTCGCCTGCTGCATTCTTCTCTGTTGTTGTTTTTGCTGAAGAGGACAAGGAAGTGACTTGTCCCTGACCGTGAACATCCACTAACGACGCGCTGCTTTTACTTTTACCAGTTTCACGAGATGAGGCAAAAGAGCTAGAGGCTGAGTCAGCAAGATAAGCCAAAACTTGCTCTTGCTGCTCCGGCTTTAAAAGCGGTTTTCCTAATCCCAGAAAAGGGAGCGTTCGAGGCCTTGTGTAGCCGGACGACGAACCTGGCTCCACAGCTCCAGACTTAGGTGCAATATTTTTTCCCCCACGACCACCTGATGCTCCACCACTACCACTACCCTCATTACCAGCTGACAATGAACGCCCCCGGCCACGACCTCTTCCACTAGACTTCCTCATTGTTTTAAAAACGTAACCAAACTAACGTTATTTGTTGCAGTCACACAACTTACACGGTGAGCTATAACTTCAGTATGATTTAGCTACCCCTTTACAGGTTGGTGAGACCACAGCGAAAATCAGGCCCAATGTTACACACTCTTTTTTTGGTGGCTGCAAATTAGAGAGATGCCCCACACGCAGGACTGTCACTGAAGCACAAATGTTAATATTAATGTCACACTATTATTTTTTTTTTATTTTTATTTTTTTCAGGAACACTTTAGAAACCCCCCAAAAAAAAAAAAATAGATTTTTGCAGGGAGAATTTAGAAAACAAATGTAACAAACTATATGCTTTCTATGGGCCACTGAGTGAGAGATGACGCACACAGGAATCAGGAGTGGCACACAAGCCCAGAGGCCAATATTTTTCTACCAATGATTGATGGAGTTATTTTCTCTGGTAGATTTTGGAACCCAAATCAAGGAAAAAAAATGTAGGCTTTCTATGGACCACAATTGGAGAGAGAGAGAGAGAGAGATGGCACACCCAGGAGTCAAGACTGGCACACAAGCAGAAAGGCCAATATTAATCTCCCACTGTTTTTTTTGGTTGTTTTTTTTTTTTTTTTTTTCAGGGAGACTTTAGAAAAAAAAATAATAAAAAAAATATGATTTTATCAGGAAGAATTTAGAAACCAAATAAAATAAAATGATTTTTTCAGGGAGAATTTAGAAAACAAATAAAACCAAAAATAGGCGTTCTATGGCCCACTGACTGAGAGATGACGCACCCAGGAGTCAAGACTGGCACACAAGCAGAAAGGCCAATATTAATCTCCCACTGTTTTTTTTGGTTGTTTTTTTTTTTTTTTTTTTCAGGGAGACTTTAGAAAAAAAAATAATAAAAAAAATATGATTTTATCAGGAAGAATTTAGAAACCAAATAAAATAAAATGATTTTTTCAGGGAGAATTTAGAAAACAAATAAAACCAAAAATAGGCGTTCTATGGCCCACTGACTGAGAGATGACGCACCCAGGAGTCAAGACTGGCACACAAGCAGAAAGGCCAATATTAATCTCCCACTGTTTTTTTTGGTTGTTTTTTTTTTTTTTTTTTTCAGGGAGACTTTAGAAAAAAAAATAATAAAAAAAATATGATTTTATCAGGAAGAATTTAGAAACCAAATAAAATAAAATGATTTTTTCAGGGAGAATTTAGAAAACAAATAAAACCAAAAATAGGCGTTCTATGGCCCACTGACTGAGAGAGAGAGAGAGATGGAACGCTTAGTACTGGCACACAAGCCCAAAGGGCAATATTAATCTCCCTTTTTTTTTCCAGGGAGAATTTCTGAAACCCAAAAAAAAAATAAAATAGGCTTTCTATGGCCCACTATTTGTGAGAGAGATGGGACGCTCAGGACTGGCACAGATGGCACGCTCAGGACTGGCACAGAAGCCCAGAGGCCAATATTAATCTCCCTTTTTTTCTGGGAGAATTTATAAAACCAAAAAAATATTTAAATAGGCTTTCTATGGCCCACTATTTGTGAGAGAGATGGCACGCTCAGGACTGGCACAGATGGCACGCTCACAACTGGCACAGAAGCCCAGAGGCCAATATTAATCTCCCTTTTTTTCTGGGAGAATTTATAAAACCAAAAAAATATTTAAATAGGCTTTCTATGGCCCACTATTTGTGAGAGAGATGGCACGCTCAGGACTGGCACAGATGGCACGCTCACAACTGGCACACAAGCCCAGAGGCCAATATTAATCTCCCTTTTTTCAGGGAAAATTTATAAAACCAAAAAAAAAATTAAATAGGCTTTCTATGGCCCACTATTTGTGAGAGAGATGGCACGCTCAGGACTGGCACAGATGGCACGCTCACAACTGGCACACAAGCCCAGAGGCCAATATTAATCTCCCTTTTTTCAGGGAAAATTTATAAAACCAAAAAAAAAATTAAATAGGCTTTCTATGGCCCACTATTTGTGAGAGAGATGGGACGCTCAGGACTGGCACAGATGGCACGCTCAGGACTGGCACAGAAGCCCAGAGGCCAATATTAATCTCCCTTTTTTTCAGGGAGAATTTATAAAACCCAAAAAAAAATAAAATAGGCTTTCTATGGCCCACTATTTGTGAGAGAGATGGCACACTCAGGACTGGCACACAAGCCCAAAGGCCAATATTAATCTCCCACTGTATTTTTATCAGGGAGAATTTATACACCCCACAAAAAAAAATACAGAAAAATGAAAAGGCTTTCTATGGCCCACTATGTGAGAGAGATGGCACACACAGGGATGGCACTCTAGCAGAAATGCCAAATTGCCAATCTTAATCTCCCACCAAAAAAAAAAAAAAAAAAAAAACAGGGAATGTCCTACAATTACTATCTCCCTGCCTGCAGTAATCTCAGCCAGGTATGGCAGGCAGCTACTATCTCCCTGCCTGCAGTAATCTCAGCCAGGTATGGCAGGCAGCAATAAGGAGTGGACTGATGCACAAATGAAATAAAAAGTGTGGACAAACAAAAAAGATAGCTGTGCAGAAAGGAAGGAACAAGAGGATTTGTGCTTTGAAAAAAGCAGTTGGTTTGCACAGCGGCGTACACACAGCAATGCAGCTATCAGGGAGCCTTCTAGGGCAGCCCAATGAGCTACAGCGCTGAGGGGAAAAAAAAAAAAAAAAAAAATTCCACTGTCCCTGCACACCGAGGGTGGTGTTGGACAGTGCAAATCGCTGCAGCACAAGCGGTTTTGTGGTTAATGGACCCTGCCTAACGCTATCCCTGCTTCTGACAAAGCGGCAGCAACCTCTCCCTAAGCTCAGATCAGCAGCAGTAAGATGGCGGTCGGCGGGAACGCCTCTTTATAGCCCCTGTGACGTCGCAGACAGCAAGCCAATCACTGCAATGCCCTTCTCTAAGATGGTGGGGACCAGGACCTATGTCATCACGCTGCCCACACTCTGCGTTTACCTTCATTGGCTGAGAAATGGCGCTTTTCGCGTCATTGAAACGCGACTTTGGCGCGAAAGTCGCGTACCGCATGGCCGACCCCGCACAGGGGTCGGATCGGGTTTCATGAAACCCCGACTTAGCCAAAAGTCGGCGACTTTTGAAAATGTTCGACCCGTTTCGCTCAACCCTATTCAGGACACAAAAAAGAGAAAGCAAATATCAATCCAGGTACAATACAAGTACAAATGTGTTATAAAACAAAGTTCTGCTTCACAAAGATCACCAAACAGCATGAGTTTGTACAAAAATATCTGACCCTCAGATAACACAGCTGTTTTCTGAGAAAGCTAATACAAAAAACAAATAACCTCAGATGCCATCTTCAGGACACAATAACTTTTCTGTTTGTGAGAATAAACATTTATGGGGTACGCAAATACAACAACAATTGCTTGACCTAGGTGCTATAAACCTCTGACCCACAGTTAACCTAATTTAGGTAATGTTCACCATTTAGTTAGTGTTTGAGAATACTTTTCACATAACAGGATGTAGGATTGCATACAGAAACATCAGCCCTATTCACTATATGGATACACTGTGAATAAAACAAAAGCTTACAGAATCAAACTCGGGGCTACGTATAAAATCTATTATAAAACAAATGAGAAAGGTGTTATAAACCACGTGTAAAATAAATACACGACTAGGCTATAATTATAAACATGTGTTATTCCACAAAATACGGGAATAATATCAAAACTACAACAAATTAAACTATATTAAACTATATCAAAAGGGGAAATCAAACAAGGAGGGACAGCTGGATACCAGCCGTCAAACAAGGGGAGGGGAGGGGTTACACACTTTGATACACTTTGATAGGGGCGGGGCACCTGTCAGATTGAGTTTGACGAAACCACCCGCTTATACACTACTATACCCTAAGTGATGTTCTGCCATATACACGTTTGCCTGACGTTAGCCTGTTCACAGCGGCAGACTGCACTTCATATGGGCACAGAACAATCTGTAGCAGATGGGCATAGGCTGCCATTGCTCTCTGAAGCACGAATCCGGTTTAGATATGCTACATAGAACGATGATCTGTTGTGAAAATTAAATGATCACTGCTATGAACATTGAATCCCCAGACCTCCTCGTGCAAGCCTGAGATAATTTTGTGAAACCGTGCGCTGAGTGTCGGCTTAGCATGATGAGGCCAGGGGATTTCAGCGTTCACGGCAGTGATAAGAAGATGCGATGATAAACAGATGGGTGAAAGTGAAGAGCGGAGACCGGATGGGTGGAAATGAAGAGCAGAGTGGCCGGTGAGGTGATGATAAGGATTATTTTTATTTTTGAACCTTTCAATGGCCCTTTATGGTTAAGAAAAGTGTTGGCCAACTAAATCTGAGAGGAAACATTTTGGCGTATGCGGATCTTAGTAATATTCAATTAAAATTAATTTCAATATATTTCACTCTATCCTAGATTTTACGGTTGTGCTGGACTGTTGAGTGATGACTCGCATTATCATGTACAAACCATACAAAAGTTTGTGGGTTTTTTTTTGCAGCCTTCCCTGTAATTACACAATTTCTGAATTATGTAATCATCTTCATCACTTTTAGACCTCATTCAGTTCAATTATTTTTCTAGTGCACAAAACAGATGATTTTCATCAATGTTTTTCATCTGAGTTTCTTCAGTGTTTGGTCAGTTTTTCCTTCATCAGCGATTTTCTTGAATGAAACGTTACAAAGCTTCTCCTGTCCATTAGAATGCTAAACACGGACAGCTCACTGATTAGAATGTGTGTCGTCAGTGATTTTCACAGATCCATAGACTTACAATGGGTAATATTGATGTGAAATCTTGGTTCCAAAACGGGCATGTCTCTATGATTTCATAACGGACACGTCATCCTCAAAAAACCACAGACATCCATGAAAAATGCAGATAGAACACGTACATGAGAAACAGACGTCTGAATGAAGCCTAATAATTTTTCATTCCGTTGTAGTATTTGAGTGACTATAACACTGTCGATTTTGTAGACTAAAGAATTTTTCAACCCATTACTTTTCTATTACAGGGTAACACCAAGATTAATACCTTTAACTGGGCGACGATTAGAAAGCTGAGCTTCAAAAGAAAAAATTTCCTGATAAAACTTCATCCACATATTGATGTGAGTTAAGAAGAATGTTTATTGTATGTCATTTTCGTTTCTTTAAAAGGATAGTCCCAGAATTGAAAGTTAAAAGCTATCCACAAGAAGTGGGCTAAAGAACTGATTGTAGGCGAAAGGGGATCTTCAGATATGGTCTATCACATTGCTGGAGAAAACTATGTGGAGCTCTTGGCTGTTTACGGCAGTCCGATAGACAATGAATAAAAAGGAGGTTGAGCATGTGCCCGTCGATGCATTTCTGTTCTGTGCTATAGCATCGCAGTATACAGCACAAGTGATGAAACGATCTCAGCTCCAAGTCCCCTAAGGGGACTAACAAGAAGAGTGAACAATAATAAAAAAAAAAAAATTAAAAAGTTCAAATCTTCAACACCCTTTTCCCCCATAAAAAATAAAGATATTAAAAAAATTAAAAATATACATATATGGTATCACTGCATTCAGAAAAGTCAGATCTATCAAAATATAAAATTAGCCCTATCAGTATACAGCGCAAAAAATACACCGTCAAACAACTTCATTGACTGAAAAATAAAAATGTAACGGATCTTGGAAAATGGTGACAACCCTAAAATTTTTATTTTTGCAAACTGATTTTTTTTCACCACTAATATAATAAAAAACTGGACGTGTCTGGTATCATAGTAATTGTACTAATGAGGAGAATCACATTTTTTAGGTCATTTTTACCACAACATTTACACCGTAAAAACAATTCCCAAAGAAAATACCAGAATTGCTTTTTTTTCACCATTTCAACCCACTTGGAATTTGTTTTCCTCATTTACCAGTACACTATGTGTTAAAATGAATGAGGTCATTGAAAAGTACAACACACTCATATGTCTATGTGGATAGAAAAATAAAAAAAAATTATTGCTCTGGGAAGACTGGGAGGAAAAATGAAAATGCAAAAAAAATGGAAATTGACATGATGGTGAAGGCGATAATGAGCTGAGTTAAATCACGGATACCGAACACGGACTTCACCAGAAAGTTTGTGTTACTGTTCGGGTTTGGCCCCCTGAACACCGGGTGTTTGTCACACGGTCATGTGCAGGACGGGGCGGCAAGCACCGCTTCTGGTCAGACAGCCGTGGTTCCCACGCTGTCAAATGACAGCATGAGTGCGCAGCTGTGATCGGAGGTATAAAGTTTACCTCCGGTCATTGGTGTCTGCTAATAACAGTGAGAGCAGGAGCGACTGATGGGAGTATTCATCAGCCGCTGCCTGCGCTGTAAATAAATAAATAATTTAAAAAAAAAGTCGGTTCCCCTGTATTATTGATAACCAGCCAGGCAAAACTCACAGCTGCGGGCTGCAAGCCTCAGCTGTCAGCTTCAGCAAGGCTTGTTATCAAGAAAAAAGGGGACCCCACGCTGTATTTTTAAATTCATCTTATAACTAATTTAAAAAAATGCCCCCCCCCCCCTTCATTTTTGACAATCAGCCTTGCTAAAGCAGACAGCTGGGGGCTGGTATTTTTAGGCTGGTAAGGGGTCATGGATATTGCCCCTCAGCCTACAAATAGAAGCTCGCAGCCACCCAGAAAAGGCGCATCTATGAGATGCGCCAAATCTGGCGCTATTCCAGGCTCTTCCCACTTGCCCTGTAGCAGTGGCAAGTGGGATTCATATTTGTGGGGTTGATGTCACCTTTGTATTGTCCGGTGACATCAAGCCAATGGCTTAGTAATGGAGAGGCGTTTATAAGACGCCTCTTCATTACTTATCCTATAGTTATCTGGTAAATAAACACAGCCAGAATAAAGTCTTTTATTTCAAATAAAACAAAACACTTATTTAAAAATAAACACAGTTATACTCACCTAACACCTAATTCCACTGAATCTCTCGTCTCCTGTAATAAAACAAAAATAAAAAACAACAATATCCCTTACCTGTCCGTCGTTCTGTGCAACACTGTAATCCATGTCTGGGGAATAAACAGTTTTAGGCTGTGTGCACACGTTGCTGATTTTTCGCGTTTTTTTCGCGTTTTTTGGGGATAAAAACGCTATAAAACCGCAAAAAAACAGCATACAATACGCATCCCATCATTTAGAATGAATTCCGCATGTTTTGTGCACATGATGCGTTTTTTCCGCGAAAAAAACGCAGCATGTTCATTAATTTTGCGTTTTTTTTGCGGATTTCCCACTATAAAATGCATTGGGAAATGTCCGGAAAAAAACGCATCAAAAAGGCGGCAAAAACGCGGTAAAAACGCATGCAGATTTCTTGCAGAAAATTTCAGGTTTTTCTCAGGAATTTTCTGCAAGAAATCCTGAACGTGTGCACATAGCCTTAAAGCTGGACGGTGCCAAGTTGCGACCGTCCAGGATGAGAACCACTGGTGAATGAGCTGCTGCTAGCACAGCATCATTGACTAGTGGTGACATCATCATGGTTACCTCAGGTCAGTGAGGCTGAGTTCCCAGCCGGGCTGATCTGCGGTGAGCTTAGTGAGATCACCACTAGCACCGTGATGCAGAGGCGGGTTCACCGCAGTGAAATTCTACCCGTGAACTCGCCTCTGCACCTTAAAACTTTCTCACATTGCTAGCCAGGATCTCACCAAGATCCACAGTTCAGCCTGGCTGGGAACGCAACCTCAGTGACCTCCGGTAACCTCCAAGACGTCACCATTGGTCACTTATGCTGTGCTCGAAGCAGCTCATTCATCAGTGGTTCTCTGCCTGGACAGTCGCATCTTGGCACCATCCAGGATGAAAATTGTTTATCCACCAGACATGGATTAGGCTATTTTCACACTAGCTTTTTAGCAATACGTCGCAATGCGTCGTTTATGGGAAAAAACGCATCCTGCAAAGTTGTTTGCAGGATGTGTTTTTGCCCCATAGATTAACATTAGCGACGCATTGCCACACGTCGCAACCGTCGTGCGACGGTTGCGCCGTGTTGTGGCGGACCGCCGGGAGCAAAAAACGCTACAAGTAACATTTTTTGCTGCCGACGGACTGCTTTTTCCGACCGCGCATGCGCGGCCGGAACTCCTCCTCCACATCCCCGCACCTCACAATGGGGCAGCGGATGCGATGAAAATCTGCATCCGCTGCACCCGTTGTGCGGCGCAAACGCTAGCGTCGGTAACCTCGGCCCGACGCACTGCGACGGGCCGAGCCCGACGCTAGTGTGAAAGTAGCCTTACGGTGTGGGACAGAACGACAGACAGGTGAGTGACATGGTTGCTTTTTATTTTTTTTTATTACAGGTGACAAGGGATTCAGTGAAATTAGGCGTTAGGTGAGTATAACTGTGTTATTTGTAAATAAAAATGTAAAAGTGTTTTATTTCAAATAAAAGACTTTATTCTGGCTGTGTCTTTATTTACAATACTAGATGGTGGCCCGATTCTAATGCATTGGGTATTCTAGAATATGCATGTCCTCGTAGTATATTGCCCAGTCACATAGTATATTGTCCAGCCACGTACTATATTGTCCAGCCACGTAGTATATTGCCCAGCCACGTAGTATATTGGCCAGCCACGTAGTATATTGGCCAGCCACGTAGTATATTGCCCAGCCACGTAGTATATTGCCCAGCCACGTAGTATATTGCCCAGTCACGTAGTATACAGCAGGGGTGTCAAACTGCATTCCTCGAGGGCCGCAAGCCATGCGCGTTTTCAAGATTTCCTTAGCTTTGCCCAAGGTGCTGTAATCATTATGTGTGTAGGTGATAAAATTATCACCTGTGCAGTACAAGGAAATCCTGAAAACATGACCTGTTTGCAGCCCTCGAGGAATGCAGTTCGACACCCCTGGTATACAGCACAGACACGTAGTATATTGCCCAGCCAGGTAGTATATTGCCCAGTCACGTATGTAACAGGTTAAAAAATAAAAAATAAACATACTCACCATCTGAAGAGCCCGTTGTAGTTCCGGCGCTTGTGTGCGGTGTATTGTCCCAGGATTGGTATCAGCGCAGGACCTTCCATGACGTCTAGGTCACATGACCGTGACGTCGAGGTCACATGACCGTGACGTCGCGGTCACATGACCGTGACGTCATGGAAGGTCCTTCGCCCATAGCATCTTTGGAAGCGGAACCTGCCGCTTGCAGTGCCGAGGAGAGGACGCGACGGCGGAAGGTGAGAATAAGGTTTTTTTTTATTATTATTTTTAACATTAGATCGTTTTACTATTGATGCTGCATATGCAGCATCAATAGTAAAAAGTTGGGGACACACAGGGTTAATAGCGGCGGTAACGGAGTGCGTTACCCGCGGCATAATGCGGTCCGTTACCGCCGGCATTAACCCTGTGTTAGCGGTGACCGGAGGGGAGTATGCGGGTGACAGGCACTGACTGCGAGGAGTAAGGAGCGGCCATTTTCTTCCGGACTGTGCCTGTCGCTGATTGGCAGCTGCCGAGACCAATCAGCGAATGAATAACCGTGACAGACAGAAGGACAGACAGACGGAAGTGACCCTTAGACAATTATATAGTAGATAACTATAGGATTATAGACACCTCTCCATTAGTAATCCCACTCATCAATGCGGTCAACTGTATCGGCATCCAGCCAATACAGTTGAACTTGCGATGACGGGCGGGGCCCTGCTCAGGGGCCCCATAGCGGCCAGGTGGCAGCGCAGGGAGATCGATTCTCACTGCTCTGCCACAGAATGTAACTGTATTGGCGTGCTGTGTATGCCGATACAGTTACAATAGCGTTGCTCCAGGTGGACCCAGGGTAAACGCCCCCTCTTCTCACCCGGTAGCTACGCTACTGTCTCCCACTAGGAGTTAGCTAAGCTCAACAAAAGGCTAGCTTGGAAAATAGATACCATGAGGTTTAACTGCTTTGTTCAGTCAGCTATGATTTCATAAGGAGAATATGGACTTATTGTACTTCCTGATCACACACTGGTTACATTTTCGAGATCTCTGGACCAGACCGAACACCTTCCTGGGTCTCTTCCATTATAGCATCACAGGATGGGGAGATAAGTAGAATGGCTAGTAGGAGACAGGTAGCAAAGCTGTGTTTGATCTCAACGCCTAGCAGGTGCCCGGCCACATCTGATGGCACCAAAAGCACTTTCCTAGGACCGTCCATTAAGGAGTTATGACCCATCTTCGATTTGGGAGTTTCTAGCTGCAAGAGGCAAGGGGAGAGATTTAGGTTCAGCCCAGAGGGCAGCAGGGGAATGACCCAAAGGAGATAAAGGCTAGTGTAAGGCCACGTGGTCTCTCTCTGATATGCTTGCTGTTCACTTTGAAAGTGGGTGCCACGTTGAGTAACGTGCTATGAAGAAACGAGGAACCAGCTGCTGGCCCATTCCCATGTGGCCCGGTGCACACATGACCTAACATCAACTCAATAACTGACATGATCCATCTGCTTATATCTTTTGTTCTACCACTATTTGTATTTCCATATTTGACCATTGTATATGCATAACCATTGTGTATATAGTGTATTGCCTAGTGCGCCCTTAAGGTGACAAAATATATAATTTAACCTTGCGCCGCTCTTTTATCACGATCCACAAATCCACACAACAGTTTCTCCACTTAACTTATAATGCTCACGGGCTAGTTTCTGGCCTGATTAAATCCCATTAATGGACCGGGCTTATATCTAATGAGGAACTGATGGTAGTCCTACTGGGCAGACCAGCCGCTGTTTCCCTGGTGCTAGTGAAATGGGCCTCTCAGCCTGTCCAGGTTGTGAGCAAGTTTTGTGCCAGGTCAGTGACTGCATGGGCAACAACTTCTTCCCCGCACCTCCCTGAGCCCATGTGGACAGGGTGTGTCTGTGTAAAACTGTGCCAAGCTTACCTTAGGTGTCCGCAGGGGGTGCGGAACATCACGTTGGTGATAGTGGGGAGACCGCATTATGTGATCCTTCTGACATAATAAAATCAGGTGGGGTAGCGAAGTGCGAGTTCATCATACATGGGTTCTTCTAAGCAGCTGCCTAGCACTCAGAATATGAAAATGGGGGAGTCCCACAAAGCAGGAGAAAGATATAGGAAGATAGCAAAGTGTTTTCAAGTTGCCCTTTTCTTAGTTCAAAATGTAATTAAGAAATGGCAGTTAAAAGGAAAAGCTAAATTTCAGCGAGAGCTGCTCGTAGAATTGCTAGAGAGGCAAATCAGAACCACTGCTTAACTGCAAAAGACCTTCAGAAACATTTAGCAGGCTTTGGAGTTATGGCACATTGTTCTACTGTTCAGAGCCACCTGCACAAATATGGCCCACATGGAAGAATCATCAGAAGAAAACCTCTTCTGCGTCCTCGCCATAAAATTCAGCGTCAGAAGTACGCTTCAGAAGTAAAAGCCTGATGCTTTTTGGAAACAAGTCCTATGGACCGAACAGGTTAAAATAGAACTCTTTGCCCACAATGATCAAAGGTATGTGTGGAGAAAGAAAAAGAATTTAACGAAAAGAACATCTCGCTAACCATTAAGCATAGGGGAAGATCAATCATGCTTCGGGGTTGTGTTGCAGTCAATGGCACAAGGAACATTTCACTTGTAGAGGGAAGAGTTAATTTAATGAAATTTCAACAAATTCTTGATGCAAACATAATACCTTCTGTAGAAAAGATCATGTTGAAACGAGGATGGTTTGTACAATTGGATAATGATCCTAAACACACATCAAAATCCACAATAGACGACCTCAAAGTCACAAGCTGAAGGTTTTAAAATGGCAGTTTACAATCTCCTGATCTGAACATCATTGAAAATCTGTGGCTAGACCTCAAAATAGCAGTGCATGCAAGACAACCCAAGAATCTCACAGAACTGGAAGAATTTTCCAAGGAAGAATGGATGAAAATCCCTCAAACAAGAATTGAAAGACTCTTGTCTGGCTACAAAAATCATTAACAAGCTGTGATATTTTCAAAAGGGGGTGTTACTAGCATGCAGGGTGCCCAAACTTTTGTTTGGCCCATTTCCCTTTTTGTAATTTTTAAAATGTAAACGATGAAAAAATATTTTTTTTGCATAAAATACATCTTTAACTTTAGGCCTTTTAGAGATCATTTTATTTTCAACTTGCTTAACTATTCACAATAACGGTAATTTTGACCAGGGGTGCTCAAACTTTTACATGCCACTGTATTACTAAATTCCCTGTCTAAACAGCCCTTTATAATGTTATTCACTTAAATCCATATTTTTAAAAAAAGGTATTTATAAGCTCTGCTTTTCTAATGCTAATTAGGTCTTTGGCTAGTCCATGCCATCTTTGACTAATGCCATGTTCTGCACTTCCGGTCATGTGCAGTGTGTGTACACACCTGAAAATGATGCATGACATAGCACATATTCACTCTGTCGGCACCATTATAGTCTATGGCCCCTTCAGTGCCCGAATCCCATTTTGCATAGGGGCACGGACATAAGATCCAACAGGACCAGTAAACAGGTGCCAAAATGCAGTGTTAAAGCTCCCAAGTCAGATCTCCACCTCCTTAATCATTAGAGGCTCAGACTGCTGCTCTTTCCGTCCCTCATACTTCACCCTACAAAACAAGTCATTCCATTCTGGTACAATAAAAATAGAAAAATTATAAACTGCAAACATTTTCTTCATTAGTTTGTAGAGGATCAGATCTTTTTGCAATCACGTCTTCATTTTCTTGTATCTTGTCTTTTATAGACCTTGTGTAAAGACACTTTAGAGTTCACTATGGTAAGTCGAGATGTCTGTAAAACCTTTTGGAAAACTTGTGTGGAGTATCATGCCTTCTTCCGCCTATCTGAAGAACCCAAATGTAAACCAAGACCATTCCTCTGCAGTAAAGGCTCGAACTTCCGATACAGGTAAAAGACAATTAGTCTAGAGTTACTGGAAAATAACAATTTCATTCTAGAATCGTCATAATAAAATTTGAAACAAAGGAAAAAGTGAATGTTGGGGTCTGGTATAAATTGATGGTGAGTTTGCAAAAGTAATTTCTTCTACTTGGAGCAAGATATTATAATCTCAGTAAATATTATTTGTAAAAAAAAAATTGCAAAGGCTCCATAAAGCTCATTGCTGTACCACCGAACTATTTATGGACTCTATGCTTGAGAATTCTTAAAATCTTATTCTCCAGTCCTTTAAATGTTAAAATTAGCAATTTACTTATTAACAATCTTCTACATTCGCAAGATTGTAGGGATTTTTTATGTTATTTACTGCTCCTTGCCTACGTTACTGGCCACTGCTGCGGTCTGGCTGTGGTGACCAAACAAATGCAGCGCACACAAGCTGTTTGCTATAGCTTGTAAGTGCTGCTCTGAGGCTGGCTACATCATTGGAGTGCACTATTAGCTCCTAATCCAGGCTAGATCCAGTCCCCTCATGACCATAATTAAGGGAGCTTAGTCTCCAGAAACGCGTTGAAATTCTTACCTATATGGTTCGTGCTGAAGTCTGTATCCTCCATGTTTAAAGTTTGTGAATAAAGAAAACTCTTTTTTACGGATTCGGTGAAGCTGGACATTCCTTTCTTTTTTTAACTAAGAGTTGTGCAAGAATTTTTGTGACTTGGCATTTTCACTCCGGTTTCTACCATATTCACCAAAGTTGGTGGAGTTGGGGAGGGACAGGGGCACAACAACATGTGCTTGTCAAATTCCTGTCAAGCTGTGGCGTGCCTTTTGCCACAAATCTTACTTCAGTCCTTGATTGGAGTAAAATTTGTGCCGAGGCACACGGAGGCATCTGATTCATTAAGATGCACCTGTTTCATTACATGGCGTCCGTTCCCTCATCAAGACCGGCGTGAACAAGGCCAGTCTTTATGAATTAGCCCCTATGTTCTCTTTCATTTCATCTTCAGTGGAAGAACCCAAAAGCAGTTGATTGATTCGTGGACTAAAGGAAAAGCAAAGAATCTTCCCTTTGAAAGGTACGTTTTTCATAACTAAAAGTCACGTATGGGCTCACTGGTAAATGTACTTTACAACAGATTTGTCTACTGCAATTCCAGAAGACATTTACAAGCAAACCTTCATGAAAGACAATGCAGATCTTCCCCCGACCTCCTGACCGAAGTGGCCAAACAGGTAACGCATCCCTAAAATGTATACAAATCCACATCTACTTCTATACTTCATCTTTAAATGCTGGCAACAGCAGATGCAGTGTGGTCTTCAAACTCACTACCTCACCTATAGAACTAAGGAGCACTATACCAAAAGTAACATAATATTTGTAAATCACTAAATGGATATTGACAATGTCTTACTGACCATGTCTTTCTGACCATTTTCCAGCCCAATGACTTGCGCCTACTATACACCAGCAGACCATGCTCCAGGAGTGTAAACAGCGTGGGCTGGGATCCAGTACTAGACAGGCATCGAAGAAACTCGGCCATTGAAGTCATTTTTACTTCAGAGATGGAGCATCCAAAACTGGAGGTGCTGGAACAAGTGTCTTTGCAGCCTTCAAAAAGTAGCTCTTCATTCCCTGGGTGCAGCTATGGTGACATAGCCAGTGGGTTGTCACAAGAGCGTCCATACAGGAGACCATTGTCTTGTTATGAGGAAACTAATCATTTTTCTGGGAATCGTAAAAGTTCTTCTGAAGGCAGCATGAGGGAGACAGTCCCTGCATCACCAAGGACGTATATCGATATGGGTCCTACAGCAAGACATAAGTTCTATAAAAGCCCTCCAAGCATATATTGCTACACCGATGGCATATCGCCAATACCAGCTCAGACAGCCGCAGTAGTTGAGGAAATTATAAGACTTACTAGCCAATCTAAACTTTTTGCAGGACAACCAGCGGATAGGAGTCCAAGTGCCAGAAGGTTAAAGGAATATCATCAACCAGTTTACCCTCGGACCAGTTGCAAAAATAGTTCAGGCATGGGATCGCAGGTAGAAACATACATAACAAATGCAGAAGATGATCAAGAATCTTATCCCAAGAGATCTTTGAGTCATTCAGACATGAAATCTGAAGGTTTTCCCCATGCTTCAGAATTCAGACCTCTAGGTCCCTACCCCATACTTAGTAGAACATCGAGTGTCTCAAGGAACCCCCTACCTCATCAGCTTCCTCCATTACCTCTTCCACCACCACCATTACCACCACGTCCTCCTCCTCCATCAAACTCAAAGAAAGGTCCACAAGTCACAGAAAGATATGTATACAGTGGGACTGAATCGAGTGACTCAGAATCAGAGATTATAAATCCATATTACTATGCTGTATTTGGGAAAAATATAAGACATCCCATGGCGAGAGTCAGATTGTCCTCAGGCAGCCTTCAACTAGAAGAAGAGGAAGACCTCCCCTTTAATATCCATGCATGGGAAAGCAGGAAGCCTAAGCAAGAGTGGAAGCATTTTCATACCTAAACTCTACATCCTACTTTGACCATCATTTTTCACATGTATCTAGAAATAATCTACTGTATGTACAAAGTTGAGAAACTTGGTAAATACATTGCTTTACTCACATTTGCACTCGTCCACATTACAGAGCTGCATTACCAATTCTGCTGGTCTGGTCAGTTAACAAAATTTCGAAATACACCATCAACTAGAAGGGCATCAAAACATCGCTGAAAAAAGGCCATACTTACTAATACAGGTTTACAAAGTTTCAACCAGAGATCTAAGGGAGAACATTTCTCCTTGCGAAGAGTGCTAAGCCAGTGTTAGGAGACTTATAGGTCATACAATCAGTGCCGGACTGGGTAAAAAAAAAGCAGCCCTGCCACACAAACACCACCAGCCCACATACTATAACACTCCCCCCACACCCGATTAGTGGATTTTGCTATACTTTGTCGGACCCTTCAAACACTCCTCTTAAAGGCATTATTTGAAGAGCCTTGTGTGAAAGCCGCCGCAGTGCATCATGGGGGTCCCAGCGGTCAGACCCCAGCGACTACATAAGTCTTGGGATAGAGGATTACTTGGCATAATCCATTTAAATGGGTTTTCCAATTTATACACCGTATTTTCGGACTATAAGACGCACCTAGGTTTTAGAGGATGAAATTAGGGGAAAAAAAACTGAAGCAAAAAATGTGGTCAATTCTGTACTTAATGTCCCCTATTCTGGTAACTATGATCCCCTCATCCCTGGCCTGGTATGCATGGCCTCCTCATCCCTATACTGGTATGCAGGGTCCCCATCTCGTCTAAATATGCATGGCCCCATCCCTATCCTGGTAGGCAGGGCTCGATCATTTACTTGTTATGATTGGCCCCCATCCCAGTCCTGGTATGCATGGTCCCATCCTTTCCTTGATTAAACCTATATAGAAAAGAAATACCAATAATATCTTAAAGTGAGAAGGCAGGATACTGAAAACAAACATATAAACCCAAAAGAAAGTATCCAAAGGCAATATAACAACATATAAATTTTTATTTAATAAAACATAACACTACATGATTGTACAACAATATAATTAAAAAGCATGTACAACATGCTGAAGACGAAAAATAAAAACAAACAAATTTTTAATGAAAAGGTATATATACAGTATATATGTAAAGTTATTATGAGGGAGTGGGTTTGTGAGCTGGTCAAAGTAGAGCATATATATCACATAAAAGGGGCTGTTGACATAATAGCTAATCAAAAAACAATTGTATAATTATAAGTATAATCAATCTAGTACAGATAATGCTGAAAATTAATAAATTATACCAAGATGAAATAATGGTTGTTCAGCACTATATGGCAGTGTAGAGCTATCAAAAGATATTATAACTTGATGAGATATAAATAAGGTAATTTATTAGCCCTAGCATGTATGATGCAACAAATTCATATTTATAAAGTGCATAGTACAATTGAAGATGAGACAGCTAGTCAACGGTATCCTGGGCACATCTAACCATATATTGCACTATATAATATTAATTAACTGCAAAGTGCATAGTGCAAATGGTAAAATAATTAATTAAATAAGATATACAAAAAAGAAGGAGAATAATGGTTAGTGTGCACTACATGGCGGTAATAGATCTAATATAGTTGGTCAAAGCCATGTTCAAAATGAGATATAGGTGAGGCAATTGATGACCCTATATATTATAAGGCACTATGTCAGGATACCCAAAGAACAGAGAAGCCATGAATATAAATAAGTAACATATAGTGATACTGACCAGGAAGCACAGCCCGCTCCCTCACTACACTCCAACGCGCGTTTCGCTTCCGCTTTGTCAGGGAGTCTAAATATGCATGACCCCATCCCTATCCTGGTAGGCAGGGCTCCATCCTTTACTTTTTATGATTGGCCCCCATCCCAGTCCTGGTATGCATGGTCCCATCCTTTCCTTATCTTGGTATGCATGGCGCCATCAGAAAAGATTAACAAAAACAAACCATTGCACTTACCTTCCCAGCACTCCCTTGCAGCATCTTGTTCTGATTCCAGCAGCTGCTTTATGTTTGTAAGCAGCGCATGGCAGGGACATCATGCGCTGCTTGCAAGCCGAAGGGCAGTTGCCGAAATACTCAGTGCTCTGCACGCCAGGACTGTTCATCGCAGAGAGCAGTGAGTATTCATTGCTCTTAAGTAGCGTGCAGTGTCTCAGCCTGAGCCTTCCTGCTGGGACCGGCGGTCACATGTGCCGATACTTAAGAGAAATATTCATTTCTCTTAAGTATCGGCACATGTGACCGCCGGCAGCAGCAGCAAGGCTCCGGCTGACACTGCGTGCTACTGAAAAGCAATGAATACTCACTGCTCTCTGTGATGAACAGTCCTAGCGTGCAGAGAGCACTGAGTATTCTGGCAGCTGCCCTTCGGCTTGCAAACAGCGCATGACATCCCTGCCATGCGCTGCATACAAGCAGAAAGCAGCTGCTGGCGATGGAACAAGATGCTGCGATGGAACAAGATGCTGCGAGGGAGCACTGGGAAGGTAAGTGTAGTGGTTTTTTTTTTTTAATCTTTTCTGATGGGGCCATGCACACCAGGATAAGGAAAGGATGGGACCAATCATCAGGATAAGGATGGGGCCATGCATACCAGAATGGGGGTGGGGCCCAATCATACCAGAATAAGGATGGGACCAATCATACCAGGACCGGGATGGGGGCCAATCATACCAGAATGCTAAAAAGAAATTAATTTTCATTGCCCTCCATGCCCATGGGGGTGGAATGCAGTGAAAATTAATTTCTCTTTAGCAGCAGGCACAGGAGTTAGCCGCAGCCGCCGCCTCCTGCCTCTGTGACCCACTGCTCCGCCGATGCTGCTTCCCCACCTCTCCACCACAGACCAATGTCGCCTCTCCGACAACACGACAGAAATGGTACTGTGCAGGGTATATATACAGGACAGGAAAAGTGGTACTGGGCAGGTTATATATACAGGACAGGAAAAGTGGTAATGTGCCGTGTATATGTATATACAGTGGGGCAAAAAAGTATTTAGTCAGTCAGCAATAGTGCAAGTTCCACCACTTAAAAAGATGAGAGGCGTCTGTAATTTACATCATAGGTAGACCTCAACTATGGGAGACAAACTGAGAAAAAAAAAATCCAGAAAATCACATTCTGTTTTTTTTTAACAATTTATTTGCATATTATGGTGGAAAATAAGTATTTGGTCAGAAACAAACAATCAAGATTTCTGGCTCTCACAGACCTGTAACTTCTTCTTTAAGAGTCTCCTCTTTCCTCCACGCATTACCTGTAGTAATGGCACCTGTTTAAACTTGTTATCAGTATAAAAAGACACCTGTGCACACCCTCAAACAGTCTGACTCCAAACTCCACTATGGTGAAGACCAAAGAGCTGTCAAAGGACACCAGAAACAAAATTGTAGCCCTGCACCAGGCTGGGAAGACTGAATCTGCAATAGCCAACCAGCTTGGAGTGAAGAAATCAACAGTGGGAGCAATAATTAGAAAATGGAAGACATACAAGACCACTGATAATCTCCCTCGATCTGGGGCTTCACGCAAAATCCCACCCCGTGGGGTCAGAATGATCACAAGAACGGTGAGCAAAAATCACAGAACCACGCGGGGGGACCTAGTGAATGAACTGCAGAGAGCTGGGACCAATGTAACAAGGCCTACCATAAGTAACACACTACGCCACCATGGACTCAGATCCTGCAGTGCCAGACGTGTCCCACTGCTTAAGCCAGTACATGTCCGGGCCCGTCTGAAGTTTGCTAGAGAGCATTTGGATGATCCAGAGGAGTTTTGGGAGAATGTCCTATGGTCTGATGAAACCAAACTGGAACTGTTTGGTAGAAACACAACTTGTCGTGTTTGGAGGAAAAAGAATACTGAGTTGCATCCATCAAACACCATACCTACTGTAAAGCATGGTGGTGGAAACATCATGCTTTGGGGTTGTTTCTCTGCAAAGGGGCCAGGACGACTGATCCGGGTACATGAAAGAATGAATGGGGCCATGTATCGTGAGATTTTGAGTGCAAACCTCCTTCCATCAGCAAGGGCATTGAAGATGAAACGTGGCTGGGTCTTTCAACGTGACAATGATCCAAAGCACACCGCCAGGGCAACGAAGGAGTGGCTTCGTAAGAAGCATTTCAAGGTCCTGGAGTGGCCTAGCCAGTCTCCAGATCTCAACCCTATAGAAAACCTTTGGAGGGAGTTGAAAGTCCGTGTTGCCAAGCGAAAAGCCAAAAACATCACTGCTCTAGAGGAGATCTGCATGGAGGAATGGGTCAACATACCAACAACAGTGTGTGGCAACCTTGTGAAGACTTACAGAAAACGTTTGACCTCTGTCATTGCCAACAAAGGATATATTACAAAGTATTGAGATGAAATTTTGTTTCTGACCAAATACTTATTTTCCACCATAATATGCAAATAAATTGTTAAAAAAAACAGACAATGTGATTTTCTGGATTTTTTTTTTCAGTTTGTCTCCCATAGTTGAGGTCTACCTATGATGTAAATTACAGACACCTCTCATCTTTTTAAGTGGTGGAACTTGCACTATTGCTGACTGACTAAATACTTTTTTGCCCCACTGTATATATATATATTTATATATTTAGGACAGGAAAAGTGGTACTGTGCCATGTATATATTTACAGGACAGGAGGGGAGTGGTACTGTACAGTGTGTATATATATATATATATATATATATATATATATATATATATATACAGGACAGGAGAAGTGGTACTGTGCAGTGTATATATACAGGACAGGAGGAGTGGTACTGTGCAGCGTATATATACATGAGAGGAGAAGAGGCACTGTGCAGCGTATATATACAGGACAGGAGAAGTGGTACTGTGCAGTGTATATACACAGGACAGGAGACGTGGTACTGTGCAGTGTATACTTCTCCTGTCCTTTATATACAGTTCAGTCCATATATATTTGGACAGAGACAACATTTTTCAAATTTTAGTTATAGATATTACCACAATGAATTTTAACCCCTTCATGACCCAGCCTATTTTGACCTTAAAGACCTTGCCGTTTTTTGCTATTCTGACCAGTGTCCCTTTATGAGGTAATAACTCAGGAACGCTTCAACGGATCCTAGCGGTTCTGAGATTGTTTTTTCGTGACATATTGGGCTTCATGTTAGTGGTAAATTTAGGTCAATAAATTCTGCGTTTATTTGTGATAAAAACGGAAATTTGGCGAAAATTTTGAAAATTTCGCAATTTTCACATTTTGACTTTTTATTCTGTTAAACCAGAGAGATATGTGACACAAAATAGTTAATAAATAACATTTCCCACATGTTTACTTTACATCAGCACAATTTTGGAAATTTTTTTTTGTTAGGAAGTTATAAGGGTTAAAATTTGACCAGCGATTTGTCATTTTTACAACGAAATTTACAAAACCATTTTTTTTAGGGACCACCTCACATTTGAAGTCAGTTTGAGGGGTCTATATGGCTGAAAATACCCAAAAGTGACACCATTCTAAAAACTGCACCCCTCAAGGTACTCAAAACCACATTCAAGAAGTTTATTAACCCTTCAGGTGCTTCACAGCAGCAGAAGCAACATGGAAGGAAAAAATGAACATTTAACTTTTTAGTCACAAAAATTATCTTTTAGCAACAATTTTTTTATTTTCCCAATGGTAAAAGGAGAAACTGAACCACGAAAGTTGTTGTCCAATTTGTCCTGAGTACGCTGATACCTCATATGTGGGGGTAAACCACTGTTTGGGCGCACGGCAGGGCTTGGAAGGGAAGGAGCGCCATTTGACTTTTTGAATCAAAAATTGGCTCCACTCTTTAGCGGACACCATGTCCCGTTTGGAGAGCCCCCGTGTGCCTAAAAATTGGAGCTCCCCCTCAATTTTTTCATTTTCACATGGGCAACAGGATAAAATGGATCCTAAAATGTGTTGGGCAATTTCTCCTGAGTACACCAATACCTCACATGTGGGGGTAAACCACTGTTTGGGCACATGGTAAGGCTCGGAAGGGAAGGAGCGCCATTTGACTTTTTGAATGAAAAATTATTTCCATCGTTAGCGGACACCATGTCGCGTTTGGATAGCTCCTGTGTGCCTAAACATTGGCGCTCCCCCACAAGTGACCCCATTTTGGAAACTAGACCCCCCAAGGAACTTATTTAGATGCCTAGTGAGCACTTTAAACCCTCAGGTGCTTCACAAATTGATCTGTAAAAATGAAAAAGTACTTTTTTTTCACAAAAAAATTCTTTTCGCCTCAATTTTTTCATTTTCACATGGGCAGTAGGATAAAATGGATCATAAAATTTGTTGGGCAATTTCTCCCGAGTACGTCGATACCTCACATGTGAGGGTAAACCACTGTTTGGGCACTCGGCAGGGCTCGGAAGGGAAGGCGCGCCATTTGACTTTTTGAATGGAAAATTAGCTCCAATTGTTAGCGGACACCATGTCGCGTTTGGAGAGCCCCTGTGTGCCTAAACATTGGAGCTCCCCCACAAGTGACCCCATTTTGGAAACTAGACCCCCCCAAGGAACTTATCTAGATGCATATTGAGCACTTTAAACTCCCAGGTGCTTCACAGAAGTTTATAACGCAGAGCCATGAAAATAAAAAATAATTTTTCTTTCCTCAAAAATGATTTTTTAGCCTGGAATTTCCTATTTTGCCAAGGATAATAGGAGAAATTGAACCCCAAATATTGTTGTCCAGTTTGTCCTGAGTACGCTGATACCCCATATGTGGGGGTAAACCACTGTTTGGGCGCACGGCAGGGCTCGGAAGGGATGGCACGCCATTTGGCTTTTTAAATGGAAAATTAGCTCCAATCATTAGCGGACACCATGTCACGTTTGGAGAGCCCCTGTGTGCCTAAACATTGGAGATCCCCCAGAAATGACACCATTTTGGAAACTAGACCCCCAAAGGAACTAATCTAGATGTGTAGTGAGGACTTTGAACCCCCAAGTGCTTCACAGAAGTTTATAACGCAGAGCCATGAAAATAAAAAAAAAAATTATTTTCTCAAAAATGATCTTTTAGCCTGCAATTTTTTATTTTCCCAAGGGTAACAGGAGAAATTTGACCCCAAAAGTTGTTGTCCAGTTTCTCCTGAGTACGCTGATACCCCATATGTGGGGGTAAATCACTGTTTGGGCACATGCCGGGGCTCGGAAGTGAAGTAGTGACGTTTTGAAATGCAGACTTTGATGGACTGCTCTGTGGGCGTCACGTTGCGTTTGCAGAGCCCCTGATGTGGCTTAACAGTAGAAACCCCCCACAAGTGACCCCATTTTGGAAACTAGACCCCGAAAGGAACTTATCTAGATGTGTGGTGAGCACTTTGAACCCCCAAGTGCTTCATAGAAGTTTATAATGCAGAGCCGTGAAAATAATAAATACGTTTTCTTTCCTCAAAAATAATTATTTAGCCCAGAATTTTTTATTTTCCCAAGGGTTACAGGAGAAATTGGACCCCAAAAGTTGTTGTCCAGTTTCTCCTGAGTACGCTGATACCCCATGAGTGGGGGTAAACCACTGTTTGGGCACACGTCGGGGCTCAGAAGGGAAGTAGTGACTTTTGAAATGCAGACTTTGATGGAATGGTCTGCGGGTGTCACGTTGCGTTTGCAGAGCCCCTGGTGTGCCTAAACAGTAGAAACCCCCACAAGTGACCCCATTTTAGAAACTAGACCCCCCACGGAACTTATCTAGATATGTGGTGAGCACTTTGAACCCCCAAGTGCTTCACAGACGTTTACAACGCAGAGCCGTGAAAATAAAAAATCATTTTTCTTTCCTCAAAAATTATGTTTTAGCAAGCATTTTTTTAGATTCACAAGGGTGTCCTGAGTATGCTGGTACCCCATATGTGGGGGTAAACCACTGTTTGGGCACACGTCAGGGCTCGGAAGTGAGGGAGCACCATTTGACTTTTTGAATACGAGATTGGCTGGAATCAATGGTGGCGCCATGTTGCGTTTGGAGACCCCTGATGTGCCTAAACAGTGGTAACCCCTCAATTCTACCTCCAACACTAACCCCAACACACCCCTAACCCTAATACCAACTGTAGCCATAACCCTAATCACAACCCTAACCACAACCCTAATTCCAACCCTAACCCTAAGGCTATGTGCCCACGTTGCGGATTCGTGTGAGATATTTCCGCACCATTTTTGAAAAATCCGCGGGTAAAAGGCACTGCGTTTTACCTGCGGATTTTCCGCGGATTTCCACTGTTTTTTGTGCGGATTTCACCTGCGGATTCCTATTGAGGAACAGGTGTAAAACGCTGCGGAATCCGCACAAAGAATTGACATGCTGCGGAAAATACAACGCAGCGTTTCCGCTCGGTATTTTCCGCACCATGGGCACAGCGGATTTGGTTTTTCATATGTTTACATGGTACTGTAAACCTGATGGAACACTGCTGCGAATCCGCAGCGGCCAATCCGCAGTGTGGGCACATAGCCTAATTCTAAAGGTATGTGCACACGCTGCGGAAAACGCTGCGGATCCGCAGCAGTTTCCCATGAGTTTACAGTTCAATGTAAACCTACGGGAAACAAAAATCGCTGTACACATGCTGCGGAAAAACTGCACGGAAACGCAGCGGTTTACATTCCGCAGCATGTCACTTCTTTGTGCGGATTCCGCAGCGGTTTTACAACTGCTCCAATAGAAAATCGCAGTTGTAAAACCGCAGTGAAATGCGCAGAAAAAAACGAGGTAAATCCGCAGTGGTTTAGCACTGCGGATTTATCAAATCCGCAGCGGAAAAATCCGCAGAGAACCAGAATACGTGTGCACATACCGAAACCCTAACCCTAGCCCTAACCCTAGCCCTAACCCTACCCCTAACCCTAACCCTACCCCTAACCCTACCCCTAACCCTAACCCTATTCTAACATTAGTGGAAAAAAAAAATTTCTTTATTTTTTTATTGTCCCTACCTATGGGGGTGACAAAGGGGGGGGGGGGGTCATTTATTATTTTTTTTATTTTGATCACTGAGATATAATCTATCTCAGTGATCAAAATGCACTTTGGAACGAATCTGCCGGCCGGCAGATTCGGCGGGCGCACTGCGCATGCGCCCGCCATTTTGGAAGATGGCGGCGCCCAGGGAGAAGACGGACGGGACCCCGGCTGGATCGGTAAGTATAATGGGGTGGGGGGGGACCATGGGGGGGGGATCGGAGCACGGGGGGGGAATCGGAGCGCGGGAGGGGTGGAACGGAGCACGGGGGGCGTGGAACGGAGCACGGGGGGGCTGGAATGGAGCACGGGGGGGTGGAACGGAGCACCGGGGGGGTGGATCGGAGTGCAGGGGGGGTGATTGGAGCACGGGGGGGTGATTGGAGCACGGGGGGAGCGGACAAGAGCACGGGGGGGAGCGGAGCACTGGACGGAGGGGAGCCGGAGCAGTGTACCGGCCAGATCGGGGGGCTTGGGGGGCGATCGGTGGGGTGGGGGCACATTAGTATTTCCAGCCATGGCCGATGATATTTCAGCATCGGCCATGGCTGGATTGTAATATTTCACCAGTTATAATAGGTGAAATATTACAAATCGCTCTGATTGGCAGTTTCACTTTCAACAGTCAATCAGAGCGATCGTAGCCACGAGGGGGTGAAGCCACCCCCCCTGGGCTAAACTACCACTCCCCCTGTCCCTGTAGATCGGGTGAAATGGGAGTTAACCCTTTCACCCGATCTGCAGGGACGCGATCTTTCCATGACGCCGCATAGGCGTCATGGGTCGGATTGGCACCGACTTTCATGACGCCTACGTGGCGTCATGGGTCGGGAAGGGGTTAAACAAAACAATTCAGATGCAGTTGAAGTTCAGACTTTCAGCTTTCATTTGAGGGTATCCACATTAAAATTGGATGAAGGGTTTAGAAGTTTCAGCTCCTTAACATGTGCCACCCTGTTTTTAAAGGGACCAAAAGTAATTGGACAGATTAAAATGTTAATTTCTAGTACTTGGTTGAAAACCCTTTGTTGGCAATGATTTCCTGAAGTCTTGAACTCATGGACATCACCAGACGCTGGGTTTCCTCCTTTTTGATGCTCTGTCAGGCCTTCACTGCGGTGGTTTTCAGTTGCTGTTTGTTTGTGGCCTTTCTGTGAAGTTTAGTCTTTAACAAGTGAAATGCATGCTCAATTGGGTTGAGATCAGGTGACTGACTTGACCATTCAAGAATATTCCACTTCTTTGCTTTAATAAACTCCTGGGTTGCTTTGGCTTTATGTTTTGGGTCATTGTCCATCTGTAGCATGAAACGACGACCAATCAGTTTGGCTGCATTTAGCTGGATCTGAGCACACAGTATGGCTCTGAATGCCTCAGAATTCATTTGGCTGCTTCTGTCCTGTGTCACCTCATCAATAAACACTAGTGACCCAGTGCCACTGGCAGCCATGCATGCCCAAGCCATCACACTGCCTCCACCGTGTTTTACAGATGATGTGGTATGTTTTGGATCATGAGCTGTACCACGCCTTCGCCATACTTTTCTCTTTCCATCATTCTGGTAGAGGTTGATCTTGGTTTCATCTGTCCAAAGAATGTTCTTCCAGAACTGTGCTGGCTTTTATATATGTTTTTTAACCAAGTCCAGTAACCCCCGGATAAGGCACGGAGGGTCCGAAGGAGGGGGGCATGACCGGGGCAGGTAGCGAGTGATAGTTTTGTTTGGGGATTTGGGAAAAGGCAGGGAGATGACAGGGAAGGGGGTTTAGAGGGAGAAAGTAAGGGATTGATTAAAGGGGAAGTGATGTAGGGGAAGCGACCTAGGATGGGGGTGAAGGAGGGGGATAAAAAGGACGCAGGGAGGAGCCGTAATCCTCTTTCGCTCCCAAGACAGCCGGACATCAAGCACCATGCACCATGCTCCCCCACCACGCAGGCACCTCTTACCTAACATGGACGTGATCTCCAGGTGGCTGCCAGCACTCACCCCCCAGGATGGTTGGAAAGCATTGCGGAAGGTATCCTGGGGGTGGGCAGTGGTGGTAGTAGCAGGGAGTCCTGTGGCGGCTGGGGGGCAGGTCCGGGGTACAGGAGTGAGGGCAGTTCAGGGTCCCGCAGGAGGAGGGCAGGGGGTCCCACCGCTAACAGCCGCAGGAGGAGTGCGCTGGTGATCGGGCGGTGGATGCTGCAGGCTCCGCTGAGCAGGAGAGGCAGGGAGAATGTGGGCTGGAGCCAACGTAGAGGTGGAGGAGGGAGACCGCGAGATCCCCCGCAGCACAGCAGCAGGGCCAGGGATCCCCAGGGAGGCTTCCAGTGGCAGTTCCGGCTTCACAAGCGGCCGGGGCTGTGAGCGGTCCCCCCGTGGCCGGGCAGGAGAGTCGGGACACATGGGCGGTGCCATCTTGTTTCTGGGGTCCTTCTCAAAGCCCCCTGGTAAGCAGGCTGCCCAACGTGGCGCCTGTAGAAAAAATGCAGAATTCTGGCTCGTCCAGCCAGATGCCCGTGGGGGAAGAGGGGGGAGGAGACCAACACGCAGGACTAGGCCACCAAAAGGCTGTCTATGGAGATGCCGGTAAGGGGGCAACAGCGCAGGATAAGGAGTTCTTCAAGGGAGCCTGGGCCGAGAGATAGCAGAAAGCGACGGCCCAGGGCTGAGAGCACCCCCAGGCAGCCAGGGCCCCACGTCGGGTTGCAGGGCCAAAGCCATCAGCAAAAAATTCAGGGCATAGCCAGGCAGGCAAATAGAAGTAGGGACAGCGAGGCCACCACGCAGTATAGCCACAGGAGCCAGGAAGGAACGCGAGATGAGGGCGCTGAGGACTGTCCTATATACGCTGCACAGTACCTCGCCTCCTGTCCTGTATATATACACTGCACAGTACCACTTCTCCTGTCCTGTATATATACACTGCACAGTACCACTTCTGTCCTGTATATATGCTGCACAGTACCACTTCTCCTGTCCTGTATATACAGTTCAGTCCATATATATTTGGACAGGACATTTTTCTAATTTTGGTTATAGGCATTACCACAATGAATTTTAAACAAAACAATTCAGATTTGGTTGAAGTTCAGACTTTCAGCTTTCATTTAAGGGTATCCACATTAAAATTGGATGAAGGGTTTAGGAGTTTCAGCTCCTTAACATGTGCCACCCTGTTTTTAAAGGGGCCAAAAGTTATTGGACAATTGACTCCAAGGCAATTTCATGGACAGGTGTGGGCAATCCCTTCGTTCTGTCATTCTCAATTAAGCAGATAAAAGGCCTGGAGTTGATTTGAGGTGTGGTGCTTGCATTTGGAAGGTTTTGCTGTGAAGTGAACATGCGGTCAAAGGAGCTCTCCATGCAGGTGAAACAAGCCATCCTTAAGCTGCGAAAACAGAAAAAACCCATCCGAGAAATTGCTACAATATTAGGAGTGGCAAAATCTACAGTTTGGTACATCCTGAGAAAGAAAGCACTGGTGAACTCATCAATGCAAAAAGACCTGGGCACCCACAGAAGACAACAGTGGAGGATGATCACAGAATAATCTCCATGGTGAAGAGAAACCCCTTCACAACAGCCAACCAAGTGAACAACACTCTCCAGGAGGTCGGCGTATCAATATCCAAATCTACCTTAAAGAGAAGACTGCATGAAAGTAAATACAGACAGTTCACTGTACGGTACAAGCCACTCATAAGCATCAAGAATAAAAAGGCTAGACTGGACTTTGCTAAAAAAAAACATCTAAAAAAGCCAGCACAGTTCTGGAAGAACATTCTTTGGACAGATGAAACCAACATCAACCTCTACCAGAATGATGGAAAGAGAAAAGTATGGCGAGGCGTGGTACAGCTCATGGGCATGCATGGCATGCAAGCTTGGGCATGCATGGCTGCCAGTGGCACTGGGTCACTAGTGTTTATTGATGATGTGACACAGGACAGAAGCAGCTGAATGAATTCTGAGGTATTCAGATCCATACTGTGTGTTCAGATCCAGCCAAATGCAGCCAAACTGATTGATCGTCGTTTCATGCCACAGATGGACAATGACCCAAAACATAAAGCCAAAGCAACCCAGGAGTTTATTAAAGCAAAGAAGTGGAATATTCTTGAATGGCCAAGTCAGTCACCTGATCACAAGCCAATTGAGCAGCATTTCACTTGTTAAAGACTAAACTTCAGACAGAAAGGCCCACAAACAAACAGCAACTGAAAACTACCGCAGTGAAGGCCTGGCAGAGCATCAAAAAGGAGGAAACACAGCGTCTGGTGATGTCCATGAGTTCAACACTTCAGGCAGTCATTGCCAACAAAGGGTTTTCAACCCAAGTACTAAAAATGAACATTTTATTTAAAATTATTGAATCTGTCCAATTACTTTTGGTCCCTTTAAAAACAGGGTGGCACATGTTAAGGAGCTGAAACTCCTAAACCCTTCATCCAATTTTAATGTGGATACCCTCAAATGAAAGCTGAAAGTCTGAACTTTAACTGCATCTGAATTGTTTTGTTTAAAATTCATTGTGGTAATGTCTATAACCAAAATTAGGAAAATGTTGTCTCTGTCCAAATATATATGGACCTAACTGTATATGTATATACATATATATATATATATAATATAATATAACGCTGGGAGCGTCACTCTGTCCGAAGCCTTTATAGATTGCGCAAGCGCCGGCGCAGTCTGGCCCCCACAGAGTGACGCTCCCAGGAGATCGCGGTATGCGTAAACAATGAACGCACACCGCAATCTCCACCGGAGAGGCAGGGACCGCCAGGAGGGTAAGTATATTCACCTGTCCCCCGTTCCAGCGCTGCGTGCGGCTCCGTCTCCCAGGTCCTCTGCTGTGACGTTCACAGTTCAGAGGGCGCGATGACGCGCTTAATGCACGCCGGCGCCGCCCTCTGACTGAACAGTCACAGCCAGAGGAGCCGGAAGATGGCGGCGCACAGCGGTGGAACGGGACAGACAGGTGAGTACAGCAAGTGTTGGGGGGCCTGAGCTAGCGGTGACTCCGGCACCTGACCTCCACAGCGTGCCGGTGTCCCCGCCTGCTCAGGCCCCCAGCACTCGGCGCCCAGCGACGATAGGTGAGTATATATTTTTTTTTATATATGGCAGCAGCATACGGGGCATATACAATGGAGCATCTTATGGGGCCATCAACCATAATGGAGCATCTTATGGGGGGCATATAATACAATGGAGCATCTTATGGGGGGCATATAATACAATGGAGCATCTTATGGGGGGCATATAATACAGTGGAGCATCTTATGGGGCCATCAACCATATTGGAGCAGTGTACGGGGCATATAATACCATGGAGCATGTTATGGGGGCCATAAACCTTTATGGAGCAGTGTACGGGGGGCATACACACTGGAGCGTCTTATGGGGGCCATAAACCTTTATGGAGGAGTGTACGGGGGCATACACTATGGAGCATCTTATGAGGGCCATAAACCTTTATGGAGCAGTGTACGGGGGGCATACACTATGGAGCATCTTATGGGGGCCATAAACCATAATGGAGCAGTGTACGGGGGCATATGGATGGGAGAAGCAAATTAAAGAATGGTGGCGCAGGATGGGAGCAGCACATGACAGAACGGGGGCGCAGGATGGGAGCAGCACATGACAGAATAGGGCAGCACATGACAGAACGGGTGTGCAGGATGGAAGCAGCACATGACAGAACAGGGGCACAGGATGGGAGCAGCACATGACAGAACAGGGGCGCAGGATGGGAGCAGCACATGACAGAACAGGGGCACAGGATGGGAGCAGCACATGACAGAACAGGGGCACAGGATGGGAGCAGCACATGACAGAACAGGGGCACAGGATGGGAGCAGCACATGACAGAACAGGGGCACAGGATGGGAGCAGCACATGACAGAACAGGGGCGCAGGATGGGAGCAGCACATGACAGAACAGGGGCGCAGGATGGGAGCAGCACATGACAGAACGGGGGCACAGGATGGGAGCACCACATGACAGGATGGGAGCAGCAAATGACAGAATGGAGGCGCAGGATGGGTGCAGAACATGTCAGAATGGAGGCGCAGGATGGGTGCAGCACATGTCAGAATGGGGGCGCAGGGTGGGAGCAGCACATGTCACAATGGGGGCGCAGGATGGGAGCAGCACATGACAGAATGGGGGCGCAGGATGGGTGCAACACATGACAGAATGGGGGCGCAAGATGAGTGCAACACATGGCAGGATGGGGGCGCAGGATGGGTGCAGCACATGACAGGATGGGGACGCAGGATGGAGCAGCACATACCAGGATGGAGATCATATACCAATATAGATGCTCGCCACCCGGGCGTAGAACGGGTTCAATAGCTAGTATATATATGTGTATATACAGTATATATGTACTGTATATCTATAATATAACGCTGGGAGCGTCACTCTGTCCGAAGCCTTTATAGACTTCGCAAGCGCCGGCGCAGTCTGGACCCCACAGAGTGACGCTCTCAGGAGATCTCGGTATGCGTAAACACTGAACGCACACCGCGATCTCCACCGGAGAGGCAGGGACGCGCCAGGAGGGTAAGTATATTCACCTGTCCCCAGTTCCAGCGCTGCGTGCGGCTCCGTCTCGCGGGTCCTCTGCCTGTGACGTTCACAGTCCAGAGGGCGCGATGACGCGCTTAATGCGCACCGCCCTCTGACTGAACAGTCACAGCCAGAGGAGCCGGAACACGGAGCGGACGCAGCGCTGGATCAGGGCCAGGTGAATATAGCAAGTGTCGGGGGCCTGAGCGAGCGGCGACTTCGGCACCTGACCCCCACAGCGCGCCGGTGTCCCCGCCTGCTCAGGCCCCCCAGCACTCGGCGCCCAGCGACGATAGGTGAGTATGGTATTTATTTTTTTTTATATATCGCAGCAGCATACGGGGCATATAATACCATGGAGTATCTTATGGGGCCATCAACAATAATGGAGCAGTGTACAGGGGGCATATAATACCATGGAGCATCTTATGGGGCCATCAACCATAATGGAGCAGTGTATGGGGGCATATAATACCATGGAGCATCTTATGGGGCCATCAACCATATTGGAGCAGTGTACGGGGCATATAATACCATGGAGCATGTTATGGGGGCCATAAACCTTTATGGAGCAGTGTACAGGGGCATATACTATGGAGCATCTTATGGGGGCCATAAACCTTTATGGAGCAGCGTATGGGGCATATGGATGGGAGCAGCAAATTACAGAACGGGGGCGCAGGATGGGAGCAGCACATGACAGAACGGGGGCGCAGGATGGGAGCAGCACATGACAGAATAGGGCAGCACATGACAGAACGGGGGTGCAGGATGGCAGCAGCACATGACAGAACGGGGGTGCAGGATGGCAGCAGCACATGACAGAACGGTGGTGCAGGATGGGAGCAGCACATGACAGGATGGGTGCAGCACATGTCAGATTTGAGGCGCAGGATGGGTGCAGCACATGTCAGAATGGAGGCGCAGGATGGGTGCAGCACATGTCAGAATGGAGGCGCAGGATGGGAGCAGCACATGTCAGAATGGAGGCGCAGGATGGGAGCAGGACATGTCAGAATGGAGGCGCAGGATGGCTGCAGCACATGTCAGAATGGAGGCGCAGGATGGGTGCAGCACATGTCAGAATGGAGGCGCAGGATGGGAGCAGCACATGTCAGAATGGGGGCGCATGATGGGGGCGCAGGATGGAGCAGCTCATGACAGGATGGGGACGCAGGATGGAGCAGCACATGACAGGATGGGGCGCAGGATGGAGCAGCTCATGACAGGATGGGGGCGCAGGATGGAGCAGCACATGACAGGATGGGGGCGCAGGATGGAGCAGCACATGACACGATGGGGACGCAGGATGGAGCAGCACATGACAGGATGGAGACCATATACCAATATAACTGCTCGCCACCCGGACGTAGAACGGGTTCAATAGCTAGTATATATATCTATATATATAATTGTCTAAGGGTTTTTCCATCTGTCTGTCTGTCTGTCTGTCTGTCTGTCCTGGAAATCCCGCGTCTCTGATTGGTCGAGGCCGCCAGGCCTCGGGCACAGCGACGGGCACAGCATGGCAATGATGATGTCATAAAGGTTGTCTCGACCAATCAGCGACGGGCACAGTCTGCCGCGAATTCGCCTCGACCAATCAGCAACGGGCACAGTATCGATGTAGATGTCATAATGGTTGCCATGGCAACGATGATGTCATAAAGGTTGCCTCGACCAATCAGCAACGGGCACAGTCTGCCGCGAATTCTGGAATTCGCCTCGACCAATCAGCGACGGGCACCGTATCGACGTAGATGTCATAATGGTTGCCATGGCGACGATGATGTCATAAAGGTTGCCTCGACCAATCAGCGACGGGCACAGTCTGCCGCGAATTCTAGAATCATCATTGTCCATATACTACGGGGACATGCATATTCTAGAATACCCGATGCATTAGAATCGGGCCACAATCTAGTCTTCTGTATATATAATTGTCTAAGGGTTTTTCCGTCTGTCTTTCTGTCTGTCTGTCTTGGAAATCCCGCATCTCTGATTGGTCTACTACGGGGACATGCATATTCTAGAATGACTATGATGTCATAAAGGACGTAGACATCCCGCGTCTGATTGGTCGAGGCCGTAGAAATCCCACGTTTCTGATTCCGCAACGGGCACAGTATCGACGTAGATGTCATAATGGTTGCCATGGCGACGATGATGTCATAAAGGTTGCCTCGACCAATCAGCGACGGGCACAATCTGCCGCGAATTCTGGAATCATCATTGTCCATATACTACGGGGACATGCATTTTCTAGAATACCCGATGCGTTGGAATCGGGCCAACAGCGACGGGCACAGCATGGCGACGATGATGTCATAAAGGTTGCCTCGACCAATCAGCGACGGGCACAGTCTGCCGCAAATTCGCCTCGACCAATCAGCAACGGGCACAGTATCGACGTAGATGTCATAATGGTTGCCATGGCAACGATGATGTCATAAAGGTTGCCTCGACCAATCAGCGACGGGCACAATCTGCCTTGAATTCTGGAATCATCATTGTCCATATACTACGGGGACATGCATATTCTAGAATACCCGATGCGTTAGAATCGGGCCACAATCTAGTATATATATATATTCGTCTAAGGGTCACTTCCGTCTGTTTGTCTGTCTGTCACGGAAATCCCACGTCGCTGATTGGTCGCGGCCACCAGCCGCGACGGGCACAGTCAGGCCGGGAATTCGCCCCTTCCTACTACGTCAGTGCCTCCTCCAGTCAGCGCTCACACAGGGTTAATGGCTGCGTTACACCGCGGCATTTAATGGCTGCATTACACCGCGTTATGCCGCGGTGTAACGCAGTCCGTTAACGCTGCTATTAACCTGCGTGACCAACTTTTTACTATTGATGCTGCCTATGCAACATCAATAGTAAAAAGATCTAATGTTAAAAATAATAAATAAATATTCTCACCTCCCGTCGCCTTTCCCGCTGCTCCCCGCGACGCCCTGGTCCATGCATTGCGGTCTCGCGAGACCGCTACGTCATCATCTCGCGAGACTGCAATGCATTCTTGGGACCGGAGCATCAGTAAACGCCTCACCTGGATCCAGGGGCGACGGAAGATGAGTATATAACTATTTTTTATTTTACCGTATATACTCGAGTATAAGCCGAGATTTTCAGCCCAAATTTTTGGGCTGAAAGTGCCCCCCTCGGCTTATACTCGAGTCACGGTAGCGGTGGGGTCGGCAGGTGAGGGGCTGAGGGCGCTGAGGCATACTTACCTAGTCCCAGCGATCCTCGCGCTGTCCCTGCCGTCCCACGGGCTTCGGCGCTGCAGTTTCTTCCTCTCTTCAGCGGTCACGTGGGACCGCTCATTACAGAAATGAATAAGCGGCTCCACCTCCCATAGGGGTGGAGCCGCTTATTCATTTCTCTAATCAGCGGTGCCGGTGACCGCTGATAGAGAAAGAAGCTGCGGCACCGAAGACAGGAGGGGACAGCGCGAGGATCGCCAGGACTAGGTGAGTATAGCATATTCACCTGTCCTCGTTCCAGCCGCCGGGCGCCGATCCATCTTCCCGGCGTCTCTGCTCTCTGACTGTTCAGGCAGAGGGCGCGATGACGCATACAGTGTGCGCGGCGCCCTCTGCCTGATCAGTCAGAGCAGAGACGCCGGGAAGATGGAGGCGCCGGAACGAGACGCCGGGAGCTGCAATCAAGGGAGGTGAGTATGTGTTTTTTTTTCTTTATTGCGGCGGCACAAATTTATGTGGAACATCTATGGGGCACAGTGAACGGTGCAGAGCACCGTATATGGCACAGCACAGCTATGTATGGGGCACAGTGAACGGTGCAGAGCACCGTATATGGCACAGCACAGCTATGGGGCACAGTGAACGGTGCAGAGCACCGTATATGGCACAGCACAGCTATGTATGGGGCACAGTGAATGGTGCAGAGCACCGTATATGGCACAGCACAGCTATGGGGCACAGTGAACGGTGCAGAGCACCGTATATGGCACAGCACAGCTATGGGGCACAGTGAACGGTGCAGAGCACCGTATATGGCACAGCACAGCTATGGGGCACAGTGAACGGTGCAGAGCACCGTATATGGCACAGCACAGCTATGTATGGGGCACAGTGAACGGTGCAGAGCACCGTATATGGCACAGCACAGCTATGGGGCACAGTGAACGGTGCAGAGCACCGTATATGGCACAGCACAGCTATGGGGCACAGTGAACGGTGCAGAGCACCGTATATGGCACAGCACAGCTATGTATGGGGCACAGTGAACGGTGCAGAGCACCGTATATGGCACAGCACAGCTATGGGGCACAGTGAACGGTGCAGAGCACCGTATATGGCACAGCTATGGGGCACAGTGAACGGTGCAGAGCACCGTATATGGCACAGCACAGCTATGGGGCACAGTGAACGGTGCAGAGCACCGTATATGGCACAGCACAGCTATGGGGCACAGTGAACGGTGCAGAGCACCGTATATGGCACAGCACAGCTATGGGGCACAGTGAACGGTGCAGAGCACCGTATATGGCACAGCACAGCTATGTATGGGGCACAGTGAACGGTGCAGAGCACCGTATATGGCACAGCACAGCTATGTATGGGGCACAGTGAACGGTGCAGAGCACCGTATATGGCACAGCACAGCTATGTATGGGGCACAGTGAACGGTGCAGAGCACCGTATATGGCACAGCACATCTATGGGGCACAGTGAACGGTGCAGGGCACCGTATATGGCACATCTATGGGGCACAGTGAACGGTGCAGAGCACCGTATATGGCACAGCTATGGGGCACAGTGAACGGTGCAGAGCACCGTATATGGCACATCTATGGGGCACAATGAACGGTGCAGAGCACTGTATATGGCACAGCTATGGGGCACAATGAACGGTGCAGAGCACCGTATATGGCACATCTATGGGGCACAGTGAACAGTGCAGAGCACCGTATATGGCACAGCTATGGGGCACAGTGAACGGTGCAGAGCACCGTATATGGCACATCTATGGGGCACAATGAACGGTGCAGAGCACCGTATATGGCACAGCTAGGGGGCACAATGAACGGTGCAGAGCACTATATGGTTCACACCTATGGGGAAATATGAACGGTGCAGAGCACTATATGGCACAGCTATGGGGAAATAATGATCTATTTTTATTTTTGAAATTCACCGGTAAATGCTGCATTTCCACCCTAGGCTTATACTCGAGTCAATAAGTTTTCCCAGTTTTTTGTGGCAAAATTAGGGGGGTCGGCTTATACTCGGGTCGGCTTATACTCGAGTATATACGGTAATTCTTTTTTTTAACAGGCATAAGGTGCCCACATTGCTATATACTACGTGGGCTGTGTTAGATACTGCATGGGCTGTGTTATATACTACGTCTCTGTGCTATATACTACGTGGGCTGTGCTATATGCTACGTGGCTCTGCAATATACTACATCACTGTGCTCTATACTACGTGGACTCTGTTATATACTGCGTCTCAGTGCTATATACTACGTGACTGGGCAATATATTACATGGCTGTGGTATATATTATGTGGCTGGGCAATATACTTCATCGCTGTGCTCTATACTACGTGGCCTGTATTATATACTGCATAGGCTGTGTTATATACCACGTGGCTGTGCAATATATTACATGGCTGTGGTATATATTACGTGGCTGGGCAATATACATCGCTGTGCTCTATACTACGTGGCCTGTTATATACTGCATGGGCTGTGTTATATACGTCTCTGTGCTATATACTACATGGCTGTGCAATATATTACGTGACTGTGGTATATATTATGTGGCTGGGCAATATACTACATCGCTGTGCTCTATACTACGTGGCCTGTTATATACTGCATGGGCTGTGTTATATAAGTCTCTGTGCTATATACGTGGCTGTGCAATATATTATTCTATATACTACGTTGCTGGGCAATATACTACGTGGGCTGTGTTATATACTACGTGGGCTGTGTTATATACTATGTGGGCTGTGCTAGATACTACGTGGGCTGTGTTATATACAATGTGGGCTGTATGCTACTTGGCTGTGCTATATTTCTCTGCTGTATCTGTTCATCATGAATCGTGGTATGTGTTAAAGAGGGGGGCCCACTGAGACTCTTTCGCCCGGGGCCCTCAAAAGCCTGGAGCAGGCCCTGGCGTGACCAATCGGCGACAGGCGCTGTCCGGCCGCGAATTGGCGCGGAATTTGAACCACGCTTAACTAATTGGTCGCGCCCGGCCGGCCGAATCCGGTGTATAAATTGCATTATTCTGAAACTTCATAAATAAACTACATACATATTCTAGAATACCCGATGCGTTCCGTCTGTTTGTCTGTCTGTCACGGAAATCCCAAGTCGCTGATTGGTCGGGTTCAGCCGGGGTTAGTATATAACTATTTTTTTTATTTTAATTCTTTTTTTTTTTTTTAAGAGATATGGTGCCCACACTGCTGTTATATACTGCGTGACTGATATATACTACGTGGGTAGTGTTATATACTGCGTGGGCTGTGTGTATATACTACGTGGCTGCTTTATACCACGTGGCTGCTACATACTATGTGGATGTGCTATATACTACGTGGCTATGCTATATACTATGGGCTGTACTATATACTACGTGGCTGCTATATACTACGTAGCTGGGTTATATACTACGTGGCTGTACTATATCCTGCATCCTGAACCCCCGACATCCTGCGACCAATCAGCGACAGACGCAGTCCAGCCGTGAATTGACGTGGGATTTAAACCACGCTTCGCTGATTGGTCGTGGCCGGCCGCGACCAATGAGCGATACTGGCGCGGGATTTAAACACCGCTTCAGTGATTGGTCGTGGCCGGCCGTAAGTTACCAATCAGCGATATTGGCGCGGTATTTAAACACCGCTTCGGTCATTGGTCGTGCCCGGCCGGCCACGACCAATCAGCGATATTGGCGCGGTATTTAAACACCGCTTCGGTCATTGGTCGTGCCCGGCCGGCCACGACTAATCAGCGAAAGGGGCAGTCTGGCCGCACATTGGTGCCAGACTTGAGCGGTGGATGCCACGTCACTGCCAGATACACCGACACATCTCCTAGGTTACTGAAGAAGGCCGTGTATTTGGGCCGAAACGTTTATTTGATGACTACAATAAATTGCAAAAACTACATATAAGTTGAGTGCCTTAGTTTATCTCCATGCATCTGTTGTGACTGTTACACAGCTAGGACATATGCAGCTGCAGCACCAAACAGCTGATCATCAGGAGCGCCCCAGTTATCTGGGAACCCAATGCAGCTTCTTCGGTAAGCCCTATAGCTTGCCAAATAAGGAGGGAGCCAAGATACGCGCTCATCTCTGGTGTTGACCCTTCTCCTTGCAATGCAGAAGATCTCATTTTCCTGCGTGAGAGGTCTCTGACTGAGAGTCTAAAGGGGAAACTTTTTTCCTTGCAGAGAGTGCCACGCAAAGAGACTTATAGGCCATGCAACGCTGGACTGAGAGTTTGAATAAAACTACAAATATTGACTTTTAGGATTGCTACATAGAAAAGGTGGCACCAGAGATCAAGTCCTCCTCCTTCTGAAGAGGCCATTTGCATATTGAAGTTTTAGCTATTTATTAGTAAATATGGCTTTTTTTTCAGTGGTGTGTCATCACTCAGACATCACTCACCCGACAGATTGGCTGAATTCACAATGCATTTTGACAATTGTTACAAAATCAGATTACAATAAAGCATTTCTTATAAAGAGAACAAAACATCAGAAAAACCTTGGTATAGAGCCTGGATCAGCGAGGAATGTCGGGAGATTTCAACTCTGCAACTTGCAGAGTTGTGAATGCAGCTCTGGACTATAATATACGCCCAGAATCTGGATAAGCAATACCGTGCATTTACCAAGTTATTTTTGATGTACATCAATTCAATGTGTAAACCAAAAAAAAAAAAAACAGGTCCAAACATGGACACATTTTAAAGGCGTGATGATATATCAGTTTATGATCAAAGGGATCCAACCTCTAGAAACCCCAATAATCCCGAGAATCAAGGACAGGAAGAGCCTTTATTATCCCCCCTGCACAGGTTTTCACAACCACAAGCCGTGAGGGGAACGTCTACTTGAATTGGGCCGGCGGGAGTTTCCTACGCAGGTGGGTTGGCAGAAAAGCCAGGAAAACAGTTGTGGCCCCCGCTAGCTCAGGATCAGCGGAGTGACCACAAGGCAGACCTCCACAGATCACAGTTATAGCATATCCTAGAAATATGAAATGAACATGACCCTGAAAAGACTAATATGTTCAGAATAGAAAATTATATGTCCCTGAAAACTGTGATAGAACTGTTGATCTATGTAATTGCCACATGTAAAAGGTAAATTTAGGCAGGTCTTGCATGAAGAAAAAAAAAACGTTTTATTCTAGGCTAAAGTTTTGCCTTAACGCTGTCAGTAAAAAAAATAAAATAAAAATAAAAAATGGTGTTGTATATAACCACACAACCACAATTCCTACTTTAAGGTGCCATCCAAAAAATTTTTTGCTCAACAATTGAAAAAATGTAAAGTGTTATTATTTAATAATAATAAAAAAATGAAGTAAAACATGGAAAATACGGTTAGAAAGGTTGGGTACTTCCGCATTTAAACACTAGGGGAAGCAGCTGCTGAAATTTGCCATGAAAACAGTGTACAACTAGCTCACATTACGACTGCAATAAATATGGGCAGGGTTAGTATAATGGCCCGATATAGTGCTCCACAGTATAATGGTCCCATATAGTGCACCACAGTGTAATGGCTGCAAATAGTGCTCCCCATATTGTGCTCCATACAGTACACAGCTCTGCTTTAAAGGGAACCTGTCACCCCCAAATTCGAAATTGAGCTAAGCCCACCAGCATCAGGGGCTTATCTACAGCATTCTGGAATGCTGTAGATGAGCCCCCCGATGTATCCTGAAAGATGAGAAAAAGAGGTTAGATTATACTCACCCAGGGGCGGTCCCGCTGCGGTCCGGTCCGATGGGCGTCACGGTCCGGGGCCTCCTATCTTCATAGGATGACGTCCTCTTCTTGTCTTCACGCTGCAGCTCCGGCGCAGGCGTACTTTGTCTGCCCTGTTGAGGCAGAGGCGCCGGGCCTCTCTGACCTTTCCCAGCGCCTGCGCACTGTAGTACTTTGCCCTGCCCTCAACAGGACAAAGTACACAAAGATGGTGCCGACCTCATCCCACAGCTGTGAGCTGGACAGCCCAGTTCCCAGCAGGAGACACCACAATACAAGAGATACGGTCACATGGCGACCGCAGCCTCTTATGCCCAGGGCTGCCATATTTGCGATGTGTAACTGTCGTTACACACCAGCAAATGCAAATGGCAGCCCCCAAGGTATAATAATAAAAAAAATATTAAAGCTGTGAATTTAATTTTGCATTAAAAAAATTTTGATCATATAATTTTTTATATAAAAATCTCTGCACCTTCCCTTTAAACTTTAATGTCATCAGCTCTTAATGAATTCAATTATTGTTTTTTTTCTTATTATTACAAAAATATTGGGCATGAATTTAATTTTTTTAATGTTGTACCTTTACTCTTTTATCATGGTTTCAGCTAGATGTGGCTTGTTGCACAAATGATTTGTGTTTGTTTGTTTTGTTCACACAATTTTCACACAAAGAGGGGAACGAAAGCATGATAAAAGCAGCACGTGTAAATACAAGCTTAGTGTCCATCTTCACAGTCTTACAGGCCCAAGACATTTCGGAAATGCCGAAATAGAACACCAACTAAAACTAAATGTGAACAAAGTCTAACGTTTTTTTCTTTCTATGAATATTTCAAGACTGCACGGTTGAGTTTCACGCACCTTATGTTAATAAATGTGGCCTAAATGGTCAGTAACCAAACTAGAAGAGGCGTTTACATACTTGCTGGTTTCAGAATTTGAGTTTGTTCATTAAACAATTGAAAGAATGAGAATCCTTTGGCGATCTGAGTGTCATGTGCAATTATGGTGAGAGTAAAAATTACATTGGAGGAATTGTCCACTACCAGACATGTGACACCAAGATGCTGCATAGAATTAGAATGCATACTTACCTCCTGAACCAGCGCTGCTCTGAGCTCTGTGACCCCTGGCAATCAGGGGAATTGTGATAGGGCCTCTGTTCAAATCTTTATTTTTTTTAGCCAAGGTGGGGTTTCAAAAGTGTAACTTACTCTAGAAAACTTGTCCTGCCATGCATTAGGCCCCTTTCACACAGTTTTTTTTAATTTTTTTATATCAGTTGCAATCCGACTAATTTTGAAAAAAAAAACAAATTTGGCGACTGATGCCGCCGAATCAGTTTTTTTTCTCATAGACTTGTATTAGCGATGGATTGCCTCACGTCATTGGGGAAAAGGCACCAGAAAACTGCTCTCAATTGTTTTGCTACATGGACGCCATCGGGGATGCTCACAAGTCATATGGGGGGCAAGCTTGGCTGCGGTATGACAAACAGTTTCGTCAGCACAAGGCCATTCGACCATCTATTAGATGGGATCAGAAAGATATTGGCTTGTGTCTTAAGGTTCTGTCTCAAAACCATAAACATGGGATGCCCTTTCAGGGAGGGGCCGGTGGTGCCAGCCATACAGGATACAGCGCAGGAAGCCTGGCAGGGGGGGATCTTCCAAGGTCGGGGCGGGAATCAGAAACATGGGCTTTGCTGGCAATTCAATGAGGGGCAGAGCAAATTCGGAACAGGCTGTAAATTTAGACACACGTGTTCCAATTGTAATGGATCGGCACATGGGGCCAATAGGTGTCCCAGAAAGTACGGTGGTAGGGTGGGAGGAGCTGGTCATGGTCAAGGGACAAATGCCAGTCAAACTACACGCAATGCTCCCTTATCTAAATAGGTACCCGGATAGGAAGAAAGCGGACTTATTAAGCAAAGGTTTCAAGGATGGGTTTTCCATCCCTTCCCCTCTGTATTTACTTTCATGCAGTCTTCCCTTTATGGTAGATTTGGATATTGATACGCCGACCTCCTGGAGAGTGTTGTTCTCTTGGTCGGCTGTTGTGAAGGGGTTTCTCTTCACCATGGAGATTATTCTGCGATCATCCACCACTGTTGTCTTCCGTGGGCGCCCAGGTCCAAACCTCAAATCAACTCCAGGCCTTTTATCTGCTTAATTGAGTATAACATAATGAAGGAATTGCCCACAGCTGTCCATGAAATAGCCTTGGAGTCAATTGTCCTATAACTTTCGGTCCCTTTAAAAACAGGGTGGAAACACAGCGTCTGGTGATGTCCATGAGTTCAACACTTCAGGCAGTCATTGCCAACAAAGGGTTTTCAACCCAAGTACTAAAAATGAACATTTTATTTAAAATTATTGAATCTGTCCAATTACTTTTGGTCCCTTTAAAAACAGGGTGGCACATGTTAAGGAGCTGAAACTCCTAAACCCTTCATCCAATTTTAATGTGGATACTCTCAAATGAAAGCTGAAAGTCTGAACTTCAACCAAATATGAATTGTTTTGTTTAAAATTCATTGTGGCAATGTTATAACCAAAATTAGAAAAATGTCTCTGTCCAAATATATATGGACTGAACTGTATATACAGGACAGGAGAAGTAGTACTGTGCAGTGTATATATACAGGACAGAGGTAGTACAGTGCAGCATATACATACAGGAGGCGAGGTACTGTGCAGTGTACATACAGTACAGACCAAAAGTATGGACACCCCTTCTCATTTAAAGATTTTTATGTAATTTCATGACTATGAAAATTGTACATTCACACTGAAGGCATCAAAACTATGAATTAACACATGTGGAATTATATACCGTACTTAACAAAAAAGTGTGAAACAATTGAAATTATGTTTTATATTTTAGGTTCTTCAAAGTAGCCACCTTTTGCTTTGATGTGTGCTTTGCACACTCTTGGCATTCTCTTGATGAGCTTCAAGAGGTAGTCACCGGGAATGGTTTTCAATTCACAGGTGTGCCCTGTCAGGTTTAATAAGTGGGATTTCTTGCCTTATAAATGGGGTTGGGACCATCAGTTGTGTTGTGCAAAAGTCTGGTGGATATACAGCGGATAGTCCTACTGAATAGACTGTTAGAATTTGTATTATGGCTAGAAAAAATCAGCTAAGTAAAGAAAAATGAGTGGCCATCATTACTTTAAGAAATGAAGGTCAGTAAGTCCGAAAAATTTGGAAACCTTTGAAAGTGTCCCCAAGTGCAGTGGCAAAAACCATCAAGCACTACAAAGAAACTGGCTCACATGAGGACCACCCCAGGAAAGGAAGACCAAGAGTCACCTCTGCTTCTGAGGACAAGTTTATCCGAGTCACCAGCCTCAGAAATCGCAGGTTAACAGCAGCTCAGATTAGAGACCAGGTCAATGCCTCACAGAGTTCTAGCAGCAGACACATCTCTACAACAACTGTTAAGAGGAGACTTTGTGCAGCAGGCCTTCATGGTAAAATAGCTGCTAGGAAACCACTGCTAAGGACAGGCAACAAGCAGAAGAGACTTGTTTGGGCTAAAGAACACATGAAATGGACTTTAGACCAGTGGAAATCTGTGCTTTGGTCTGATGAGCCAAATTTGAGATCTTTGGTTCCAACCACTGTGTCTTTGTGCGACGCACAAAAGGTGAACGAATGGACTCTACATTCCTGGTTCCCACCGTGAAACTTGGAGGAGGAGGTGTGGAGGTGCTTTGCTGGTGACAATGATGGGGATTTATTCAAAATTGAAGGCAAACTGAACCAGCATGGCTACCACATCTTGCAGCGGCATGCTATTCCATCCGGTTTGCATTTAGTTGGACCATCATTTATTTTACAACAGGAGAATGACCCCAAACACACTCCAGGCTGTGTAAGGGCTATTTGACCAAGAAGGAGAGTGATGGGGTGCTACGCCAGACGACCTGGCCTCCACAGTCACCAGACCTGAACCCAATCGAGATGGTTTGGGGTGAGCTGGACCGCAGAGTGAAGGCAAAAGGGCCAACAAGTGTTAAGCATCTCTGGGAACTCCTTCAAGATTGTTGGAAGACCATTCCCGGTGACTACCTCTTGAAGCTCATCAAGAGAATGCCAAGAGTGTGCAAAGCAGTCATCAAAGCAAAAGGTGACTACTTTGAAGAACCTAGAATATATGACATATTTTCAGTTGTTTCACACTTTTTTTTTTTTAGCCCATGTGGCAACATTTCAGTTTTATATCCGAGAAAAATGTTGTTATTGATCCGAAACTTTGCCACATGAGCCAATAAAGACTCCACCACTTTTATCACCATTAGGCCAGGGTCACACTTGCAAGTGTAATGCGAGAAACTCGCGCATCAATACCCGACACTGCAGCCGGCACTCGGGACCGGAGTGTGCGACTGCATAGAAATACATGCAGCCGCACACACCGATCCCGAGTGCTGATGCGCGAGTTTCTCACATTACACTCGTAAGTGTGACCCCGGCCTTAATCAGAGTGCTTACACATACACACACACACACACACACACAATATAGGTGATACTGTATCTGCGGTAAGTACGCTATATAGGTGATACCACTGTGTGCGTGTGTGTGTATATGTGTGTGTGACTGCTGTGTATAGCCCATATAGGCCAGCCACAGTGTGTGTGTATGTATGTATGTATATATATATATATATATATATATATACGTGTGTATATACAGTATATATGTACTGTATATATATATATTCGTCTAAGGGTCACTTCCGTCTGTTTGTCTGTCTGTCACGGAAATCCCACGTCGCTGATTGGGCACAGTCAGGCCGCCAATTCGCCCCTTCCTACTATGTCAGTGCCCCCTCCAGTCAGCGCTCACACAGGGTTAATGGCTGCGCTACACCGTGGCATGTAATGGCTGCGTTACACCGCGTTATGCCGCGGTGTAACGCAGTCCGTTAACGCTGCTATTCACCTGTGTGACCAACGTTTTACTATTGATGCTGCCTATGCAGCATCAATAGTAAAAAGATCTAATGTTAAAAATAATAAAATATTCTCACCTCCCGTCGCCTTTCCCGCTGCTCCTCGCGACGCCCTGGTCCATGCATTGCTGTCTCGCGAGACCGCTACGTCACATCTCGCGAGACCGCAATGCATTCTTGGGACCGGAGCATCGGTAAACGCCTGAGTATATAACTATTTTTTATTTTTATTCTTTTTTTTTTTTAACAGGCATAAGGTGCCCACATTGCTATATACAGGTCCTTCTCAAAAAATTAGCATATAGTGTTAAATTTCATTATTTACCATAATGTAATGATTACAATTAAACTTTCATATATTATAGATTCATTATCCACCAACTGAAATTTGTCAGGTCTTTTATTGTTTTAATACTGATGATTTTGGCATACAACTCCTGATAACCCAAAAAACCTGTCTCAATAAATTAGCATATCAAGAAAAGGTTCTCTAAATGACCTATTACCCTAATCTTCTGAATCAACTAATTAACTCTAAACACATGCAAAAGATACCTGAGGCTTTTATAAACTCCCTGCCTGGTTCATTACTCAAAACCCCCATCATGGGTAAGACTAGCGACCTGACAGATGTCAAGAAGGCCATCATTGACACCCTCAAGCAAGAGGGTAAGACCCAGAAAGAAATTTCTCAACAAATAGGCTGTTCCCAGAGTGCTGTATCAAGGCACCTCAATGGTAAGTCTGTTGGAAGGAAACAATGTGGCAGAAAACGCTGTACAACGAGGAGACCGGACCCTGAGGAAGATTGTGGAGAAGGACCGATTCCAGACCTTGGGGAACCTGAGGAAGCAGTGGACTGAGTCTGGTGTGGAAACATCCAGAGCCACCGTGCACAGGCGTGTGCAGGAAATGGGCTACAGGTGCCGCATTCCCCAGGTAAAGCCACTTTTGAACCATAAACAGCGGCAGAGGCGCCTGACCTGGGCTACAGAGAAGCAGCACTGGACTGTTGCTAAATGGTCCGAAGTACTTTTTTCTGATGAAAGCAAATTTTGCATGTCATTCAGAAATCAAGGTGCCAGAGTCTGGAGGAAGACTGGGGAGAAGGAAATGCCAAAATGCCTGAAGTCCAGTGTCAAGTACCCACAGTCAGTGATGGTGTGGGGTGCCATGTCAGCTGCTGGTGTTGGTCCACTGTGTTTCATCAAGGGCAGGGTCAATGCAGCTAGCTATCAGGAGATTTTGGAGCACTTCATGCTTCCATCGGCTGAAATGCTTTATGGAGATGAAGATTTCATTTTTCAGCACGACCTGGCACCTGCTCACAGTGCCAAAACCACTGGTAAATGGTTTACTGACCATGGTATTACTGTGCTCAATTGGCCTGCCAACTCTCCTGACCTGAACCCCATAGAGAATCTGTGGGATATTGTGAAGAGGAAGTTGAGAGACGCAAGACCCAACACTCTGGATGAGCTTAAGGCCGCTATTGAAGCATCCTGGGCCTCCATAACATCTCAGCAGTGTCACAGGCTGATTGCCTCCATGCCACGCCGCATTGAAGCAGTCATTTCTGCCAAAGGATTCCCGACCAAGTATTGAGTGCATAACTGAACATTATTATTTGATGGTTTTTTTGTTTGTTATTAAAAAACACTTTTATTTGATTGGATGGGTGAAATATGCTAATTTATTGAGACAGGTTTTTTGGGTTATCAGGAGTTGTATGCCAAAATCATCAGTATTAAAACAATAAAAGACCTGACAAATTTCAGTTGGTGGATAATGAATCTATAATATATGAAAGTTTAATTGTAATCATTACATTATGGTAAATAATGAAATTTAACACTATATGCTAATTTTTTGAGAAGGACCTGTACTACGTGGGCTGGGTTAGATACGGCATGGGCTGTGTTATATACTACATCTCTGTGCTATATACTATGTGGGCTGTGCTATATGCTACGTGGCTGTGCAATATACTACATCGTTGTGCTCTATACTACGTGGACTGTGTTATATACTGCGTGAGCTGTGTTATATACTGCATCTCTGTGCTACATACTACGTGGCTGGGCAATATATTACATGGCTGTGGTATATATTATGTGGTTGGGCAATATACTTCATCGCGGTGCTCTATACTACGTGGCCTGTGTTATATACTGCATAGGCTGTGTTATATACCACGTGGCTGTGCAGTATAGTACATGGCTGTGCTATATATTACGTGGCTGGGCAATATACATCGCTGTGCTCTATACTACGTGGCCTGTCATATACTGCATGGGCTGTGTTATATACGTCTTTGTGCTATATACTACGTGGCTGTGCAATATATTACGTGGCTGTGGTATATATTACGTGGCTGGGCAATATACTACATTGCTGTGCTCTATACTACGTGGCCTGTTATATACTGCATGGGCTGTGTTATATACGTCTCTGTGCTATATACTACATCGCTGTGCAATATATTACGTGGCTGGGCAATATACTACGTGTCTATTCTATATACTACGTTGCTGGGCAATATACTACGTGTGCTGTGCTATATACTACGTGGGCTGTGCTACTGTATATAGTACGTGGGCTGTGTTATATACTATGTGGGCTGTGCTATATACTATGAGGGCTGTGCTAGATACTACGTGGGCTGTGTTATATACAATGTGGGCTGTATGCTACTTGGCTGTGCTATATTTCTCTGCTGTATCTGTTCATCATGAATCGTGGTATGTGTTAAAGAGGGGGGCCCACTGAGACTCTTTTGCCCGGGGCCCTCAAAAGCCTGGAGCAGACCCTGGCGTGACCAATCAGCGACAGGCGCTGTCCGGCCGCGAATTGGCACTGAATTTGAACCACGCTTCGCTAATTGGTCGCGCCCGGCCGGCCGAATCCAGTGTATAAATTGCATTATTCTGAAACTTCATAAATAAACTACATACATATTCTAGAATACCCGATGCGTTCCGTCTGTTTGTCTGTCTGTCACGGAAATCCCAAGTCGCTGATTGGTCGTGTTCAGCCGGGGTGAGTATATAACTATTTTTTATTTTAATTCTTTTTTTTAAGAGATATGGTGCCAACACTGCTGTTATATACTGCGTGACTGATATATACTACGTAGGTAGTGTTATATACTGCGTGGGCTGTGTGTATATACTGCGTGGCTGCTTTATACCACGTGGCTGTGCTATATACTATGTGGCTGCCACATACTATGTGGCTGTGCTATAAACTACGTGGCTGTCTGTGTTATATAGTATGTGGGCTGTGTTATATACTACGTGGCTGGGCAATATATTACATGGCTGTGGTATATATTATGTGGCTGGGCAATATACTTCATCGCTGTGCTCTATACTATGTGGCCTGTGTTATATACTGCATAGGCTGTGTTATATACCACATGGCTGTGCAATATACTACGTGGCTGTACTATATACTACGTGGCTGCTTTATACCACATGGCTGTGCTATATACTATGTGGCTGCTACATACTATGTACTTCATCGCTGTGCTCTATACTACGTGGCCTGTGTTATATACTGCATAGGCTGTGTTATATACCACGTGGCTGTGTTATATACTTCGTGGCTGTGCTATATACTACGTGGCTGCTATATACTACGTGGCTGCTATATACTATGTAGCTGGGTTATATACTACGTGGCTGTACTATATCCTGCATCCTGAACCCCTGACATCCTGCGACCAATCAGCGACAGACGCAGTCCAGCCGCGAATTGACGTGGGATTTAAACCACGCTTCGCTGATTGGTCGCGGCCAGCCACGACCAATGAGCGATACTAGCGCAGGATTTAAACACCGCTTCAGTGATTGGTAACTTACGGTCGGCCACGACCAATCAGCGATATTGCAGCGGTATTTAAACACCGCTTCAGTCATTGGTCGTGCCCGGCCGGCCACGACTAATCAGCGACAGGCGCAGTCTGGCCGCAAATTGGTGCCAGACTTGAGCGGTGGATGCCGCGTCACTGCCAGATACACCGGCACATCTCCTAGGTTACTGAAGAAGGCCGTGTATTTGGGCCGAAACGTTTATTTGATGACTACAATAAATTGCAAAAACTACATCTAACCCAATCTAACCCAAGAAGAGGTGCGAAACCGGCTAAATAAGATTAAAATAGATAAATCTCCGGGTCCGGATGGCATACACCCACGAGTACTAAGAGAACTAAGTAATGTAATAGATAAACCATTATTTCTTATTGTTAGGGACTCTATAGCGACAGGGTCTGTTCCGCAGGATTGGCGCATAGCAAATGTGGTGCCAATATTCAAAAAGGGCTCTAAAAGTGAACCTGGAAATTATAGGCCAGTAAGTCTAACCTCTATTGTTGGTAAAATATTTGAAGGGTTTCTGAGGGATGTTATTCTGGATTATCTCAATGAGAATAACTGTTTAACTCCATATCAGCATGGGTTTATGAGAAATCGCTCCTGTCAAACCAATCTAATCAGTTTTTATGAAGAGGTAAGCTATAGGCTGGACCACGGTGAGTCATTGGACGTGGTATATCTCGATTTTTCCAAAGCGTTTGACACCGTGCCGCACAAGAGGTTGGTACACAAAATGAGAATGCTTGGTCTGGGGGAAATTGTGTGTAAATGGGTTAGTAACTGGCTTAGTGATAGAAAGCAGAGGGTGGTTATAAATGGTATAGTCTCTAACTGGGTCGCTGTGACCAGTGGGGTACCGCAGGGGTCAGTATTGGGACCTGTTCTCTTCAACATATTCATTAATGATCTGGTAGAAGGTTTACACAGTAAAATATCGATATTTGCAGATGATACAAAACTATGTAAAGCAGTTAATACAAGAGAAGATAGTATTCTGCTACAGATGGATCTGGATAAGTTGGAAACTTGGGCTGAAAGGTGGCAGATGAGGTTTAACAATGATAAATGTAAGGTTATACACATGGGAAGAAGGAATCAATGTCACCATTACACACTGAATGGGAAACCACTGGGTAAATCTGACAGGGAGAAGGACTTGGGGATCCTAGTTAATGATAAACTTACCTGGAGCAGCCAGTGCCAGGCAGCAGCTGCCAAGGCAAACAGGATCATGGGGTGCATTAAAAGAGGTCTGGATACACATGATGAGAGCATTATACTGCCTCTGTACAAATCCCTAGTTAGACCGCACATGGAGTACTGTGTCCAGTTTTGGGCACTGGTGCTCAGGAAGGATATAATGGAACTAGAGAGAGTACAAAGGAAGGCAACAAAATTAATAAAGGGGATGGGAGAACTACAATACCCAGATTGATTAGCGAAATTAGGATTATTTAGTCTAGAAAAAAGACGACTGAGGGGCGATCTAATAACCATGTATAAGTATATAAGGGGACAATACAAATATCTCGCTGAGGATCTGTTTATACCAAGGAAGGTGACGGGCACAAGGGGGCATTCTTTGCGTCTGGAGGAGAGAAGGATTTTCCACCAACACAGAAGAGGATTCTTTACTGTTAGGGCAGTGAGAATCTGGAATTGCTTGCCTGAGGAGGTGGTGATGGCGAACTCAGTCGAGGGGTTCAAGAGAGGCCTGGATGTCTTCCTGGAGCAGAACAATATTGTATCATACAATTAGGTTCTGTAGAAGGACGTAGATCTGGGGATTTATTATGATGGAATATAGGCTGAACTGGATGGACAAATGTCTTTTTTCGGCCTTACTAACTATGTTACTATGTTACTACATATAAGTTGAGTGCCTTAGTTTATCTCCATGCATGTGTTGTGACTTTTACACAGCTAGGACATATGCAGCTGCAGCACCAAACAGCTGATCATCAGGAGCGCCCCAGTTATCTGGGAACCCGATGCAGCTTCTTCGGTAAGCCCTATAGCTTGCCAAATAAGGAGGGAGCCGAAGATACACGCTCATCTCTGGTGTTGACCCTTCTCCTTGCAAAGCAGGAGATCTAATTTTCCTGCGTGAGAGGTCTCTGACTGAGAGTCTAAAGGGGAAACTTTTTTCCTTGCAGAGAGTGCCACGCAAAGAGACTTATAGGCCATGCAACGCTGGACTGAGAGTTTGAATAAAACTACAAATATTGACTTTTAGGATTGCTACATAAAAAAGGTGGCACCAGAGATCAAGTCCTCCTCCTTCTGAAGAGGCCATTTGCATATTGAAGTTTTAGCTATTTATTAGTAAACTAGATTGTGGCCCGATTCTAACGCATCGGGTATTCTAGAATATGCATGTCCCCGTAGTATATGGACAATGATGATTCCAGAATTCGCGGCAGACTGTGCCCGTCGCTGATTGGTCGAGGCAACCTTTATGACATCATCGTCGCCATGGCAACCATTATGACATCTACGTCGATACTGTGCCCGTTGCGGAATCAGAAACGTGGGATTTCTACGTCCTTTATGACATCATCGTCGCTGTGCCCGTTGCTGTTTGGCCGAGGCCTGGGATTTCCAGGACAGACAGACAGACAGAAAGACAGACAGACGGAAAAACCCTTAGACAATTATATATATAGATAGATATGGCTTTTTTTCAGTGGTGTGTCATCACTCATACATCACTCACCCGACAGACTGGCTGAATTCACAATGCATTTTGACAATTGTTACAAAATCAGATTACAATAAAGCATTTCTTATAAAGAGAACAAAACATCAGAAAAACCTTGGTATAGAGCCTGGATCAGCGAGGAATGTCGGGAGATTTCAACTCTGCAACTTGCAGAGTTGTGAATGCAGCTCTGGACTATAATATACGCCCAGAATCTGGATAAGCAATACAGTGCATTTACCAAGTTATTTTTGATGTACATCAATTCAATGTGTAAGCCAAAAAAAACGGGTCCAAACATGGACACGTTTTAAAGGTGTGATGATATATCAGTTTATGATCAAAAGGATCCAACCTCTAGAAACCCCAATAATCCCGAGAATCAAGGACAGGAAGAGCCTTTATTATCCCCCCTGCACAGGTTTTCACAACCACAAGCCGTGAGGGGAACGTCTACTTGAATTGGGCCGGCGGGAGTTTCCTACGCAGGTGGGTTGGCAGAAAAGCCAGGAAAACAGTTGTGGCCCCCGCTAGCTCAGGATCAGCGGAGTGAACACAAGGCAGACCTCCACAGATCACAGTTATAGCATATCCTAGAAATATGAAATGAAATGACCCTGAAAAGACTAATATGTTTAGAATAGAAAATTATATGTCCCTGAAAACTGTGATAGAACTGTTGATCTATGTAATTGCCACATGTAAAAGGTAAATTTAGGCAGGTCTTGCATGAAGAAAAAAAAAAGTTTTATTCTAGGCTAAAGTTTTGCCTTAACGCTGTCAGTAAAAAAAAATAAAATAAAAATAAAAAATGGTGTTGTATATAACCACACAACCACAATTCCTACTTTAAGAGAAGGTGCCATCCAAAAAATTTTTTGCTCAACAATTGAAAAAAATGTAAAGTGTTACTATTTAATAATAATAATAAAAAAATGAAGTAAAACATGGAAAATACGGTAAGTTAGAAAGGTTTGGTACTTCCGCTTTTAAACACTAGGGGGAGCAGCTGCTGAAATTTGCCATGAAAATAGTGTACAACTAGCTCACATAACGACTGCAATAAATATGGGCAGGGTTAGTATAATGGCCCGATATAGTGCTCCACAGTATAATGGTCCCATATAGTGCACCACAGTGTAATGGCTGCAAATAGTGCTCCCCATATTGTGCTCCATACAGTACACAGCTCTGCTTTAAAGGGAACCTGTCACCCCCAAAATCGAAATTGAGCTAAGCCCACCAGCATCAGGGGCTTATCTACAGCATTCTGGAATGCTGTAGATGAGCCCCCCAATGTATCCTGAAAGATGAGAAAAAGAGGTTAGATTATACTCACCCAGGGGCGGTCCCGCTGCAGTCCGGTCCGATGGGCGTCACGGTCTGGTCTGGGGGCCTCCTATCTTCATAGCATGACGTCCTCTTCTTGTCTTCACGCTGCAGCTCCGGCGTACTTTGTCTGCCCTGTTGAGAGCAGAGCAAAGTACTGCAGTACGCAGGCACCGGGCCTCTCTGACCTTTCCCAGCGCCTGCGCACTGTAGTACTTTGCTCTGCCCTCAACAGGACAAAGTACCCCTGCGCCAGAGCCGCAGCGTGAAGACAAGAAGAGGACGTCATCCTATGAAGATAGGAGGCCCTGGACCGGACCGTGACGCCCATCGGACCGGACCGCAGCGGGACCGCCCCTGGGTGAGTATAATCTAACCTTTTTCTCATCTTTCAGGATACATCGGGGGCTAATCTACAGCATTACAGAATGCTGTAGATAAGCCCCTGATGCTGGTGGGCTTAGCTCAACTTCGATTTTGGGAGTGACAGGTCCCCTTTAATAGTTTACACTAATATAGCAAAGCTGTGTCCGTGTGTTCAGAGCACAGCAGCGTGATGATTTCCCTGCTGTGCTGTGAACACGTCGGTGGTTATCTATGATCACCAGCCTGTACTGTAAAACTAAGGACAGGTTGCAAACGCCGCTCCCGATACTCCGCAACCTCCTCTCGCAGGCTCTTTTCCCCACTCAGCTCCTGCTGAGCAATGACGGGGTGAAGGTGCAGCCTGCAGCATACACTTTGGGGTACACAAAGATGGTGCCCACCTCCTCCCACAGCTGTGAGCTGGACAGCCCAGTTCCCAGCAGGAGACACCACAATACAAGAGATACGGTCACATGGCGACCGCAGCCTCTTATGCCCAGGGCTGCCATATTTGCGATGTGTAACTGTCGTTACACACCAGCAAATGCAAATGGCAGCCCCCAAGGTATAATAATAAAAAAAATATTAAAGCTGTGAATTTAATTTTGCATTAAAATTTTTTTGATCATATAATAATTTTTATATAAAAATCTCTGCACCTTCCCTTTAAACTTTAATGTCGTCAGCTCTTAATGAAATCAATTATTGTTTTTTTTCTTAATATTCCAAAAATATTGGGTATGAATTCAATTTTTTTAATGTTGTACCTATCATGGTTTCAGCCTTTATGTGGCTTGTTGCACAAATGATTTGTGATTGTTTGGTATTTTTGTTCACACAATTTTCACACAAAGAGGGGAACGAAAGCATGATAAAAGCAGCACGTGTAAATACGAGCTTAGTGTCCATCTTCACAGTCTTACAGGCCTAAGACATTTCGGAAATGCCAAACTAGAACACCAACTAAAACTAAATGTGCACGTAGTCTAACGTTTTTTTTCTTTCTATGAATATTTCAAGACTGCACGGTTGAGTTTCACGCACCTTATGTTAATAAATGTGGCCTAAATGGTCAGTAACCAAACTAGAAGAGGCGTTTACATACTTGCTGGTTTCAGAATTTGAGTTTGTTCATTAAACAATTGAAAGAATGAGAATCCTTTGGCGATCTGAGTTGTCATGTGCAATTATGGTGAGAGTAAAAATTACATTGGAGGAATTGTCCACTACCAGACATGTGACACCAAGATGCTGCATAGAATTAGAATGCATACTTACCTCCTGAACCAGCGCTGCTCTCAACCCTGTGACCCCCGGCAATCAGGGGAATTGTGATAGGGCCTCTGTTAAAACTTTAGTTTTTTTTGGCCAAGGTGGGGTTTCAAAAGTGTCACTTACTCTAGATAACTTGTCCTGCCATGCATTAGGCCCCTTTCACACATCAGTTGTTTTTTTTATATCAGTTGCAATCCGTCTAATTTTGAAAAAAAAAAACAAATCTGGTGACTGATGCCGCCGAATCAGTTTTTTTCTCATAGACTTGTATATGGATTGCCTCACGTTTCATCTGTCGTTCGCCGGATCCATCAAAAATTCTTTGTCCGACAGCCAGAGACAACGTAACTTTTGTTTGTGTCCATCGAAAAAACGGACAGCAACGGATCCATCGCCGTCCGTCGTTTGCTCGAATGGAGGTCTATGGGCGCCGGATCTGTCAAATGACGGATTCCGTTTTTTTTACTGAGCATGCTCTGATTTATTTAGCCAGATCCGCTAGTCGCATCAGTTTTTCACAATCTGCGACGGTTCCGTCGATCCGTCAAGCCAACGGATTGTGACTGACGGCAAAAAAACTGACGTGTGAAAGGGGCCTTACACACGCACACACACCCACCCACCAATGATTTATATGGGCACGCACGCACGCTCTTATATGGGCACATTTTAATACCTTGTTTCCCCTGTGGAGGCAGTGCAGGAAACCCAAACACCTACCATGTTTCTCCACAGACCAGCTTCTTAAAACAAAGAAAAAAAATTGGTAAGGGCCAATCTCATAAAAGGGCTACTGCGTGCCAAATGAGCAGTTGGTGCAGTTTGTTATTATAGCGCCATTTATTCCATGGCACTTTACATGTGAAAGGGGTATACGTAATAAAACAAGTACAATAATCATGAACAACACAAGTCACTGACTGGTACAGGAGGAGAGAGGGCCCTGCCTGTGAGGGCTCACAGTCTACAAGAGATAGGTGACCCAATAGCTGAAGGTCGCACAGGAATTACAGAATATGCGGATATTTTCGACCAGGTATTGCTTGACCATCTTTAAAACCTTTTCCCTCTTTGTCAAAAATACCCAGTCATAAGGGATGGAACACCGGGAGGACGTCAAGAAATTGGCCCAGGGCTGTGACAGTGTACCCCTGCCTATGCTGTACCTGGTGTGTCTCCTTCGTTGGGCAAGGAAGTTTGCCTCCCTGCCGATAGCATTGTCTGATGGCAATTTTTCAACACATTTTCCACCATGGCCTTCTGGTATAACACCACTTTAGAAGACCTCTCTACCTGAGGAAGAACAGATGCAAAGTTCTCCTTGTAGCGTGGGTCTAGCAGGATGAACTATCAATATTCTTTTTGGCCAGCACTGCCATATGTGCCAAGGTCCCTACAGCCAACACTTCCCTCTCTCCACCATGCTGACAACCTTCCATATCTTCCTCCTCATTCCCATCCTCAGCACATCAATGTTGGAGAGACGAGACGAAGGTAGTGTGGGTACTAGACTCTTTTATGCCATCAGCCAGCTCCTGTTCCTCCTCCTCAGCCTCCACCTTCTCATTGTAACCCAATCTGCACTGAGCAGATGAGGCTGGGCTGGGTAGTATCTTCTCCGTCTCATGTCTTCCTCCTTCTCCATGGTGCGCATGCAAAGCTTCATGTTTAATTTTGACCCGCAACGGTTTAAGCAGACACAGATGCGGCATCTTTGCCACTCACCATCTTTGTAGAGTCCACAAAGTCTTGGGAAAACCACACAAATATCAGACATCCATGCCCACTCTTCAGTTATGTGTGGAGGCTGACAAGAATAACGACGGCGTGTTGGAGCTGGTATTCCACAACTGGCCTCTGCTTTCCAGCAGGTGCAGTGTGGAGTTCTAGTGCATGGTCAAGTTGCACACCAGTCAGTGAGCTGGAAGCTGCATGCGCTGCTGCAGCACTGCCAGAGCAGCAGCGAACTTGTGGAAATGGGTGCTGATGCACTGCACCTTGACCATAAGCTCTGGCAAATCTAGGTAGGTTTTCAGAAATCACTGAACTACCAAGTTGAGCTCATTGGCAAAGCATACTACGTGTATGAGCTTGCCAAGCTTCACAGCTGCCACCAGTTTATGCCCATTATCAAACACAACCATGGCGGGTTGTAGGTTTAGCAGCGAGAGCCACAGATCTGTCTGGTCTATTATTACTTTCAATAACTACTGTGGTGTGCGGTTTTTCTCCTAGGCAAATTAGCTTCAGCAGAGCCTGTTGCCACTTCGCTGAGGCAGAGCTCTGAGGTACCAAATCAGAGGAGGATGAGGAGCAGGAAGGGGTGCAGGAACTGGCAGAAACCCTGATAGGATAGGGCCAGCCATCCTCAGCTTCGATAGCAGTAACAAGGTGGGACTCAGCCTCAGTCTTCACAATGTTCACCTAGTGTGCCATCAGGGAAATGCAGCGTCTCTGGCCATAAGCACTTGTCCACGTGTCGGTTGTTACATGGACAAGCCCAGTGACCGTGGTAAGGGCATGAGTGCTGTTCCTGTACACATGCTGGTACAAGGTGACACCACAACAGAATACAGTGGCGACTGGGGACAGAGTACCGAGGGACCAAATTTGTACACCTATAGCAGGACAATATTTGTTTTTCTATTTTAAGCCCCAAAAATTTCAGACAAACCAAATTCAAGAGTATAAATGATAATCGTCAATATTTTGTGAACAGAGCCATTTTTCGTTTTTGCTTTTGTTTTTCACTCCCCTTCTTCCCAGAGCCATAACAATTTTATTTTTCTGTCAATATTACCATGTGAATGTTTATTATTTGTGGAACAAGTTGCACTTTTGAATGACTCAATTGGTATTACCATATCGTGTACTAAAAACGGGAAAAAATTCCAAGTGCGGTGAAACTGCAAAAAAAGTGCAATTCCACACCTGGTTTTTTTTTAACCATGTTCACCAAATGCTAAAACTGACCTGCCATTAGGATTCTCCAGGTCCTTACGAGATCATAGACACAAAAAAAAGAACCTAGACATGTTTGATTTAAGTGGTGAAAAAAAATCCAAAGTTTGTTTAAAAAAACAAAATTGCATAATTTTCCCAGACCCGTAGCGTCTCCATTTTTTATGATCTTGGGTTAGTTGAGGGCTTATTTTTTGCGGGCCGAGCGGACATTTTTAATGATACCATTTTGGTGCAGATACGATATTTTGATCTCCCATTATTGCATTTTAATGCAATGTTGTGACGACTAAAAAATGTAATTCTTGGGTTTTGACTTTTTAATTCACTAAGCCGTTTACCGTTTGGATTCTTTTTATAGTTTGATAGATGAGGTGATTCCGAACGCGGCGATACCAAATGTGTGTATATTTGATTTTTTTTTGTTTTATTTTGAATGGGGCGAAAAGGGTGTGATTTGAACTTTTTTTTTCTTTTTACTTTTAGCATGCTTCAATAGTCTCCATGCGAGACTAGAAGCTGCCATAACCCGATCGGCTTGGCTACATAGAGGCAATGATCAGATCAACTGTATGTAGCAGAATTGCTATGAGCGCAGACCATCATTGGTGACCCGCGATCACATGACGGGGTCACTGATAGGCGGGATCATAGATTGACAGAGGCATTTAACAGGTTAACAGCCACAGATGGATAGCAATTCCACCTGCAGCTGTTAAAAGCACATGTCAGCTGTTCAAAGCAGCTGACATGTGCTGGGAAAGAGGTGGGCTCAGCGACTGATGAATGACTAATTGAATCCAGAAATTTTTTTTTAAAGTAAATATTTTGAATGTGTACTTTATGTACTCCTACATTTATAAACGCTTTGCAGAATGTGCAAAGCCAGGAAAAAAAAATTAGAAGGGTAATACCAGTAATCCTCTCCTGGTGTCCATTTTTTCTTCTACCTCCCCCTGCTTCCTGGAGCCCAATTCCTAGGTGCATGGACTGTAAGTAATTAAATAAATAGGGCAGCACACTGCAGCGCCAAAACATGTAAACTTGAAAAAACGAAATTTAAACTGCATTACTGCACTAGAAATATGAAAAATGAGAGCTTTTAGCGCACAAAAATGGCCAATTTTATGTGTACCTCGTAGCCACGTTAAGGCATCTCTCTTATACGAGGTCCTAAGTTTGACCTACCTCACTGAGAATAAACGTCTCCATCTGAATGGGTACATGCAAAAACCTCTTCTTGGACTCAAATTCTCTCTCTATGTGGAGGGGTATTGGACCTACTATAATTAAAACACCTGAAGCTAGGAGGCGGGGAGTGCACGATCAGAAGGCTAGAGAATACATTTCAAAAACCTGAAATGCTGTTAAAGCTGTTAAAAGCACATGTCAGCTGTTCAAAGCAGCTGACATGTGCTGGGAAAGAGGTGGGCTCAGCGACTGATGAATGACTAATTGAATCCAGAAATTTTTTTTTAAAGTAAATATTTTGAATGTGTACTTTATGTACTCCTACATTTATAAACGCTTTGCAGAATGTGCAAAGCCAGGAAAAAAAAATTAGAAGGGTAATACCAGTAATCCTCTCCTGGTGTCCATTTTTTCTTCTACCTCCCCCTGCTTCCTGGAGCCCAATTCCTAGGTGCATGGACTGTAAGTAATTAAATAAATAGGGCAGCACACTGCAGCGCCAAAACATGTAAACTTGAAAAAACGAAATTTAAACTGCATTACTGCACTAGAAATATGAAAAATGAGAGCTTTTAGCGCACAAAAATGGCCAATTTTATGTGTACCTCGTAGCCACGTTAAGGCATCTCTCTTATACGAGGTCCTAAGTTTGACCTACCTCACTGAGAATAAACGTCTCCATCTGAATGGGTACATGCAAAAACCTCTTCTTGGACTCAAATTCTCTCTCTATGTGGAGGGGTATTGGACCTACTATAATTAAAACACCTGAAGCTAGGAGGCGGGGAGTGCACGATCAGAAGGCTAGAGAATACATTTCAAAAACCTGACCTGCACATCCAAACATAGACTGAGTGTGAACAGGTGCTGAACCCAGAGTCGCCAACTCGTATATAGTTAAATAAATAGGGCAGCACACTGCAGCGCCAAAACATGTAAACTTGAAAAAACGAAATTTAAACTGCATTACTGCACTAGAAATATGAAAAATGAGAGCTTTTAGCGCACAAAAATGGCCAATTTTATGTGTACCTCGTAGCCACGTTAAGGCATCTCTCTTATACGAGGTCCTAAGTTTGACCTACCTCACTGAGAATAAACGTCTCCATCTGAATGGGTACATGCAAAAACCTCTTCTTGGACTCAAATTCTCTCTCTATGTGGAGGGGTATTGGACCTACTATAATTAAAACACCTGAAGCTAGGAGGCGGGGAGTGCACGATCAGAAGGCTAGAGAATACATTTCAAAAACCTGACCTGCACATCCAAACATAGACTGAGTGTGAACAGGTGCTGAACCCAGAGTCGCCAACTCGTATATAGTTAAATAAATAGGGCAGCACACTGCAGCGCCAAAACATGTAAACTTGAAAAAACGAAATTTAAACTGCATTACTGCACTAGAAATATGAAAAATGAGAGCTTTTAGCGCACAAAAATGGCCAATTTTATGTGTACCTCGTAGCCACGTTAAGGCATCTCTCTTATACGAGGTCCTAAGTTTGACCTACCTCACTGAGAATAAACGTCTCCATCTGAATGGGTACATGCAAAAACCTCTTCTTGGACTCAAATTCTCTCTCTATGTGGAGGGGTATTGGACCTACTATAATTAAAACACCTGAAGCTAGGAGGCGGGGAGTGCACGATCAGAAGGCTAGAGAATACATTTCAAAAACCTGACCTGCACATCCAAACATAGACTGAGTGTGAACAGGTGCTGAACCCAGAGTCGCCAACTCGTATATAGTTAAATAAATAGGGCAGCACACTGCAGCGCCAAAACATGTAAACTTGAAAAAACGAAATTTAAACTGCATTACTGCACTAGAAATATGAAAAATGAGAGCTTTTAGCGCACAAAAATGGCCAATTTTATGTGTACCTCGTAGCCACGTTAAGGCATCTCTCTTATACGAGGTCCTAAGTTTGACCTACCTCACTGAGAATAAACGTCTCCATCTGAATGGGTACATGCAAAAACCTCTTCTTGGACTCAAATTCTCTCTCTATGTGGAGGGGTATTGGACCTACTATAATTAAAACACCTGAAGCTAGGAGGCGGGGAGTGCACGATCAGAAGGCTAGAGAATACATTTCAAAAACCTGAAATGCTGTTAAAGCTGTTAAAAGCACATGTCAGCTGTTCAAAGCAGCTGACATGTGCTGGGAAAGAGGTGGGCTCAGCGACTGATGAATGACTAATTGAATCCAGAAATTTTTTTTTAAAGTAAATATTTTGAATGTGTACTTTATGTACTCCTACATTTATAAACGCTTTGCAGAATGTGCAAAGCCAGGAAAAAAAAATTAGAAGGGTAATACCAGTAATCCTCTCCTGGTGTCCATTTTTTCTTCTACCTCCCCCTGCTTCCTGGAGCCCAATTCCTAGGTGCATGGACTGTAAGTGACCTGGCTTCAGGTAGTGCCAGAGGCCCTGACATGTAGAAATGGGCAACAGCCCCGGGTCACCTGCACCATCGCCTGCTCCTGAATAGGGGGGGGGGGGACCCCAAAGGACAGTATGATTTCTTGGGGGTAGAGGAATAGAGTCAGCTTACCAGCATGTGTGTACGTGCTCCCCAGTGCCGCCCATCGCCTCACACGGATCAAGGCGAGTAGCCACAATGAAATGAAAAGAGGATCCACCAAAGAGCGGCGGTGACTAAAAAATATTTGAATAGCTTTGCAATAAAAGGTAAGTTGCAAGTATTGTTGGGCACTAACACACTGTTAGGAAAGATCAAAGGGTTTTGACTTGCGTCTAAAGGTACCATCACACTCAGCAACTTTGCAAAGAAAACGACAACAATCCGTGACGTTGCAGCGTCCTGGATAGCGATCTCGGTGTGTTTGACACGCAGCAGCGATCTGGATCCCGCTGTGCCATCGCTGGTCGGAGCTAGAAGTCCAGAACTTTATTTTGTCGCCAGGTCGGCGTGTATCGTCATGTTTGACATCAAAAGCAATGACACCAGCAACGAGCATAGGGCCCCTAGATGTGTGTCGGATCGGTACACTCCGGCTGTTTTACATGGAGCTAACAACCAGCGAGAACGAGAAGTGAGTGGCCGTTACGTCACTGGATCGCTCCTGCATCGTTCTGGAGTTGCTGTGTTTGACGTCTCTACAGCGACCTAAACAGCGACGCTCCAGCGATCGGCTCGTTGTCTATATCACTGCAGCATCACTGAGTGTGACGGTACCTTTAGCCATGATCTGACCTGTTAATCGGGACACCAAGGAACCAAGTGAGAGACTCCTGTAACACTCACCTATGAGGCTGATGAAGTCACTTTAGATGTTTCTGTGGTGTCCTATCATCTTAGGAGTCTTTTTAGTTCACAAGTGTGGGTGACCACACACCTAAAAGTCATAGTTACTCACCATTAACGGTGTTTCTCGGAGCCCATGACAGCACTACGGAGAGAGGGGATCCGCCCTTCAGGGACAGGAAACCTACAGATAAAAGGGCGGTACCTCTCCCTCGCATCAGTTGGTTTACAGAGCATCAGAGGACCTCCAGGTTAGTTTACAACAGAGAAAAAATCATATTATAACATTTCTTAATAGAGGAACCCTGTGCCTAGATTATAGTATATGAATTATATAAATTATATTTAATTAAAGGTGCTCACCGCACTCGTGATGGGAGGGAATAAGCAGGTGCTGTCATGGGCTCCGAGAAACACCGCTAACGGTGAGTAACTATGACTTTCTTGGTCTCCCATGACAGCACTACGGAGAGAATTGCAGAGACTAAGCTTAGGGAGGGACCACCGCCTCAAGAACCCTTCGTCCGAAGGTTAAGTCAGACATAGAGGCTAGATTTAATCTATAGTGCCTAAAAAAAAAGGTTGATGATGACCAGGTGGCCGCCTTACAGATTTGCTCTATCGATACCTCTGACCTCTCAGCCCATGAGGTAGCTACTGCTCTTGTGGAATGCGCTCTTATACCCATCCAGGATTGTATTCCCCGAGGATGAATATGCCAAGGCTATCACCTTCTTTATCCACCTCGCCAAAGTACCCTTGGATGCCCAGAATCCTTTTCTGGGACCCTGAAAACAGACAAAGAGCCTTCCTTCCTATACTCCCTGGTGGAATCTAAGTATTGGACTAGGCATCTTTTAACGTCTAGATTATGGAAGTTCTGCTCTTTCTCATTTTTTGGGTTTGGGCAAAAGGATGGCAGGGATACTTCTTGTGACCTATGGAATTTTTATGCCACTTTTGGCAAATAGGCCGGGTCGGGTCTAAGAGTGACTCTATCATCCAATATTTTAGTGAAAGGTGGATTAGAGGAAAGGGCTTGAATGTCACTTATTCTGCGCGCGGATGTTAATGCCACTAAGAGAATAGTATTAAGTGATAATGTTTTTATGAGAATCGTTTCTATAGGTTCGAATGGAGGACCTGTTAATGCTGAAAGGACTAAATTTAGGTCCCATGAGGGTAACTTTTGAGTAATTAAGGGTTTTGATCTTGTAACTGCCTTAATAAACCTTATTACCCATGGGTTGGCTGCAATGTTTTGATTATAGAGGGCTCCTAGAGCTGCTATCTGTACCTTTAGAGTGCTGACCGCCAACCCCTGCTCCAGACCTTTTTGTAAGAACTCAAGGATTTTAGGAATTGAAGGCCCGTCTTGGACCTTTACCTTGGAGACAGATAGGAATTTCCTCCAAGTTTTCCCATATATTTTGGTAGTGATAGGCTTTCTACTTTTTAATAGTGTAACCACTAAGTTGTCTGAGAAACCCCTTTCTCTTAATAGTCCCCGTTCAAAAACCAGGCTGTCAAATGGAGGTTCGGCTCCTGTGGGTGGAAGATTGGTCCTTGATGTAGAAGGTCTGGTATATTCGGTAGGACCCATGGGTCTGAGACCGATAGCATCCTCAGCCAGGAGAACCACGTTCTTTTTGGCCAGAACGGGGCTATAAGGATCATTTTTGTTTTGTCTTCCCTGACTTTCCGAATGACTGCCGGAATCAGAATGGTTGGAGGAAAGGCATAAGTCAATTTTTGAGTCCATGGAATCAAAAAGGCATCTAGAGCCTGTGGATTCCCTTCCGGGTTCAGTGAGCAGAATTTGTTTACCTTTTTGTTTTTGGAATTGGCGAATAAGTATTGTTGGTGTCCCCCACATTTCTATGATCTGGTTGTAGATGGATTGGTTTAGGGACCACTCGCCTTGTTTCAACTGAGTTCGACTCAAGTAATCTGTCCTTTCGTTGTTTGAACCCTGAATGTGTAGCGCCGAGAGGGATAGTAAGTTTTCTTCCGCCAGCTTGATAATTTTGGCTGAAGAACTCATCAGTGAACGAGACCTTGTTCCCCCCTGGTGATTTATATACGCTAGTCACTTTGTTGTCCGAAAAAATTTGGACATGATGCCCCTGAATGTCGGCTAGAAAAAAAATAGAAGAGCATGATGTACCGCCCAAAGTTCTTTTTGGTTTGAGGATGCTGATAGTTCTTGAACCGACCAATTTCCCTGAGCCACTTTGTCCCCCATGTGGGCCCCCCACCCTCTGGGACTCGCATCGGTTATTATTACCCGAGAAATATTTGGCACCCAAGGGACTCCCTTTGACAGGTTTTGGTCCTTTCCCCACCAAAGAAGGGAATGAATAACTGATGAATTTAGGATGACCCGGCTTTCCAGATTGTTTTTTAGCAACAACTGCCATTCTAGTATGTGCCACTGAAGTTCCCTTGTGTGAAATTGTGCGAAGGGTATCGCTGGTAGGCATGAGGATAGAGAGCCTAGAAGCGACATTGCTCTCCTTAGGGTCATGGAGGGATTGTGTAACGTTCGTGCTATCATGGTTAATATGTTGTCTTTTTTGGGACCCGGGAGTCTAATGTCAGTCCTAGGAACTCCTGTACTTGACAGGGTTCCATCCTTGATTTTTTTTACATTTATGAGCCACCCCAAGTCCGTCAGGATGGTCATTACTTGGTCTCTCTTTTCCCTGCAACTTTGCGCTGAGTTGCTTGCGATAAGAAAGTTGTCCAGGTAAGGGACTATTAATATATCTTGTTCCCTTACGTGGGCCATCATTTCCGCTATTATTTTCGTAAATATACGTGGAGCTATTGAAATCCCAAACGGGAGAGCCCTGTATTGAAAATATCTTATTTGTCCCTTTATGGAGACTGCCATCCTGAGAAATTTCTGAGATTGATCGTGGATGGGCACATGGTAGTATGCGTCGGTTAGGTCTATTACGACCATGTAGCAGTTCGGGAAAAGGATTTTTATAGTGGACCTTATTGTTTCCATTTTGAATTTGTAATTTACCACGTATGTTTAAGTTTTTTAGATTTATAATGGTCCGGAAAGGACCCGTCGGGTTTCGGTACTAAAAATAGAGGGGAGAAAAACCCTTCCCCTATTTCCTGAGGGGAGATTTCCCGAATCACAGATTCTTGCAGTAGGGAAATAATTTCTTTCTCTAATGCTGCTTGTTCTGCTGCCGAAGATCTTGACTTTGTTACTATGTAATTCCAGGGGGGGGGGGATTTATTTTTAGACCAAACCGTATGATATTTAAAATCCAGGTGTTGTTGGAAATTTTCTTCCAGGCGGGAAGGAATGATGTGAGTCTTCCCCCCACCATAGGACAAATGTCATTTGGAAGGCTTTTTATCACGGGAGGTGTTGCCAAAGAGGTAACCCCTATCCCTTCTCCTCCCGTCTTCCCACTTATTCTGCTCTCTGGGGGGTCTACGACGGAAAAATCTGCGGCTCCGGAAAGATTGTCTAAATGGGGTCGGACCCAGATTTGGAAACCCCTTCTTTGCATCTCTCGCTTTCTGGAGGATGTCATCCAGGGTTTCTCCGAACAAAAAATTCCCCTCACATGGGATAGAACATAGTTTTAACTTCGTTTGGAGATCTCCTGGCCAGCTCTTGAGCCACAAGGTTCTTCTGGCTGCGTTGGAGAGAGCAGCGGCCTTAGATGTTAGGCGTACGCAGTCTGCTGAGGAGTCCGCCAGGAACGCTGCTGCTGCTCTTATTGCAGGGATCGAATCCAGCAACCTATTTCTGGGTAACCCATCTTTAATTTGACTTTCCAGCTGGTCGATCCACACCATCAGAGATCTGGAAGTGCAGGTTGCTGCAACTGCAGGTCTCAAGCTACCCCCAGCCGATTCCCATGCCCCTTTAAGAGATGTATCCGCTTTTTTATCTAAGGGGTCTTTGAGGGTACCCATATCCTCGAACGGGAGCGCAAATTTTTTCGAGGCTTTGGCTACCGCAACATCCAGTTTTGGTGCCTTGTCCCAAGAAGAGGAAGCCTCATCCTCAAAGGGATACTTTCTTTTAAGCGAGGGCACCGAGGAATTTCTCCTATCTGGTTTCTCCCACTCTTTTTTGATTAATGTCTGGACATTGGGATTTAGAGGAAAAGTTCTCCGCTTTTTTTGTCCCAGACCTCCAAACATTACATCTTGGGCCGTTTTATCGGGTCTGGGTTCCTCAACCCCCATAGTAGCCCTAACGGCTCTCACTAAAGTATCCACTTCTTCTAGTGGGAAGCAATGCCGGGCCGAATCTTCCTCAGAGGATAGGGAGGAATCTGAATCGTCCGAATCTGCATTTTCAGATGAGGATCGGACCGAGTGGGAATGTACCGACTCCTTCACTTTCTCCTTCCCTTTTTTGGAGGATAAAAGGGTATTCTGAACCTCGGACCTGATTATATTTTTAAGTTCAGATGCAAAGTCGGGGGTCTCCTCACATAGTAAACGCTGGATGCATGACTTGCAAAGCTTTTTGTCCCAGGTTACCGGTAAAGCTTTGTTACAGGTGGGGCAGGATCTATTGTTCTTTTTCTCCAACCTCTTCTTTCCCTAATAAGGGAGAAGAGGGAGCCCCATTATAAAATATATATATTCACGGCGATCACTCACCATTCGGATGTGGAGGCAGGTACCGGTTCTGGAGGAGGGCCCGGGTCTGGTAGGGAAGATCCTTGAGGAGGGGTATTAGTCTTCACAGCAGATCTGCTGTGTCGTGTGGAACGGCTGCTAGACCCACTCCTAGTACTCTTTGTGTCTGATTTTCTATGGCACTGCTGTCCAGGCTGCAGCTCCTGTGGATCGCTGTCCTCCATGGTTACAGGGAGAAAGTGCGACAACCATGTGTGCACCATCTCCCTATTTGAATCCGGCGCCAACCCCCGGCGTTCACCGCACTTCCGGTTCCCTGCACATCCTCCGGGGAGAAGATTCTACTGCGCATGCGCGCGGCGATGACCCGGAAGTCCTGCCGCATTTCCGGAGCGGCGGCCATCTTTGTACACCCGGAGCGTGCGCTTGTCAGCACAGAAGCTCCGGGTGATCCAGCGCCCCTTCTCAGTCAGATTTGGCGGCGCTCTCCCCCCGCTCACCCTGAAGAACCCCTCGGTTCCAGCGGTGGCGGTTTCAGGAGCCGGACAGGCTGCGGCAGGAGCCTCCTCGATGCCGAAACCCGACCGCCCGGTCCATTGGTCTTCATACAGGTACCGCCGAAGACAGGTTCCCTGTCAGGGACAGGAAACAAACTGATGCGAGGGAGAGGTACCGCCCTTTTATCTGTAGGTTTCCTGTCCCTGAAGGGCGGATCCCCTCTCTCCGTAGTGCTGTCATGGGAGACCGAGAAAAGATGAATATCACCGAAGCAAACGTGAAGCAGACTCCATAATGTCTCCATCTGCCTCATTACGGTGGGTGGTTCCCTCAGGGGTTTCATGTGAATCGCATTTTTGTGGGATTTACATGGACCTTCCTGAGGTAAGTGCTCAAAGTATAACACAAGAGTGTGATCCCAGCCTTATTCTGTAAGCGATAATATTTTTCTATGTACTCCAAAATGTTACCAAAAAAATCTCTAATTTATCCCGCACAAAACCAGCCCCCACTAAGGTCTGTCATCGGTCACAGGAACTAGGGGGGTTCCCGAGCTACAATGTATGGGTACTAAACTGGCATATTTGCAATTTTCCAGAACAAAGCCTGCCATGCATTTTACAAAATCACTGCAGCCGTAGATGAATGCATTGAGAGGTGCAGTTTCTACAATAGGGTCACTTTTGGGGTTTTCTGCTGCTCTGGCACCTATGAGGCTCCGCAAATGTCGCCTGCAAATTATTCTATTAATTAAATTCCATCACAAAAGAAAAATCCAGGACACTCGCCAAAGATTGCAAAAATCCAACCCTAACTTTAATGGACAGGTGGTAGACACAGCCTCAGAGACAGGGGAATATTCAGACCAAGGTTGTTCTATGCTCAGTTTGCACTTCCAAATTAATCACAGGTTCGTCCGATTTTGTCCTTTGTTATAAAGTGTGCCATCAATCACGTCCTGACATGGCGTCCAATTTTGTATCCTTTTTATCCTGCCAAGTTTATTTGGTTATTGCCACTTTTCTGTATTAAACATAAGTTTATATATCTAAGCAGCATCATTAAATACTCTATTTCAATAGACATTGTACATGATCTGATTACTATTCAGGAGTGCAAAAAATGTTGACGACAACTGTATTAGGCCAGGCCAACAGCCATAGCAGTCCTTGACCTCATCTGAGCCCCACAATAAAATATATACTATCAGCATGTGCTGTAGGTCCGGTGCCCACACGGTGCATAACTGTACGTTTATTAGTGGTGAAGCATGGCCATAAGCAGTCAGTAGCGAGCAGGGACTGGAGAAGCATTTATGGCATAAGACAATGCCACTTTTGCTGAACTTGACTGGTAGGTGTAGCCAAAACCACGGTCCCGACTCTTCTTATTTGGGTGGAACGGCTTCAGAACTAAAATCCGCATCATTTCTGTGCGATGTGACTGCAGACTTAAATCCTCACGAGATTCTGCGGTGCTGGGAGCGGGCGAGTGCGTATTCACAAGCCTATAATGACTGCAGACTTTAACCTCAAAGCCTGGACAACCCCTTTACGTCAACATACATTTACACCTCCCTGCTCCTGCAGTATCAAGTAAATCTATGAAAACTTGACGAGCTGAAAATAAAAATCAATCATGTCAAAAACAAGTGTTTTAGATGAAAATGTGTGACATTAGGCATGCAGTAAAATCCATCGTATACCCTCAGGTGAGATGGGGGTCTTGAAAACCCAATCCACATGCTTTGCACTTGGAATTCGCAAAGAAACATCTGCTCGCTCTGACTGTAGCTCAATCATTTTAGAATTTGAGAGAAAAAAGAAAAAAAGACACGTAGATCAGAATTTAAATATTTATTCTTAAACCATTTAAAATCCCCTGAAATATTGAAATAAGCTTACTCTATTAACAGATTTACAAGAGTAATAACTACGAAGGATATATGGGTACCACTTTTTTTTTCTTAATTTTTTTTTCTTTTTTTTATTTCTATCTGTGAAGTTCTTATAAAGCTTTCTGATTGACCATATTTACAACTTTTAATGTTTATATATTTATAAAAATATTTTATTTTTTTAACGATAACATTGTTTTCAAAAAACTATTTTCAGACTTTCTCAAGATATAAATTTGAAGTGAGTCGAGTTAAGAGAGGAAAAAAAAATATACAGAAATGGTTCTTTAAAATTAAAAACAAGATCAAAAAACAAAAAAAAGAAAAAAAAAAAAGAAAAAGAGAACTCATTTGTGTAGGCACCACTGAAAATGTTGCTCATTCCTTGGCATTAGCCAGTAATATGTTTTCAAGTGTCCCCTTTAAAGCAGGAATTATATTGGGGGGTCAGGGGGAGGGTTAGGACGTCGATCTACCCTGCAGTGGAAATAAGCATGCTGCAATTTGAAGCAATTTGACTCTATATATTATGTATATTACATTTTTGATGCTTTAAATTCTGCAAAGATCATCTGGGTTTGTGATAGACATACACCAGTAGCACAGCGCTGTAATCTTCGCAGCCAGCCATGTTTTCTTTCCTTTGTGGGCGAGTCTTACAACACAGAATCAGAACAAAGCTCCCTGGCTGCTACAGAACAAGCAATCGCTCCTTTACGCACTATCATATATGTGCCCAGAAGTTTGTGGATCAATGCTGCATATTGCAGTCTGACCCGATATATATGTACAAGGCAACGGTCACAGCACCTGATCAGTATAAGGCTTACGCTACATGGTTGAAAATGCTGGACAAGGCCGCATGGCATAATTGGCAAACCAAAAAAAAAAAAAAAAAAAAAAAAAAAAAGCTTTCCGAGTGGCTATTAACCCTGCTGTTGTCTTCGGTCTAGGGAGACCGATTTTGAACTTTGGTATTTTTTGGGGTGTTCAAGATGCGGTTCTGAAACTTGTGGTTGATTGACTTAAATGAGGATTGGTCGGTCGGCAACGGGTTTCAGAGCCGCATCTTGAATATTTTAAAGAATATTGAAGTACAAGGTCGGTCGTTTTTGACCGAAGACAACAGCAGGGTTAAGACATTGTGCTGCCAGTTCTTCACAACAAAAAGCAGTCAGTATGCTGCCAGGTGAATCGTCCCTATGGGCTGCTATAAAACAATTACTTGACACTGCAGCATGCTCATTTGCATCAGATACTGGCGGTCACATCCCCTTTAACATCTACTATCATTATAAAATAAAAAAAACAAAAAAAAAACAAACAAAACACTGCAATGGCAATTGGAGTAAAATGTGTGTCTGTCACGCACCGGTTACATTTTTATAGATTTGGCAGATAGTCTGTACGGTGCGTGAGACTGGTGGCCATACACTACAGAGGAGGATCGTGCAGGCCAACGTCTCTGGCACATGTGGGCATCAACCCCTTTAACATTTACTTTTAAAAAAAAAAAATTGGGCTCAAATCATAAAACGCACACTAACAGATCATAATATTATAATATGTGGCTATATTATAATATTATAATTACACCACCTTCAAGGAAACAAACGTTGAAGTACATGCGGAAGCAATATATATATATATATGTATATATGTACATGGGAGGTCTTGAAGAGGACATCCCATCAAGCAGTACCATAATCTTCCATTTACAGTTCTGCCGGTTGTTTGGAAAGTTTATTTATTTTTTTTATATATATATTTTATACTTCCAACCATCAAGACTTCCCCCCCTGGTCGTGTCGGAGCGAATCTCTATAACTTAGTTACTCGTATATCAAATGGTAAATACAGGTTTAAAATACACGTTCACAGGAGTATAAATACATCATGGTGCTGTTCTGCATGAAAAGTCTGGAAAAAAAAACAAAGTGGAATATATTACATAGGACATCTGATGTTTGGGGGGATGCTGGTGCAAACCATTGTCTCTGTACGCTGCCTGTGCGGGTGGAGTGGGCTTTTAGGTTTTTCTCGTGATACATAAATGCCCAGTGTTTCCCGCGGTAGCATTTCAATTACATTATTTTTATCAAACAAATCATAAAAAAAACAAAAAAAAAAAAACCTACATCACATTGCTGCAATGCAAAGCAGGCAAATTCTAGATGCAATACATTAGACATCCTCTGTCTACTCTCGCCAAAACAAAAATGAAAAAAATATATATTGCTTTAATTCTTTTTAAAGAAAATAAAAAAAAGACCCTACACAGATAGGAGAGCGTTATGTCAAGTCTGCGAGACGGCTGCCACATTGCTATTCAGATTAAGTTAAGGGCTCAGTAGGGGGTAACCAACCCCTTTAAGAGTATTAAAAAGGGAGGTGGATGAATATTGAGCAACAGATTCACATCCACCTATTTAGCTTTTCCAGCAAGTATAGAAAAAGGTACAAGCGACCCAAGTTGCTCCGTTTCAGCAGTGCGGTGATATGTTTTCCCATTTTATTACCTGCAACCAGTCAGTGAATATCCACTTTTTTTTTTCTTTTTTTTTTAAATCAACAGGCTCAAAATTCAGTGCAGGTTTTTTCTTTATTGACAGAGCACCAAATGTCTGCCATCATACTCTGCTGCAGCCACTAGAGGGAGCCAAGGAGCAAACTACATACTGATGAACTAGAACACTGTATGCAGCAAACTTTTAAAGCTCCCTCTAGTGGTGGCAGAAAGTAGCCAATCTTTAAAACATATGTCATGTCTTTGTAGGGAAAGTGTAGCTCTGTATAAGAAAAAAAAAAAACCTTCAGCTTCTACAAGCTATATTATTCAAAGACTGTTGGATAAAATAAAAAGGACATGTAGAGATTCACTATAAAGCTAAAGCCAAAATCTATGGAAAAGACCGCCTAAATATATATCAGAGACCAGCAATATTGCGCTCATTGGCAAGGTCTCTGGTCCATACCCAAGACTGCACTATTTAAAAAGAAAAAAAAATGGCGGCTTTTAAAGTTTTTAGAAGTATTCTCTAAGTGCCACTTGTCCTGACATTTGCTATGCAGACGGCATGGACCACGTCATGATTCTCTATGGGGCCTCCAAGACCCGATGGTCTCTTTTTTCTTTCATGAACTAGTGCTCGATCACAGGACCTGCGCTGTCATTAGCAAACGCTTGCTGCGCAGAAGCTCCATTGTGCCTCCATTAAACACAATTGTTCTATTTCACGTAACGTAGCGACTTCTCATCCTGTATCTTATCAAAACATGGCAGAAGTCAAATCATACGAGAGGAAAAAAAAAAAAAAAGGACCAGTAGATTTCATCAGTGTACAGTGCAACACAACCACCACAAACATACTGTCGTCACTTGCACGGGCCACTAACTTAGCAACAGCAAGAACAGCGGATCAACATGGATAGAATTCAACAAAGGAGTAAAGTAGTAAAAGTCTTCAGTCTTTACAAAATAATCTCCAGAAAATATAAAAACCATTTACACCATCACAAAACAAAAATATATATAACAAAAAAAAAGGGAAGAGGAAAAAAAAAAAAAAAAGATAAAGAAAAAAGTTTCTGTGTTTTCCTTCCAAACTTTCAATCATGGTCATGGATGTGTTTTGCAAAGACCCAAAAGGCACAAGGAGCTGAAAATGCTAAGCACGGCCAGGCATGAAGTACTTCTCGTGGGTGTCCCTCTTTTTTTTTCCCCATTTTTCTTTGTTTTTTTTTGTTTTTTTACAGCCATGTCATGGTCATAACATGATACTTAGGAGTCACTGACTGGAAACCTGGAAAACAAATCAAAGAATTATGTATAAAAAATGACTTTATATATTTAAAAAAAAGCAAAATTTGGGGAGACTGGAACGCATAAGAAGTGGTGTAATATTAGAAATTAGCTGGCATCAAAATGGAGAATGTATTTGTGACGCTGCAGCCAACAACAGACGTAAGGCAGGATTACATATTTGTCTCTCCTTACAGGGGCAGATGGCCGTGTTGGAAACCAGGCCGGTCATCTGCATATTTTCGACGTGACTGGCTCACTCTGCTCAATAGTGGATGCAATAGAAAGCAGCTCCTGCACCAGTCTGCAATTGGGACGGCCAATTTTGACGACATGACTGACCTGTTTATTGATATTTAGGTGTGAACCTGGTCATGGCATAAATTTTTCTGGCTATTATTTTTAACATATGCAAAGTAAATGCCATGAAAAGTGCTGCGGAATATGTTGGCGCTATATAAATAAAATCATCATCACTTATAAAACATCTGAACAATTCAACATTCCTCCACTAGAGGGAGCAAAGTATACAGTGAGGTCCTCAACTGTTTCCTATACCTTAAAGGGGTTGTCTTGATTACCTAGCCTTAGAACAGCACTCCCTCTGACCAGGCAGATAGAAGCCATGTACAGACAGGACCAGAGCAGCTCCGTGCCTTGTTTTGTGTCCACTGCCCAATATTGTGCTGCATCTCCCCTTAAAGTGAGTAAGAGCAGAGCCGCAGTACTCCGAAGTAGCTACTAAGCAATGTACGGAGCTGCTCTGGACTCTACATTGCCCATATGTAGACACGGTCCGAGAAGAGGTCATCAAATCGGTTGCTGTGCTGGGTATCAGACCCCCACTGATCTCATACTGATGCCCCATCATCATGCGGATGGGTCATAAATTGTTAAAAGGGATATTTCCATCTCCAAGATCCTACCCCAGTATGTAGTAGGTGTAATAGTATTATTAGCAAATACCTCCAATTGCAAATGTATAGTTTTTCTGATTCGCTCAGTCTCTTTCCTCATGTGCAGGCATTGTAGGACCTTAGGCATCCATGGTTACGACCACCAAAAGTGACAGCTAGCTGCTAGTTAGTGGTCGTAACCATGGATATTCAAGGTCCTGCCATGCCTGCACATGAGGAAAGAGCGCGAATCAGAAAATTTTTACTACATTTCTATTTGGAGGTATTTGCTATTATAACACCTACTAAATATTGGGATAGGATCTTGGATATGGGAATATCCCTTTATGTCTTAGACAACCATTTTAAGGGGTTATCTAGAACCATTTTTTTTTTTACTAGGAGCTAAAAAATAAAAAAATAAAAAAAAAAAACAGGTAGGCAAGTGCTTATTAGATAGCAACTGTCTGCCCATCTGGCTCAGAGTGGTCACTGACCGCTCCTGCCGGCGATTCAGCTGCTCTGCATCAACAGAGCAGCTCTTCTTCTGGGCTGCAACTGCTGACATTAAGCCGACAGCCGGGTTCCTGAACAGAAGCTTAGTTGATGTGACATCAGTCTGACATCCATGTTCATAAGTCTACTCACTTTTGGAATTTTTCCATGAGCTTCTTTACCATCTTGTCAGTAATCCCAGGATAAGTCTCTTCTGCCAGGTTCATACTCTTTTCAAGTTCTTCAATTGCATTTTTTCTTACGGTGTTGTTCCTGTCTTGCTGTTTAAGCTACAAAAAAGAAATACATTCAGGAGGCTTCAAAGAATTTTACAGAAGAAAAAAAAAAAAAAAAACTTTCTCAGCTAAACCCCCATCATCACTACACGAGGCACCACCATCATCTGGAGAGGCTTGTAACCTTTCCGTAAGGCGGACAGATTGTGATTGGGGCAGGCCTTGGCCAATATTGCCTATATAATGAAATCAGAACAAATGGCAACGATTGTTGAAGAGGGGAAGAAATCAGAAACTCAACGGCGCAAATTTGTTTCCATGTCCCCGATAATGCTGCAGAAGTCTGATGGCACTACAGACCTGGGGTGGAGTTTTTTGTCTATTTTTCAGTACACACAAGTTCGCATTTAATCATAGGACATAATTATTTTCCCTTATGTTTCATACATAACTACAATTTGTATATTGTAGTTTAATGCAATTTTTTTTCAAACTATGAATACGCACAAGGAGTCATACAGAAGCCCTCCTCTTGACACCCCATAAGTATATAGGGTGAATGTACAGGACGGTATGATATATAGAAGTCTACCTCGGCCATCAATGCGGAACGAGAAATTCCCAAATTATGCGCGAAACATACGTATTAAATGCAATATGAAGTGATAAATCTACACTCTGGTCTAATAAAATCTAATTAGTTGGGTCATAAAGTTTCCTGCATACACAGCTGGACCCTCTCTGTATCCATTAAACATCACAGCGATTTGCCATATTTCGATCTTTTGCATCCAGATGTCAAAATTGCACAATCTGTGAATCCTCCATTTTTTCCAATTGAACTAAAAAAAAAAAAGTGGGAAGAGGACTAAAGGCGCATTCACCAAGCATGATCATCATTCCTGGGAATGGTCTTTTCATGATAATTGTGGAGTGTAAACAGGCTGCTGATCACTCGATTGATTCTTGGTTTCTCGGCAGCACATCGTCCTGTGTAAACAGGACGTGTGCTGCCGAGAGCAATGGCAGCCTACGTGCACTGAATGCATTATTATCGATCGCATAGTGCGCATCTGAAGTGTGGAAGGCCTGTGTAAACAATTGCCCATCTTGCAAGGGACTATAGAAAGAAGGTGTGATCGTGGTGTCCCCCAAAACCTACAATATGAGAAGTAGACTGCCTATAGTATATGACTGGGAGACCATACCTCAGAAAAAACGGGGGCTATTATTGCCGATATAGAGCTCAGCGTTTTTACAAGGTCTTGATCCTGTAACAGAAAGCACACAATTTGGTTAGTAATGCTACGTATACACATGTGGCCTGTGGATATACCGAAATGCTTACAGGAATGTGCACATTACAGATGTGAGGGAAGACACGCTGTACAAAGTTTGTCACCAGCATCGGTAATGAGCGCAGACAGGAGATAGGTAAGTAGGTAAGGCACCAGAATGCAAACTACAGTGTGAAAGACTTGGAGCAATTTGCACTGGTAAATGCGTTTTCAAACTATAGGAACAAAAAAAAAAAAAAGGTAACAAGAACTGGGGCTCTGACATGGCTAGATTATGTGCTGGCACTGCCCAGAGAATCAGAGGAGCAATGACCGGGCCCTGAAAAGACTGCATTGAAATATTTTTATGTTCAAACATCCTCTACAAGTTTTTTTTTCTTAGCCAGCTGAATGAAAAAAAAAGAAAAAAAAAGAAAAAAAAGCTAAAGCCTTTAGAGGAAGGAGAAAAAGAAAAAAAAGAAAACCAAAGGGTAAAAAATAAATAGTGACAATATAGGGCCCAAGTTTGACACCAGGCGCCTATGGGCACTTACTGTTCCATTTTGCAATTTTTTTGCATCCGGTTTCTTCCGAACTGTGGTGAAAGTCCACTCGGGATGTGTATTGTTCTCCTTATTGCTGGGCTCCCTGTGAGTGAGGACATTAGATAAGGTTCAGCTTCTTGCGTACTATTCTGCTTTACATTTTGACCGTAACCCTCAAGCCGGCCATACATGATGGCTGACGGGTACGGAGCTCTTGGCCACCAGCGGTCAGCCCTCACTCATGTACACAAACGTTCAGCTTGGGGGTGTCTGGGGGTCTTTTTACAGCGGACTTCTGTATCTGTCTAGTTGCTCCCTAGGTTTACTAAAATAACCATACATGTGTAAGCTGATAGTGTGCAGCAGCAAATTTACTGCGAAACAGCCTATATGAGCCAATGAGTGAGCGAGTACTTACGTGTCGGAGTCGTCAGATTCGGAGTCGCTGTGCCCTTCTGCCTTCCATCGTTTATACCTGTCGATCAACTCTGTTAGGTAAGATGTCCGCTTGGCATTTTTCACAATAAACTTGTGCTTGAGAAGTTCTTTGGCTGTGGGTCGCTAGGAAACACAACAGGTTTTATTTCACCTTTTCGCAACTCATAGGCATGTGATTAATAGCATTACACAACGGCAGGCTTAAGAGGTGATCGGGGACACAACCCACACAATACAGACATCGTACATCACCGTCACTGTTTACACAAAGTACATACGCCAGTGCATCTCCCGGTGAATCGTCATAAGTCATAGTAGTCAAATATTACTAGTTAGGTCATTTACGTTTAGATATTAGCATTTCTCGGTTTCTGCAAACCAGACAGGAGGTGGTGCATAAATGTCCTTTTGTCATTGTATTGATGATGCAAATCTTTCTGAGAAGCCAATTCAAGAGTCACAATAAATAGGACTGCCCTTTCTATTTCTGCTAAAAAGGCTGCCTTACATCATGGTACCCTAGGCATATGAGCGTCGCAGCCTCTCTATATGACCGATGCTCAGCCGCTATCTGGCAGAGCGTTGATCAGGGCTTCCTCTGCTAGCAAGATCACTATTTTTTCCCTCATTGTTTGTGCAAGAGAAATTTTAGATCTCTGCGCACAGTTGAGGAACCGTACAGTGACCACCCATGATCCAGGTCTGAGCAGTGTCTCCGGTACACCCCCGCCACAGTTCCATCGGTCGGGCAACTTCTGTTTGCCTACCACAGACTTGTTACAGGCATGAACAGAAAGTGTGGGTGATCTGGATTTTAAGTAAAACCAAAACGGGCTAAAATAAAAAACACATTTTATCTAATGAAGCATAAACAAGTAAATAAACTAGATTGACAAGTTCTTGTGGCATACATAATAATAATAATAATCTTTATTTTTATATAGCGCTAACATATTCCGCAGCGCTTTACAGTTTGCACACATTATCATCACTGTCCACGATGGGGCTCACAATCTAGAATCCCTATCAGTATGTCTTTGGAATGTGGGAGGAAACCGGAGTGCCCGGAGGAAACCCACGCAAACACGGAAAGAACATACAAACTCTTTGCAGATGTTGTCCTGGGTGGGATTAGAACCCAGGACCCCAGCGCTGCAAGGCTGCAGTGCTAACCACTGCGCCACCGTGCTGCCCATACATGCAAACAGGCACCAACACCTCCGACACCTAAGAATACTTACAAAGGAGGGGTCTTTGTTTAAACAGGCATCTATGAACTCTTTGAAAGGTTTACCGAAGTCCCCTGTTAATGTGGGTGGGTTATTTTTAGGAATGAGAAATAGGACCCTCATCGGATGCATGTCGGAGTTGGGTGGTTCACCTTTAGCTAATTCGATTGCAGTGATTCCCAAAGACCAGATGTCAGCCTGAAATACAAAGAGGAACATGTCCAATTTAGCCAAAATGCAATTAAAGTTAGGAATAGTATCTTTAAAAAAAAACAAACAAAAAAAAAAAAACATCAATGATAAAAAGGGCTACACCAATAAGATTCAGCATTAAACTTCTTAAAAAGTCACAGTAGTCCCAACCAAACCTCCACTCTGCAGAAGGAGGATCAGAAGATCTGCCATCTGGTGATCAGATGGTGGCAGATTGAGGATCCAGCTCCGCAGCGCTCACCTCACATTGTCAAGAGACTTTCCATCAGTAAATTAAAATTTCAGGCCTGAGTTCACTGAGTATTTAAATGATTTGTTTTTCTTTCTTACATTACACTCTTCAAAATGGTGTACAAAGTTTATGTATTTTGTCCAACATCACCAAAAGTTTTATTTTTTCGTTTAACTTTTATGTGGCTTTTTAAATACGCAAAAAAGTTTTACATTCTGCAAAATAGCGTCAATATCTAGCATACATAAAAAAAAATGCAATTGATGAATCAGCCGAAAACATCAGGAAACCTTAAACTCCACCCAAAACATCGAAAAAACAGGGGAAAAAAAAGAAACAACCAAAGGGTGTAAAAAATAGTCACAGATTAAAAGAAGAATAAGCACATTCCCAGGATGCATTTTGGCTTCTAAATAACACTGCGTTTTATTGTATCAGCAAAGTGAATAAAGGTACCTTCACACTGAGCGACTTCACAATGATATCGCTAGCGATCCGTGACGTTGCAGCGTCCTGGATAGCGATATCGGTGTGTTTGACACGCAGCAGCGATCTGGATCCTGCTGTGCCATCGTTGGTCGGAGCAGAAAGTCCAGCACTTTATTTCATCGCTGGACTCCCTGCAGACATCGCTGAATCGGCGTGTGTGACGCGGATTCAGCGATGTCTTCACTGGTAACCAGGGTAAACATCGGGTTACTAAGCGCAGGGCCGCGCTTAGTAACCCGATGTTTACCCTGGTTACCAGTGTAAATGTAAAAAAAACCAAACACTACATACTTACCTTCCGCTGTCTGTCCCCCGGCGTTCTGCTTCCCTGCACTGTCAGCGCCGGCTGGCCGTAAAGCAGAGCACAGCGGTGACGTCACCGCTGTGCTTTACGGCCGGCCGGCGCTCACAGTCAGTGCAGGAAAGCACAGCGACGGGGGACAGACACCGGAATGTAAGTATCTAGTTTTTTTTTTTTTTTTACTTTTACACTGGTAACCAGGGTAAACATCGGGTTACTAAGCGCGGCCCTGCGCTTAGTAACCCGATGTTTACCCTGGTTACCAGGGGACTTCGGCATCGTTGGTCGCTGGAGAGCTGTCTGTGTGACAGCTCTCCAGCGACCAAACAGCGACGCTGCAGCGAACGGGATCGTTGTCTAGATCGCTGCAGCATCGCTAAATGTGACGGTACCTTAAGATTTCTGAAATCACACGCCGTTTTTTTTCCCTTGCAGTTATAAATTTTTCACCTATTCAAATGAATGATGGAAAAAAAAAATGTATGCAAAAACAAAAGCATTTTAAGCAGCGTTTTTCCTGCCAACACTCCAGTATTTGCAAACGTTTCTGCAGCAAATACTGAACGTGTGCACATCCCCTAAAGGGCAAATGAAAAACAGGTGAAAAACACTAACGAAGACAAAAACAGGTGTAAATGTAACAATGAATAAAGACATTTCTCGAAGTAGCAAATCAGATGAGAGGGAGCGCAAAATCTGGCAAGATTCACTTCAATCTTTGGTATCAACTGTGAGGAGGGAGTGGATTTTACAACATCTTAGTGGCAAATTGGAGTCTTTTGCTCAGTTTTTGGCCTGTTTCGTCACTGTCGACTTGCTAGTCTGTACCTTAAATAGGAAAACGACTTCATCTATTTTCGTCAAATTGTCCAAGGGAAAAAAAAAAAATCACCAAGACATCTCAAAGAGAAGAAAATTAACCAAATGCAATCAGGCAAAATATTTCTTCACCTGGGGGATTGGTAATAACTTCAGAATCACTGGAGGTCCCATCATTGGGGCCCTCACCAATCCAGAGAACCAGGGCTCCGAAGAGTCATGGCTGAACAGATTAAAGGTCAATTACCATATATACTCGAGTATAAGCCGACCTGAGAATAAGCCGAGCCCCCTAATTTTGCCACAAAAAAACTGAAAACTTAATGACTCGAGTATAAGCCTAGGGTGGAAAATGCAGCAGCTACTGGTAAATGTCAAAAGTTAAAATAGATACCAATAAAAGTAAAATTAATTGAGACATCAGTAGGTTAAGTGTTTTTGAATATCCATATTAAATCAGGGGCCCCATATAAATTCTCCATACAGTTCATGATGGGCCCCATAAGATGCTCCATATTAAAATACGCCCCATATAATCCTGCATAAAGGTTAATAAGGGCCCCATAAGATGCTTCATAGATATATTTGCCCCATATAATCCTGCACAAACGTTGATTATGGCCCCATAAGATGCTCCATACAGACTCTTGCCCCATATAGTGCTGCACAAACGTTATGGCCCCATAAGATGCTCCATACAGACAATTGCCCCATTTGCTGTTGCTGCGATAAAAAAAAAAAAAAAAAAAAAATCACACTCGCCTCTCTGTCGCTCAGGCACTTTCAATATTCACCTGACTTCGTTCGCTCCATCTTCAGCGTCTTCTGCACTGACATTCAGGCAGAGGGCACGCACTAACCATGTCATCGCGCCCTCTGACCTGAGCGTCACTGCAGAAGACGCTGAAGACGGAGCGGCGGCTGGCACGAGGAGAGGTGAATATCGCTCAGCGCTCCCGTCCCAGTTATACTCACCTGCTCCTGGCGCAGTGCAGTCCCTGGTTCCCCGGCACCGCAGCTTCTGCCTGTATTGAACGGTCACCGTTACCGCTCATTACAGTAATGAATATGCGGCTCCACCCCTATGGGAGGTGGAGCCGCATATTCATTACTGTAATGAGCGGTACCATGTGAGCGCTCAGTACAGGAAGACGTTGACGTGCCGAGGAAGCAGGGACCGCACCAGGAGCAGGTGAGTATAATTAGACAGCCCCCGCTCACCCTCCCCTGCCGAGCCCTGGGTATGACTCGAGTACAAGCCGAGAGGGGGACTTTCAACCTAAAAAAAATGGGCTGAAAATCTCGGCTTATACTCGAGTATATACGGTAATCCTAATGGGAGCGCTGCTCATCATCCAAGCACAAACTTGCTTGGCAACCTCCAGAGCTCCAAGAATGAATGGAGGAGTGGCAGCGCGCATGATCCATCTCTGCTCCATTCAGCTGGGACTCTCCAGAGTCTGGTTCTTGGGATCAACGAGTGCCCCAGATATCGGACCTTCAGCACTGGGGAACATTTAGCTTGTTGATCGGATGATTGTCAGCCTGTTCATACTGCACGATTATGGGGATACAGAAGTTCCTGCTCTTTCCTGATAATCGTGCAGTGTAAAAGCACAATAAGTTTTTGACCCAAAACTTCACACTACACTCAAATAGATGTAGTAGCCATTTGCTTCATATGATCAACCGGTCCATTACAAGAGTCAGCACTTTCTTAATTTCCACCATCATCAAATGGGTTGTCTTTTAAATGACACAGCCTGTGCTGCTGCAGAACTACAACTCCCAGCATGGCAGGTCACAGAATGCTGAGAGTAGTAATGTCACAGCTGGTTTCCGATACGTACAGCTTTTACCTTTGTTTCACCAGATACTTGTATTTGGCTTTCAAGCTATTTTGTTCTGCATTTTTATCACCTGCTGAGCCCTTTATTGCCTTGGGACAAAACACAATGCTGCGCTCTAGATAAAAGATCTAAAATCCAGCCAGCACAGCAGAACACGGTCTTACAACACAATGAATACACATAAAAAAATAAATCCTGCATGAAAAGGCTCAGCAGGAAGCTAGGCAGTAAAATCAATGCATGAAAGGAAATGTAACCTATTCTTTTGTATATAAAAAACAAAAAAAAAACGGTGGGTTTCAGAAAATGTACTCGTCAACTCTCCCGTCATGTCTAGTTTACTACATACTTGTATTAGTGGTGACGTTCCTCAGTTACTCCTCTTAGAAAATGTACGGCGGTCTGTTGGAGGCGTGTCCTACACTGTCCAATCAGTGCTGACCATACTACACCGGGGGGACAACGCTGACAAGAGGAACTGTACCACTCCCTATACAATGGTGTCAATATCCAGCAGGAGAAACACAGGAACGTGTATAAAAGGGGCTCCAGCATGAGTTTTCATGGGTAAGGTCCCTTTTAAACGTAAAGCTGAAATACCTATATCTAGTTGCTTCACCGTTACTGGAAGTGTTTAAGCCAAGTTCGGAGAGTCCCTTAAACCTGTCAAATGGATTACATTGGTGGAAGTTTATTAAAGTCTCCTATGGAGACCTCAGTCCTACCAGACAAAAGTGACTAAGTCATCTATTTGCCCACGACACCTTGTTACTGTGTCCATAGGAGCTGTAGAAACAAAATAAGGGTTTTCTTTAAAGCTTTTTATTAAGTCGTGTCCCCACTGGACGGCATGCCAGCGGTAGTCATGTTCATATACATTTATACACATTACATGACCCCATGTCTAGGAGGTATGCACAGTAAGCAGACACAATGTATGACATGTACCAGTTACTGTATGTGCCTGCAATCACCCCGGCCTGGATTGCAATGATAGCACATAGGGACACAGCACAGCAAGGATCAAAACAAGTGGGGACGCTACTCAGCAATTACTATAATGCTCAGTGTATCACTACCAGCGCCCAAAGGGAAAACAAAGACTATTTTAAAAGCGCCTGGAGCAAATTTACCGAGTCTCCTGCTAAGGGAAACACTGTATGTCTCCACATTGTCTTTCCTTTTTGCTACATAACAATATATGTATCAGAAAAGCTGGTGGAATCAAGTAGTCAGGCGAGAGTTCGGATACGAACTGACCTGGATCTGTGTATAGATGATGGCAAAACTGCGACTACTGGTATTATAATGTGAAGTGCTGCGGAATATGTTGGCGCTATATAAATAAAAATTATGAGGATTATATACACAAAAGCTGTCCAAAAATGAAGTACAAGCGCCTCTCGCCATATACACAGTTATCCCCAATCAGTTCCTTTACATACACCCAATTTCCGTGACAGTGGACCAGTCGACCATCTGATGTGCACGGGGGTCAGATGTTAAGGTGGCCGAAGGCTATGTGCAGTGCTGAAGGGGAAAAAAAAAAACCTGCGGGACTTAAAAGAACAAATTCCAGGAAAAATTTTAACTCATCTAACTCAAAATAGGATCAATTAGGAGCTCAGAATGTAAGACTTCACAGTCCGCTGACCGGTGTATGATACTTGAATTGACCCTTTTTCCTACATACCCAGAAACGTTCACAGAGATCAGATGAAAATTTGCTTTCTCACCTTTGAGTCGTACGCCGACTGCTGTATGACTTCAGGCGCCATCCAGAAAGGAGTGCCTACAAACGTATTTCTCTTAATCTGTGTATCCGTCAGCTGTCCGGCCACACCAAAGTCAGCAAGTTTGACATCGCCTTGTTCTGAGAGCAGGACGTTGGCAGCTGTGAGACATAAGACAACGTGAGATGGATGGCAGTCAGCCCAGCTGCAGTCAGGGGGTAAACTTCACAAAAACCTGTCTTGGGCCTACCTTTGATGTCCCTGTGAATTTTATTCTCCGAGTGCAGATAATCAAGACCTTTCAAGATTTCTTTCAACATGGTCGCAATCTGAAACTCATCAAAAGGTCCCACTCGTAGCTAAAAAGAAAGTAAAACTTAAACTTTTTTTTCTTTTCTTAAGTTAAGCCAGACGTTCCCAGCTATAATACGTCCAATTTTATACAGAATAATAATTTATAGCAAAATTAAGATATACCACATAAAGCAGCACTGGGTTCGGCCAACGCTTTCCTTCGCTCAGACAAAATGTAAACACTTTCAATTTTTCCAATACTGTCCATAATATATAGCAAATGGCACTTCACTCAATTTCTGTGGAGCGTAATCATAGCAGAATGAAGAGAACCATAAATGTAAAAAACAATCTTTATTAAGTATTAGATAAAATCAAACTATAACAGGGTGCCAAGTAAGAGGGGGGGGTTACCGACAGGTCCTGAGGTAAAGATACAGTATATATCATGTATTTTGTAGCCCAGCAACCTGCCCAACTCACAATTATAGACAAAGGATTTTTAATGTAAATAGATTGCAAATGGCGAAGTTAGTGAAAGTATTACTTACCTACCAAATAGAGGTATATTATACATGATGGACCAAGAATCCATCCCACCCCGACGCACGTTTCGCAATCAGCTTCTTCCGGGGGCTTTGGGGAAAGAAGCCAATTGCAAAACATGCGTCGGGGTGAGGGGGGATGCCTGGTCCGTTCTGTATGGTATACCTCCATTTGCTAACTTAAGTAATACTTTCAGTAAATTGGCTGCCTGCAATCTACTTACATGAAAAATCCTTTCTGACTACAATCATGTTGGGCAGCTTGCAATGTGTCTCTTCATTCTAGCAGCTTTACTTTGCATTGTGTTCTTTACTAAAAACACTATCCTCCTGTGATTGATACCGTATATACAATGCTAATCTGATGCTGCTCAGGATAAAAACTTTGTACCTTATATATGCTTTGGTTCATTATCTTATGTGAGGTCATTAGATCTGGATTATTTAATATATATTTCATTTGTTTGAGCCTTGATACTACAAAATACATGAGATACACAGTGTATCCATACCTCAGGACCCATCAGTAGCACCCTCCCATCCTACTGGGCCCTCTGTTACTACATGTATATAGTGTTTACTTTTATTTTATCTAATATCTTTTTTACATTTATGGTTCTCTTCATTCGGCTAGGATTACATGTTAGTCTGAAATCGAGTAGATTTTAAATGTAAACGTTGCAGTTGATCAGTGATTTATTGAAGGGGGGGGGGGGGGATCAGAGGATAAAAACCCTTCAAATCCTCATGAAAAACTCCTCAAAATACTTGGGAGGTTTTGCTCAGTTTCCTCTAACAAAAATAACCCGTAGCAAAAAGACTGAGCACGTGGCCGTTACAGGAACTTTAAAATCCATTGAATAAATCCATAGCATCTGTTATAGAAATATACGGCCAGCAGCCAGATATAGGATTTGCAATCAGTGCTTGAGTTTTATATTGTTCTATAGAGAAGTCCGGTCCTCTATAATAAAAAAAAAAAAAAAGTGCCATTTCGTAGTGGAATTTAATCATTCCTTCTTCATATTACCCCGTATTACAGTAAAATTCAGCCGCTGTGAGGTCCGATGGGTTAAGCAGGAAACGTTGTGCCCAGAAATACATCAAAGGTTTGGACATGAAGAGCGGGGTTAATCAATACATAGCATCATGGACTTTACTCCGATCTTTATATATTCGCAGGGCTGTTTTATGAGGCAACACGTAAGTAGTCCTCTCCGACAATAAAAAAACAAAATCGAAACCATTTAAATACTTCCTTTCTAAGAGAAGCTGAACACCAAAACAATCATGCACCATGGGAGCGGTCTTAAAGGGAACCTGTCACCCCGTTTTTTGAGATTGAGATATAAATACTGTTAAATAGGGCCTGCGCTGTGTGTTACTATAGTGTATGTAGTGTACCCCGATTCCCCACCTATGCTGAGAAATAACTTACCAAAGTCGCCGTTTTCGCCAAAGTTTGCATCTCGGCTTTGGGAAAATGGCCGCCGCCGCGATCTCTAATGCGCACGCGCGGCATCCCGCGGCCATTTTCCTGAAGCCCCGTGCAGCAGAGCACTCCATCTGCGCACGCGCGGCCCCAGGAAGATGGCCGCCCCCACCGACGAAAGGGATGACAGCGCAGATCGCGCGCTGCTTGTTCACGTGCCCACAGTGGATTAGTCACCTCAACATGCGGACACCACTACGCCACCAACGTAAAGCTGAGGAAGAACCAGCGATGTCACCACGCCCACCCGACCTGACCAGCCTGATTGACAGGCGAAAACGGCGACTTTGGTAAGTTATTTCTCAGCATAGGTGGGGAATCGGGGTACACTACATACACTATAGTAACACAGCGCAGGCCCTATTTAACAGTATTTATATCTCAATCTCAAAAAACGGGGTGACAGGTTCCCTTTAATGGAGTAATGGCATGGGATTTGGGTCATCCAAGTGATTTTTAAAAAAAATTTTTTAAAGGGAACCTGTCCCCCCCCAAAACCGAAGGTGAGGTAAGCCCACCAGCATCAGGGGCTTATCTATAGCATTCTGTAATGCTGTAGATAAGCCCCCGATGTATCCTGAAAGATAAGAAAAACAAGTTAGATTATAGTATTTCAGTGCGCCGGGCCTCTCTGACCTTTCCTGGCGCTTGAGCACTGCAGTACTTTGCTCTGCCCTCAACAGGGAAGACAAAGTGCGCTTGCGCTGGAGCCGCAGCCTGAATGCAAGAAGAGGACGTCATCGTAAGAAGATGGGAGGCCCCGGACCACGACGCCCATCGGACCAGAACCAGACCGGGACTGCCCCTGGTTGAGTATAATCTAGCCTCTTTTTCTCATCTTTCAGGTTACATTGGGGGCTTATCTACAGCATTCTGTAATGCGAAGCCCCTGATGCTGGTGGGCTTAGCTCACCTTCGATTTTCGGGGTGACAGGTTCCCTTTAACTAATGGTTCAATACCAGTCACCCCCCCAAAATCAGTGCCAGGTCCTACAAGCTGCCAGTGTTCGGATTCAGTTGCCAGGCATGATACTTGGTTTTCACAGGTCTCACTAAATGTTGGGCACATGTATAAAGGGAGTTTGTGCTCAGAAACGGAGTAAAACCAAAACCAATGATTTCTGTGTAATGTAGGAAATTGCAGCCTAGCCTGTAGGAAAAAAAAAAAAAAATGAGAGAAACGCAGAAGCACCCGTTGGAGACATCAGTCATAGCGTGAAAGAGTCTATTTCTTCAGGTACGATGAGCCGGGCACATGGAAATAAGCGCCCAGTAAACAAAACTATAAACCTAGTTTGTTTCCTTTCCAGTCTTAAGAAGAAGAAAAAAAAGAGCAATTGGCAAGATCTGGATGGAAGAACGGTGTAAGGCGACCTCCACTGCCTCACACCAAACAAGTCCACTTGTGTTCAGTGCCTGGAAGGTCTCTAGGTATGGAAATCACAGGCCGATGAAAGGCTGCTTTGTGTCATCTTCCATGTTCTCAGTGTTTCCTATGCAGAAGAGATCCGAGTGCTGCCCCAGACTGGAAGGAAACTCGCCCCGAATCAGCCCAACACTGTCCAATCAGTGCTATGTATTTTGGCATCACAAGAATACGCACGTTCACATAAGTGTTGGCTCTGTTAGTCAGGGCTCTGGTATAAAGACGTGCACTATAAATATAGAAGGACGTATGTAACACACAGGTCACTTAGTTTAATGGTAACCTTTCCCCTCAAAAAATGCTACTTGCTTGCAGATATAGAGGTAATCTGCAAGCAAGTACCATTTACATCATATGCCTGACAGGTTTACAGAGAGAAATTAGATTATATCCTCCTTTTAGCAGCCCGCTAGTAGTCATCGGGGCAGAGAGCGGTTGCAGTCACTGCTCACTTTAGACCATTGATTGATAGCTGGTTACACACACTGCAGAGTAGGCTGCCAAGGGGTTGCAGCGCACTAACTCAAAAGACAAAGCGGCTGCAGGGAAACTAAAACCTAATTTTCTCCCTGCAGCCACGCTTTCAGTCAGCCTGCCAGGACACGATGTAAACACTATTTGATTGCACCTATCTGCAGATAGACATTTTTGGGGGTTGGTGACAGGCTCCCTCTTAAATGGACACTGTCACCTGAATTTGGAGGGAACAATCTTCAGCCATGGAGGCGGGGTTTTGGGGTTTTTGATTCACCCTTTCCTTACCCGCTGGCTGCATGCTGGCTGCAATATTGGATTGAAGTTCATTCTCTGTCCTCCATAGTACACGCCTGCGCAAGGCAATCTTACCTTGTGCAGGCATCTACTACGGACGACAGAGAATGAACTTCAATCCAATATTGCAGCCAGCATGCAGCCAGCGGGTAAGGAAAGGGTGAATCAAAAACCCCAAAACCCCGCCTCCATGGCTGAAGATTGTTCCCTCCAAATTCAGGTGACAGTGTCCCTTTAATCATGTTTTGGAAACTACGACAGGGGAATTTTCATTCAGCTCTGTCTTCTGCTGTATCTCTATATTGATGCAAAAATAAGACATTTTTACCATTCAGGAGTCTTAAAAGCCGAGTGATTATTAGAAGAACTATTAGGGAGACCACGCTGCTTGCCATCCAGCTTTATATGTTCTTTTGTGGCACAGGGATGCCAATGAGGAGGGCGTCCTTGGCTGGAGATTAGTAAAAGCTGCTCTGACTCTGAAGTACGTGGTCTTTACACACATTAAATGGTCATCCATTATATTTTAGAGGCCGACATTTCACTGCCATCGATTTTTGCTTGCCATGATCATAGCTGGCTAGGTTCGGATTATGAGGCAGCATTTAGGACTGAAAAGCGTCATATCCATGCAGCCTTGCAGCGCTGGGGGTCCTGGGTTCAAATCCCACCAAGGACAACTTCGCCAAGGAGTTTGTATGTTCTCCCATGTTTGCGTGCGTTTCATCCCACACTCCAAAGACATACTGATAGGAAATTTAGATTGTGAGCCCCAATGGGGACAGTGATGTCTGTAAAGGGTTGTGGAATTAATGGTACTATATAAGTGTGTAAAATAATTCTGCAATATTTGTAACCTCTCTGACAGAGATAAGGATCTTAAACTGTGGACGACCCGCCTCACATGCCAAATCATCACAGAATTCCCTAATGGGGTACATGCAAATGTTTTTTTCTATAACCACAAAGCACCATTTATGACTCAGATTCCAGTATTTGTATATGTAAACCAGGGCTGCACAAAATCTGAACAAATTATAGCATTTAACATACGACAAATGGTCAGTAAATGAGCTGTACTTGTGCTCCACCATCTATGAAGGAGCTATGGAAGAAAATTACACAGCAGAAAATGAGCGGCTCGCTCCCTACAGCTCCGGCAGCACCGCACGCCAGCTGCCGATGACAGGCGTCTCCATTTATTTCACTGCGTATCAGCAATGAAGAACTGCTGTTCCAAGCTGCTCCATACACTACCGAATCCAACTAAAGTTGTCAGTGAGACCATGTTTCCAGTGAAGCATTGCTAATCTATATTACCAGTGAGATTTCTTTCCTCTGGTCTTCTATAAGCTAGCATTTGTTTCTAGCAAACACCATTTGTATTTGGCTTTATTCCTGCAGGTGCCCTACAGTAGCTGGAATAAAATCAGGGCAAAAACTGACCACCTTAGACCGGTCCTCTTTAAAGCCCCCTCTCCCTCCCATTTTATAACTGCGGTCCCAAATACCCTCAAAGAAGTTAAACAGATAATTATTTCGACAAAGTTAAGGCCTTTCCTGCAACTCACCAAGTCCAATGCTGAGCCTCCTCCTAGGTATTCCATAATGATCCATAGTTTTGTGCCCTGGAGAGAAAAATTAATAAAGTGAAATATGTACTCTGTGCAGCATCTATACCAATTACCTGCCAGCAAAATATTAATGCAATTCCTTTAAACTGGAATGTACGAGTAGACATAGGAGTATGAGTTTTTTTGCACGCACACAGTCGCGCACACACACAGTCGCGCACACACCATACAGTTTTATACAAACATACCATACACAGTCGCATACACACACACACACACACCATACACAGTCGCACACACACACACACACACACACTACACACACACACACAAACATACCATACACAGTCGCATACACATCATATGCAGTCAGATACATACCATACCAGGGTCGGACTGGCCTACCGGATTCTCCGGTGGGCCCAGGTACAGACACCTGCTGGCATACTGGCCAGCAGCTGCATAGGGCCCCCACTGCTCCAGGGGCCCCCAATCAGTGTGTGTGCGTGTGTGTGTGTGTGTGGGGGGGGGGGGGGGTAGGGTCGCCAGTTGCAGCACACCCAGCAGTTATGGGGCCCCTGAGCCAAGGGACCCGCCCGGTGCCAGCGGAGCAGCAACTGGAGACAGGAGCCTGTCCCCGAAGCTAAAGAGAAACGAATATTCACGCTTCCCCATGCCCCCATGGGCATGGAGAGGAGTGAACATTCATTTCACTTTAATAGCAGGCATTGTTAACTGCGGGCTGAGGTTAACACTACTTGCATGTAAAGCTGATGCGGCTGCATTGGGCCCCTGCAGGGCAGCTAACCCTGAGGGCAAATCGGTAAGCAGGGAGCAGTCCCTGCAGCTTGGCAGGAGAGCGGAGCTGCAGGGATCTGATGGCGTCCTGCCCGGCACTTCCTGTCTGACACAGCGCAACTGGATGACGTTATTCAGTGCGCATCTGTTTCAGACAGGAAGCTGCCGGTGAGGAAGATGCTTCCAGGATGCGGTGCGGCTGTGGGGAACGTGCGGAGAGGTGAGTGGTGCTGTGTGTGCGTGTGTGCCACAGTAGTGCGGAGCTGTGTGTGCGGTGCTATGTGTATTGGAGATGTGTATTGGAGATTGGCAATGATGTCTATATATCTCCAGAATCCTTCCTTTCCTCAACCGTCAATCTACTAAAATGCTTGTGCATGCCCTCATCATCTCCCGCCTTGACTACTGCAACATCCTTTTCTGTGGCCTCCCTGCTAACACCCTTGCACCTCTCCAGTCCATCCTTAACTCTGCTGCTCAACTAATTCATCTCTCTCCTCGTTACTCCTCCGCTTCCCCCCTCTGCAAACCTCTTCACTGGCTCCCATTCCCTCAGCGTATCCAGTTCAAATTACTAATACTGACCTACAAAGCCATCCATAACCTGTCTCCTCCATATATCTCTGAACTAATCTCCCGACATCTTCCCTCACGTAATCGCTGGTCCTCCCAAGACCTCCTTCTCTCCTCCACACTTATTTGCTCCTCACCCAATCGCCTCCAAGACTTCTCCCGAATATCCCCCATCCTCTGGAACTCTCTGCCCCAACACATCCGACTATCAACCACATTCGGATCCTTCAGATGGAACCTGAAAATCTACCTCTTCAGGAAAGCGTACAGCCTGCACTGACCCCGCTGCCTCCTCACCACCACTGAAGCTACCGCCTCACCAACACCGGAGCTCCTGCAGCGCTCAACCTATTGTCTCCATCCCCATCCCTGCTGTATTATTATTATTATTATTATACATTTTTATAGCGCCATTTATTCCATGGCGCTTTACATGTGAATACGGGGGAAATATAGACAAATACATTAAACACGAGCAGATAACAAGGCACACGAGTACATAAGGAGGGAGGACCCTGCCCGCGAGGGCTCACAGTCTGCAGGGGGTGGGTGAGGATACACTAGGAGAGGGAAGAGCTGACTGTGCGGCTGTTCAGTAGGTTGAGGATCACTGCAGGCTGTAGGCTTGTCAGAAGAGATGAGTCTTCAGGTTCTTTTTGAAGGTTTCTATGGTAGGCGCAAGTCTGATGTGTTGGGGTAGAGAGTTCCAGAGTATGGGGGAAGCACGGGAGAAGTCTTGGAT